>NW_027397063.1:95370938-95905938 GCF_003265705.2 Callorhinus ursinus | reverse complement strand
CCAGAACAGCTTATTCTTTAAATAAATATTTACTCTGAGTAGAAGGTTTATCTCATTTTTAAATTCAGGTTTTATGTTTAAGTTTATTAAAATAAATGTTTATTTCCTGTAGTCTACATTCAGTTTTTTCCTTGAAAGTCAAAGGAAACTGACATAGAAATAGGAAATCATTGGAAGACCAGGTATATTTTTTTTAAATACAGCACACTGCACTCTCCTCCCCCTCCACACATGCTGTAATTAATATTCTACAGTGTGAGAGTGGGGAAAGGTTTTTCTTTAAGTGACAAGTTAAATCTTAGGGAATTGACCAACCCCTGTGATATCTTAAGATGGCCTTGAGAAGAGAAGATTAAGCTGTTTGAATAAATTAATATCCATGAAAGGAGGAGATGCGAGGAGATATGGTTGAAACCAGGGCAAGACTCAGAAGTTGAAGGAGGAAACTTCTTGTTTAGAGTGGTATTTTAGTTGTTGTCTTCGATGGAGAACGTTGACCTGACCACAGAACATCTATTACCTATTACATTGGAAAATAGCTTCTAACTTGACAGGTCAAGGGCTCATTCCTGTCCTGGTGAGAAAAGCTGTCACTGAAAAAAAGCTAAAGTATTTAATGAATAGGCAGCATCTCTTGTGGTTTTGCTTTACTGAATGTGGCCTGAAGTTGTGTTTGATGTTGATGGAAAATATCAACCAAGCAAAATGTGAGTAGAGCTTGAAACTTCAGAAATATGTTGCTTCAGCAAATATTTGTTAAGCATCAGCTACATACCCGAGTGGATGCTAGTTGTGCAATAGTGATCTAGATTCAGAGAGATGACCCTGGCCTCATTTAGCAAAATCTATTGGGTAGAAGAGAAAGCAAACAAATACATAATATGGATATTTTTGTGGTAATTCTCACAAATTCTGGTAAGTGTTTTGAAGTTAAAAGTACAGGACGCTATCAAAGATGCAGATTAGATGGGTAAAAAAGGACAGCAACTTATACTTTATGTTAAAATCAATTAAAAGGATGGTGGATCAGGTAAAAAGTCATCTGTGGCATTTCAAAAGGACCTATGAAATACATCATCTTGATTGTCATTCTAGATTCCTCCTCCCTCATCTGCTTACATCCATTTGAATGCCATATCCTTAAATATTTCTCAAAATTGTCTTCCTCTCTACTCTATTGCCACTGCTCCAGTTAAGGCTTCATTGCTTGCTGCTTGGACTACCACAATAGCCACCGTGGTGGATTCCCACCTCCAACAGTATCCCATTCAAATTCATGCTCACATATTTCTAGCAGTGATCTAAAATACAAATCTGATCGTGCCACTCCCTGTCACTCCTTTAATGGATCCCTATTATACAAAGGTTGAAGTTCAAATTTCTTAAGATAGCAGACTGTCTGAGAGCGACAGACCTCATTCAGGTTTATATCTGCTATGTTCTGATCCATCCTTTCCACACTGTATTATACCAATTACTTTCTTGTCCTTGTTCTTGCTTTTACCTTCCTTAAAGTATGATATACTAACAGCCTCACTCCCCCAACCTGAAACCTTTGTGAGCAGCTCAAGCATCATTTCTGCAAAAATCTTTTGCTGATCCATCCCCATCCCCGGAATGAGTCTCTGTCCTTCTCTGTGCATATCTCCATTGACAGTTTTACTTATCACATTATTGTTTGATTATCTGAAACTGGGAAATAATCTTACACACTTTCGTGTCTCTAGTGCCTAGTGATAGTAGGTACTCAATAAATATTTTTAAGTGAATAAGCAAATGGTTTGCCTTAAATTGGTCTCCATACTCTGTAACTGTTACATGTAAATTTGTCAGTATCTATTAATAACATACGTCCTCATCACGAAAAATTCAGATTCACTGATTGAGCAGATATTTGGTCTTAATAATTTGTGCCTGTAATGAGACCTTTATGAGGTCTTTGCTACCTAGTGCGAACAGTGCCATCTATTGGCTATTATCCAAACTGTATCCACTATCCAGGACAGAGCCTAGCACCAGACATTTTTAGGGAAGTATACCTGTGAAAAATTTTCTCGTGAATTTGTATGAAAAAAACTAACCACCACATGCATGGCAAGAAAAATGAAGTAATTTAATCATATATCCCAGCAAAAGGGAATTAAATTGTGTCCTGACATAGTAACAGAGAATACATACTGTCATTGTATGGTTTTACTTATTTATGAGACCCGCTCATTCCTAAAGAAACTAAGATGCCTATCATTGTTTGATAGAAAAAGAACATTAAGTCAAAATACAAATGAACATTCACTCTGATCCTCATTTAAAAGGAACCTGATACATTGTGATTTACGTAGCCTTTCGTTTCCAAATACTTTTAAAATTTTCATGGAATCATAAAAGGGTAAGGGAAAAAAATCTTTAAACAAAAAGTTTCTGAGTCACAGATAGTTGCCTTGATATGAAAAGGTAGCACAGCACTTGTATGAAAGGCGGTATTTCTATTTGTCCTAAGTAACTTGTGCTACATTTTTGAAAACTGAAAAAAAAATGTTTGTTATTATTGTTTTTACTTCATTCACCGACCTAACATTTAAATTTAATCAGCAGAAATAAAACCACACTTGCCTGGCTAGTAGGTGCCAGGCTGTGTGCATATCTAGTTGATACAGTGTTTTGTAAGTAGACAAAGATGATTTGAGTTGAGGGTAAACCATCAAAATACTAGTGAGCCTTGCCGTGTTGCTAGATTGCCACTGCTCTTAAGAGTTTCAGAAATGACGTTTCCTATTGTTGAAACAATCATAGCTTAAGGTAAACAGGATATTGGAGAAATACTTTATAAAAAATAGTTAAGTTGGGGCACCTGGGTGGCCCAGTCGGTTAAGCATCTGCCTTTGGCTCAGGTCACAGTCTCAGGGTCCTGGGATCGAGCCCCAAGTTGGGCTCTCCGCTAAGCAAGGAGTCTGCTTCTCCTTCTCCCTCTGCCCCTCCCCCGCCATTCATTCTGTCTCTCTTTCTCTCTCTCAAATAAATAAAATCTTTTTAAAAAATGGTTTCTTTATTTAGTCATATATGGACTCTGTTTAAAGAGAAGAAAATTCATATTACTCCTCTCACCTTATAGACTTTTTTAAAAAAAGATATATTTATTTATTGTAGTTTCGGGGGCAGGTAGAGGGAGAAAGAGAATCCTGAAGCAGACTCCGCAGGGAGCTCGGAGCCCAATATGGGGCTTGAGCCCAGGACCCTGAGATCCTGACCTGAGCCAAAATCAAGAGTTGGTTACTGAACTGACTGAGCCACCCAGGTGCCCTCCACCTTATAGACTTTGATACTATATCATAATGTTGCTTAATGTATATATATAAAAGTAGATTTAAATCCTTACAGTGTTTTATAAATGTAAATACTAAAATATAATGTGTATATGTATACATATATACATATGTACATATAAAAATATGTATAAATACACATACTAAAATACTAATGTTAATAACGAAATTATAGAGTAACAGTAATAATGCTAATTAACACATGTAACTCTTGCTATGTGCTAGGCACTTTGGATAGATAGATAATATATATACACTCACACTCATCTCATCTTTTTTATAATCCTGTGAGTTAGGATATAAATCCTGCAATAGTACACCCCAGGAGAAGGGAAATTGAACTCTAATACCCAAGCAATCTGGCTCCAGAGCTCATACCACCTTTTTTAAATCCCACTTACAACATTTTCAGTATTATTATCTCCATTTTATGGATAAGCAAATGGAGGCACAGATAGGCTAAATGACTTGTTCAAGATCCCACAGCTAATAAATGTCAGGTCTGGGACTTAAACCCTGGCTGTCTAGGCTCCAGAGCTCAAGCTTTTAGTATTCTTAGTTACCTCTCAAACAAATTTACATATTAATATAAGTTTACTAGCTAAATTTACAAATTAAAAGTAAAACTTCAAAATCTGTGAAAATAGGACTTAACCAAGATAATAAATCTAATACAGATGGTATTTTTTAAAAATTTACATTGTATTTCAGATGTTTGGTTTGTTGATAGACAAATTTACTTGCACTTTTTGTTTTCTTTTTTTCTTTTTTTTTTTCCTCTCTCTTTTTTTAAATCATGGCAAGTGTACTCTTTAATCTCCATCCCCTATTTCACCCATCCTCCCACCCACCTCCCCTCTGGTAACTGTCAGTTTGTTCTCTATAGTAAAGAGTCTGTTTCTTGGTTTGTCTCTCTCCTTTTTTTTTTTTTTTCTTCCTTTGCTTCTTTGGTATTTCTTAAATTCCACATATGAGTGAGATCATATGGTATTTGTGTTTCTCTGACTTATTTCACTTTAGCATTATACTCTCTAGCTCTATCCATGCAAATGGCAGGATTTCCTTCTTTTTATGGCTGAATAATGTTCCATTGTGTGGCGAGATATATGTATGTATCTATATATCACATCTTCTTTATCCATTCATCAGTCAGTGGACACTTGGGCTGCTTCCATAGTTTGGCTATTACAAATAATGCTGCAATAAACATAGGGGTGCCTATATCCCTTTGAATTAGTGTTTTTGTATTTTTTGGGTAAATACCCAGTAGTGCGATTACTGGATCATAGGGTAGGTTTATTTTAGTTTTTTGTGGAACCTCCATACTGTTTTCCATAGTAGCTGCAGCAGTGTGCATTCTCCCAGCAGTGCACTAGTGTTCCCCTTTCTCCACATCCTCCCCAACACCTGTTGTTTCTTGTGTTTATGATTTTAGCCATTCTGACAGTTGTGAGATGATATCTCATTGTAGTTTTGATTGAATGTTTTATGTTTCATATAGTGCCTGAATGATCTTGAGATTTATGTCATTGTAATTATTTTTTCTATTCTGAAGAAATAAGTTTATTTTAATTACTGGGCCATTGTTTTGATGATCTAGTCATTTAATGCAACCAAAAGTAATAAAATATTAAAATATTTTAAAAATCTATTTACTAGAAAATTGTTACTATCACTGCTCTTGCAATCATTGCACATTGGTGTATGCAGACTAGCGGAGCATCAGCTTAAATGATAAATGCAGAAAAGGCTGCTATAGCTCAGGTTTTTTGAGTTTGCCCTATCTGTACTACCTACTCTGTTTCATGTGTTTCAATTTTCAGTGCCTCATTATCCCACCTGTGTGTTCTCTGTGTTTAGTCTACTGCAGAATCCTTGATTTTTATGCAAGAGTGACTTTGGCCTGCTCTTGACACAGACAAAGTTTCAACATAAGTCCAGTCTTCTCTCATTAGCCCAGAATAAACTTCTGGGCTTCATAAAAGTGAAAAAGTCTTAATTTACTATGTAATGTGAAACATTAAAGACATTATTTTGTGAAAATTTCTTAGTTGCAAATTATAACAGCAATAAGAGTCATTTTGTCTTTATAACTGCCAGAAAATTTAACGTGAGTGTAGCAGTGGATGCAAGGCCATTGTTGTCATTTGACTTTTGGGCAGGCCTCCAGACATTCATAGGGATACATTAAAAGCAAACACCAGCATTTTAGATCACATGGCACCAGACTTGGTTATGAACACAAAATAAAAGCTGGCACTGAAATTGCATTGAT
The DNA here is from genome assembly GCF_003265705.2 of Callorhinus ursinus. Taxonomy (NCBI): domain Eukaryota; kingdom Metazoa; phylum Chordata; class Mammalia; order Carnivora; family Otariidae; genus Callorhinus; species Callorhinus ursinus. The sequence goes on along the minus strand of NW_027397063.1, from coordinate 95,900,343 downwards.
TTGCTTGATAGTAAGTGGGGTACTCACAGACTTATATTAGTAATTTTCAGAGTATCCCTAAATGCACATTTTAAAATTTTCGGAGAATGTTCTCTCGGGATTCTCTTAGAGCATATTTAGGGGCTCTCAAGCCTTCTTGGACTCCAGGTGGGACTCTGCTTTAGAGGCTGTGATAGAGCCATTAATCCACTGAGATGTTATCATTTGACAATATCCTAGCAACACATGGAGACACAGGTGACATTTGAACATTGCAGGTGTACCAGATATCTGTGGATTCCAGATTTTTTCCTACTGTGTAATCTGAGCCGTTCTAAAACAAACAAACAAACAAAAAAACAAAGTAGAACTGAACTTTCTTTTGCAAAAGGTGCTTTACTAACTTTTGTCCTTCTAGTTAAGGTAGATTTCAGTGTCCCCCAAATGTCTGTGGCAGTTTTGAAGAGAATTGCCTCATCTGTGTTCATAAGCAAAGGTCCCAGTAGTTTGAAAAAAAAAAAAAAAGGGAAGGGAAGAAGGCCTCTCTCCTTTTTAAATCTCCCTTCACCTTGACTCTCCTCTGCCCTATAGCACTGCTGATCCCACTAAGTACTGCCACATGTTCTAGGTATGTTCCCTATGTGCCAGACTAGGTGACTGATCTTCCTGCATGAACTCCTGTTAGAACTTAGGAAAGGTGCCTGTCTCCCTTTTTACACTATATTATGTTAGGGGTAGGGAATACCTAAGCATAAATGCCTGTACTCCTGAGTGTTTTCAAGATTATAGTGAAAGTAACTTTGAGTTTTTATTTGTACCCCTCTCTTTTCCTAAGACCCATAAATAAGATCCATAATAGAGGCAGGGAGGGAGCTTAGATCAAAGAGAAATTTGAGTGATGGATACATAATCTAAACTTAGAAATCACAAATATGACAGCTAAAACATTGTTACAAGGTTCTGCTTGTCTACTTTAACTCACTCTTCCCTGAAGAGTGACTCCTTTTGCAGGCCACTTCTTGGTCCAGTGCTAGATTTCTGATATATCCACTCGAAGGTTGACCACACAGGCCCTGAAATGTGTGAATCTAACTCAATTTAAGTTTAATATGGTTTGTCCAACTACATTTATAATGTATGTTGGTAAGTAGAAAATTGAGTGGACCCAAACAGCACATTTTATGTTGTTTCTAGTCAGAATAGTGTTCTACTGTACTTAATCATTAAAAGTATGTTCTTTCACAGTTGTTTTACATACAGTTAATTTTTTGTTACATGATTATCATTAACAATTTTAAATTTTGAAGTGAATTTTATAATAAAATGGATGTACCAATAAGGCCCACTACAAGCATGCATGTATGTACTACTTGAAACTTCTCTTTTCACAACATTGGGATCCTTTGCATGTACAGGATGGAACAAGGTAAATGGGTTCCTGGTTTTTCAAGGAAAGGTTACTATATTCTGTGAATTGCCTGGTCAAATAACCTCTGAATATGATGTTAAAGGTACCTTTTATACTTTTAATCTATGATCTTCATATGTTTAAATTTATAGTTTCAAAATGCTACTATTGTAGCAAGAATTTTAACACGTTAAGCAACTATATGGGAAGATTTTCTTGGATTTGGAAGTGATCTAAAATGATGTTGTCTTGGGAAGGAAAACAACAGTAAGTTTATCTAAATCCAAGTGTCTCAGGTGCCTGGGTGGCTCAGTTGGTTAAGCGACTGCCTTCGGCTCAGGTCATGATCCTGGAGTCCCAGGATCGAGTCCCACATCGGGCTTCCTGCTCAGCAGGGAGTCTGCTTCTCTCTCTGACCCTCTTCCCTCTCGTGCTCTCTATCTCTCATTCTCTCTCTCTCAAATAAATAAATAAAATCTTAAAAAAAAAATAAATCTAAGTGTCTCTTGATTTGGCCACTCAAGAGCACAGAACGTATTGCTGACTCAAGGAATATGACTTATTTCCCTTAGAAAATAATGGGAATGACAGGTTTTTTACTTTGATCAGTGGGGATATCAAGGTCAGAGATCTGGAATACTTCAGCAACTAATAATCTAAACAAAAATCTTCTGATACAACCAGTAACTTATTATCTAAGGAGTGTAGGCATTTTCTTATCTGGAATATTTGTTATGTGTAATATGTATGATAATTTGACTGCCTGATTTTATTTTTTATCCACATGCTATGAAAAAGAAGACTCATTTATTCCTTCAACAAACTGTTTATTGAGAATCTTCTGTGTTCTGGGCACTGCTTTGGGTGCTAGGGATATAGAAATGATTGCAAACCTTCTTGGCCTCAGGATTTCAATGTTAATTCAGAGCAGTAATACCCAACCTGGCTGATCAAATTACCTGAGAAATCTTTAAAAATCATAAACTACATAGGTCCTATCCTGAAGACTTATATGAAAAATAAAAGTAAGAATTATATAGCTTAGTACTTCACTTCAGGAGTAGGGGTCTTCTGGTTCATATAATCATCTTGCTGTTTTCTGTCTTTGCAGCCCAGAGGATATTCTCTTTACCGTGTCTCTTCCTGTCACCCAGATCTGAACCTCTAAAATAAGAATAAAGGCAAATTAAAGAATTATGAACTAACTTAAATTAATGAATTATCATTTCAAAAGGCAATAATTAGGTAAAGATGCCTTGGAATCCATAGTCCAAATGAATGGGATATGACAGGTCATTTATTAATACTTTAGACACTGGTTCTTAACTTTTTTTTGGACACACAGATCCCTCTGGGAATCTGATAAAAGCTGTAGATTCTCTCTCCAGAAAAATATAAGTGCATATTATTTCAGGAGGTTTGTAGACTCTCTCATACCCATAACATGATACCCATATTAAATGCCTTTAGTATCTCCTGAGGTTTTGGTATATTTTTTACGGTATATTTTGCATGATTTAAATTTCATTGGAATATTCCAATTTAAAAATATTATAACAACTTCACATGCAATCCAGAAACAACAAAGAAAGGAAAAAGTCACTTATAATGCTATGTTTTTGATTACCATTTTAGTGTATTTCTTTCTCATTTTGTTTTGTTTTTTAAGTAGTGTGGAGCCCAACACAGGGCTTGAATTCATGACCCTGAGATTAAGACCTGAGTTGAAATCAGGAGTCGGATACTTAACAGGTTGAGCCACCCACGTGCCCCTCCTTCTAGTCTTTTTTAAACAGCATATATTTTTATCATTGTATTCAAGTGATGTTCTGACTATAGAAATTTTCAAGGACATTATAGAAAGTTTATTTTTTTAGTAGTTGCTCTAGAGATTACAATATGTATCTTTTAAAAATAATAGCACATGTTAAAGGTTTATTGTAATATATATAAAAGAGCATGGCAATCAGCAGGTCTTTCAAGAAGGTAAGTGTAAACTTAGTAGCTACAAGAAAATTCATACAGGTCTTAAAATTGCTTGCTGAATTCATTGAGGTGTACATTCCTAATATGTCCACTTTTCCACATGTATGTTTTACTTTATAACAAGAAAGAAAAAAGCTCACCTAGAGGGTAATCGTATACAAGAGAATTTAGTCCATTATTCACTAAACCAGTAGTTGGCCACCTTTTAAGAAAGGTGTGTCATGGGTTTACAGTATGCATCTTTAACTTACTATAATCTATTTCAAGTTAATCTGATAAAATTGAAATAAAATATACCACTTTACCTCTCTTTTCCAGTTTATTTCCATTTGTACCAGTTTTACCTCCATTTTCCTCTCCTTTGTACTATTGCTATTATACATATTATTACATGTAGATACATTATAAACTCAACAATAGTGTTAGAATCTTTGCTTTCAGCAAGTACATGTCTTGCAAAGATATTAAGAGAAGAAAATTTAAAAATATTTGTATATTTACTATTCCCTGTGCTCTTCGTGCCTTCTGAGTGGTTCTGAGTTACCACTAATTTCCTTTTAGCCAGAAGGACTTCCACCAGTATTTCTTTTTTTAAAGATTTTATTTATTTATTTGAGAGAGAGAGAATGAGAGATAGAGAGCATGAGGGGGAAGAGGGTCAGAGGGAGAGGCAGACTCCCCGCCGAGCAGGGAGCCCGATGTGGGACTCGATCCCAGGACTCCAGGATCATGACCTGAGCCGAAGGCAGTCGCTTAACCAACTGAGCCACCCAGGCGCCCTCCATTAGTATTTCTTGTTAGGGCAAGTCCACTAGCAATGAATTACTTCAGTTTTTGCTTATCTGTGAATGTTTTTATTTTGTCTTTTTTTTTTAAGATTTTGTTTATTTATCTGACAGAGAGAAAGAAAGAGAGAGAGAGCACAAGCAGAGGGAGCAGCAGGGAGAGGGAGAAACAGACTCCTCGCTGAACAGGGAGCCCTATGCAGGGCTCAATCCCAGGACTCTGGGATGATGACCTGAGCTGAAGGCAGACACTTAACCAACTGAGCCACCTAGGCGCCTCTATTTTGTCTTTATTTTTGTTGGATATGGAATTCCTGATTTACAGGTATATTTTTCCATTAGCAGTTTAAATATGCCATTCCCATTGCCTCTGGTCTGTATTATTTCTCATGAAAGTCAACTATTAATCGTATTTTTTCCTTGTATGTGTCATGGTATTTTTCTCTTGCTGTTTACAAGATTCTCTCTTTTGCCTTTGGCTTTTAGGAGTTTAACTCTGATGCATAAAAGTGTTGTTCTTTTTGCATTTGTCCAGTTGGAATTTATTGAGCATTGTTGAAATGTTAAAGTTTTCCACCAAATTTGGTATTTTCTTGGTATTATTTCTTCACATTTTTTTTCCTGCCCTTCTCTCTTTTCTCCTTTTAGGACTTAAATCACATTTATGTTAGGATGTTGGATATTGCTCCACAGATCACAAGGGTTCTGTCATTTTCCTCCAGTATTTTTTCCTTTTGTTTTTTGGTTTGGGTAATTTTTATTGATATGTCTTTATATATGCTGATTCTTCTGCCATCTCAGATCTGTTAATGAGCCCATCTGTGAGGTTTTTTGTTTTGTTTTTGGTTTTCATTTTAGTTCTTGTACTTGTCAACTGTAGGATTTCCATTTGGCTCTTTCTCTATAGTTTGAAAATTCTCTGTTGAAATTCCCTATTTATTTCATCCTTCTTAGCATATTTTCCTTTAATTCTTTGAACACATTTATAATAGCTTCTTTGAAGTCTTTGTTAAATCAAACATCTGTGCCACTTTGGAGTTATTTTCTATTAACTGCTTTTTTTCTTGAGTGTAGGTTCACACTTTCATGCTTCTTTAAAAATATCTAGTAAATTTTGTAGGTGTGTGGATATTGTGTTCTTGTGACTCTGGATTCTGTTTTTTTCTTCTGTCTCAGGGTTTTGTTTTAGTAGGTTATTATCTTTCTTTGACTCAGTCTGTGAAATTTGTTGCCTCTATAGTGTTCAGCTGCTGATGTCTCAGCCCAGTTTTTGTATATTTGTTGGTGTTGTCTGCTTTTTTAGCATGGCTCCTTACGGGGTCTCTCTTGTGCCTATATAGTTTAGTGGTCGGCGAGTGGTACCTTAGGACAGTAAGGCTTCCACACTATGGCTAGGATGTGTGTAGATGAGGAATACATTCCAAGGTAAAGCAAATTTACAAGTCCTAGGCTTTCAGTCTTTACCATGTTCTCTAAAATCTTCTGCATATGTGCATAATTCAGTAGATAGCCAGGAGTATGTGGACAGTTTATAATCTCAACCATCCAGGGCTCTCTCACTTCCAAAATCTAGTTTTGCTATTGCCCTGAACCAAGCCTGCCAGCTATGGGTGCTCAAGTTGTGGGATTTTTGCCTTTCAGACATTGGAGAGTATAATGTCCCCAGGCAAGAAGGTCAAAACATGCCATTCTTAGTTGATGAAACAGCAGTATTTCTCAGGTTCTTCTCTGCAACTATTATTTCTCAGTGTTCTAAAATAGTTGGTTTTTGTCATTTTGTCTAGATTTACATCTGTCTACTCTTGCAGTTGTTACTGGAAGTAAGAACATACTGTTATAATATTTTGGAATGGTTTCTTCACATCTTTGTCCTGTGCATACATATTATACTGCATATTTCACATAAATTGAATCTAAAGTATGATCTAAATTTGTGTCCTGCATTTTCACATAGTAGTATAGTTTGAATAATTTTCAATGTCATTAAGATTTTTTGTAAGTATCTTTAATAGCTACTTTATACTTCAATATATCAATTTTATTTTAAGATTTTATTTATTGATTTGAGAGGGAGAGAGAGCAAGAGCGTAAGAGCAGGGCAAAGGGAGAAGCAGACTCCTCAATGAGCAGAGAGCCAGATGCAGGGTTCGATCCCAGGACGCTGGTCATGACCTCAGCCAAAGGTGGGCGCTTAACCGACTAAGGACTGAGCCACCCAGGAACCCCAGTTTATCAATTTAATGAGATAAATCCAATTATTCCTCCATTGTTAAAAAAATCACTTGTATATTGCTTTCAGTTATTTTCAATAATTTGGTGTTATAGCTAACACTGGGATGAACTTCTCTGCATTGATCTTGGTGTCTTAAATGATTAATTTAGAGTAGATTCTTGAAATGAAAATCCTGTGTCAAAAGGTATAAATATTTTAGATATTCTTAATATATAGTATTCTGTCATTTTCTGGTTAGTAGGCAATTTTTCATACTTTAGGTTTTTAACATTGTCATTGTTTTTAGAAGATATACTACTCTTAGTAGATTTGCCTAACTAGTTCTTTATTGTTGGAGAGTTAGGTTATTTCCTGCCTCTCAGTTTTAAAAGGAAAATATTTAAAATATCTGAATGGTCGTAACCCTTTCATATTCTAAATATTTTCTTCTAAGCCCCCAAATTGGAAATATTCTCAGAGTTGATTACTCTTTGGGCTCCTTTCACATTTTTCAAATTGCTTTCTCTAAGTGCATCAATTTATAAGACCACTAGTGACGTAAGAGAGTTTTACATCATTGCCTAGCATTACCTAACATATAAACCTTTTTAATTTGCATATTTTAATAATAACAACAGTTAATTCTACCAGAGAAATCTAAGGAGAGAGTTTGACCAGCTGCTTTTTTACTGTGTGAGTTGTCTTAATGCTCTTTCCTTCTCATCTTTTAGGAACTAATGATTTTGCTCTCAGCTTTTAGGGACTGTTTTGAAATGAAGCTATAAACTCTTGGTTAAATTTGTTACTAATAATTTTACTGTCACTGTGTTGCCATTGTATTTCACTTCTGTGTTGCTGGAATGCTTTTTATATAAAATTGAATACTTTTATGCAGCAAAACCTGTCTCTTTTTCCTTTATGATTTCTTCTGTTGCTTCTAAACCCAAAAAGCGAACCCTACCCCACCATGTGAATTTTTTTTTAGGTTGAACCACACTTTTACGGTTAAAAAATGATTGCATATTAGCATTTCATATGATTTTACCTTAAATTTTTTTTATAAGTACATTTGTTTTCCTTATTGGAATATTTTGTTTCTCATAACTTCATGAACAAATACAGAACAAAATATATGGAAAAAACAATCTGGAATAAAACTACATTTTTCAAGACTGAAAAATCAGCTGTCTTTTTGGTAGAGTGGTCAAATAAAAAAACAGTGGTCATTAGTCTAGAGGTGAAAGCTTGGGGTTATCATACTCAAGTTACTGTAATGTATTGTTTTGTTGCCCTTTAATGGTAGGTATTTTTTAAAGCCTATAAAAGCAGTACTTTTAATTAACAGATTTTATTAGTGCGGCAATTTTCAAAAATAAAAAAATAAGGTTTAATTTACCTCATTTTTTAGGTCAGCAAGGTGGGGTTAGGAGGAAACTAGCAAGAAAGTATTTTAGAATGAAATGAAAACCCAAGAAATAATGTATTCGTTATATATGTACATTACTTGGGCTCTTTACATTAGAATTCTAAAGGAAAATTAGCAAGATGTTAGAAATCGAAGCTCTGCCAATACTTTTTAAGATGTTTTATTTATTTGAGAGAGCAAGAGAGAGAGAAATTGAGAGAATGAGTGCTGGGGGCGGGGGAGCGGGAGAGGGAGAAGCAGGCTTCCCCAGGAGCAAGGAGCCCGACATGGGACTTGATCCCAGGACCCCGGGATCATGACCTGAGCTGAAGGCAGACACTTAACTGACTGAGCCACCCAGGCGCCTTCTGTCAATACTTTTTAATCATTACTAAAACAACCATGGTTTTGTGCTTTTCTTAAGGAGAAATCATTAATTATGATGAATTGTGAAGCAGTTTTGTGATTAGATTAATGTCAACTAAAAAATCAGTATTTGACTGTCTACATTATTGTCATTTATTACTTAAGCAAATTACTGATTACAGGTCTCCTGAGGCAAAAGGCCATTAAATTTATCCATTATAAAATTTACCTCTTAACAAAATATGTCTTTAACCTTATGGTAGTAATAAGAATGGGTGTCAAATGCCAGATTATAGGGAAAACTTAAATAGTTCTTGCAGTTTTTACAGCAAACTTTAGTACCTTAAAATGCATGACATAGACATACTTTATATTGAACTGTAAAAAAATTTAATAGTCTTAAAAAGTTTTAATTTTTTCTTTTCTTCATCTTTAAAGATTTTTCCTTTTGTCATAATACCCATTTTCCCTGGTCCACCCAACAAAATCCAACTTGGAAACATAGGATTAGGGATAGAGAAGAAAATAACTATTGTTACCATTTTGCCATATTGTTTTTAGTTCTTTCTAGGACATACATTTTAGTTTTAAATTTTAATTTTTTTACAAATCTGAATCATTTTCTGTATAGTTTCGTAGTCTTACAAAAATATGATTTTAGTATTTGCCTATGTTAAATAATGTCTTTAAATCATTAAAAAAATTGAGGGCACCTGGGTGGCTCCGTCCTCCAACTCTTGGTTTCATCTTGGGTTATGATCTCAGGGTTGTAGGAGTCTGCTGGAGGTCCTCTCTCTCCCTCTGCGCCCCCCCCCCGCCCGCCCGCTTGTGTGCTATTACGCTTTCTCACTCTCTCTCAAATAAATAAATAAATATAAAAATTGATTACTGTGCTGCTTCCATCATAATTTAACCATTCTCCTTTTGGGCATATGTTTATATTTTTCAAAAAAGTTTTGATAAGCATGCTTACATGGATGAGGAAACTAAAGCTCTTGGAGGTTACACAGTCAAGGCTCACATATAGTTCTTCTGACACCCAGTCTTTTCCCTTTTGTCTTTTTTTCTTTTGCCCATATAAAATTGTTGGGAACATGTGAAACATACACTGATTGCTGCTATTCCATTTAGAAAATCTCTTAGTAAATCATTCAAATCAAATAAATTATTTTCTACAACTTGTTTATAGAAATATAAATATTTATTTTACTTTATATAGGTTTATTTTTTATCATTACCCATTTTGAGCAGTGTTTCAGACAACTGGACATTTAATGAATGTTTTTTCCCCAAATATTCATTTATTAAAAATTGATCAAAAGATTATATATAGCCATGAAATTTTAAAAGCAAATGTCCAATTAATAATAGCTTAAAATTAAGTGCATCCATGGTTTGTATTTTTTAAAAATCATGATTTAAAAGAATGACAAATTATAACATCTTATCTGAAAATAATAGGCTTCAAAGTAGTATGCATAGTAGGGTTATAAGATTATAAAAATGATTCTGGGGGCACCTGGGTGCCTTAGTCCATTAAGTGTCTGACTTTGGCTCAGGTCATGATCTCAGGGTCCTAGGATTGAGCCCTCTGCTATCAGGCTCTATGCTTAGTGGCGAGTCTACTCCTCCTTCCCCTTTGCCCCTCCTCCCGCTCATGCTCTCTCTATCAAATAAATGAATAGTATCTTTAAAAAAAAGGATTCTATACTTTTTTTAGTTTCAGGGGTAGAATTTAGTGATTCGTCAGTTGCATATAATACCCAGTGCTTATTATATTAAGTACCCTCCTTAATTCCCATCACCCAATTACCCCATCCCCCACACTCTCTTCCCATCCAGCAACCCTCACGTTTATTTCTTATAGTTAAGAGTCTCTTATGGTTTGCCTCCCCCTCTGTTTTTATCTTATTTTATTTTTCCTTCCCTCCCCCTATGTTCTTCTGTTTTGTTTCTTAAATTCCACATATAAGTGAAATCATATGATATTTGTCATTCTCTAATTTATTTCGCTTACCATAATGCCTCTAGTTCCATCCACGTCATTGCAAATGACAAGATTTCATTCTTTTTGATGGCTGGGTAATATTCCATTGTGTGGGTACACACACACACACACACACACACACACACACACACACACACACACCCTCTTCTTTATCCATTCATCAGTGGATGGACATCTGGGCTCTTTCCATATTTTGGCTATTGTGGACATTGCCGCTATAAACATTGGGGTGCAGGTGCCCCTTCGGATCACTACACTTGTACCTTTGGGGTAGAAACCTAGTAGTGCAGTTGCTGGGTCATAAGATAGCTCTGTTTTCAACTTTTTGAGGAACCTCCGTAATGTTTTCCAGAGTGGCTACACCAGCTTGCATTCCCACCAACAGTGTAAGAGGGTTCCCCTTTCTCCACATCCTCGCCAACATCTGTCATTTCCTGACTTGTTAATTTTAGCCATTCTGACCAGTGTGAGGTGGTATCTCGTTGTGGTTTTGATTTGTATTTCCCTGATGCCAAGTGATACTGAGCATTTTTTCATGTCTGTTGGCCATTTGGATGTCTTCTTTGGAGAAATATCTGTTCATGTCTCCTGATCATTTTTTGATTGGATTATTTGTTCTTTGGGCATTGAGTTTGAATAATTCTTTATAGATTTTGGATACTAGTCCTTTATCTGATATGTCATTTGCAAATACCTTCTCCTATTCTGTCGGTTGTCTTTTGGTTTTTTCGCCTGTTTCCTTTGCTATGCAAAAGCTTTTTATCTTGACGAAGTCCTAATACTTCATTTTTACCCTTGCTTCCCTTGCCTGTGGCGATGTGCCTAGCAAAAAGTTGCTGTGGCCGAGATCACATAGGTTGCTGCCTGTGTTCTCCTCTAGGATTTTGATGGATTCCTGTCTCACATTTAGGTCTTTCATCCATTTTGAGTCTATTCTTGTGTATGGTGTAAGGAAATGGTCCAGTTTCATTCTTTTGCATGTGGCTGTCCAATTTTCCCAACACCATTTGTTGAAGAGACTGTCTTTTTTCCATTGGATAGTCTTCCCTGCTTTGTTGAAGATCAGTTGACCATAGAGTTGAGGGTCCATTTCTGGGCTCTCGATTCTGTTCCATTGATCTATGTGTCTGTTTTTGTGCCAGTACCATACTGTCTTGATGATGACAGCTTTGTAATAGAGGTGAAAGTCCGGAATTGTGATGCCACCAGCTTTGCTTTTCTTTTTCAACATTCCTTTGGCTCTTCGGGGTCTTTTTTGGTTCCATACAAATTTTAGAATTGTTTGTTTCAGCTCTGTGAAAAATGCTGGTGGTATTTTGATAAGGATTGCATTGAATGTGTAGATGGCTTTGGGTAGCATAGACGTTTTAATAATATTTGTTCTTCCAACCCCTGAGCATGGAATGTTTTTCCATTTCTATGCATCTTCCTTAATTTCTTTCATAAGTGTTTATAGTTTTCAGAGTACAGATCTTTTACCTCTTTGGTTAGGTTTATTCCTAGGTATCTTATGGGTTTTGGTGCAATCGTAAATGGATGAATGTTTTTGAGGAGAAAACCTGTTTTAAAAACTTCCTAGTATTTTTACCTCTTATCTTTTTAGTGACGAAAATGCTTCAAAGAAATAATTTTGGAAGATCCTCTAGAGGCAAAGTAAAGTAACTGCATTCAAAGATAGAAATTATAACTTGGAATAAAACAGTAAGGTTTTATCAAAAGAGTTAAAAACTTAAGTGAGGTTAGTAAAGCAAAGATGGATAGGTAGATTATTCCAGATGATCGCTGCTGCAGAGAACACCACTCCCTTCCTAGCAGCCATGAGATGATACAGAGGAAGAGAGACAGAGTCAAAAAGCAGAAAGAAAAGTAGTCACAGGAAATAAGTTTCTTAAAAATTGCTGTTGTGGGATGCCTGGGTGGCTCAGTCAGTTAAGCATCTGCCCTCAGCTCAGGTCCTGATCCCGGGGTCCTGAGATCGAGTCCCACATTGGGCTCCTTGCTTAGCAGGGAAACTGCTTCTCCCTCTGCCTGCCGCTCCCCCTGCTTGTGCGCCCTCCCTCCCTCCCTCCCTCTCTCTGTCTCTGACAGTAAATAAAAGTGAAGAAAAATCTTTAAAGAAATTGCTGTTGCAATACTACAAAGGATTTAAAATATAGAAAGTACTATTCTAAACCATATCCTACAAGGATCAGGAAAGACATTTATGTAATTGTTTAAAATAATGTCTCCTACCACATTCTAAAATGTTAATATTTATGGACTAAAAGATATGCTGATACTTAAAATTGAGATAGCAGAAGTAGGCGGCCATGAAGGTGCTAAAAAAGAGAAGGTAATAAAACAGAATTTAGAACCATATAAATGTTTATCCTTGTATGTTACCACACATTCATTTTGAAAAAATTTAGGAAACTTCAAAATTATTTGTGCTTTGCCCTTTAAAATATAAACAACTGTATTATTGAGTCAAATTTTACTTTAACCTCAATGCCTAGAATATTACTAAAAATAATTTGTTTTGCATTGACTTATTTTGGAATTTCTGAGAGACCTAACATATAAATAACTGATGCATATAAAAAGCCCTAATTTCTTCCTTCCATGGGAGAATCTCTTGGTTCAGCTGTCCAAAAAAAAGGTCTCAATTCTTTACAGGGAAATGTTAAGTAAACATTTCTACTTGGTGCCACAATTGTGTAGCCAATACAAATAAATGATTATTTGGGTTTGTTGGTTCTTCCATTTTCTATCTTTTTTATGCTTCCAAACTTATATTAAATTAGTCAGACTTTTTCACCAATCTCCCTACCTACCTTGGCTCCACAGAGGGGAGAACATTTCCACTTCATCTACTGAGCTTTCATATAAAGCTACTTCCTTTCTAAATGTGGGCCTTCTTAAGTGCTGTTGAAAGGTGGTTTCGGTGGAGAGGCTCCATAGCTGGAATGGGAGTGAAGGGAACTAAAGAGGAGAGAGGACACTCATTTTGAACGAATAGAGAGGTAGTCTGTAGCATTCTCACAAAGATCTTGAGTGCTGTATGAGTGGTTAAATAGGCCATAGTGTATCCTTCCAGCTACGTGGGGTTGGAGAAAGATGGTGGCATTTCAGCATTTCTACGACTAAGGATACACGGGAATAGAAATTCCAGGTAGAGGGTTGTGCGTGAGTGAAAGTACTGGGAGGAAAATGCAGAACATGGTTGAGAAATAGAGTCTGTGTGTTGCTGAAATATTGGGTGTGAGTGCAGAAATGGTTGAAAAATAAGGATAAAAGAATAAGCTTGGGAAATGATTGATGGCAATTAAAAATTAAAGTGAAACATTTATGCTTAATGTAGAAGCAATGGAGAGTCACAGAGGTCTTTTTTAAGCAGTAATTTAGAACCTTGCTTTGTGAAGATAACTTCAGCAGCTCTGCTTAGGTTGGAAAAGTTTAGTGGAAAGGATACAGCTATAGTTGTCTAGATTCGTGGTCAGCCTTTTCTATAAAGAGCCAGATAAATATTTTAGGCTTTGTGGGCCATATGATCTCTGCCACAACTACTCAGCCCTGCCACTTGTAGCCATGGACAGTTTATAAACAAATAAGCATGGCTGTGTATTTGTGTAGTAAATGAGCAACACCGTTTTGTAAATAATAGTATTGAGTTATGAATAAGGGCTTCTCACACAGGTCCTTAAAGATGTTGTACCCTTAGGTTCATATTTACCTGTTTAGCTTCTTCATCTATAAAATGGATCTATAAAATGGCATCCTTCTCTGATTTTTTAATAAAGTAACTGTTAAATAATTTTTTTGCAGACCCTAAAGCTGTTTAGAGAAAATGTTTGATAAAGCTCTAAGATTAATTTGCTATTGAGAATGGACTATTTGTTGTTGGCTTAATTCTTTTCGTTTCTTCTTGGGTCTTTGTTTAGACCAATGTGGTGCTAACTTCTAGAGGTAAGATAAATCTACTTTTGAGCGAGTTGTAATATTTCTAGCTTAGACCTTGATCTTAAGAGATAGAATTATAGTAACTGTTAAAATGAAATGTAGCCAGGAATATGATAAGCTGTTGATATGTGTCTCTGTCATAGTGAGATTGCGTTTACTTTAAAGGAAGCAGCACAGTACCTATACTGTGAATATGTTTAATATTTTAGAAGTTACTCATCTGGAAAAGCTTGATTAAAATGAGCTTTTTAGATGGCACTCACAACCTTTAAGATCATTAATGGTAGCATTCGAAAGACTAAAGAAAATTTAGTTTTAACTTTGTACAATCTTTTCTGGCAATTAAAAATGATTAGATTTATCTCTTTTTTTTTTCCCCTTAAAAGTTAATAATCAAATGGATCTCAAGCTGAGAGGCAGTATAGTGTTATTAAGAACATAGATTTTGTGATCTGGGTTAAAATTCAAGTTCTGCCACCTTACCATCTTTGTGACTTAAGGTAATTTATTCTTCATCTAAAAAATAGCATTAAATGTACCTGCCTTGTCAGGACTGTTATGAGAATTTTGTTAAGCGAGATATATATAACGTGCTTAGCACCGGGTTTGGAATGTTATAAGCATACAATAAATAATTATTTTTTCAAAAGGATGTTAGGTTTTTTTTTTCAGGTAGCTTATGCTTTCTTAGGAATGTCTTTCTTGTTGGCTGGCAAGGATATGGCACACAGAAGTTAACACTTACATATTTGGAACATGTGATCACTTTGAGAATGCCACTCTGTTATCAAATAGGTTTGTTAAAAATATATGCAGATTTCATGGTTGTTTTAATTTCCCCAGTACCATTATCATCCTCTCAAACATTCAGCTATTTGAATTAGGTAAATTCTTCCTAATAGAATTCAATGAAATTAATATTTCAAAATTAATGTGTATACATTTATGAGGATTTAAAAATTTACAAGGAAGTTTATTTCAAATATGAGTATATTCCAGGCACTATCCTAGGTGCTAATGAAACAAAGATGTATGACAGTTATTGTCTTCAAGAAGCTGATAGCCTTCAAAGAAGGAAAGATAGGCAACAAAATCAGTAAATATACTGAAAATGTGCTGATACATGTGTTCCCAGGGTTTACAGGACCGTAGAGCAGAGAGTTGTAACCATCGTGAAGGGCTAGGGAGAAAATAAGCTGAAACTGATGAGGTTTTCAGGAGATGATGCCTCTTGAGCTGAGCTTTGAAAGAACAGATTAGCCCGGAAGAGGAACTGGATGTCGTTCAGAGAAGGGGAGTTTATAGATTTTTATTAACATTCATTAGAAACATGGCTGTGTGACTTTGAACAAGTAACTTTACCTCACAAGGTTGTATCAGTATTAAAAGAATTAATAGGCTTTCTATTCCAGTGAAGAGGAAGAAACAGGGATCAGATTTATACTCCCACCTAAACAACTAAAAAAACTGGACAAATTATTAGAGAAAACAACTCTCAAGACAATGACGTAAAACATGAAGGACAGTGATTCTGAGAAGTGGAGGAAAAATGAGGTGTGCCCTTATAATTGCTTCAGCTTGAGGCCTAGAGAAAGTTTCCAGGTCACACCACAGGAAGGGATGACTCAGGCAGAACCTGGTAGTCTCCTTGAGTTGAGAAGATGGAGCTATGATACCACAGAGGCCAAAGCCCCTAGAAATCACAGGGCAGGTTACCAGACAGGAGTAAGCTACAGAATATCTGCAGAGGGTTTCCTTCAAGTATTCAGCAGACTACTCATTAGTACATGTATGTAAGGAAAGTGTCCAAGGCTTGGAAAAGAACTATTTGAAGTGATTAGAAGAAATTGCCTGCCACTACACAGAGTTGGGAACAGTGTCACCTCCCAACACCCAGTGTGGAAAACCTCATCATTCATGGTGCTTCTGATCAAGTACTAAAGAAGTCTTAATGGTGGGGAAGAATTAATGACAGACGTAAAGCTGTTCTGGTGCTGCCTAACAAAGTGGGAACTGAAAGGAACAAACTGCTTCCAAGTAATTTAACTGTGTCCTGGAACAAAGACCAAGACTATAGGAATACAAAAATAAACAGCATACAACAAAATAAAATCACGATGTCTGACTTTTTTCCCAAAAGTACCATGCATCCGAAAAGATCAAGAAAATGTAACATATAATAGAGACAAAAGTCAATCAGTTGAAACCAACCTAGAATTAGTTGATGAGGACATTAATAGAACTATTATAACTATATTGCATATGGTTAGAGAGCCACTAAAAAAACTGAACATATTAAGTAGAGACATGAAAGCTATAAAAGCAGTCAAAATTCTGGACTTGAAAAGTCTGAGGTGAAAGATACACTGGATGATATTAATGGACATGATACACTGCAGAATATGGATTAATGAACTAAAAGACATAGCAAAAGAAACTATCCAAAATGGAATCAGAGAGGAAACAAAAACAAAAACAAAAAAGAGCATTTGTGAACTGTGGTAACATTAGGCAGCCAAATACACAAAATAACATGTGACTGGAATCCTGAAAGGAAAGGTATGAATAGGGGCAACAGAATAATATAATTGAAGAAATAATGACCAAAATATCTCCAAATTTGATAAAAACTATAAGCAGTTTCAAGAAGCTGTACAAGCCCCAGGCGCCTGGGTGGCTCAGTTGTTAGGCGTCTGCCTTCGGCTCAGGTCATGATCCCAGGTTCCTGGGATCAAGTCCCACATCGGGTTCCCTGCTCCGCGGGAAGCCTGCTTCTCCCTCTCCCACTCCCCCTGCTTATGTTCCTGCTCTCGCTATCTCTCTCTGTCAAATAAATAAAATCTTTAAAAAAAAGAAGCTGTACAAGCCCCAAGCACAAGAAATATGAAGAAAACCACACCAAAGCTTATCATAATCAGATTGCTTGAAACAAGGTATGAGAAGAAAATCTTAAAAGCAAAAGAGTAAAAATAAATACTAATTGTTAGTATATAAGAGAAAAATAATACTCATTATGTATGGGGGAACAGAGATAGCTATGAAAGCAGATTTCTCATGGGAGACAATGCAAAGTACAAGACAGCAAAGGAACAACTTTAAAATAACGGTAGAAAAATTTTATAGGCCTAGAATTCTTACAGGAAGAATATCTGTCAAAAATGAAGGCCAAAATGAAGACTTTTTTTAAGACACACAAGAATGGAAATAATTTATCACCAAAACTCCTGGACTACAAGAAATGGCTAAAGGAAGCCTTTTCAGATACTGGGTTGACATAAAAGAATAAAGAATAGAGAGTACTGGGAATGGTAATTACATGAGTAAATAGAACTCTTTTAAAAGATAACTGTTTAAAACAAACAACACAGTGTATTATAGAGTTTATAACAATATATGACAGCAATGACGGTAATAATACAGAGGCTGGGAGGGGAGAAATGTAAATATATTATTGTAAGGTTTTTATAGTATATATGCAGTAATATAATGAAGATAGAGTGATAAATTAAAGATGTATATTGTAAACTCTAAAGCAACAACCAAAATAACACAAAAAGAATTTCAGCTAATAAGCCAACAAAGAATATAAAATGGAATTATAAAAATGCTCTATCTAGGAGAAGGCATAAAAAGAAGAAAAAGGGGACAAAGAACAGATGGGACAAACGGAAAACAAACAGCATGTGGTAGAATAATAATTACATTAAGTGTAAATTGGTCCAAACATGTCAAGTAAAAGTCAGAGTTTTTCAGATTGCTTAAAAAAGCAGGGTCCAGGGGCTCCTGGGTGTCTCAGTTGGTTAAGCACCTGACTCTGTGATTTTGGCTCAGATCAGCATCTCAGGGTCCTGAGATCAGGCTGCTTTGGGCTCTGCTCAGCACGGAGTCTGCTTGAGATTCTATCATTCTGCCCCTCCCCCCACTCGCACGTGCTTGCTCTCTCTCAAATAAATAAATCTTAAAAATATATATGTAATGGAATATTACTCAGCCATCAGAAAGGATGAATACCCACCATTTACACTGACATGGTTGGAACTGGAGGGTATTATGCTAAGTGAAATAAGTCAATCAGAGAAAGACAATTATCATACAGTTTCACTCATATGTGGAACATAAGAAATAGCGTGGAGGACCACAGGGGAAGAGAGGGGAACTGAATGGGAGGAAGTCAGAGAGGGAGACAAACCATGAGAGACTCTGGACTCTGGGAAACAAACTGAGGGTTGCTGAAGGGGAGGTGGGTAGGGGAAGGGGTAACTGGGTGATGGACATTAGGGAGGGCAGGTGATGTGATGAGCACTGGGTGTTATATGCAACTAATGAATCATTGAACACCGCATCAAAAACTAATGATGTACTATATGTTGGCTAACTGAATTTAAATAAATATTTATAAAAAACAAGATCCAACTATGTGCTGCCTATTACACACACACACACACACACACACACACACACACACACACACACACTGCAGATATAAAGCCCAAGAGGCAAAAATGATGGAAAAGAATATACCAGGCTGAACTTAATATTGTTAAGTAAGTATTACTGTTAAGTAAGATGTCATTTCTTCCTAATTGACATGTAGATTCAGTGCAATCCCATGCAAAATCCTAGCAGGGTTTTTTTTTGGGGTGAGGGGCGTACAAATTGATAAGCTTATTCTAAAATAGGAGATGCAGAAGAGCTAGAAGAGCCAAAACTACTTTGAAAATGTAAAAAAAAGTTGGAGAATTTATTCTACCTGATTTCAAGAGCTAATATGAAACTATAGTAATCAAGACAGTGTGGTATTGGTATTAAGACTGACAAATAGATTGGGACACCTGAGTGGTTCAGTCGGTTAAGCGTCTGCCTTCAGCTCAGGTCATGATCCCAGGGTCCTGGGATCAAGTCCCACATCGGGCTCCCTGCTCAGTGGGGAGCTGCTTCTCCCTCTCCCTCTTCCTGCTGCTCCCCCTGCTTGTGCTCTCTCTCTCTGACAAGTAAATAAAATCTTGAAAAAAAAAAAAGACGATCAATGGGACAGATAGTCTAAAAGTAGAGAGATACATATATATATATATCTATGTTTAGATATATATATATCTATTTATATCTCTCCAATGGATTTTTAACAAAGGTACAAAGACAAATGCATGGGAAATAATTCTTTTCCACAAATGGTGCTAAAACAATTGCATAGCAATATATCAAAACATTTTTTAAGGTTTTTCAATGTTGCACTACATAGAAATTAATTAAACATAAACTATAAAACTTCTAGGTATAAACATAGGGCAGATCTTTATCAACTGTGGTTAGGTAAAGATTTCTTATATATAACACCACAAAAGCATGATTTGTAAAAGAAGAAATTGATGAGTTGGACTTCATGAAAATCAAGAACTTTCACTTCTTTGAAAGATTATCTTAAGACAATGAAAAACAAGCCACTCAATGGGGGTGGAGAGCTTTATTCAGAAAATAAACAAATATATAATTTAGTTTGTGTGTGTGTATATATAAATAATATGCAAACACTATAATTAAGAACTCGGAAATCTCAATAAGAAAACAGTCTAGGGGCACCTGGGTGGCTCAGTCGGTTAAGCGTCTGCCTTCGGCTCAGGTCATGATCCCATTTGGGTCCCATATTGGGCTCCCTGCTCCACGGGAAGCCAGCTTCTTCCTCTCCCACTCCCCCTGCTTGTGTTCCTTCTCTCGCTGTGTCTCTCTGTAAAATAAAATCTTTAAAAAAAAATTAAAAAAATAAAAAAATAAAACAGTCCAACAAAAATACTGATTCAAATGTTTCCATTGTTTATTCCAGTGTTTATAGCAGCACTGTAACAATAGACAAAGTATGGAAAAAGCCAAAATGTCCATCCACTGATGAGTGGATAAAGATATATGTATGTGTATACAATGGATTTTACTCATCCATTGAAAAGAATGAAATCTTGCCATTTGTAATGATGTGGATGAAAGAGAGTGTATTATGCTAAGTGAAATAAGTCAGAGAAAGACATATGCCATATGATTTCACTCATATGTAGAATTTAAGAAATAAAACAGATGAACATAGGAGAGAAGAAGGGAAGTAAAAATAAAATAAGATAAAAACAGAGAGGCAAACCGGAAAAGACTTAACTCTAGAGAACAAACAGGGTTGCTGGAGGGAGGTGGATGAGGGGATGGGCTAAATGGGTGATGGGCATTAAGGAGGGCACTTGTGATGAGCACTGGATGTTATATGTAGGTGATGAATCAATAGATTCTACTCCTGAAACTAATACTACACTGTATGCTAACTAACTTGAATTTTAATAAAATCTTGGAGAAAATTAATTAATTAAAATAAAAAAGAAAACAATCCAATGAAAATCTGGCAAAAAAATTTGAACATCCGTTTTTCCAAAGAAAATTACCGATAAGGAGCACATGAAAAGGTGGTTACCACCATTAATCATTAGGGAAACATTGATTAAAACCACAATGAGCTTAAAACCACTTTAGAATTTTAAATTAAAAAGGCTGATTATACTAAGTCATGACTAGGATGTGGAGCAACTGAAACTCTTATACACTGCTTGTGGGAATATAAAACTACTTTGGAAACAGTTTGATAGTTTCTTAAAAAATTAAGCATATATTTACCATCTTTCCAGGATCCTCTCTATATACATTTTTTGTATAAAAAGAGCGTATGATTATTTGAAATTGAGAGAGATAGCTGAAAACTATTTAATCCAATCTTAATTTTGATTTTGCATAATGTTGCTAATTTAATTTATTTTCCAAGTTGGAGGGCTCTTTTAGCTCAGCCACAGTCTTTTTTTTCAGACTTCCTACTTCCCTGTTCTTAACAACCCCCAAAAGTGTTGTTGGCAGCTGAAATGGCTCTTGTTTCACCAACTCCCAGGATTTCCACAGTGGTGGCCAGGGCTTCAGGGACCTAGCTGAACATGAATGGAAATGAGAAGGGTGAACAAAGAGTTTAAATAGTTTAGTGTATAAACTGGTTTGTATAAGGATAGGCTTGCTTCTCTACTTCTTGTTTTTCATGTATGTAGTTGTGGCTCCAAAGATTGTGCTGGTTTTGAATGTTAGCTTTGGCACTCTTTTGAAATTCTAGACATGCTGTCTATTTATAAAGAACTTGGGGGATTGAACAAGTAAGAGTAAATCCGAAGTTAAGGGAACAAGTCTCGACATTGAAGATAGTCACCTCCACAAGCCATTAGGAGACTGACATATTTTAGTTTCATCTTAGGAGCATTTGTTTCTTCTTACTCTTCTATAACACTAGGGCTTACAAATGGAGTTAAGTAAGTATACTGGCTACCAAGGAGAGGGAAGGGAGCAGAGCAGCTCTGGAAAACCCGTGGCAATAGAAAGACTACCAATCCCTTCTCCCCCACCCAGAAGACCACTATTAATTTAGAAATTTTAAGCCCTATATGATAAGAATTTCTAGCAGAAGTACAGTTTTCTTTAAGTGAGTTAAAATTATGATACATTATCTACTAATTTACTTTTTTAGATATCATACCATATAACATAATAATGTTTTAACTTTAATATAGCCTTTAAAGACTTCTAGTATAAGTTCATACTGTTCTTACTGTTCTGTTTAATGTTAATGCTAAATTTTTTTGAGGGGACAACAGTATAGTCTCTATAATTCAGTTTTGGTGATATTTGTTTAATTATGTACTACTAATTTTGATGTAAGGAAAATTATTTTTTAATGGAATACAATTTTTTATCCATAAGTTTGCTTCACACAATATAATTATGACATTGTATTCTTAATCATGTCCTCATTTTACAGTTCTTATATTAAGAAATTGTATTACATGCATTTCTATTTGGTATTATATTCTTATTTATTGAATAAGGTTTAATTTCTGGTTCTAAATAACATTATTACCATTTACCAATTTTAGGTGGAATTCATACTAATCCCTGAAGTGTAATACACATTAAAATAGCTAAAGCATTAGAAATTTTGGCACTTGAGCCCTTAAAGGTAATTTCATTCTAAGCCAGTTAGTATGGTGATACGTAAGTAAAAATGGATTAGTATAAATTGTTCTTTTAGCTCTGTATCCTGTTTCTTCTTTCTCCTTAATCTTTTCTTAAAAAGTAGCTATAGATAGCAAATAGAATGATGGCAACAGAAATCAGACTGCCTCTTTCCTGCTCCCAACTCCCAACTCCCAACTCTTCTACTTTGGAACCAAGCAGCTGCCGATGCAGATAGGTAGATGGCACCTGGAGGTTCTCAGCCGTGAGACCTGTTGTGATGCTGTCCTTCTTCTGGGACAAACTCAAGGTTCCATCAGTGTAGGGGAGCCCTTGGAAAGAATCTGAGAGGCAGGTGAGTGATAGTAAGAGACTGCAATCCCATATCCATTCAACTTATTCACTAGTAAGGGTAAAAGAAAGATATTTACAAATGAACTAAAAGTGAGAGAACATTTACATTTGATACCCAATTCAAGAAAAATGCTTGAAAAATGACTTAAATATTTATAAGTAACAATATTTATAAAATACAGATTTTAAAAGTCTGTCAAGTCCAACCATGTATTTTTCCCCATGGTTGAAGTTCTCACCTGTATTGCTAAAATTTAGCAAGTTACATTTGTATAGGCACATGTATTTAGAATGTCATCATATTTCATCTACTAGGATAAATGTATTATTTTGGACAGATTTTTCTTTTGAACAGAATTAAAAACTCATCCTTATGCTTTTTTATCTATGGAATTAATTGCTTTGACTTCATGACTATCCTAGTGATTTAGCTAGAAGGATCCTGAAATTTGGAGTCAGAAGGTCTTTATTTTCAGTCATTTACTAGTAGAGGCAAGTTACTAAACTGCTCTGGTTTTCTTTATCTTTTAATATGAATCCTATATTATAGACTGTTAGAGAAATTAATGAACACATAAATATGTCTTAACAGGTGTTTTTATCAGAAACACCAGTCATCTTTCTTTAGGAATGGGAATTACCATATTTTCAAGACAGTGGTTATAAATGGAGGAGGGTAGGACCTGCCACGGATGGGGATTTTGTAGGGTAGGAGACTTTAACAATACTGTTTGGGTTTGAGGGGGGGGTTGTTGTTGTTTTTTGGATGTGGATACTCATCGTCCTGCGTAGTTTTCTGTGTCTTAAATATTTAATTGTTAAAATAATCTTCCTAATGAAATGCATGAAACTTTGCCAATGAAATATCCTAACCAGTAAAGTATCTTAACATTTTTCTATCAAAGGACTTTCTAGGACACTCTGAAATATATGCTTCATAATTCTTAGCTTGTTTGGGACCTGCTAGTCAGAATATCATTTCCTTCATGCCATTCTAGTGATGTAATATTGCACAAAGTATCACGTTTCTACTGTGTGTGTTAAGTAATTGGCAGAGGTCACAAATTGTCTGTTTGGGGATTGAACCTGGCTCTTAGAAGTACTGTTTGTCCCACGCAGTATTGGTCTTTATGGAAACTTAAAGTCTCATGAAAAATCAAGAAATGTCATAACCCTGAGTTTGCATTTCTGTATGACAACGGTGAGTTGGTGCTGAGTCTCAGCTGCTCCCTTGACCTAGGCCACGTGTTCACTGTTCTGCACCCTCACTATGCTCCCTGACACTGAGGTCAAATGTCATTTGCCTTTTATCATCATAAATGTTTATATTACTGCTTGGCCCCCATAGGCAGTTAAGTTTATAACTCTTAGAGAGGTTGTATTCAGTAGATGTCACAGTCTTCTATTGATATTTTGCTGTGATGTCTTAACTTGAGGTTACATATTTTCAGTACTTTGTAACTTTATAAAGCTCGCTTGTGTACATTTTCTCTATAAACATAACATAAAGTACTATTTTTAAGTTTGTCAGCTCCTCCTTCTGTCAGTCAGTCCTTTCATGTTACAAAGTAGTTATTTCTCAAATCTAGTTCTTCCTGTCCAACCTTACCACCACTACTCCACCTCAGGCCCTCATCATCTCTCACCTGGAATTCTTTAATTGCTTTCTGACTGAGCTCCTCATCTCCAGTCACATTTCTTTCAGTTCATCCTCAAGTGTATCACTAGAATAGGCAGATCTCCTCTCCTCACACCACTGTTTCAAATTCTGAGTCTCTCTGTCTTCTGTGGCAAGATCTGCAAATGTTTCCTGAAAGGTCCAGATAGTAAATATTTTAGGCTTTGCTGGCCAGAAGTTTCCTGCTACAAAAAAATTGACTCTGCTGTGGTTGTACTGAGCACAAAGCACCCACAGACAGTACGTAAACAAATGGGGATGGCTGTTCCAATAAAACGTATTTACAAAACCAGGTCACCAGTCTAGGGCCATGGTTTGTTAACCCTTGTTCTAAGATAGGAGAGACGCTCCCTGTCTTTCTTCCTGTCTTAACTACTACTCTTCCATCCTTTTTCTTACAGTTTATTCAGAAGCACCACTCAAATTCTTAAACCTTTCTTGTACATCTTCTTTCTATATCCAATTATTTCTTTCATTCAAACCATTTTTTCACAGAGAAATATTAAAATATATCTTATAAAATGTTAATTTTCATATGATGGTATCATATTGAAACATGAGCCTATTTAGTCACTTGCTGACATTTTTATAAATGTATAGTGAAGTATAGTCTTAAGTGTTAAAAAGAGTTTTTAACAAATCTTTCATAAAAATCCGTAACTTTGATACAATCCATTGTTGTGGCTTATGGCTTGGATACCATCAATACATTATCCAAAAATCTCAGAATAAGGTCACTGGTAGGAAAGTAGTTTAATTTCAGCACTATCAAGTGTATTGAATCAAGGTCCTTTGAGAAAACAATTTTAGGACTGTTAATAGGAATTGAAAGCACGTAACTCTAATTGTGTCCTATCTTCATCACAGTTGCCCCTTGCAAATAGTTAGGAAAGCAAAAAATATTTGGTTTTAGGATACGACTTGCCTGAAGTATTGGACATCAAATTGCTGCTTAAATTCTAATAGATAACTTTACACCTTTCCAAAGGCAAAAAAAAAACAACAGAACTTGATAATATGTTGTTAAATATATTAACAATGTGGGTTTTGCCTCATTATTAAATTACGGTTTTTAGGCTATTGCTGATTGGTACTGATTTAGGTGCTAATTTAGGCTATTGCTGATTGATGTTGGATAGTAAACAAAACTTTTTCCAGTAAAAAAATGAAAGAAATTCATTCTTGCATCATATTAATGAAAAGTGTGATTTGATTACTGTGGTGAGAGGATTAGTAGAGCTGTTGTTGGAATTTTGTGATGGAATTTTGTTAAGATGTGGATGGATATTAAGCTTGATAAGATAAAGTCCTCTAAATTTTCTGATATTTGCATAATAATACATTAATTTAAAGCTCTCTGTATTAAAACTGACCTGTAAATGTTCTTTATGGTTGATTTTTAGCCACCAGCTGAACAGGCCAAAGCCAGACTACAGCTGGTTCTTGAAGCTGCTGGTAAGTGCATAATTTATTTAAATGAAAAAGTACTAAATAAATCTTAACATGCTTACAGGTGGGTCAAAGGAAAAAAAACACCTATTTTCATATATCTTCACAAATTTATGAAATTTAGGTTATATGTATGGCCATATTTTATAGGAAATATTTATTGCTACAGTATAATGCTAAAAAGTCATTCTTTACCTTTTTATTTATAAAATTGGCTTCAATTTTAGTTTCAGTTTTGATAAAGTCCAATTTATTGACTTTGCTTTTGGTGGCATATTTAAGAATTCTTTGCCTAACCCCACATCACATCATGAAAATCTCCTCCTATATTTTCTTCTAAAAGTTTTATACTTTTGCATTTAAGACCATATATGATCTATTTTGGCTTAACTTTTGTATAAAGTGTGAGTTTAAATCACGTTTTCATTGTTCTAAAGGAAACAAGGTAAATGTACTATAGTAATTTCTCCAATTGCATTGGACTAACTCATTGGACTGTTCTGGGTACTATCTAACCTTAAAATACCGTATGTTTTGTTTTTCAATGATACAGTAATGCAGTGACTTTGATTTTACATATAATGCCTAGATTTATGTAGACATTAAATATTTTACCTTTTCAAAAAACGTGAAAGATCAATGTTATCTTTTCTAAGTACTGATATTTTACTTTAAATCTCAATGTGCTCTTCAAAATGTATGTAACTTTTTTAAATAAGTTGTTAAGGTTAAGCATGAGGGAGGGTTAGAATAATAATGCCAAAGTAGTACATATTTCTTAAAATTATTTGCTTTTGAAAGATCTGTAAACAGTCCATAATTTCCAATTGGAAAGTGAGAATTCTATTTTAACATCAAAAGTAATTTCGGACTACCAGATGATAGTAGTTATATTTTTAGTGTTCATTGATTGAGAAAATACATATGTGCTTATTGATTCAAGGATTTCTTGGATTAACTCCTACCAAGAGTCTCCACAGTTTAAAGATTGGGAGCACCAGTGTAAATGATATACTAGCTTCCTAAATCACTAATAGAAAATAAAGGGATTAAAAATTGATAAATATTTTGACTGTGAGTCTCTATACCAGTCCATATTTCTTTAAAAGTCATTATATTTTATGTATTACTTGTACTCATTTTATCTTTAATTATGTAGAAATTACAATTTCTACATAGTATTACAGTTTTGCTTGCTGTCAGGTTTTTCATATTTTGACTCAAATATACTGTAAGATAAACTAGTTAATATGATTCTCTGTCATTTACATAATATACATTGATTCTTTAGTAGCATTTTGCTTTGAAAAATTATTTCCAGTTCATAATTTGAGTATGGACAAACTCTTAAAGAAAATTTTTATGGTGCTTAGTTCAGGAAATATTTGTTTCCATTATTATAACCATAAAGAATTTCATTTCATAGTTTTATACAGTTATCTTTATCTTTTAATATGATTTTGAAGCACATTATAAAACAGATCTGACACTCCAAACCTCATAGTATATAACTTGCTTATATCGGTCCCAGCTGTCACCCCTCATAATTTAATTTAACTATCTAAATTCTGTTATGGATAAAGAGCTAGGTTCTGTGAATTTGAGATGCATTCAAAATATTATGACAGTTTTACAAATTAGAAAACTTACGTTAGCTGGATAAGCAAAGGACAGACCTTAGCTACATGTAGCATTATTTACTTAATAATTTTCTTCTTTATTTAACATGTTGTCCCCAGCATTTCCCTCTTATCAGTTACACTGTGATATATATCCTGTTACAAATTATGTTTTTTATATTTTAGATTATTTTCTTGGAATTGATTATAGAAATGAATTTATGAGGTTAGAGGGTATTAATATTTAGAGTGACTTTTTATGCATTTTTGCTAAATTGTTTTGCAAAAGGACTGCACTACTTTACATTTCCAGTATTAAACATTTTTACCAAGACTTCACTTTTGATGCCAATTCCATGAATATATTGCTTTATAATATGACATAACATATTTACACCCCTTTGGAAAACATCCAGTACTGCTTTTAATGAGAACGTGTGGACTTGGAGAGAAGTAGGTGGATGGATAGGGAAGTAGGATATAAGCAAATACAGAACTTATTCTCAAAGTTCTAGATCTCTTTCAGTGAAGAATACAAGGTGTTCATGGTATTATTAAAAACAAATAAATAAAGGAAGGGGGAATAAAACGAACTTGAGCTTAGTCTGGAAGTCTTGCTATTAAAGTCTAGCCTACTCCTATGATTGAGGTACCTGTATAGGAAGGTCTGGTAGCACCCATTTTGTCACATTGGAGGAAGTTTACTTGGGTTCTCAGGGAAAACATCCTTGACTTTGGGCCTTAAAATTGAGTACAAGGAAAGACTTAAGGCTGTATGTTAAGATTCTTGAGACAGGATTTATTTCAGCTTTATAGTTACTATAATCTGGTAGATAGGGTTTCTATATAAAGAAATCCTGAAGCTACTTAGTCCTTTATTCTAACTTCAGGTCCCAGAAGAAAGTTTTATATGTAACCATTGCATTGTTATTGATTTATGAGTGAATGTTAATGTTATTGGTTTGGAATTAAAATATATTTAGAACATTTGGCAACAATTATTAGTGGTATGATTTCAAAACACATGTGTGAGTGAAATAACATTAAGCAAAATGTAATTGTAGGGTATCATGCATATTATACCAAACATGAATTTGAAGTCATAGATTTTATTGTATTTGTTACGATCATATTTTTTATACATTAAATTTACATATTTATACTTTGTTATGCTCAATCTTCAGATTTAGATAGAATCTTTTTTCATGTTCATTACTAAATTACAATTGAAACCAAATTTCATGTCTCTTGTTTAACTTTTAATTCAAAGGTGATGTGAAGTTAAGGTTATATCTAAGATTGCTTTTCTGTTGTTTTCAAATGGCAACAGGACACAGAAGGTTGCAGAATTGTATAAATTTGTAAGACAGAATCTTTAAGTTGTAACCTCAGCTAATGGCCTACCCTATGATATTGAGTAAATCCTATTAACCCTTTGTGCCATGCTTTCTTTTCCTTTCCGTTTTAAAAATGCTTTTACCATTCTCCCATTTATTAAGATGCAAAACTTTGAAATTTTATCTTTGACTTCTTAAGAGGCAATGATTCACCTAGAATAAATGATCTTATTTTGAAGTATTTTTTATATTTAGCCCTTTTTTATCTTTCCCACTGCCATCTCCTTAGTCTAGATGCCAAACATTTCACCCAAAGTTTAATCTGTGACTTCCTAATTGGTCTCTTGCTTCAGTTCTCTTCTCTGGAGATGGTAGTGAAAAGTGGAAGGGTGCTAAGCCTACTTATTATACTACCTACTTTTTGTGACCTTGATGTTTATTGGTTAGCCAAAACAGAGTATTTTTTTAAAAAATGGAACATGACAAATGTATATATTTTCTAGTTTACTATAGTTCTCTATTTTTTAAAAAGTAATTTGTTGAGGTGAAATTCACATGATATAAAATTAATCGTAATTGTTTAAAGTGAACAAACCAGTGGCATTAAATACATTCACGGTGCTGTATAACTTTCCAAAACATTTCCATCACTCCAAAGTAAAACCTCTTACCTGAGAAGCAGTTTATCTCCACTCCTTGGACCCCCTGCAACCACCAATCTGTCCTCTGTTTCTGTGGATTTATCTATCCTGGATATATATAATGGAATCACACAATGTGTGACCTTGTGTGTCTGGCTTCTGTACTTAGCATAATGTTTTGGAGGTACAGCCACATTGTAGCATATATCAGTATTTTATTTCTTTTTATGGCTGAATAATATTCCATTGTCTGTATGTACACCATTTATTTATCCATGCATATATTGATGGAAATTTGGGTTACTTCCACCTTCTGACTGTTGCGAGTAAGTGTTGCTATCAACAGGCATATACGTGTACTGTTTGGGTACCTATTTTGTAATTTTGGGTGGTATATACCTAGAAGTGTAATTGTGCGGTCATTTGGTAATTCACCAAACTTTTCCAGTGTCTGAGCGATATTACATTTTCATCAGCAGTGTAGGAGGATAGTCCCCTACTATTTCAGCTAAACCACATCACACATTTAAATTACCTATTTGAAAGTATTTAGCTTTGGGAACTTCTCTGTACCATAATTTACTCATTTGAAAAGGGGCAAGATTATAACTACTTTATAGGATTTTTGTGAAGATAAGTATAATATGTGAAATGTCTAGCCCAGAGCCTGGTGAATGGTAGCCACCAGAAAATGTTAATTTCCATATTGCTTTTTGTGATTACCACTGCTAGATGGTTCTTTCTCAGCCACCATTTGGTCATGCTACTACTTTGGCTCAAAATTAGTCACTGGCCCTCATTTCTTACAAAATTAATTTTGCACTTCTGTGCTTAAGGTTCCAATGTTCTGTATGGTGGATCCACAGATTTTTCTATATTTATTAGAATTCATTTCTGAACTTCTCATTATTCTTTGAGTTACTCATTCTTCTGCATTTTTTAGAATTCATTTCTGAGCTTCTCATTATTCTTTGAGTTACTTGTTCTTTTCTACCTATGGATCTTTGCTCATGACTTTTTCTCTTCTAGAAATGACTTCTTCCTCCCTCTTCCCACCTCTAAACACTTCAAAACAAATCTCAAATAATATTTCCACAGGATTTTCGTGACCATTCCAGCACATAATCTTTTCTCTTCTTTTTTGAGTTCTTTCTGTCCTTGTCTGCACATACCATTTATGCTGATATTTACTCACATATAGCTGATACTAATATTTAATTATTTCATGAGTGTTGGACTTATTTTCCCAATGAAATAATAAACATGATGGCCAGGAACCAGAACTAAAACTTCTAAGTCTTTCCCAGGAGTTTTAACAGCATCTATAGAGAGTGGTACTATGCCAAATAAGAATCCAGGTATTAATCTTTGCTGAACAAGTCATTGTGAAGAAACAATCTGGACATAACTGAAAATTAAACCTTTTAAATGGTGGTATGCTCATTTTAACCACTGATTCATTTAAAATAGATACACAAAAAAATTCTCTGGCTTCTAAAGTAGAAGATATTGGCCAATAATCTGACTTTTTAATCTTAAACTTTAAGGTAGTGCATAACAGAAAAGATAATGAAACATGAATATCACACAGGAGGAAGAAGGAAGTTAGTAAGTTTACTTAAAAGACTTGTCTCCATCACTTTTGTTTTCACTGTTGTTTGTTTGACTTGTTAGCAGCAGTCCAAACATTGGGGTTTTGTGCAAAAACACAGTATAATCTTAGGCCATATGTATGTGTAGGTTTGAAGAAGAATTTAGAGGAGAGATTTTTCTAAAATGTAAATATTTTTCATCAGTATGAAGAGATGACCCTTCTTACAACATGGTTTTAAAACATATTTTTCTCTAAAATCTTTTTAATATTTTACTTTTAATAGAATTATTGACACATGTAACCTTTAAAATTCTATTTCTAATGTTGTAAGAAAAAATAGATATTTCGTTTAGTGCATGAATGGTAAATAACCTTTATCATAAAATTTTTGTATAATATTTCATTTTCTAAATAATGTCTACAACCTTTTTGTTTTGCTTTATAGTTTTTAAAGTACATTCATTAATCTTTTATCATTTGACTCACATCACAGCATGGGTAGCTAATTAACTCCGTTTTACAAATATTCTGAAAGCATAAGTGGTTTGTAAAAGGCCACATAGCTAGTAAGTGACAGAGCCAGGACCCAAATCCCATGATTTCTGACTCCTGAGCTATTTCTATCCATAGTTTAAATCCCTGAGTTATGTTGGGCAGAAAGAAGGATGGTAGAAAATATTACCAAATACATACTTTGTTTTGTTAGGTATAGTGCTATAGTTACCTTACAATAAAATAATTTCTATCCTCAAGCAAGCCTTTGATTCTGAAATGAGTTTTTCTGATTGATAATAAAAAATTATTAAAGCTTGAGCCAGAAAAAAAAAATGTTTTTTCCTTAACTATTAGAGTGTTCATAATAGCAAAATTTCTGATAATTTTGAAAAATCCTGGTAACATTTTATGATCAACAATTTTTTGATCTTCAGCCTCATTAGGGACTTAACATTTCAGTTACCCTTGCTGAGATAGAAGCTGGGTAAGTATTGTGAAACACCGATGAGTTACACACACATTCACACTATGTCCAGGCAAGGAGCTATGCTTAGGAATAAGCCATAAGTGCCTCATTCCATCCCAATTCTTCTGCTGCATGTTAAATTTAGATTTTATTCTCTTAGTTACCCATTACGTACGTGGAAACCTATTCCTAACCCTTTCTTTTCATAGCCATACGATCTTAGAAGTCTCAGTACTTTTCTAAAGTCCATTCTAACTGTAAATATTTGTGATTCTGAGAATCACAAAGGAGATTGCCACGATAATGTTGAACTGTTTCTGGGGAGCATAGAAAACCATTCTGCTACCCTGATTTAAAGCCAACAGAGATTTTGCTCTATAGGTTTCTGATCACTGATCTGTGGCTCCAAGAAATAGGCTGATTATTGTGAGAAAAGCTTTTCATGTGGGGCAGACCTAAAAAATCGAGCAAGTGATTGAAAAGTTAATTTCCATTTCATAAAATAAGTAGTTTCAGACTTCTTTTTTCCCCGTTGTAGGCTTCTTTTTGATAGTAGGTTGGCAGTCTAGATTCATACCCAGCCTCCCTAGCTAACTTTGTAAGTAGTCTCTTTTAGTTCTTCAACTATAAAATTGAGATATTAATAGTACATAACTAATGGGTTGGTTGTTACAGAGTTTAAATGAGTTAACATTTGTAAAACACTTAGAACAGTACCTGGTACATAGTAAGTATTCAGTAAATGTTAGCAATTGATATCAAAGGCAATATAGTATGGTGGTGAAATTCTCAAGTCAGATGGCCTGGGTGCCATTCCCAGCTCCATTATTTACTCACAAAACCATGGGAGAGAGATGTTAAAGCCTGCTGAACTTCAGTTATTTCATTTATGAAATGGGAAATTAGGTACCTTTAGAGTTTTTATGAGAACTAAATAAATTAATGTAACAGTGTTTAGATCAGCACCTAACATGTAACCAAGTGTTCTATAATTGTTAGCGAGTAGGAATGGTTTTTTATGGCATCACCATAGTGATGAGGTAATTAAGGAAGAGACATTGAGCAAAACATTCTCCTCCTACCAGCATACATAAACAGAAGTTATCAAGAATTAAGAATAGTGCTTTTTAAAAGAAACAAATGAATAAAACTTTAATTAGTTTAATTGACTTGAGCATTGGTTAAACCTTTTTTTCACCAAACATGGTTTCTGCAAATTTTAGAAATTGTACCTAAAATTTAATAGCTTTTATGTGAAATCAAATTGATAATGTTAATTTAACTTCCAATTTCCAGCAATGAAAATGGTTTTTGGCTCTGTGTTAATTCAAAAAGTAGTGCTTTCTAAAGAGAATCATTAAGTAAATTGCGTTTAAAAAGTATATTACTTGTTTAGCATCAGTTACACATTTATATTTGAATGACTATTATTTATCCTTAATAATATTTAGTAAGAAGAAAGCTATCAGCTAGAGTCTTAACAATATCACAGCAACTTGCCATGTTTGAGCAGATGTTAAGCAGACAGTAGTTGAATGTTAATTTTGAGAGGGTGGTATGTTTAAGCCTAGCTGAAGTATGTTGCATGTGGGCTTTCTAGACTCGAGTACAATGCTGGATCTCTGGGGAGAATTTTAAAGCTAAACCTCTTTCTTTGGGGTCCTCTATATGGACTCTCTCAAGTCAGTATAAAGCAGATCATCCCTAGGCTAAAGCCCTTCAGCTTTTGTTATTGGGCTCTGTAGACCTGTAATTAGGCCTCCTGGCAGGCCATGCAGGCCAGTTAATGGTCATATGGAGTTTCTGTGAGGCAGACTGGCTTTGTATAAATCCTGGGTAGGAATACGTTTATGGGTCACTTCCTACCAGGACCATGCTTTGTCCTTATGCCCTGCGGGCTGACAGGGAGCAGGTTCCCTTGACCATGGACTGTTCAGTTTGCAACTCAAAATCTACTCCACTAATCCCCAGTGTAAACAGAGGATTTAGAAGGGCTTCTGTCACTTACAGTTGCCAATTCACTTGGGTGTCTGTGAATTTATTTTTCCCCAGACTTCATTATTGAAAGACTGACAAGTGTATAAGATTTGGATGTTTGTTTATATATCGAGTGTGCTGGGGTTTTTTTCAGTGGTTTTAGAATCATTGTAAATAATTTATCTAAAGCAGAATTATATAATGAGCTTTTTTATTAATCACCCTTTAATATTTCTTAATTTAAGCCATTAAAAAATTTGGGATGATGGGTAACCTTTTCCTATAAGAGAAATTATAAGTCTGGTGTTTGGATTTTTTTTTTTTTTGACAAGGGTAAAATAACACTATGTAAAGAAGTTTACCAAAAAGTGATTAATGCAGATTTCAGATAAGTCAAAGAAATAATGAATTCAAAACTCTTCTATACAGTACATTTTATAGTAAGTAAAAATGCCATTTTAGTGTAGCTGAAAGCTTTTGAAAGGAGGAATATCAGATCAGTATATAAAATGCTTAATAAAAATGTGTTTCATGAAGTACTTAAAATTAATAAGAGTGCCATTTATTGAGCATCTACTATGTGGTGAGCACTTTTATACATTTACACATAGTATAATTTTTAATAAATAATGCATGTTTCCTAGCCAAGCAAAATATTTGAATTTTAAGAAAGTCATGATTGAGATTTTTGCTTTTCATTTTATTTCATCCTCTATTTCATTATGGTTTTCTCTTTGTTGCCCAGATTATTATGATTTGATTCTGAAATGGGTAAGTTCTGAGTATGCTCTGCAAAGAACTGTCACCTATCTTCTTATGAGCCAATTTTTCTTTTAGGGAGGAAATCAAACGATGTATTCTTTCCCAGGTCTCATCTAGTAAATCAGTGCTCAGTATTTTGCATTTTGTGATGTAAAAATGGTTCATGACAGATGTGGCTGAAAAGACCACATACGTAGACTGTATGATTTTAGTCTGGTGGAACTAATAGGATCACTCATTACATTTTAGACCCTGGGGTTTCTTTTTTCTTTCATAATAATAATAAAAAAAAAAAACTGTTTAAATAGAGTAGCCCTTTTTGTGTGTGAGTACAGCATCTTCCCCCAAATTTACAAAGAGTTGATGGTAACAAATCAACAAATAATCCTCTCTCTTCCAAAAGTTCTTTCATTAATGTTTATTTAATGTTAACTGTTATTTTTTGACTTGTCCATAAGAGTTAAGATTTTGTTCTATTTTTATAAAAGGTTTCTTTGAATTTTATTTAGCAAAACTAGAAAATACATTCCTTAGAGAATCCAAGACCTGAGAATTAAATTAAGTTATATGGTAATAAAAACAAGTTTTGCAAATGTTGAAATATTTAATGGCAACAAAAAGACATTATGCAGTGAGAATTCTGGTTTTCATTCACAACTAAGAGAATTATAGCATGATCTGTTTTTCTTTTTTAATGTACACAGTGTATTTATTAGAACAGAAATATATTTGTGATATATTTTGGAACTGAAAAAATGGAGGCTTCTAAACAGCGTGAAAGATCTGATCCCAGTTTAGGTTTGACCAAAAGTTAAAGTTGTAGTTGAACCAAAAGTTACATTGAAAAATATCCTGAGTAATGGCTATTGTCCCTGGGCAGTAGGATTTAAGGTAATTAAAAATATTTTTTTGGCTTGTCTTTATTTTTTAATTGTTCTGTAGATATGAAGAAAACCTATGGAAGTGTCAGGTTAATTTAAACATGATAAAATTCCCCAATATTTAGTATGAAATTCAATGAGTTTTGACAAATGTATACAATTGTGTTATCACCAAAATTTTTGGTAAAGACCATTTACATTACTCCAGAAAGACTCCCTTATATTCCTTTGAAGTCAGTTCTTTTCTCCCCGTCTCGGACCTTAGCAACCACTAATCTGCTTTATGTTGCTATAGTTTTGCTATTTTCAGAAT
Organism: Callorhinus ursinus; assembly: GCF_003265705.2. NCBI lineage: Eukaryota > Metazoa > Chordata > Mammalia > Carnivora > Otariidae > Callorhinus > Callorhinus ursinus. Next base: position 95,864,673 of record NW_027397063.1, on the reverse strand, counting down.
GCTGTATAAATGGAACCATACAGTATGTAGACTTTTGTGTCTGCACTCTTTGACTTGGTATAGTGCTTTTCAGGTTTGTTCTCATTGTTATATGAGCCTCAGTTCTTTTTATTGCTGAGTAGTATTTCATTGTATAGCTAGATCAGTTTGTTTATTCATTCAACAATTGCTGGACAGGTAGGTTGTTTCCAGTTTATGGTTTTTCTGAATAAAAATTATATGAACATTTGAGTACAAATCTATATAAACATTTTCATATCTCTTGAGTAAATAGTTGGGAATGGGATTTGTTGGTTATATACATAGTTAAGTGTAGCTTTGACTTTATAAGAAACCGCTGAAGTTTTCTGAAGTGGCTGTCCCATTTTGTATTTCCACGAGCAGCGCATGTAAGTCCCATTTGTTCCTTGACATCACTTGATGTTGTTGGGTTTTTTCTTGTTTAATTTCAGCCATCCTGTTCAATGTGTTGTATTTCATTTGACCTTAGTGCACATTCCTGTGATGACTCATGAAGTTGAGCATCTTTTCATGCAGTTGTCATCTGTATACTTCTGTGAAGTATCTGCTCCTATCTGTTGCCTGTTTTTAAAAGGAATTATTTATATTATTGACTCGGAGAGTTACTTATATATTCTGAATACAAGTCAGATATGTACTTTATATATTCTCCTTGTCTATGCCTTGCCTGTTTATTTTCCAAACAATGATTTAAAAAAAAATTAATAGTGTACATACAGTAAAATTTACCATTTTTAGTTTCGGTTCTTTGATTTTTGACAAATATAAACAGTTGCATAATAACACCTAGAATCAAGATGTAGAACAATTTTATCATCCCTCAGAATTTTCCCATCCCCTTAATGGCAAACCCTCCTACCACTTCTAGCTCCTGGAAGCCACTGATCTATTTTTTTGTCCCTACGGTTTTGACTTTCTTAATATGTCATGTAAATAGGATCATGTAATATGTAACTTTTTGAGTCTGGCTTCTTTGACCTAGCATAATGCTTTTGAGACTTACCCATGTTGTTGCTTATATAAAATTTATTCCCTTTTTATTACAGAGTAATATTCCATTGTGTGGGTTAATTAATTGAAGGGTGTTTAGATTATTTCCAATTTTACACAATTATGAATAAACCATTAAAACATTGTTAAAAGGATTTTGTATGGATATAAGTTTTTGTTACACTTGGGAAATATTTAGGACTGGGATTGCTGGACACTATGATAATTTCATGTTTAACTTTATGAGAAACTGCAAACTGTTTCCCAAAGTGGCTAGACCATTTTGCATTCCTAAAGGCAATGTATGAGAAATTGCGTTGTTCCACATCCTTGTCTGTACTTGGCATTATTAGTTTTTGTTTTACTGTGGTCATTCCAATGGGTGTGTAAAGGTGTCTCACTGTGGTTTTAGTAATATCCCTCATGATGAATGTTGAACATCTCTTCATGTGCTTATTTGCCATTGCAGACTCTGTTTTCCCATTTTTAAAAATTGAATTATTCTTCAGTTTCTGAATTTTGAGAGTTTTATATCTTTTGGATAAAAGTTCTTTATCAGATACGTGATGTGCAAATATTTTTCACATTTTGTGGCATGTTTACATTCTCTTAACAGTATCTTTTGTAGAGCAGAAGTTCCTAATATGTTAAAGTCCAATTTATCAGTTTTTTTCCTTTATGTATTGCGGTTTTAGTGTCGTATCTCTTGCCCAAGCAGAAAACACAAAGATTTGTGTCTGTGTTTTCTTCTGGAAATTTCAGAGTTTAGATTTTATATTTAGATCTGGCCCATTTTAAATTAAATTTTGTATATGGTGTGAATATGGGTTAAGGTTCTTTTCTTTGCATGTGGATATCTAATAGTCTTAGTACTATTTATTGAAAAGATCATTTTCTTCCACTGAATTGTCTTTGTAACTTTGTAAAATATCATTTGAACTTATATGACTAGGTCTATTCTCAATTCTCCATTCAGTTCCATTGATCTTCATGTCTATCCTTTTGCCAGTATTACACTGCCATGATTACATTTGGATCTATAGTAGTAAGTCTTAAAATCAGTTACTGAGTCTTTTCCCTTTGTTCTTCTTTTTCAGAATGCTTTGGCTATTCTAGTTCTTTTCCCTTTCTATATAAACTTTAGAAACCACTTATTTATTTCTACCAAAAAAAAAAAAAATCCCAGCTGGGATTTTTATTAGGGTTATGAGGACTTTACAGATCAGCATTGTAGAGAATTGACTCTTCCATCCTTGAACATAGGATAGCTGTCCGTCTCTGTTTTTCAGTTTTATAGTTTTCAGCATATAGATATATATTTTGTTAGATTTATTCCTAAGCATTTTATGTTCTGGGGTGCCATTATAAATATTAGATTTTCTTGTTTAAATTATACTGATAGTATACAGAAATACAATTCTTTTTTGAATATTGAATTTGTATCCTGCCATTTGTTAAACTCACTTAAAGATTGCTTGTTTTTGTAAGATTCTTTGGAATTTTCTACATAGACAGTTATGTTGTCTATGATGAAGTTTTTGTTTCTTCTTTTAAATCTGAAGACCTTTTATTTCTTATTCTTGCCTTATTATCTTATTACCCTAGTTAGAACCTCCAGACACAATTTTGAATAGAAGTGGTAAGAGTGGATATCCTTTGATTATTCCTGATCTTAGGGAGATTAGCATTCAGTCTTTCACCATTATACAAGATGTTAACTATAGGCTTTTCATAGATGCCTTTTTCAGATTGAAGAATTCTTCTTCTATTCCTGATTTCCTTTGAGTTTTTATCAGGAATGAATGTTTAATTTTGTCAAATGCTTTTTGTGCATCATTTGAGATGGTATGTTGAATTTCATTGGTTGATACATTGAATTTCACTGGTCGATTTCAAATGTTAAACCAATCCTGTTTACATTTTGGGGAGAAACACCATTTGAATGCAGTGTACTTTTTATATATTATTGGATTGGATTTTCTAAAATTTTGTGTATATTCTAGCTTGTATTCACAGGAGTTATAAATGTTTCATTAGGACCATTTGCATGCCTGATTCCTTCTGTTAGCTGATAAACCCCTGTAGGTAAGGTCTGTCAACTTTATATTTCCCAAAGTAGCACAATACCCTGGTGTTAGGAGCCTTTATTTATTAACAGTTGGTTGGATGAATAAATGTCACTAGTAGTCTGTGTAAATGAGCATTTATATACCACTGAAGGTATATACTAAAACTCATTCCTCACATCTAGTTCTGTAGTTTTTAACCAAATAAAATATACCCAATTTTCCCCATAGCAAATTTTGATATAGAAAGAATTAATCAGACTTTGATGGGAACTTTATAGTATGCAAAATCTTTCAGGCTAACTTTCTCTACTTCTATATATTATGTTTAATATATTCAGTTCATCTAAGCAAACTTTAATCAGATATTATCTGGATGGAAAACCATACACATGTGTAATGTTTTCAGAATTTTTTTTGTTAGTATGCCAGTGATACATTACATATGCTCATAAACAATAATTTTTAGTTTCGGGGCACCTGGGTGGCTCAGTCAGTTAAGCCTCCAACTCATGATCTCAGGATCCTGGGATTGAGCCCCACGTCGGGCTCAGCAGGAGTCTGCTTAATCTCCCTCTCCCCCTGCTCACGCTCTCTCTCTCTCTCTCTGAAGTAAATAAATTAAATAAATCTTTTTAAAAAACAAGGTGACTTTTAGTTTTGAATTAAAATTAGAGAATTTGATTTAATGTTAATACTTGTTAAACACTTTCTATATAGTTGTTCCTAAAGTACCTCCTGAAAGGAATATGTTAAAGCCTATAAATCCCTTATAATTCTTCATGTGATAGTAGAAGCTCCATATAAGTGTACTTTTTCTTGGCTCAAAGCTAGTCCGAAGGAGATAATTAACTCCTGTTAAAATTCTCTTAAGTAATGCTTGAAATGGTCATCATTTCTCAGTTTTATGTAGTGGTTCTGAAAGGTTGATAAGGCCTTAGAATTTTTAGAATTGTTTTTAAAAGATGACTTGTTTGGGGCACCTGTGTGGCTCATTTGGTTAAGCATCTGACTTGATTTCAGCTCAGGTCTTGATCTCTGGGTCATGAGTTAAAAGCCCTGCATTGGGCTCCACATTGGGTGTGGAGCCTACTTGAAAAAATACATAATAAAAAATGACTTGTTTATTATGGTCATTCTAAAGGCATTCTGAAAATGTTAATCAAAGACCTTGAAAAGTAAATAGGGCTTATTAGCAAATCATTGTTGATTAGATGAGAGAATTTTTGTATTTATGGATACAATTGTTGGATATTTCTACTTTTTAAAGTTGGGTAACTTTATTGGATAGTATTCATTTAGAAAGGCAAGCACATTTATAAACATACCTTGCTATGAATATTCATAAATACATTTTATATACTATGAATTAAAATTACTTATTAGGAAGATATCTAAAAACATAAAGAGGTAAGTATTTTTCATAATGTGGGTTTGAACATTACATATTTTGCCTAAGCCTGTCTTTTCTTAAATTTTATTTTCTATTACCTCCTCACTTTGCAAGAGATTTTTATGGTATTTAAATTTATTGTGTAATTTGGTTTTAGAAAAGGCACATAGACATTTGAATTCACTCAACATTCAACATTTTTTATTAAGTTTATTTCATATAAGAAGTATTATTTTAACAGTAGGGATCGGGTGGTTCTTCTCTCAGGCTCGGGTAGTTTCTCAAATGTGTTTGTCAGTCAGTATTTTAAAGGGGATCTTCCACAGGTCACTGAGCTCTCTGTGCAGCTCTGTCTCTGGTACTCTCTCCTATAAACTGTAGGTGTCTTTGTCTCCCAGAACTGGCAGCTCCATCTTCTCCACCCAGAGTCTAATAAGCTCTCCTTCCACCAGGAGTCCAATAGGGTTTTCTTTCCCTGCACCACCAGCAACTGTAGTAATCTTAGGATGCTCTTCCTTTCTCTCCTGTCTCAGGGGGATCGTTCCTCATTGCCCCATGTCCAGTGTTTTGAAAGTTCTTTCTCTGTCTCTTTCTCGCTCTCTCCCTCTCCCTCTCCCTGCCCCCCCCCCCAACACACATCCCTTCTCTTCCCTCTTATATCTAGACAGGAGGTTAAATCCAGTCAGTGTCTGTTACTCTGTATCTTTTGGACAAGGAAGTTGACACATACACTCCATATGATTTCAATTTGTAAAAATGTTTTAAGAGCTGTTTTCAGCCCACCTTATATTCTGTGTCCATGAGTGTACCATGTGTACTTGAAAACAATGTGTACTCTACAGTTGTTGGATATAGTGTTTTATACATATAAATTGGGTTAAGGTTGATATCTTTCAAGATTCTTATCCTTCAGCACTTTAAAGATGATATTCACTGTCTTTTGGCTTTCATTTTTTCTGATGAAAATCTCATAGTCATTGAAATTATTGTTTTCCTGTATGGAATGTGTTATTTTTCTCCGATTTTCACTATTTCTCTTTATCTGTGGTTTCCAATAGTTTGAATGTGATGTGAGTAGGCATAATTTTCCTCGTGTTTTTCATGTTTGGGGTTCACTGATCTTATTCACTCTGCAGATTTATGGCCCCAAATTTGGGAAGTTAGTTTGCCATAATTTCTTCAAGTCTGCCTTATTCTTTTTTCTGCTTTACATATTATGTTACTGACCTCAGGGTTCTTTGACTCTAATGCACATAGAAACAGACACGAGGCCAAGGATGGTGTGAATAGTGTTTATTGTAAGCTCATGCCTGGGCATGGGGAAAATAGCCTTAGTTAGAGGGATACCAGGCTGCTCCCTGAGTAGTGGCAGGGGAAACACTGGCACCGGTTTTGTGGCAAACTAAAAGGGTTTTATTTCAGGGTGCCAAGCAAGAAAATGGGAGAAAATTTCTCAAGTCTGCCTCCCTGAAAGGTTGGGGTCAAAATAAGTAAATAAATAAAGACAAGGGATCAAGATGTCATGGGGTATGTAGGTTGAATGGAATATGCTGATTGAAAATAAGGACAAAGGGGGGTCCTCCTTTCTGAGCATGCACATTCAGGAATCATGACTCCTCATGGGACATATGTTCATAAAATAGTGGGGTAAGCATGACAAGCTGGGGGACATCTAGGGTGTGTAGTGACAGATTACTTTCATTCCCATTTGATCCCTTCTGTGCAACTGCAAGAATTCTCCCAGTATGCTTCCATCTTAGCTAGTTTCATCAGTGGTCAGTCAACTTCTGCAGAACAGGCCCATAAATCAATCAGGTTAGCTGGAATTATCTTAAGGTAGATTGGTGAAGCATTCGTTAACTTAATGCATAGGTTTCACTCCCCCTTCTTTTTTTAAAAAAGTATTTTAATTCTCTGGGTTTGTATAATTTCTATTGTTCTATTTTACCAATCTTCATATTCACTAATCTTGTGATTTTCATGCAATGAATTTTTAAATTTGTTATTTTTCAGTTGTAAAATTATTATTTTGTTCTTTTTTGTATTTGTCTCTACTGAGATTTTCTGTTTTTAAGAAAATTTCTTGTATTTTCATGTATATCATTATGCATAGTTATAATAGCTGTTCTGAAGTTATTTAGTGCTAGTTTCAATATCTGATTCATCTCAAGGTTGATCACTGTTGTAACCGAAACAAATGAGACTTCATCCACCTGATGTGCAGCAAGCCAAAAAAACTGACATGGAGCTTTTGCAGTGTGGACCACCCAGGAAAATGGGGATTGAATGCTCAAAAGTCCCAAACTCCTGGATGGCTTGCAAGTGAAGGTTTTTTAAGGGCAAAATTTGGGACCAGGTTCTCCTGAGAAGGTGGATGCCGTTGATGGGAGACCCATGAGGTCATACTAGCAGGTGTTCTGGTGCTGCTTCCTTTGGTCTTTTCTATCTCAAGAGACTTGGAATCTAAAAAAAAAAGGAATTTGTATTCTTTATGTTAGAGAATTCATTAAGTACATCTGGTGATACCTCTAGGGTAGTGCTAGTCAACTATTTGTCCTGCTGGGTCCTTTGAATGATAAGCATTCCTATCCCTTGAACCTAGGCCTACCTGTTCCTTGGCCAGTCTGGGCATGCCTGGGGTTGATAATGCTCTTTGGTATTCCTTCTTGCATTCGAACTGACAAGATAGATGTAGACTTCACTGTTAATTGTCTTTTCCTTTGATGATGGGTCACATTTTCCTGGTTCTTTGGATATTGAATGATTATTTGATTGTGTCTTAGACATTGCAAATACTTTGTTGTGAATACTCTGACTATTATATTCCTTTGAAGAGTGTTTCTGTTTTTGTTTTAGCAGGCAATTAACTCGGATGGCCATAAATTATAATTTTTTCTCACCAATGTTGGGCAACAGCTGAAATGCCAGTTTATTTTAAAATTATTTTATTTTCTTCAAACTGCTGTGAGTAGGTCCCGAGCAAACATGGTTTGACAGTCAGCCAGAGACTTAGGTAGAATTTACACTGAATTGCCTCCCGCCCTGCCCCCCCCCAAGTTCTCTGTATTCCAAGATTCCCCCTTACTTTCAGTGGCAGTGCTGGCCCTGAGTTCTTCTCTCTGGTCATCAGGCCAAAAAGACCACAGGCTTTTTTCTGAGATTCAGCCACATCTTGCCACAACCATGGTCCACCCTTGGGCCAAAGCCTCAAAAGCAGTGAAATACTCTGGTGTCATTCCCTTCTCCAAGTTTCAGCTTCCCTCTATAATCTTCTTTTGTTCACTCTTCATGGATTTTAAGGAGTTCTGACTCCACTCTGTCTCTTATCTCTCACAGTAGTTCCATCAACAAGTTCTGGGGCCTCTGCCTTCAAAACAAATGTAGAATCTTCGTTCTCATTGCCTCCGCTGCCACTTCCCTAGACTAAGCCATCACCATCTCTCACCTAGATTATTGCAATAGCTTCTAAACTAGTCACCCTGCCTCCATTGGCCCCACTGTAGTTTATTTTTTAGCATAACATCTAGAATGAATGATCCTTTTAAAGCCTGAATCAGAAATAACACTCTTCTGCTCCAGTATCTTCTTCATTCAGACTAAAAGCCAAAATCATTCTAATGGCCTCTACAGCCCTTCAGAATCTGGTCCATCATTTGTTACCTTCATTTTTACTTTCACTATTCCTCAGCCTTAGCAGACACTTCCCCCTTCAAGCCCTTAATGCTTGCTTTTCCATCTGCTTGGAATGCTCACCCCTGAAATGGCTACTTACTCCCTCACCTCCTTCAGCTGTCAGCCGGCTAAATTGTATTTTACCGCTAGACACATACCTCCTTGTCCCCTTTGCTTGCTTTATTTTTCTACTTTAGCACTGTTACCATTTATTATTCACTTATTTGCATTTTTCATTATCTGTCCCCACTAGAAAGTAAGCTGCATCAGGGCAAGGATTTTAATATGTTTTGTTTATTCTTGTACCTCTGGCACTGAGAACTTTATACATTGTGCTCAGTAAATTTTTATTGGTCAGATGTATGAATGAGTAATTTAATGTTTCTCATTTTTAGTAAACTAAAAAGTTGGTCTTTTAAAATATACATATTACTAATTCAGAACTGGATTGAACTGACTCCAGCTTATAGAAAGCAAAATTACATTATATTTTTAAAATTTAATTTTACTTTTTAATAAGTTGAATATCATAAACTTCAAAAATGTGAACTATCATGCCCTTATAAACGATAGCACAGATATTTGTGTCGCTTTATAATTGACTTTTGCTGATTTAATAATGTTCTGCGCTTCTAAAACTATTCAGTTTACAAAGCATTTTTGCAAGCTATTCCCTGTTAGTTTTATTAATCTCTTCTGACCCAAGCCTGCAAGTTGCCAGGTAGTTTACATTTTTATCTTTAGATATATTGCTGTGTATCTAATCTATATAATTTTGAAGATTTTTAAAAAGGCAACATAATGGGTATTTTACTGAAAAATTCTGGGAAAATATCACCTTAAAAACTTCTTTAAAATTTCAGGCATCTGTAGAACATGTAATGCTTGTATTTAGTGAGGGAATATATACATTGCTTATTTTAGAATTATTGTTGTCAAACTTAGTAGCATGTATATTCTGAAATTGTTTTTTTTCTCCCCTTAACATAGTATCATTTCACTCTAAACTGGAGATTAAATTTTACTTTGTATATAGGAAATATTTAATAGCCAATTCAGACAAGAAATGCTTAAGGTAGATGTCATGAAAATGGTGAAATATTTTTAGGTTAAATATGTTTATGGAGTTAGAGAATGTAATGAAGCATTTGAGTCTTTTTTCCCTCAACTTTATTGAGACATAATTGACATAGAATATCTTGTGAGTTTAAGGTGTACAACATGATTTGATAGTTATATATTATGAAATGATTCACAGTAGTGTTGGTTAATACTTCTGTCACCTCATACAGTTACCATTTTTTATGAATGGTAAGAACATTTAAGATCTACTCTCTTAATAACTTTCGAGTATATAATACAGTATTGTTAACTGTAGTCACCATGTTATATATCCCCCCAGAACTTATTTGTCTTAACTGGAAGTTTGTACTCTTTGACCAATATCTCCACATTACCCTCACTCCCCAGCACCTGGAAACCACCATTCTATTTACTTTCTGTTTCTATGAGTTTGGGTTGTTGTTTTGTTTTGTTTTTTTTTTTAAGTTCCATATATAAGTGACATCATACAGTATTCGTCTTTCTCTGTCTGACTGATTCCATTTAGGTTCATCCATATTGTCACAGATGGCAGGGTTTCCTTCTTTCTTTGTGGCTGAATCACATTACGTTACATACATACTACATCTTCTTTATCCATTCATCTGTAGATGGCTACTTAGGTTGTTTCCATATCTGGGCAATTGTGAATAATTCTGTAACGAACATAGGAATATATGTATCTTTTCGAGATCCTAATTTCATTTCCTTTGGATATATATCCAGAAGTGGGATTGCTGGATCATATGGTGATTCTATTTTTAGTTTTTCGAGTAACCTCCATACTGTTTGCCATAGTGGTTGTACCAATTTACATTCCTTCCAGCAGTGCACAAGGGTTCCTTTTTCTCCACATTCTTGACAACACTTAATTATCTCTTGTCTTTTTCAAAATAGGCATTCTAACAAGTGTGAGGTGATATCTCATTGTGGTTTGACTTGTATTTCCCTGAGGATTAGTTATGGTAAGCGTCTTTCCATGTACCTCTCTGTAATTTGCAGGTCTTCTTTGGAAAAAAAGTCTATTCAGGTCCTCTTCCCATTTTCCAGTTGGGAGCAGTTTGGATCTGTTAGTTGGTTAATAATGGCTTACTTGAACTTTTTTCTGTTTAAGTCAAGATGATGTCAATTTTATTTGAAAATTACATATCTTAGGTTTAATAAAATTTTCTTCTCTCACTATATAGAGAATTCAGTAACAAGGTTGAAAAATCTAAAATTATGAGAATTACTCTCTGTAGCATGTTTACAATACAGAATAGATTCTCTTTACTTATTTATTACAACATTGTATATTTTCAGCTGGTGAAGGTGCTGCTGCCCTTTAATCCAGACCTCTTTTTCTAATCAATAATCTCAAGGTAGATTTGCTCCTGCACTATCCAAGAAAGAGACTTGAGACCCCATAAGGCAAAGAAAACCTCACCATCTAAAAAATGATTATTCATTTGTAGTGAGGTTAATCTGCATATAGGACATCAGAAATTATTTCTGCTTTACAAATAGTTCAGGTAAATTTTGTGTGACGATCAAGATAACATATATTCTGTGTAAAAAATACTGTACTTTTTTCCTTTGAACTTTGGTATGGTTTAGCTCCATAAAAACCATTCTTGACATTTTTATTGGGATGGTGTTAAATTTACAAATGAATTTAGACAGAACCGACATCTTGGTGATGTTGAGATATCCTATCCAAGTATGAGGAATGTCTTTCCATTAAATCAGGTCTACTTTTATGGCTTTCAAGAATGATTTACAGTTTTCCTCATTTAGGTTTTACATGTTTTGTTATGTTTATTCCTTTGATGCTATTATGAATGAGATTTTCTTCACATTATGTCATCTGTTTAGTATGTGTATATCTGATAGTTATTAATTTTGGGATACTTATTTAAATAATTGCTATCTTACTAAATTATTTTGTTTGAGATTTTAACATTGATTGTCTGTGTGTTCCAGGTATATTAACATATTATAACAAATAAAAGGTGTTTAAAGGTGTTTTATTTATACTTTTCAAGTTTTTATGTCTCTAATGTAGTACACTATTAAATAGTAGTAAAGATAGTGGTATATTTGCCTTACTCGTAATCTTAATGAAAATCCTTCTGTTTTGGTTTTTTTTTTTCATTAAGGAAAATGCTGGCTTTATGACTTAGATGTGTGCTTGATTTTAATTATCTATCAGTTCCCCCCCTTTTTTTTAGTTTTTTTTTTTCATATTAGTATTGGGTGTTAAATTTTGCCAAAGGCCTTTTCAGCATCTATGGAGATAACCATGTAAAAAAATGAGACATTTTTCTTTATCTTTAAAATTTTTTTAACATTTATGTTATTTTTTATAAGGCTTCATTTCTTTAGAGAAGTTTAAGGTTCATAGCAAAATTAAGGAGAAGGTACAGATAGATTTCCCATATAATTCTTTCCCCTGCACATGCATCATAGCCTCCCCCCATTATCAACATCCCCAACCAGAGCTGTATATTTGTTACAGTTGATTGACCTACACAACTACATCATAAAAGACCAGAGTTTCTATTACAGCGTTCAGGTTCACTCTTGGTGTTACGCATTCTGTGAGTTTCGATAAGTATATAATCACATATATCCACCATTACAAAGTATTTTCACTGCCCTTGAAAACCTGTGTGTACAAACTATTTATCCTTCTCTCTCACCTCCAAACCTTGGCAGTCAGTGATCTTTTATTGTCCCCATAGTTTTGCCTTTTTAAGACTGCCCCAACAGTTGGAATCATAGGGTATATAACCTTTTCAGATTGGTTTCTTTCACTTACTAAGATGCATTTAAGGTTCCTCCATGTCTTTTCAGGGCTTTGTAGTTCATTTCTTTTTAGCACTGAATAATAATAGTCCATTGTCTGGATATACCACAGTTTATCCATTCACCTACCTGAACTACATTTTTGTTGTCTCCAAGTTTTGGCAGTTATGAATAAAGCTGCTATAAACATCCATGCACACATTTTTTGCAGACATTAAGTTTTCAGCTCCTTTGGATAAATACCAAGGAGCATGATTGCTGGATCGTATAGTAAGAGTATGTTTAGTTTTGTAAGAAATTGCCAGACTGTCTTCCAATAGAGCTGTACCATTTTGTATTCTCACCAGCAGTGAACGAGAGTTACTGTTGCTCCACATCCTCATCAGCATTTGATGTTGTCAGTGTTCTGGATTTTGACCCTTCTAATATGTGTGTAGTTATATCTTAATTTGTAATTTCCTAATCACATATGATTTGAACATCTTTCCATATGTTTATTTCCCCTCTGTATATCTTATTTGCTGATGTGTCTGTTAACGTCTTTGGGCCATTTTTAAATCAGGTTATTTTCTTATTTTTGAATTTTAAGAGTTCTTTGTATATTTTGGATAATAGTTCATTATCAGATATGTCTTTTGCAAGCATTTTCTCCTGGCATATGGTCTGTATTCCCTTTTTCTTGATATTGTCTTTCACAGAGCAGAAGTTTCTAACTTAAATGGAGTCCAGCTTATCAGCTATTTGTTTCATGGATCATGCCCTTGATGGTATTATCTAAAAAGCCGTTGCCATACTGAAGATCATCTAGGTTTTTCCCTATGTTATCTTCTAGGAGTTTTATCATTTTTGTGTCATATTTAGGTCTGTGATCCATTTTGAGTTATTTTTGGTGAAGGCTATAACACGTTTAGATTGATTTTTTTTCCTTTGCATGTGGATGTCCCTCTGTTCCAGCACCATTTATAGAGAAGACTATTGTTTCCTCTATTGTACTGCCTTTGCTTCTTTGTCAAAGATTGACTGTAGATATGGGTCTATTTTTAGGCTTTCTTTTCTGTTCCAGTGATCTGTCTATTCTTTTATAATTACCACAGTCTTGATTACTGTTGCCTGATGGTAAGTCTTGAAGTTGAGTAGCATCAGGCCTCCACCTTCGTTCTTCTCTTCAGTACTGGGTTGACTATTCTGGGTCTTTTGCCTCTCCAAATAATCTTTAGAATCAGTTTGCTGATATCCACAAAATAACTTGCTAGCTGAGATTTTGATTGGGATTGCCTTGAATCTGTTTGGGAAGAACCAACATCTTGACAGTGTTGTGTCTTCCTATCATAAACATGGAATATCTCCCTACTCATTTAGTTCTTTATGTTTATCAGAATTTTGTAGTTTTTGTCATACATCTCTTGTACGTACTTGTTAGATTGATACCTAAGTATTTTGTTTTTCTGGGTACTAATGTACATGGTATTGTGTTTTTTATTTCAAATTCTACTTGTTCCTTTCTAAATTTCATAGTAGTTTCTGGAGTTCTTTTGTCCATTCATTCTTTCAGATTTTCTACATACCCAACCATGTTATCTTCAAAGACAGTTTTATCTCTTCCTTCCCAATCTGCATACCTTTTATTTCCTTTTCTGGAAATTTCTTGTTTTTGTCTTGTCTTACTGCATTTGCTAGGACTTAAAGTGTGATGTTGAAAAGGATCGCTGAGATGGGACATTGGTTGCCTTGTACCTGATATTAGTGGGAAAGCTTCATTCAGGTTCTTACCATTAAGTATGGTATTAGCTGTAGGGTTTTTGTAGATATTCTTTATCAAAGGAAGTTGAGGAAGTTCCTTTCTATTCTTAGTTTACTGAGAGTTTTTATCATGAATAGATGTTGGATTTTGTCAAATGTTTTTTCTGTATCTGCTGATATGATCATTAGATTCTTAATATGCTCTGTCATATTTAAGAATTTCTCAATATTGACCTATCCTTGTATAACCTCTAATGAATCCCATTTGTTAACGGTGTGTTATTTTTTAATATAATGTTTCATTCTATACTCTCAACACTTTAGTTTTTACATTAATATTCGTATGTGATATTGGTTAATTATTTTCTTTTTTGCATATCAGTGTTATGCTTGCTTCATAAATACAGCTTGGAAGCTTTTGTTTTTGTTTTTTCATTTTCTGTGCTTAAGAATAATTTTCACAACATTAGAACTATCTTTGATAGTTTCGTAGATTTCTGCCTATGAAGCAGTATGGACTTAGTACCTTTTTTGTAATTGATAACTCTATTTCTTCTATGAAACTTTGTATTTTGAGTTTTCTAATCTCTAAAAATTTTAATTTTGGCAAAGTGGATATTCCTAGTAAATTATCCATTTCACTTACATTTTCAAATTTCTTTCTTTTTTTTTTTTAAGATTTTATTTATTTATTTGACAGAGAGATAGAGAGCACAGATAGGCAGAGGGAGAAGCAGACTCCCTGCTGAGCAGGGAGCCCGATGCGGGGCTCGATCCCAGGACCCTGGGATCATGACCTGAGCCGAAGGCAGATGCTCAACCAACTGAGCCACTCAGGCGCCCCTCAAATTTATTTCTATAGAAGTCTGCAAAGTAGTCTCTTACGAGTTTGGTAATTTTCTGTTTCATTGATTATTTCCTCCTGTTCAATTCTTATTTTGTATATTTTTCTTTGTTAGATAATTTTCATTATTTTTTAAGAGTGAGAATTTTGATGATTTATTAATTAGATCTTGAATTTTTCTGTTTTCCAACATGCTTTTATTTTTATTATTTCCTTCCATATACTTTCTTTCAGTTTGCTTTCTCTAGCATTTTAAGTTGGGAATTTAGCTAATTTATTGTTATTAAAGCTTTTGGTCTCTATTATTGCTATAAACATATTCCATAAATTAAGTATAGTGTTTTGTTATTATTTTTTAGAAATTCTGTGATTTTGGTTTTAATTTCTCCTTTGATCAAGGAGTTATTTAATTTACAGGTTAAAGGGTTTTTGTTGTTTTGTTTTGTTTTGTTTTCTTGCAATTCAGTTTCATTATTAAATCTAGTTTTATTATATGTTGACTTGAGTGGTTTTTGTAATATTTCTACTTTATGGAACATATGAACTTTTTTATTTCTATGAATGTTCCATGTACACTTGAGAATAAAGTATATCTCCTATTCACAGATTATAAAATTTGATATGTATTTATAAAGATTTACCTTATTAGTTATGTTTCTTTTTAGCACTTCTATATCCTTACCTTTATTTTTTGTCTAGTTTACCACTCTTACATTAAGAACATATTAATATCCCTTATTGTTAGCCTGTTTCTATCTATACTTTGTTGCATATTCTGTCATTTCTACTTTATAAAAGTAATGCTATGGTATTTGGTGCATAGAAATAATTAACTATAATTTCTTCATCTTGAATTGTTGATTTTAGCATTAAAAATGTCCTTCTATTTCTAGTTAATGTTTTTTGGTTTGAAACCTACTTTGATTTGAACCCACTCCTGCTGTATTATTCCCATTTGCCTTGTATACTTTCGCCCACTATTTGATTTTTAGTCTTACTAAATCATTTTGTGTGTCTGTTGTGTACAGCATATAATTACGTCTTGCCTTTGTAAATTAATTCAAATACCTGCTAAATAGGTGAGTTGGGCCTATTTACTTTACTGATATGAGTAATATGTATAGTATATATTCTATCATATCATTTTGGAGTAATTCGTTATGTTTTCCTTTTAATTATTTTGTAAGTTTATGTCTTTTCATTGTTAACTCTTGTGGGCACTTAGTGTTTTTCCTATTGGCTTTTCTCTGTTCTTAATATCTTACCAATCCTTGTATGTGTTATCTTGGTTTTATGTGCTGTTACTAGCATGCTGGGTTTTTTTTAGCCTTATTTGCTAATTTTTGACATAAGGAATTTTTAAATTTTTACTTAGTCAAGAATATCAATCTTTTAAATACTCGTGTTCTTTTCATCCATCTTTTATTGTATTTAAGCTTAGAAAACTACCTGGAGTTAGCCAAACTGTGAGGTTAAAGGCACAGTCCTCCAGATGGCCAAGTCTGTTGAAATTGTCTGACTCCAGCTACAAGTCCAGAGCTTTCCCAAAATCACGTTCAGATTCACTGATGCTTCACCAAAAAGACTCAGAAATGTCACCGAAAGCTGTTATTCTCATGGTCACATTTATTACAGGGAAACAATTCAAATTAGAACCAGCCAATGGAAGAGATACATAGGGCTGAGTTTAGGACGGTTCCACAGGAAGTTCCTGTCTTCCTCAGGATGTGTCACCCTCTGGGCATCAGTGAATGACACTAATCATGGAGTATTGCTCATGAAGGCTTCAGTGTCTAGAGATTTTATCCAACCATCATTACATAGGCATGGTTGATTGATTGATTGATTGAACTCAATATCCAGGCCTACTCACTTCCAAGAGGTTGGGCTGACATCATGTGGTAAAAGCCGTCTCTAATCAAATAGTTGGGTTTTTTTTTGCTTGGCCAGCCTTTATTTGCCATGGCCAACCCCCACGCTAAGACTACTGTGTGTGGCTGACCCCATCTTTAGTCACCTCATGAGCATATATATCAGTCTTCATCTGAGAGACCCACCATGAATGATGAAGACACTAATCACTCTGGCTTTCCAGGTACTAAAGACAGAGACCAAATCTCTTTGGACCAGGCCAGATTCTTTACTCCATGAGAGCGTTTCTCTTTCAGCTCTTAAGTATTTAGTCAGTATTTTCTCTTGGTTATTGTTTTTATATTTTTATGAATATTTTGTCATTAACTCTTGGGTTATTCTGGAATTTACTGTTGATGCCAAAGACAAATTCTTTTTTTCTTTGCAAAGATCTAATCAGTTTGAGAACCATTTGTTAAAAATTCTTCCTTTTCTCTGCTGAATTTGATGCCTTGTTTATTCTGGATACCTAGATGTTTTTTTTTTCTTTTTTTTTATGTTATGTTAATCACCATACATTATATCATTAGTTTTTTATGTAGTGTTCCATGATCCATTGTTTGCATATAACACCCAGTGCTCCATTCAGTACGTGCCTTCTTTAATACCCATCACGGGGCTAACCCATCCCCACACACCCTTCCCCTCTAGAACCCTCAGTTTATTTCTCAGAGTCCATAGTCTCTCATGGATACCTAGTTTTTAAACTTTAATCAGTTTAACTAGGGTAAATTAGAAATAATAGTAGTAAGTACTCAAGTTATGCATATACTTCCTGACAAGGAAGACAGACAATTTATAAACAGCAGACAAAGGATCTCAAAAACTATTAGACTGTGTGTTAACTGACTGGCAATATCTCTATACATGATTTCTTAAGGATATTGCTATTTTATATCCTAAACTTCACTTGATGTTTTGATATTCATAACAATGCTGTAAGTCATCAATGAAAGGATGAAGAAAGTTTGGAAATACTCCAGAAGACATGAAGATCAAGCAAAATGCTATGTATTGACTAACAGGGAAAGATATCTATGAAATCACTGAGGGGAAAAAAGCACCATGCAGAAACAGAAGTATAAGATGTTGATGTGTATGTATTTTTCATAATGCACTTGTATGTGTCTGTGTGTGTAAAATGCATAGAAAAAAAACCCTGGGAAACACCTACCAAACTGTGACAAGGAGGAGATTAATGGGAGTGATAGTGCACCTTTATTTTCTTCTTTTCTGCAGTCCTTTGATTTATTTTAAAAAAAAGCTTATATTTCTTCTATAATTCAAAATTTAAAGACAACATACAAGTTAATAATACATTTTAGGAGGATCTCAATCACAAACAACTAATTTACATGTTGGAAATTTAATAGGTTAGCTCTAAAGAGTTAAATCATGAAATTCACCCTCCATAAGTGTAGGTACTTAGTATATGCCTTTCTTATATTTAGTATTAAAAAAATTCTATGGAAAGTGTTTCATAACTAACAAGGATTAATTGTTTTAAATAAAAGAAAGGTTGGGTGCCTGGGTGGCTCAGTTGGTTAAGCGACTGCCTTTGGCTCAGGTCATGATCCTGGAGTCCCGGGATCGAGTCCCGCATCACGCTCCCTGCTCAGCGGGGAGTCTGCTTCTCCCTCTGACCCTACCCTCTCTCATGTGCTCTCTCTCTCTCTCATTCTCTCTCTCAAATAAATAAATAAAATCTTTAATAAATAAATAAATAAATAATAGGTCATTGCACTCTCCAACATGATAGCCTCCAGACGTATGTAGCTGTTGAGCTCTTGGAATATGGCTAGAATGAATTAAGATGTCCTGTAAGTGTAAAATACACTGTAAATTTTGAAAACTAAACATGAAGAAAGAAAAGGTAAAATACCTTATTGATAATTTTTATATTTACAACATTGAAATTAAAATACTGGGATATATTGAGTTAAATAAAATGCATTATTAAAATACAAATAAAAGAGGTCATAAATTATATCTTATGTATTTTATAAGTGATTATGTACCAGTTTTTTTTTTTTAAATGAAGTAGCCTACTCATTATAGGCCTCTACTTATTAAGAATTTTATTTTATTTTATTTTCCCTAATCTAAAAACCTGCAACTCAGCAGGTCAGGACCAAAAACTAAAATGAGGGAATCAGATAAAGAATCAGGAGTAGATACCAAGAAACTTTCTTCACCAACCCATGTAGGGCATGATTAAGGGTCCAATTACAAAGGCAGGAGTAGAAGCAGTTACCAGGAAGTTACCCAAAGCAAAGTCTAAATTTCCTGAGGCATGGTGGTAGGGATCAGCATGCTGAGACCAAAGAAAAGGAAAAAAAAAAAAGACAGGCCAGCATTAAGCTAACAAACTATAGATTATAGACTGTGCCTCAGACCTCCAGGCTCTTAGAAGGGAATTGGGAGCCAAAGATGAACAAGTGTACAGCTTAGGGTGATAGTAGGAAATAAATGGCGCACTCAAAGGCATAAACAGATAATTTAATGAAGGAACTACTAAAAGGGTAAGACAGGTTTAAGGAGAATCATCAAGATTTCTGGCCTAGCAATAGCTGTGAGTCTTTCCCACGTCTAGGCCTAATAAGAGAAAGGGAAGAGAACTTGTTACGAGAGAGAGCCATCCCAACAGAAACTGGGCCTGTAGAAGAGAAAGGCAGCCACTGTCAAACCCCAGGCCGGCAGGAAAAAGACCGTAACCTCTCTTTCCTCTTGTCCTCTGATTGATCTCGCTTCAGTGTCTTCTGTTGGCTGAACCCAAGCTGCAGCTGAGGCGGGAGGCAGCCTGTCTGATGCAGCCCATGAAGAGCATCAGCCAGGTCAGGGTGTGGGGGTGGTCACAGAGCAGATCCCGTGGGCAAACCAGGCTTATCCAGCACGGCACCTGATAGCTGCTGAAACAGTCCGCAGTCCTGAATAGTCCAATGAGAAGCCCTTTTAGTGGCAGTGGAGAAAGAAAAGAGAAGGTAAAGGGAGAATTGATGTCTTTTAGTAATTAAAAAGCAGTGACATTTGCTTTTTCTTCAGTTGATCGTTTGAGGTACTTTCAAAATAGTGCGGAACAGTCCAGATTTTACTGTCACTAAATTTACTTAATCAAAGTTTTACATGATAGAATACTTTTCCTTATAATTTATTTGAATGAAAATAAATTGTGCAGGGCTTCTACTAGGTAATGGAAATGTAAAGATTCTCCTCTAAGGTACTGTTTCTGCCTACTTGGAGCTCAAAGTCTAGGATAGGACAGAACTCTGCAGATAGATACTTACACCATTACATATTACTTTAAGCCATTCATCCGTTTTTCAAATATTTGAGGCCCTACTGGGTGTCAGGCAAAGTTACAAAGTGCAGTGGGAACATAGGAGTAACTACCTCTGCCTGAGGAATCAGAGAAGTCATAAAATGAGTATAACTTTAGTATTGAGGAGCATACTGTATGGTATTTGGTTTTTTTTACCTGGTTTCCTTATAAATCACAGGCATTAACAACTCAGTTGTAGAAGGAATGGTATCAACCTGACTAATAAAGTCCTTTTGATTTAGTTATTGAAAGAGTATTTATCATTGCCTTATTAAATATGGGAAATAAGTGTGCCATTTTTTTCAAATGGTTTCATTTGCTCATGTTTTCTTTGTTGACCCAAATGAATGAAATTAGAATAAACAATCTCTAAGTCATTTGTAATCATGAGCTGATTAATGGAGTTTGGTTTCATAGCCATTATTCATTCACGAACACCTGATATCTTTCCCATAAACAAATTGTGTTTGTCCAAATTAAGAAATTAAATGAAGCATTTGATGAGTTTATGATTGACCCTTCTAACTCAGAGCCCATTAGTCAACGTTGTTATCATAGAAAACTGTTTGACTAATGTGCTGTCTAAAGAAGCATGTGGATTTATTATGACTTCTGATTAATGCTTGCTGCAAGCCAAACTACTAGATTATAATAATTTTTTGATTCTCATTTTAGCAGTCATTGAAGAATTTCATCTCTGATGAAATGCGCTTATGTCCCATTAGATTTAGAGATGATTACAAGGTATTGAGTGAAAAAGTTTTTAAAGGAATTATGTATTTCCGAAACTATACACAGTACATGCTTTAGAAAGATACTTTTATTTGAAGCAGTTTAGTGTTTTTTTAACTTTGTGGACATCATCTTTGTCTTTCAGGATAATAAGCCATTATCAGATTTTTTAAACTGGAACTTACTCATTTATTAAGGAAGAAATTAGAAAAAGCATAATGTAAGAATTTCTCACATTTTGTTTAAATTAAAACAAGTTTTAGTAATTTTAAGTATTTATTTTATTTACTTATTTAATACATTTTAGTTTTGCCAGTAAAGCAAATCCCTGCTTACCCAGTCTATTCTCATTATAAAGTTAGAATAAGAGTTTCACCTTTAAGCTCCTTAATAGACTAGTAACAGCTAAACTACTGTTAACATGGGCCTTGAACATGATTCCTGCTTGAGGCTACACTGTAAGACTACCACACTATTATGAAGAAACTAAGGACCACAAATATGGCTGAGTTGTTTAATTTGGGGGGGGGTGAGGAGTAGGCTTTAAAAATTGGAAACATTGGCTTTATCAGAATCCATCTGATTAACAGAGTTTACAGGCCAGATATGTAGGGTTTATAGTCTTTATTGTGAAGTAAATTGAATTATATGCCTCTTAAAGGAGGGAAGACAGAAGCAGCATGCTGACTAGAATGAAAAAGTTTTTTGGGGGTTGGAAATCTTTCTGATTTCCTTTTTACTATGCAAATTGTGGTGATCCACCATTTTTTCTTGTTCACATTCTGATTTTATTAGAAAAATTAAGGAAATGGGCACCAGATATGCTAGGCACATCACCTATATTATTTCATTTAATTTAAAGCAGAATATAATCATGATAACCAAAATAGAGCAAGAAGAGAGGATAATATAAATTTTTTTGTTTTCCTAGAAGTCTTAATATTAGCCAAAATTAGAAATGATTTTTCTCTCAAGCTAAACCTTACTTTGATTGCTCTACTTTTAATGAGACAAAGTTCTAGGACATTAGAGAAAAAGGATTTTTACTGATCTTACTCCCCATGTAAAGTAGTGCTAAGGTCTTCTTAGCTTCCAACTGTCTGCCAAAAATGGGGATCTTTTCTGACCATGCAGCTGAGGGCCTCTGAGTTGTCATTTGAACAAAAGGGCAGACATAAAGGGGTTTGTTTGCAACTCATGGCCAAGATCTGAGGGTGCACCTGACTTACACTCAGTTAAAATTCTCTTCATCTGTTAAAGGTTCTGTGGTAAAGTAAAACACAACCTTCTTGCCTCATTTGGGAAATTCAGATGCTAGTTCTGTTCTCTTATGAAGCATATTAGAGAAGTCATTGTAATATTCAAGCAGGAGACTTTGAGCAAATGGCTCTGCCGGAGTTATATTTATAAAGTAATATATACTTTATTAATCCCATTTATTCTCATCAGTACAGAAAAAAAATTATTAAGATTACCTTAAAGGACATACATAACATGTACTGAGTGTTTACTATGTACAAAGTATTGAATTAAGTGCTTTCCATATATTACAACACTTAGTCCATATTCTTACCAAGTTTTTAAACTTATATCTTAGGAGAATAAATATATCTTTTAAGTTTATGCATGAAAATTTTACTGTTTAACAGTTTGGAATGCATTGCAGAACCAACAGTTATGTTGATAGATCAGTCAGTAGCAACAGGTAAGTATTTACTACCAGGCCTTTAGTCCCACAGAAAGGATATCTACTTTGGCAAAATAGTCTGAAGTAGTGAAGCAAAATGTAATAGGACGAGGGAGGAAAGTTAAGGGACTTTTTTTTAGTGCCTGCTTTGTATTTATAATTAAGTTAATGTAGCACAAAGATAGTAATTATATGATAGAGCAAAATGGCATTAATATGTACATTTCTATTCTGTATAATTCTTAAATACTAGTTTAATACTGATATTTTGTTTTTAAAGTGAGACAGTGTCATCTATAGTTCATCCTCAGATGCATCTCACCTACGACAAATCCAGGGCCTCTGAGGGATATTTCTTGGTTACATCTTTTGTCCCTTTACTATGAGATGATTGGGAGAGGAGGTCCCGATTGAAATAAATTATCTTGACAAGGAGGAGTCAGGCCCTAAGAAAGCAGATTTTACCCTGGAAGACAAAAAGGTGGTGAGCAGTGGAAATCTGCTGGAGAAAGAAAGTGGTTAGTGTCCAGGAAGGGCTGGGACCAGGCTTTCAGCCTCCCTCCAAGTTTGTCTCTTTTTATCCTCTAGCTATGGACTGAAAAGTGTCTTCCCCACCCCCTGTTCATATGTTGAAACCCTAATCCCCATTGTATAATGGTATTTAGAAATGGGGCCTTTAGGAGATAATGAGGTTTAGAAGAGGTAACAAGGGTGGGACCTTCTTGATGGGATTGGTGCCCTTGTAAAGAAAGACCCGGTGAACTTGCCCTCCCCACCCCACGCTCACGTTGGGGCACAGTGACAAGATAGCTACCTCCAAGGTAGGAAGAAAGCTCTCATGAGAATCTGACCATGCTGGCACCTTGATCTGGGACTTTTAGTCTCCAGAACTGTGAGATAACAAAGTTTGGTTGTTTAAGTCACTCAGCCTGTGGTATGTTGTTATGGCAGCCCGAGCTGACTAAGACACCCCCAACACATCTATTGTTTTTCCTAAGAAGTCCCACCCTCTCCCTGTCCTTTTGATTGGAAGATGACTTTTTCAGAGACCTCTGGAAGTAAATTGTATCCAGATTGGTTCTGGAGGAAATTCAAATTACTCTGCCTCACTAGTAGTACAATAACCCGGTACCTGGGAAATGAGACTTAAAATAGTAATACCTTACAAGGGTTTTTTAAATGGAGATGGCGGGGAGAGGAGTTTTGTCTGTGGCCAAATTGCTTTCTGTTGTTGGAGTTCAATGCAAAACATAACTTTCTGGAAGCATGTCAAAGCACAAATCCCATTTCATTTAAAAAAAAAAATAATGGCAAGACAGTATAACATGAAGAAAAATACTAATTTTTAATACTTCAAAATATTACAGAAATATTGGATTACTGAAAACAAATTGTAATCACCATATAAATAGTTACAGATAGATCTTCTTTATAGCTTACAAAGTGCCTGTTATGTAAGCATTTTATCAGGTATGTATTATTATAAACTAAAAAAAGTGAGAGGTTAGGATGAGTGTGGTTAAAGAAAATCAGTAAGACAGAACAGATAGGTTTATGTTGAATATATAGGTGGTAGTAGTGGTGGTAGACTGAATCCTTTGTGTGTCTTTTCCATTTGTCTTATGGGGCAGGGGTAGGGACTATGTGCTTAATGTAGGTGTATATTTACATATTAGAAAAATATTGCTGTATTGGAGTGATTTTCTTGTCATACTGTCATTTACTTCTCATTCATGTTCTAGCCTAAAAGAAATAACTAAGCAATTAAACTTAGTATTCAGTGAATGGAATATCACCACATTTTTATGCCTGTGGAGTTGTTCATCACCAACTTTTTCTTTCCTGGAGTTTAGAAATATTATAGGAATTGGGATTTGAGTTCCAACTAGTCTATGTTTTTTTCCCTCAGAATGGAAATTGGCCCAATTCGTTTGCATATTCATTGTTATTATAGCCTAGTTGTTTAACTTCCCTGAACCTTTCTTTATCTAGAGAATGCAGACTTACAAAAGAGAGATGAGGACTAGTTCTTCTTCCCACTGAGGAACCCCCCTCCTACTCCTTTTGTCTTTTTGCAATATCTAAATGTTTATGATGTAAAAATTTGGAGCAGTCACTTATTTTGGTAATTACATAATCTTAAATTTCCTAATCAATTATTTAATGTAACTGTCCAAAGACCATAATTTCAGTCATGTTTACTAAACCAAGAAAAAAATTTATTTCATTACTTACCATAAAGTGAAATCATAGAAAAGAATGACTTAGTTGCCCATGGCAGTACATGAAATAAAATGAATATTTGAACAGACAACAATGAACTAAGATACATTTCATTTGTTGGGGGGGGGGACCCAAAAACATGAAGTACATGTTATTTCTTAGTTTATATAACAAAATATAATATAACCCAAACTCACATGTGAAATACATTTGTTATTAATACATGTCTAAGCCATGTCTAATGTCTCAGAGACATTAATACATACACATGCACAAACATACACACGTACACTAAAAATGACCATGGTGATAAAAAGAATGCACGGAAATGTTATCTATCATCTTGGCAGGCTAAGAAACTTCATTTAATGTGCTTGAAGTCAATGGCAAATAACTATGAAGAAGTAATCAGTGAAATTAACTAGATTGAGAAGATTTACCTAGCACAATATTCATGTTTGTTGATCTTTGTCAGGCATTAGCTGACTGCTATTGACGCTTCCTTTACTTACTGAAATAGATGTTTTTTATCAAATATGAATATAATGTAAAATTTTCTTGTGGATTGATTTTTCTCTCTAGTTTTCATTAAAATTGGAAATAAATTATTTTATTTTTAAGAAATTAGTCCTAGACATGATGAAATCACCTTATACAGTGTAATGAATTTTAACATTTATAGAAAAATAATCTTTGATATATTAATAGTAATATCACTATACATTTATGTATTCTACCATTTTAAAAACATCATCCCTTACATTTTTTCATGTTTCTCACATACTGTCATGAAATAAGCAATTCAGATATTTTAGTTCCATTTTTAAACATGAGGAAATGAGGCTGAGAGAAGTTAGAGAACCTGTCAAAGGTCTCATTGATTTAAAATGGCAACATAACTAGGACCTAATCATAAATATACATATATTTTGACAATTTACCAGGCATTATGGGAGACATAAAATTAGTCTTCACTATGATCTACCCATGAAAGTTATGGCCAAGTTGGAGGAACAGATATAGATAGACTGTTACATAACCCAGAGTTTTGTACATATGATGGGTGAGGACAACAGATTATAGAAACAATGATTAGCTCTAACTAGGGAAATTAAGGAAGAATAAATGAAACTTAGCATTAAAGGCTGATGTTGCTCCCCTTTCCCTTATAGCTTCCTTGATATTTTACTTGCCCAATGCAAATTTCCCATCACTGTTTCATCAACTGTATGTTTTCCTAAGTTTCTCACCTCTCTAGAAAAAGACACCATGTCTGCATTTCCCACATCTTTTTCTGCTGATCAGTATTCTCATTAATATGATTGGTGGGGTTTTCTTAGTAAGAAAGCAAAGAAAGTACATTCTAGGCCTTGCATGTACTAGTAACAAATAAAAATAATACCAAATACTTATTGAACAATTATTATATGCCAAGCACTCTTGCAGATATTATACACATAATAATTCATTTAATTTGAGTATCAACCCCATGAATGGATATTATTATCCCTATTTTACACATGAGGAAACAACGGCCCACAGAAATAAAGTAACTTTACCAGCATTACATAGACATAAACTCATGCTTTTAATTACTCCCTACAATGAACAAAGACTTAATGTGCTCAGTGATTCTTTTGACTCAACAATGGGAAAGGAGACTAGTGTGACTTCTTCCTAGGTTAGTGGTTCTCAACCCTGTAGGTCCTACTAGTTTCTTTCTGTGATAAGTATTCTGTACTTTCCTGAAGTAAAATTCTGTAGAGAATATAACTTATCTGTACACACAATTTTACCTTTTTTTTTTTTTAAGATTTTAAGTAATCTCTACACCCAGCATGGAGCTCGAACTCACATCAAGGGTCACATACTCTTCCAACTGAACCAACTAGGCACCCCAATACACACAATTTTAAAAAATGGTTTCCTCACTAATTTAAGGGAGACATAAAAATAATAGTGATTTTTAAAAAAAAAAATTGATTTGAGAGAGAGAGCATGAGTGGGAGGGAGAGAGAATCTCAAGCAGACTCTGCGTAAGCACAGAGCCCAACACGGGGCTCAATATCTCGACCCTGAGATCATGTCCTGAGCTGAAACCAAGAGTCAGACGCTCACCCGACTGAGCCACCCAGGTGCCCCAGAAAGTGATTTGTAATAAAGTATTTTGGTTTGTTTACAACATGGGTAAAACTATGATAGAAAACATTATGAAGTAGTCAGTTATTACAGATGCTTATAAGAAGTTTGTATTTAACAATTTTAAGATCAGTAATTATTCCATATGAAAAACATGGGGAAATAGAAGAGCAGAAGGTTCAGGTGAACATTAGCATAAAACATTACTATTTCTTTGTAGAATGTTTACCTATTTAACAGTCTGATACCTTCATTTGAAAAAATGGGGCATAATAGGTACATTAGCATATTCAATTGTAGACAAAGCTAGAAAACTCACTTTCAAATATTCAACTATTATCAACTTTTTCTTGACATTTCACATTTTTAAAGTAAGGTTGTGCATGTACACATAAACATACATGTATTTTATGCATATACACACACACACATGAATGAAATAGCTAGAGATGCAGATTAATACAAGTATATTATATCAGGGCAATTCAGACTTATGTATGACAGTGCCCCTGGTAAGTAATATGAAATGGTGAACAATGGTGTTCAGTAAAGCTTTGAACAAAGAAAAGTATAATGTTCTTTCAGTCTGCCAAGTATAGTTGCATCACGGAAAATTCAACATGAGTTCAGCCATGTCAAAAAATACTTTGTGTTTACATATAATTAGATTCCAAACTCAAATAATTATAAAAAGGATTTTCATCTACGTATGTCTGGTAGGGCATTCAGAAGTCAGAACATAGGATAATTGTTTCTGTAACAGTGCAGGAACTCTAGAATCCTTGACCTGTGCCTACTTAATGTCATATGCCTCTTCCAGTCACTCCAAGTAAAAACATCATCACAAATTTCCAGAGTGCCTTAGGGACAGTTACTGTGCCCACTGAGAAATCACTGTACTTGAACTTCATTTCCTTCTGGATATCTTAATCTGATCTGATAAATATGCTTAGGCAAAATTTCTTCAAATAACAGATTTAAGTAGCAATCTTCCTGTGCCTTAATTCAGAGGAGTGACTATGGGATGGTAATCTCAGGGCCAATGGCCAGAAACAGAAAAATGTCCTTGTCTTTGAACCCCTTCAATGAGGTGACAGTTGGGAGAGTGTTAGGTCAAATTAAGTGCCTCAAGGCCCAAAGCCAAAAGGAAAATACTACACCAAAAGTCCTTTCATGGAAGAATAGTGAATTCAGAAGTACAAAATTGAGTCCAGTAAAGTGGAGTCTGGATACAGCCAGGTTTACCCTGCACAGCTGTTGTCCAAGCTGGTCGTCTTGGACCTGGCCTGAGCGTGGCCCAAATGGGGAAAGTGAACAATCAAGAAAGTTAGAGCGAAGAGCAATGTTGTGGCAGTTTACTCCATGTTGTGGCAGTTTACATGTAACACTTTATGTAACAGTAGAAAAGATCTTAAAATAACAAACCCAAACAAAGTCAAATTGAAAATAACCTAAATATAATGATAGTATTAACAAGTATGTATTTCGTTTTATAGTAGCTGCCTCACTGGGTATTTATAATTTACTAGGCATTGTACTGACCACTTTACATATAATTTCTCTTATCTTACAACAATTTTATGAAATAAATAGAACAATGTTATTGTCCCCAGAGTGCAGATAAGGGCACTGAGAAGTAAGGCATGAGTAGTATTCATGAAAGTGATTCATCAAAGAACATGGTTATTTCTAATTTTAATTTATTAAATTGTTTATCCTGTATACAAGAGAAATTTATTTGAGCAGTGGATTTGTGTGCATTGTAATTTTGGTACCCACATGGTGATATTATCCGAAAGAATAAGTGCAGGCCACTGAATATTCAAGAATACTTAATGTAAATGACCCACATTTTCTTTTGTATGCAATACTAAATATATTACAATAACTCCCAAATTGGTTACTGTTATATATTTTTTTGTGTACTAGATCTATCTTTAAGGTGCAAATTACAATTGCATACCTTCTCTGTTTAGCTATGGGAAAGTTAAATGTAAAGGATTGTTATTATTATATAAGACACAAAATAGTGCATTAGTAATATTACAAGTTTATAATATATCACAGAGTATTCTCTGTGATAGTATCAGTGCTACATTTATTTTTTAGAACTGTTATTTATTTCCCCTCCCCCCCCAAAGAAGGGCTGTATCTCCCATTGTTTTTTCTTTTGCTTTTCCTTTGTACTCGCTCTCTCTCCCTCTGTCAAATAAATAAATAAATAAAATCTTTTTAAAAAAGTTGCCAGGAGAAAGAAAAGATCTCTTAGGCTTCCCACACTCAGAATTGTACTAAAAGTAAAAACATGAAGAGCTAGAATTAAGACCCTTTGACTTAAAGTACTTGGCTCCTATCTATCTATCTATCTATCTATCTATCTATCTATCTATCTATCTACCTACCTATCATCTATCTATCTATCTATCTATCTATCTATCTATCTATCTATCATCTATCTTAGTTAGTTAGTTAGTTAGTTAGTTAGTTAGTTAGTTAGTTAGTTAGTTAGTGGCTAGTTGGAAGTAAGTATTCCCTTGCCAGGAGCTGACTCTGGGATCTCTGGGAATTTATTGTTGACAGACAAAGCTTAAAAGTTGGATTACTCAGGGGTGGGGAGGGTAGCCGGTCTCAGGGAATGGAATTGACATGAGCCCAGGCCTAATCCAAAGCCCTGGAGAAGTAGTAAAATAATAGAGTGATACTTTGACATAGTAAAAAAGTATTTTGTGGGTCAAATCAAAGTCAAATGAAGCTTTGACATTTCAAAAATATCTAGTTTTAGATATTTTTCACAGGTCAGTGGAGGCAAATGTATTGAATTATAAATATAAAGTAGGGATCATTTATAGCATTTCTCTCTAGCACACCTAAAGAGAAATAAGCCTTTTTAGGCCAAAATTCTTAAAAAGTTGCTGCTTTCCTATTTTGCCCATCTAGGGAACATTGACAGTAAGATACTACCAATTCTGTTAAGTGAAGCAAACTATACTGTGAAAGGCTTCTTTAAGATGAAGATGGCAAAGAGCTCTGTGGGGAATGACTGAATTCGCCCTCTAGAATAAAACTAATTAAAATGTACTATGCATACTGTATACAATATTCTACAAATTTGCATGTAATGCGTCCTGATACTAATTGCTGCTTTTCCTTACTAATTAACAAGGGAAAGTCTTTTACTGCTATAGTTAAAGAGGATAATTTTGGTCCAGCTGGGTCCTTTTCTGTATATGCTGAACAATTATTTCTTTATTAGAGTTAACCGTTGTGTACCTTATTTGGGCAGCACAAATATAGAACATTTTCCATCTTAGAAAATTCCAGTGAACATCTACTCTAGGGTCTGTTCTTACCCATTGTGAGCATGACCTCTGTTCATGCCAAGTTGTGGAGCAGTTATGAATACCGCGAAATGGGAGTAAGGGTAGAGACATTCAGATTTTACTTCATATGCGTCTATATTATTTGGTTATTTTCCTCCATTAAGCAGGTACTATTTTTGGAATTTAAAAAATTAGGTAGTCACACAGTCTCCCTTCAAAAGTAGAATAATGAGGAACAGAGAAAATATTGCTAAAGGGTATCCACAATTAATTTACTTATTCCAAATGATGGAATCTCAGATATTTTTATCAGATTTCCCAGCAAATACTAGAATTTATCTTTGTAAAGGTGTACTATTGGAGATATAATTGGTAAAGATGTTTTTGTGGTTCCTCTCTGATTGGATTTTCAGAGAAAGAGAATATCATCAGATAGAGAACCTTTTGCCTGTTTGTACCCACCCATTCCCTCAGTCCTACCAGTAGTGAAATCTGTTTTTTCCAGGCTGGAACCATACAACAGCTCCCCTCACCATTTCTTTCTTTCTTTCTTTTTTTGTTTATTCACTTATTTATTTACTTATGGTTTGGGACAGGAAAGAGAAAAATCTGGATAAAAATTAGATTGCCTGAGAACTAAAAGAAGTGACTAAGAAATTGCATATCCTAAGTATTCTCTTTTACTTCCTAAACTTTTAAGGATTGATCATTTATATAGCAACTTTAAGATGAGTATCTTTAACTGCTTTTCCTGTTAGCAAATAAGGCATTTAATAAACTTAACTAAGTATATAGATTCCGGAAGCATCATTTCTGAATCACTTTAGATTTCCTTCAAGTGAAGTAATATACTTGATAT
The DNA here is from genome assembly GCF_003265705.2 of Callorhinus ursinus. NCBI lineage: Eukaryota > Metazoa > Chordata > Mammalia > Carnivora > Otariidae > Callorhinus > Callorhinus ursinus. Next base: position 95,833,869 of record NW_027397063.1, on the reverse strand, counting down.
GTAAAATGTTCATGCTTAATAATTGTCTATTATAAAGAGAGGTATGGAGATCCACTGAAAACTATATTATAAGGTCTTTGGCCAGTTCACAGAAACAAATCACCATGATTTGGAGCCCAAATAAGATCATGGCCTAAAGGCCAATTTAATGAACGTTTTTTGAACCGTTACTGTATGTGTAGATAACATGACAGGTACTAAGTATACAGAAATGAACACACTCCCTGTCTGAAGACAGTCACTGTGCTAACTATAGTGGAATTTTATACAAGGTGTAGAGGAAAAGGAATAGTGGGAATAGTCTAGAAAAAGTGAATGGAGAGAGTAGTACAGCGCTGGGCTCTGAAGGCTGAAAGGAATTCATTCCCCAGCGGTCGTGTTTGGGTTAGTTGACTCTACCTTGCGTAACTGTAGCTACAGTTTAATTATTTCTGTGCTTCCATCATTCACTTGACATATGCTGCCCTTAAAGTTTGACCATCCAATTTCTTCCCCAGTCAGAAAATACCTTACTGAGACCTTTTTCTCACTCTTCTACTCTGCTTATATTTGATTTATTAAAAGTAAATATTGATGTTTATCAAAACATCAGTCCCTCATCAGGCTACTTTTTTCTAAACTTTGTATATCCATATTTATACTGACAATGATCTGAGGTATAGGCATAGTATAATCAGTAATTCAAAAATTGAAGGCAGGTAAATATAAAGATTTTCTTTAAATGTTTATTGTTTATATAATTGTTAGAGCTGACAGGTGAGTAAGTTCAAGGGTTGTATTATGTACTTACATAAATGTAAAAAATTGTATAATATTTTCTCTGTAAATAGGTAGCTTTAAAATTAGTAAATTGGTGTAGAAGATCATTTTATTTCTGGAAATCATCAATGGATTAACAAGTAAAATGATAAAAGAATTATTTTTATTTTCTATTGTTTCAATGTAATCATTCATAGTTTTATATATTAATGAACATTAAAGTAAGCTATATTGTAGCAGTTTCTTTTTAAATTAGAATATATAAATCAAATAAAGAGCATTTGCCCTTTGCTTACCCTCAGACTTCTATCAAAGGCACATGCTGTTAGGACCAATTAGTTATCATTTATGCTTTTTTTCTGTTGGTCTCATTGGTTGGATCTAGATTTGCCTTTAAGCTGTGTGTGTGTTATTGACATTTTCTTCAAAGACTCACGCTAGAACCAGATGATAAAATGAGTTGTGCTCTCCAGCAGATACATTTACAGTGTTCAGCCGTTTGTAGGTGATTTTGCTAGGCTGTAACAAAATAAAGCCTAAAGCATCATATTAACTGTGCTGTTTATGTGGGTGCTAATACACTTTGAATAAAACCCTCAATTACTAAGTATTTTTGAGTCTTGACAAGACAGTCCCATGACGTTAATGGTATCTTTATAACCTTTTTAACTTCTTGTTTCTCTGACAGAGCTCTACAGTAACAGCAATGGGTTTGCCCTTGGCAAGCAAAAACTCATTTTGAGAGGATAATAGGTATTTACTATTTAGATAGCTGGCAATAAAATTTCTCTGAATGAGATTTTCCTGAGAAACTATAAACTGATTAAATTACTTTCTTTTAATGGACTGGAAAAGCATGTAATAATAGTTTGTTGAAGCTTTGCATCCAATGTCTTCCTTCCTTTTTTAGAGACACAGAAGCAGTCTGGTTTTGGTGAATTATGGGGGATGGTAGAAATTATTCTCCATTGTATAGCTTATTCTCTGTTTCTTCTTCAAGTAAAAAAAAAGTGAGTGCTTCTATGAAGATAAGGACGTAAACAGTAACCTGTTTACTTCATATTTCATTTTAATCAGAAGTAAAATTTAGTAGTTTTATGCCTCAAGAATTTAGTTTTTAGGAAATACACCCCAACGGAGATATATATTGGAAAAACCACCCTGTTTTTCTAGTTGATATTTTTGCTTGACTTATTTAAAATAAATGAAAATCACTGTTTTCTCTGTTGTTTAAAGGCTAAAGTTGAAATTATTACTTTTTATAGTATTGATTATATATGTGTTTATATTTTATGAGCAATTTAATTAGAATTTTTTTAATGATTTTAATTTGGACCTTATAAAATTGAACATACCATTCCATGAAAAAAATTCACATTTGTTCTGGTTGAAAAGAAATACTTAAAATATATTTCATTATTATAACTCTTGGTTAAGGGGCATCTCAAAATTCCACATAATGTTAATTTTGTCAGTAAATGTGAACTAAGAAAAATAATTTATGATCCTAGATTTAAAATGTGAAAACTTAGATGAAATATATTTGGTAATTCATACTCTAAACATTTTTCTTTAAAGACAAATCCATTATGATCCTTGGGGGTGACAGCTTGCAGAATATCTTTCAAGGCCATGAATTTCGCACAGAAGTACATCAAATTCAGTATTTTTATTGGCAGTCAGAATTTCATATTTGTCACTATAATAAAATTGTGATTGAAATGGGACCTTGAGAGTCCTGCCCTTATGTGAAGTACTTTGAATTTGAATATCATACAGATCCTAACTTAGAGCACATTCATTGTCTCTTAAGCCTTTGGCACTGACACATCCATTGCTGGCATTGTTTTTCATTCCAGCAAATCTGCGCTGTTGGCACCAATAGGTTCAGGGAACACTAGTCATGATAGTAAAGAAATGAAGAGAGAAACAGTAATATTTGTCTTCCCCTTTGAATGATCTATTCCAGGTCACTACTATAAGCTATAAACTACTTCATAATTTAGCTTTTATTGGGTCAACTGTTTTGTCATTGTGCTGTTTTTCTCCCTTCTCAGGGTTATAATAAATAAACATCAGTGAAATATTGTGAAATAATGGCTTGTCTAGTCAATTTACTGAAATTTGTTTTTGATTGGCCTGGGGAAAAAAAATTTAGAGAAAACTGATTACTTTAAAACGGACACTTATCCTCTCTAACATACAGTTCTGCTTTAATTCCGATAGTCCTGAAGTTATTGGTAAAACAGATTTACTGAACTAGAGCAAGGATATAATGAATATGTGCTTTCATTTTAGTCATCTATTCAGTAGGACCTAAATATAGGTTCCCTACATATTTTTTCAGTTCATTTTGCTTTCATTCAAATTGGGTGATGAATACCCCTTAAAAATATAGGGTTGTTTTTTTTTTTTTCAGTATTTTAATGACCTCTAAGCACAGATTTTGTGCTATTGTAATGGTTTTTATGAACTAAAAAAGTCATTAACGGAAGATATTGCTATGATTTTTACTGAACTATAAATAAACTTTAACTGAACAGGAAAAACTGTAAATGTGTTTTGCATAAAATGTATAACTTAAAGCTTGTTCTGATTTAAAAAAGAGCTAACAGATATTTTTCATGTAGAAAAATGAATGGGTATGTGTGCCTATCAATTTTTGTGAGAATAATGAATCTTTAGGTCTTTATTATTTTTAATTCAGAACCTCAAGAAGTTGCTTATTTGTTTTTTGTTTTCCAGTGTGAATTAATGCAGTTACCATAATGTTTTACATTCAACAAAATACAAACAAATGTGAATTTTAATTAAATAGTATGCTACAATGATGAAGTATAATCTGTATCCAGTTTTACATTAGTCCTCCTGGTCCCCCAGTACTCCCTCAGACTACCATCGGTGCCTACTTTAATTCTGTTAATTTTATGAAATGGTAAACATTTAATACCTGAAATTCTTTTTAATATATGACGCAGGACTTGACCAACAGAATGCAATTTCATAGCGCTGTTCACGGGCACAGAATATTATTTTTGGCATACAGTTTCTCTCTCAAACAGTTCTCACATTGAATTTTTCTTTCTTTTAAAGAGATTTTCAGTTTTAACACGGGGAACTGGTGTCATGGGTAAGGGTTTTACATGGAAACAAAGTAGCAGATTGAAGTGGTTTCAGGGCTTTAATCCCTTGGTAAATTAGCCAGCAGGCTCGCCTTTTCATAGATGTGCTAAACAACAGGTTGATGCCATTTGGGCATTAGCAATGAGAACCACCTGAGGGAATAGGGAATGAATAAGAAGAAATGTAGAATGGGAAGAAGGCATGGCTATTAGCTTTTCCTGGGTCGAGTTGCTAAAGTAATACCCATAAATGAGTCATTCATCTGATATTTTAGGTTTCCCTTTGTACGTTCTTAAATTTAAGTTATTCTCAAAATTCTCAAATTTACTTTAGAGATAACATTACATTTTATTATTATACAATACTAAAGTGCTGATAAGTTTATAAATATTTAAATGTTCTAAATTTATACTTTCTCCTTTTTGAAAAGAGATTTGAGGCTTTCAAATTTGTTTGCAGATTATTATTCTTTATGAAATAGAAGAAAACATCTTGAAATGTTCATGTGTGGAATTAATAGGACATTAAACATTTAAATTATCTTGCCTATTTGGAAACTATAAACATGTTCATAAGCTATTATAAAATTATTTTCTTAAAATGTTTTTACTGACCCTCTTCCCTCTCATACTCTGTCTCTCATTCTCTCTCTCTCAAATAAATAAATAAAATTAAAAAAAATGTTTTTACAGTTTTCTGAACTAATTACCTGACAAAAGAATTCTTTGCCATATCGCATTACATGTATTCAACAATGTATTTAAATAACACCATCAGTAAAGAATAGTGACCAACACAGTCGGCAACACTTATTAGGAAAAATAATTTATTTAGACTTTAGCCAAGGAATGTAACTTCATGTAAACTGAATTTGTCTAGTCTCAGGAAGAGCAAGTTATGAAATTATTCATTTTGCATGTTATTTAAAATTTCTAAGCTAATTGATACCTTGATATTGATAAATATTAGAATAATACAACATGAAGAAAATGGAGAAAGGAGTAAAATAATTAAAATAACTTGGTATCCTATGAGGCCCTCTCTCTAGGCTTTTAATTTTTCATTTAGAAGGGGGGATTTTAAGGATCAATATGAAGATCTGTTGATAATATTATATTTAATTAGAGTAATCAAAAACCATGCTCAGAGCATGACACCTGCCAGGGAGAGCTTCAAAAAGACAGTAAGCAGCATGCATTAGAATCATCTCTTTTGCTTGTCCATGAGCACTAATCTAGCAGAAGTCCCAAATGGGACAGCTAGTCAGCTATTTTATTGACTTTGATCTGGTTTGGGGGGCAGTTTATTTTCCCATAATGCCATTGATCAATGATTTCCTTTCAGCAGTGATGTAATTAAAGGGCTTTAGTCGGCTTCTGCTGTGTTGCCTTGAAATTTATTATTCTGGAGATTTAAAGAAGATCGATAGGGTGCAGTGGCCCCATGTTTAGACGCGAGTAGGAGGACCCTACTGAGAGTATAAGCATACAGAAAACAAGGCTTCAGGACACAAACAATATGTTTACCTGGGACCTTGAGCTGACCTATTCGCAACAGATCCTCTGTAACCAGTAGCATTTTAGTACCTATTTTTATCACAGTCTCAAAACTACTTTGTCCTTTTTGTTATTGATTTTTAGAGTTTGTTTTAAAGCAATTGAAATCAAATATTCGTGTTGTCAAAGGAAAAATTAAAATTTAAACATATTTGCCAGAAATGCAGATTTCAAATGCCTTCATCATGAAATGGGAATAAAACATGATTAATTCTAGGAATATGAATGTCTTTAAAAGTTCCTTTCAATCTATTAAAAAACATGCCATTAACTTGCTTAATTTTATAACTAATTTAAACACATACAGTTCATTTTTGTATCTGTAAAAAGGTACATGCAATGACCACTGTTCCTAAGTGATCAAAATATCACATTTGGGTAATGAACTCAGAGGACCTGACCTACCACTAAGAATTAATATTTGCCTCACAACTTACATTATTTGGTAGATTAAGTAAAATCAATTCAGAGATTCTTTATAATATGTAGACCGTGCATCCTTGGCTTCTTATAACTGTGCCTTAATGAAGTCAAAATAAGTTGAAAATAAAGGAGGCAGGGGCGCCTGGGTGGCTCAGTCGTTAAGCGTCTGCCTTCGGCTCAGGTCATGATCCTGGGGTCCTGGGATCAAGCCCCGCATCAGGCTCCCTGCTCAGCGGGAAGCCTGCTTCTCTCTCTCCCACTCCCCCTGCTTGTGTTCCCTCTCTCGCTGTCTCTCTCTCTGTCAAATAAATAAATAAAATCTTAAAAAAAAAAAAAAAGAGGAGATTTAAGTTCCCCAAACTATTGTCCATGTTGCTCCATTAATAAATGTTCCGTTAAAAAATTTTTTTCACCAAATACATTTGAAAATCCTGGGTGCTTCTTTTAGATCATGTCAGCATACATTAACATATTCTAGATTTTTAAGCAATTTTGAAGTAATCCTCTTTAACTTTGCTTAACACAACATCCTTCAGTCTTACCTGCCCTGTGTCATAGATTTTGTGGAGGTCGAGTTTCAGAAATACAAGAGCTAGTGAAAACAACCCTGAAAGGACTGGAGAGAGCTGTCCTGAATTCTAATCCTGGCTTTGCCTCTTATTGTCCATATAATTTTCACAAGTTATGTAATCACTCTGCACATCGGCTTTCCTGTCTGTGAGGTGAGATTGTGTCAGAGAGGTTGGGATTGGCCAGGGAAGGATACACAACACCCCAAGGAGCTTTTTCACAATAGGCATTCCATCAGATGCTCTTTACCTGTGCTGAGACTGACATTAGGTGCCTTGATCAGCTGGCTTTAATTGTGCCAGTAGTAAAATTTATTTTCTTAACCCTAAGATTAAGGGACTTTTAGTCATCAAAGTTATGTTGAAAATACAGCAATTTTACTTAGAAATCAGAGAGTAAACACAAGCACAATTTATTACTTTGCTAAATTTAGCCAACACTGGCAGACTGTGCCCCTTAATAAAGGTGACAGTCCATCTAGGCAGAGAACAGAAGTGGTAATGCAAATATAGTGTGATTTGCTATCTTGATAAACATTAACTAATTTATAAACGTTACTAAGACCATATGTCATAGCTAAGAAATAAGCAGAGGCAAATAGCCATAGCAGGAAGAAAAATGAGCAAATTAGAGATTTTGTTTACATTTTAATTGTTGCCGATAATCATTTAGAGTGAATTAAGATTTTTTTTTTGTCATCTTCTAGGAGCACTGATGACTTCATAAAAAATGGTGCATTTGAATTCAATATCTGCAAGATGAGAGGAGCTAGAGGGATACAGAGAATCATAAAGCTTACAGGCTCCTAAAGCTTACAGGCCAGAAGGAAAGTACTATAAGGAAAGGCAGAAGAAATGAAGTGACAAATAATAACACGTGGTACTTGCTAGAGGCATAGTTGAAGATGGAGAGACACAATGTTATGCTTTATTTTCTTTGTCTCATAATCTTTTTGCTTTATTTTTCTTCATAGCACTCATTACTCTTTAACATTATATTTTATACCTAAGTAGTGTCTAAGCATCAGGTTTCCCTACTAGAAAGTAAGTTCCATAGGGGCAGGAATTTTGTTCGAGAACAAATCCTATATCCTTTAATAGGAGTGACTAGCACATGGTAGGTGCTCATTAAACTTACAGGCTTTCAGGAGCTAATGCCTCTATACACAGAATAATGTGATTTGAACTGTGCTTCAGGTAGTGAAAACTAGAACCACAGAAATAATAAATATAAAAGAGGGCAAATTAAAAATGTTTATGAATTTATTAGTATATAGGTTACAAAATTGACTAAGTATAGGAGAGGTAAAGCCATCTAGATATAAAAAGTAGAGAAAGCATAAGAAAATGAACATGGTTAAGGAAGGATAAATTCATTTTGGATATGGTTCGAGTATTGCAGAAAAGTATGAGTTTTATACAGTCAGTATTTAGAACATGAGTTGTTAGTATTTTCTGTATGTGTCCGTTACTAACAAAGATTGTCTTTCACACTTGTACTGTACGGAGAGACCAGGTTCATTAACTGGGTAATTGTTCCCCCCTGTCATACATTGCTATTATTCAGTCTTACTCCATTAATAAGCTCCTTCTAGTCTCCTTCTCTACCTAATTCCTAAGTGTTCTTCATGGAATGGTCCTGTGCTTACTTTTTTTTCCCCTTCTGTATTTTCATCTTAAGGGATCTCATCCATTCCCAGGACTTCAGATATCCTCTGTGTGTTACAGTGTCTCGGTTTCAACCCAGCCCCCTCTCTGAACTTCAGGCTTACTAGAGCTAACTGCCTGTCATCTCGACTTAAATGTCAAAAGGCAGGATTGTCCTGGATTCTTCTCTCTTCCTGCCACCATCCTCGTCCTACTCATCTTTCATTTGTCCCTCCGTTACATCTCTCCAGTTGCTCGAAACAGCAGTTGGGCAAGTTCCTCACCTGCCACATCCATTCTATAAGCACGCTCAGTAGCCTCCTAAAATACATTTTAATCCTTCCACTGATCCCATTTTCCCTGCCTTCACTCTAGGCAAGTCATCATCACTGCTTGCTTAGACCATTGCACTAGCCTTCTTATTCATCTGTCCAGTCTTGCTCCCTACAATTCATTCATCGTATAGCATCCAAAATGATCTTAAACTGTAAGTTGGAACTTGTCACTCCCCTGCACAAAAAAACAAAGCAAAACAAAAGACCTTCAATGGCTTTCATTGCCCCTAGGATAAAATCTCAGAGTTCTTAATATGGCTACAAGTTCCTGCACGATTTGTCCATGTCTACTTCATCTTCATCTTGGACTGTACTTGACTGAGTCTGACCATACCAGCCTTCTTTTAATTCCTGTTTGCATCAACCTGCTTTTACCTCCTTGGTTTACATATGTTACCCCATCTGCCTAAGATACTTACCTCCTCCCTCTCTCCCAGATTAATTTAGGCTTATTATTAAGGTTTGAGCTTATGTTTTATATCTCAGTGAAGCCTTCCTGACACCTAAAACGAAATGTGTCAGTGTCTCCTGAAGCACTGTGAACTTTCCTTCATAGCCATCAGTTTTTAATTAAATATGATTTTTGTTATTATTTGACCTTCCTTTCTGACTTTTGGAGAGAGTGTGTCTCTTCTACACTAAGTCCTCAACACCCAGCATAGGTCCTAGCATGTAGAAGGTGCTCAATGAATCTCTATCTTTCTATCTTTTTTGACTCATTCACCTCTTTTGTATTTTCAACCATTCAGCATTTCACAGTTCCCCTTAGGATTTTTTTCTTTAATCTTTTGTAATATGAAATATAGGGAAAAGCATGTAAGTGCACAGATCACCAGATTATGAAGCCTATACCTATGTTGTACCACCCAGATCAAGAAACAAGACTTTGCCAGTACCCCAGAAGTCTTTATTTTTTCCTTTCTGTCTATAACTACCACCTTCCCCTCTATTATGGTAATCACTCTCTTGCTTTTATTTATTGCTAAGAATATAAGAATATATTCTAAGAATATATTGCTAAGCACTATAGTTAGTTAAGTTTTGCCTGTTTTACATTAAAACCATATAGTACATATTCTCTTGGGTCTTCATTTTCTCAACGTTGTTCTAATTCATCTGTTTGCATGTAGCTGTAGTGTGTTGATTTTTATTTTAATTTTAATATTTCACTGTATGAACATATTGCAGGGTTTTTTTTTAACCTTTTGGCTGCTGGTGGACATTCGTTGTCTTCAGTTTGCAGCTATACTAACAAGGCTGTTCTGAACATTCTTGTAGAAGTTGATCTCCTTTTACGATTGGACATGATCTTCTGTAAACTCCATACCTAAGAGTGAAATTGCTGTGTCATAGGGTATATGTAATTTCAAATTTACTAGGCAACGTGAAACTTCCCTAAAGTGGTTATACCAATTTCTTTCTCCCCAAATAGTGTATTGCTCTACTTTCTCACCAATACGTGGTATTGTCAGACTTTTTATTTTATTTTATTTAAGGTTTTTTTTTTTTTAATTTATTTGACACAGAGAGAGAGCACGAGAGAGCGCACAAGCAGGGGGAGCTGCAGGCAGAGAGGGAGAAGCAGCATGCGGGACTCAATCCCAGAACCCTGGGATCACGACCTGAGCCAAAGGCAGACACTTAATGACTGAGCCACTCAGGCGCCCCAGACTTTTATTTTAGCCAAACTTAAATAATCTGACTCTTTCCAACCTGCTTACTCCTTCCTCCTCATTCACTGGAGTTATAAGATATATATTTAACAATGGAACAATATCCGTGTTCATTCTGCTTTCAGTTGTGAGCCATTGTTTGATATCTTTGTTACCTGCCATTTTTATCCTAAAGATAATTCAAGATGGTCTCTAAACATTTAAAAGAGCTCTTCCATGTTTATATGAAAAAAGACTTGATTTCCAACTGGCCCTGAGATATTTCAAAGAGGTTTTTTCTTTATTAATTTTCCCATCTTCGTTGCTTAAAAAAATACTTAGCTCATAAAACAGATTTTGAATGTCTGGTGGAAAAAAAAATACAGGGAAAGAGAAAAACAAGGAGGGAGGAAGGATGAAAATCATAATATATTTGATTCGAATGTTTTTTATTTTTATCTGATGATTCTTGGTCCTGTTCATGTAACTGCAATGAACTCTACTAGAACCATAAAATAGAAGTCATTCAAATGATCATTTCAGAGCCATTGTGTTTGGTTCCTCTTTTTGGTTAAATTCTGATTCCTTAAGAATCACTTCAGGTGTTACCCTCTCTTGGAAGTCTTAGTTATCTGTTGTCCGTCAGACTGAGTTAGAGCTGTGTTCCCGTCCTGTATTGTTTTTAGTATCTGTATTATAGAACTTACTACTACAGTGTTAGAGAAGTGGATTTTCTTGTTGGCCTCCTCTTTTGGACTTTGTTTCTTCAGAACTTTCATAGGTCATCTCTCTATCTTCACCACCTAGAATAGTGCATATATTAAGTCTTCTTAAAAAAAAAAAAAAGCTAATGGGAATTAAAGAGATCCATGCCCCCCTCAGTACTCCCCACTCTAAAAATCATTCCCTTAAAGGTTTAAGTTAAAAGTTTAGTAACCTCCATTATTGAACTGGAAGATTAATTATATAGGATTATATAGGAACATTCTTATAATTGACAATTCTTACAGTTAATTTCTCTCTGGTTTTCACTAAAAAAACTATCCTTAAAAAATTCTTTTTGTTTAGTCTTTCTAATATTTGATCATGTTAAAACAATAAAAGCAGATTGTGAGTTTTGTTTATCATTTTCTTGCAAGCAAATCACTTCTCTAAGAGGTATTAACTTTGATCTTCATTAGATAGGATAAAATGAAGTTTTGTTCATGTTTAACCCTCGAGGGTCCCTTGAGGACTACAAATAGATCTTCTCTGAACACATTCAATAGAAGTTCTGTTGGGTGTCATTCATGATTTCATTGTTAGTTAAAAGTATCCTCCATAGTCCCTGTATTTGCTCCTAGACAAATAATGAATCTTTCTCATTGTGTTTAATTGAAGACAGTGTGAGACAAGAAAGCAGGGAACATATTACAACTGTCCCTCTTATTATCATCTTTTTTTATTTATACCTCTGTGACATGCTTCCTGTTTCCAAAGAGATAGGGTCTGAGAAAAAGTCGTTTTATTTCATTCTATTATTTAACTCATTCTTTTTTTTTTTTATGAAATGATCTAGCTTGAAAGATTCTAGTACATATTTGAAAACTGTTTTCATGGAATATGAAGAATGCTTTTTCAGTCACGTGTACTGCTACTTTCTGCCTTTTACAGAGTGTAGTGGGTTTGGTTTGGGCCTCTGAAGTCAGATTGTCCGTATTAATTTTGGCTCTATCATTTACTAGTTGAATGACTTTGAATAATCAGTGAAATCCTCATGCCTCAGTTTCCTCACTGGTAAAATTGGGATATTAACATTGAGCATTAAATAAGCTAATACATGTAAAACACTTAGAATAATTGCTAATATGTAATAGCTCAGTAAATATTGACTTTCATTTTTTATCATTATTAATTAATAGTGTTATGTGAGTTAATTGAACCAGAACTCACTATAGAAGGAGAATAAAACTACTCGTTGTCTCAGATATAATAATTTTATATGTTTGCTTTTTGGATAAGATAAAGAGCCTGACAGAGACTACTATTTTGAGTTATAGTAAAGCAAATTATTATAATTGGTTCATGGAAGGCTTCATTAGTATAATATTTGACTTCAGATACATAATTAGCATAAATTTGTACTGATTGATTAACTATTTGTAAATTGTTTTTGCTTTACTAGATTTTTTTATAAGCCCTTGACTTTAAAGTTTCATTGAATTTCAGATGTGATATATCTAGACTTTTCCTTTAATACATCACAAACTATTCCAAGTATTCAGAACACATGGCCATATCTTTTATCCTGAAGGTCACTAGGTATATATCACACATGCTCAATACCTATTTTATTTGTGCTCTCAAGTTTAATGCTTTCATTTAGTCATTTCACACTTTTATTACCATCCTATTGATATTTTATAGTAACTTCTTTTATGTACGTTCTAGTTTCCTTTTCTCTCTTTTGTTAACTTTCTCTTTTTGTGCCTCTCTCAACCATTTTGGTAGTTTCAATTTCTGTCATTTTTAAAATATGGCCCCCAAATTCTTTGACACTTCTCCCTTTTTAGGAACAGGTCTATATCTTCTCCCTTTGAACCTGGCTTTGTGACTGCTTGATCATTAGAATACAGCAAAGTGATACTGTACCAGTTTCCAGATCCTAGGCCTTAAGAAACTGGTATCTTCCACTTCCTGTCTCTTGGGACACTTGCTCCTAGAGACCAGCCTCCATGCTGTGAGGAAGCCAAACAGCCTCATGGAAGGGCCACATATAAGTGTTCTGACTGACAACACCAACTGAATTCCTACCTTGCAGCCAACAACAACCATTAGGCACACAACTGAGCAAGTTTTCAGAGAAATTCAGCACCCCCAGCTGTCTGGTCAATCAGTTGGTGCTGCGTGGAGAAGAGGCAAGCTACCCTGCCTCCACTCTGCCCAAATGCAAATTCATAAGCAAAATTAATGACTGTGATTGTTTAAAGCATGAGTTTGGTTTGGTGGATCACATAACAAAGATAACTGACATATAAAGTAAATGCTTTTCCTTTCTTCATAGTAACATTTTTAAGGGAGTAAATATTTTTGGAAATAGTTCTCAGAATTCAGCCTTGGAAGCCATTTGGTATTTTCTGCATAGGAATGTCTGTTTAGAATGTCTGTGTCTTAAGAATTTCTATGAAAAAATGTTTGAAAATATATGGTAATATATAAGTAAAACAAAAAGAATTTCATCACTTTTTTTCTTTGAATTTAAATCTATTACTTGTACTTTATTTCTTTTTTTGTAAGATTTTATTTACTTTTCAACAGAGAGAGAGAGACAGCAAGAGAGGGAACACAAGCAGGGGGAGTGGGAGAGGGAGAAGCAGGCCTCCCTGAGCAGGGAGCCTGATGCGGGGCTCAATCCCAGGACCCTGAGATCATGACCCGAGCTGAGGGCAGATGCTTAACGACTGAGCCACCCAGGCGCCCATTCTATTACTTGTACTTTAACTGATTGCAATAATTCTAGTTGTCTTCACATCATCGTCCTTGTTATTACTGTCTTATTTTGTATACATAAGAGACAGCAAATATGGAGCATTGATCGCCACTTCTTTAGGCTTCATGTTTAACATATTGCTAGTTGATCAGTGTACTTTTTCATGCTGAGTCCAGATGTAACTTGAGAATTCTCAGCACATCACTTCCTACGTTTTTTTTTAAGATTTATTTATTTTGAGAGGGAGAGAGGACGGTGGCAGGGGCAAAGGGAGAGGGGGAGAGAATCAGAAGCCGACTCCACGCTGAGCATGGAGCCCAACACAGGGCTCAGTCTCACGACCCTGAGGTGAGGACCCCAGCAGAAAGCGAGAGTCCCATGCTTAACTGACTGCAGACCCAGGTGCCCCAGCACTTCCTGTTAATACCCATGCTATTGCAATGGACATCTGAAATGAGACCTATAGTTTATAGTATAATTTATAAATATTTAAAATTTTTTAAATAATGTCACCATCAGATACAATTCTCTCCCTTTCCCAACTTTACCCCCAACTCCCAAAGCAACCTTGGTGCCAACATCACTCTGCTTACCTGAAGGCATTTATTTTATTTTTGAGAGGTCTCTGCTTCACATGTAATTTTTTTTCCTTTTCCCCTTCTTTAACCTCTCCTGTAGCTTTTCTGTAGAAGTCAAAAAGTTACTTACCACTATGAAAAAAATCACTCTGAGATTTCCCTAAGGGGGCAGTATGGTAAGTGGGAAAAACTATCACAATTTCCTATAAAACAGTTTCACTATGGAAAAAAAGATGAGATGCAAGTACATGAGTGATGAGGTTATTTGTAAAATTTTATAGTACATCTGAAGAGAATGATTAGGTAAGGGAACTTGAATTGGTTGAGGCTATGCTATGTCCCAGGTGCTGTAAGCTTATATACTTTAATTCATTTAGTCATCAGAATATACCTACAGGGAGAACATTACTATCCAGTATTACTAAATTCTTACTCATCTGTTAATTTATTCTATACATTATTTGAAGGATTCTATAGCAAAGCAATAAAATGATCTGTGAAATTTTAAAAATAAAAAAAGGGAAAATATACATTAATCGGTCAAGAGCAAGAGAAAAATAGAACAAAATTCATACATCAAAAGCGCCTATAGAGCTGCTGTCATTTGTTCTGTGTTTTTTGCCAACCAAAGCTAAAAGCAGATTCTCAAAGAGAACTACAAGTTTTACCACAGAGTTTTACTAAAAAGGAATTCTCACATGGGGCCTTATGTAGGGGATTTTCTTATTGGATGAGATATTGGAAATACTTATTTTATGTGCGTTTTACTCTCTTATCATTGTCACCATCATATGTGATATAGTATATAATATCCTCAACATTGTAATTGCAAGAAGTGAACAGGTTTTGTGCACCTCTTATTTTTAATGTCCGTCAGTAAAAGCCATAAAAATATTGTCATGAAATCTAGTCTATTAGGAAAGTATGACCCAAGAATATAGCATTGTGGTATATCTACTTGAATTTAATTAAAACCCAGTATAAATGGAGAAACAGAGAGAATGCCTGTTTTTACAATAATTCTTCCTATGTGAACATAGGCTCTTGTACTAGGAGCCATTTCAGTCTTCTCTGCTCTTAGAAGGGCCTGAAGTACAGGTACTGTATGTGGTTGATTCTTAACACTTTAGAGACAAACAGGTGATAGGTTTCTGTTCTTTTATGGAAACCAAGGAACTTCATGAGTACTCCCTCCTAGATAGCCAGCTTCTTACCTCCACAGGAAGGCAGGCCAAGAGGGCATACTTCCAAGAAAGCCTAGAGTTTTCCTCAAAAATCAATGCTGCACCCACCTCAGGAAGAGAACATGTGAACAAAGCAATTAAAATTTTTACAGCCTTGAGCAGAGCAGAGATTTTCATATTATTTCATACTTCATCTTACTCAGTTCTTACTGTGGTCCTAGGAAATTCTTTTTTTTTTTTTTTTTTAAGATTCTTATTTATTTGACAGAGAGAGATAGTGAGAGCAGGAACACAAGCAGGGGGAGTGAGAGAGGGAGAAGCAGGCTTCCTGCCAAGCAGGGAGCCCGATGTGGGGCTCAGTCCCAGGACCCTGGGATCATGACCTGAGCCGAAGGCAGTCGCTTAACCGACTGAGCCATCCAGGAGCCCCTGTGGTCCTAGGAAATTCTTGATAGTGTTGCCATCAAATGTCAAATTTGAGAAAAGTAGCGTCCTTTGATCCCTCTTGATTTCGGCTCAGGTCATGATCTCAGGGTGGTGAGATTGAGCCCCACCTCAGACTCCACCCGCAGCTGGGAGTCTATTGGATATTCTCTCTCTGTGTTCCTCTGCCCCTCTCCCCACTCACACTCACTCATGAACACTCTCTCTCAAATAAATCTTAAAAAAAAAAAAGAAACTGTTCAGAGCCTCTTTTCACTTATAAGTCCTGTTCTTACCAACCAGTTTGTCATAATTAATTCCAAGCAAGTGATCTCATCTAGATGGATTCAAATTATTGTTTACCCTACCTTCAAAACAGATAATCCAAGTGTATATTTTGTTTTAAAGATTTATTTATTTATTTATTTGGCAGAGAGAGACACAGCGAGAGAGGGAACACAAGCAGGGGGAGTGGGGGAGGGAGAAGCAGGCCTCCGGTGGAGCAGGGAGCCCAACGTGGGGCTCAATCCCAGGACCCTAGGATCCCGACCCGAGCCGAAGGCAGATGTTTAACGACTGAGCCACTCAGGTGTCCCGATAATCCAAGTTTTTAATCAAATGAATTTTATAAGAAAATGTTACTGGGTCCCAGTAAGAAAAGGATTTAGGATTTTCAACATTCAAGACTATTTTTCTAGCACTAAAGAACTGAAAGGAAAATAAGTGTTGTAGATATCAACTGAAGCCTATGCCTTGATATTTTTCAAATGACAAAAATAAAGATTTACCTTGGAAATATTTATCAGGAAATTTAAAAATTTTTGTTAATTACCTGATTGGTGAAAGCTCACTATTAAGTACCCAATTGAATTTGCTTTGGTCACATTTTAATGACTGTTATTACAAGTGTATTTATTTATTTTTTTTTATTTATTTTTTTAAAGATTTTATTTATTTATTTGAGAGACAGAGAGAATGAGAGAGAAAGCACATGAGATGGGGGGAGGGTCAGAGGGAGAAGCAGACTCCCTGCTGAGCAGGGAGCCCGATGCGGGACTCGATCCAGGGACTCCAGGATCATGACCTGAGCCGAAGGCAGTCGCTTAATCAACTGAGCCACCCAGGCGCCCTACAAGTGTATTTAGATTGTGTCAATTTCTATCAAATTTTAACAAGTGTTAGAATGTAATCATAATATCTAGAAGTAAGTGAAATATTTATTGTGTAGACCTTTACAAAGATTTCTCATGAAGTTAGTGTAAGATGCAAGGACCCCACTGAATCGTACTTACTACTACTGATTTCAGGCATCCTCTTATTATTTTTTCTCCATCATAGAGAAAAACTTATGCTCCAGCTCTCCAATGTGGTCATAGGATCACAACAAAATGCACAAATAGACAACGGCCAGTTATGGAGATAATTCAAGCAAATAATTCTTTACTGTCCTAGGTGACAATTTATGTGTAACTAATTAAAAACTTGAGTTTTATTTTTGTTGGTGATTTTTATTCTTTCAAAAGAAGTGAAGAAGAAAGCATCCTGAGATATAGTACTGATCCACTTTGATTAAGCAAATCACTTACCCTAATGATGATAAGATCCGTGAAAGTCATTTTCCACCTCTAAAATCATGTGATTTGTGATTTTTATTTCTTGAAAGATTTGAAGCAATGACACTTGAAGTTTGGATTTGTACCTGTTTCATATTTAGGTTCATCAGGTAACAATGCCCCCTACTTTTGTGCTGCCTTTATAGATTTGCAAGCATAACACTTTGTTATGATTTGTAACCCTCATAAAATAGACTTGTATGTTGTAAAAACCCAAAGATATAGAGTATACATATAATAGACACTTTTAAATCTCACACAGAGGAGACTAATGCAACACACTCAAAGCTTAGTGCTTTATAATTAGCAGTGAGTTTTACTGTTAACTTTTTTAAAATTAATAATGCTTTGAAATAGGCCAAGGTTATTTACTAACCCAAACACACACACTCATGCTTTCTAATTCTCTCCTCTACTTTCCCCTACCCCTCTCTACCTCCTTTCTTTTCTTCTCATAGGCAAGACCATAAAAGCCTTGTCTTACAAAAGGTTTGAAGAATTTACCTTTTGACCCCACCCGTCTCATACAGTATTTTGGCATGTGTGCTCACACATGCAGCACATTCATTCAGTCATATATTATCTCAACAAATATCCTTATCTCACATATGCCAGGCATTGTGCTAGGTTCTGGGGATAAGCTAAACGCAGTAAGCCTGAACTCTGCCCCCCAGTTAGAGGGTTAAGTGGTGACATGCTCTTTATGAATAAGGAAACACATTTGGTGGAAAGTACTGAAGCTCGTGAAAAGATTTAAAGGGACCTGTGTTGAGACACAGTAAATTAGCCAAACAGACAAGGATCTGAGTCAGAATCCTCCATCTCTAATTAGCAGTGTGGAAAGATTGCTGTTAGGAGAGTAATAAGGTCTTGGTTCCTGGACTGGCTCTGCCACTAATTAGCTGTGTTGCTTTGAACAAGTCATTTAACATTCTGGGCCTCAGTTTTTCTCATCTATAAAAATGAGAAAAGTGAACTAGATGGCCTCTAAGATCCTTTTCAAATCTTAAGAGTTTATGACTATCCAAATGTACAAAGCCAACATAAATGAAATTCCTAGTTTTCTTGAAGACATAAAGTAACATATATATAAAGTAATAGTTTTCTGTATACCTCCAATTATCTATCATAAAGTCTAATAAAAAATCATTCATAAAGCAACAAAAGTATAAAATAACTAAAATAAACTTCACTGGTTTTAATTTAAAAAAGATTGAGCACTTTCTATGTGCAAACAACACTGTTGAATGCTAGGAGACAATTCAGGTAATGCCTTTATGGAACTTATGATGGGGAAAGCAAACAGGAGATAGTTATTTGTACAATTAATAATTCAGTAATTTGGGGGCACCTGGGTGGCTCATTCGTTAAATGTCTGCCTTCGGCTCAGGTCATGATCCCGGAGTCCTGGGATCGAGCCCCACATTGGGCTCCCTGCTCCACGGGAAGCCTGCTTCTCCCTCTCCCACTCCCCCTGCTTGTGTTACCTCTCTCGCTGTCTCTCTGTCAAATAAATAAATAAAATCTTTAAAAAAATAATAATTCAATAATTTTGATAAGTAGAATGAAAGATAAGAATAGACTAATAAGAGCATATAACTGCCAGGGCTAAAAAATGCACTAATTTTTCTTCAATTCAACAACAGTTTAAAATGTACCATTTGTTTAGGATGGAGGAAGTTTTTTCCAGGGTGTGAAATTTTCAGTGTTAAATCTAGGGAAGACCCAGGCAAGAACATTGGTCACACTAGGACCATGGACATTTTCAAAACAAAGACCTGTATGGATGGATCCATAGGAATTAGGTGATTGAGAAAGGCTTAAATGAAGCTAGTATGGTAGACAAGGAATAGGTGATTCGTGGCCTTATAAGCCATATTAATGTTAGGATTTTGCTTTTCTTCATAAGTAGAAAGCTACTGTAGGAGTGGCATGATTAGAGTCCATTCTTAGAAAATCCATCTGCCTGTGGTTTAAAAAGAGTGGATTTAGTGGTGATGGTAAAGGTAGTGGTGGTAATGGTGATAAGGTTGTCACAAAACTAGTTTTAGAAAGATTAGTAAAGTTATTATAGTAATTAAAGTGAAAAATGATGATGGACTTAGGGTAGTAGCAATAAATATGGGGAGAAGTGGACAGATTAAATTATATGTTAGAGGTAGAATTGATAAAATCCAGAATTAATGAGTGTGGGAAGGTCAGGTAATGACAGAAACAGAATAATTGGCATCTAGAGAATTTGAGATAATAGAATATTCTTAAAGAAGTTTTGAGGGAAGGGAGTGGCTTTAGGCTAATGAAAAGACCATGCAAGATATAATGGGAGCATTGCCTAAAAATATAGCAGAAAGTTGACTCTTGAAATGTAGTACCACAAGAAATGTAAGAAAAAATTAAGCCACATTTACTATGTGCTGTCATTAGGATATACAAAAATATATATGTTATCTGAAGTAAGAGGGGAAAAAAAGGAGAAATAAAATGGAGACAAACTAGCATGATGATAACTGTATGGCATTTAGGGCTTGAAAGCTTGCATCCAAATCTGCGCTCCACCATAGTGCCTATCAACTCTATGATTTTACTTTGTTATTTAGCTTTATTGAATCATAAGGTTTCTTGTAGGTAATAAAGAAAAACTAAAATGGTGCTAAAAATTACAAAGATAGGACAAAAATGCTAAAAAGAAAAGCGTAGGGTAATATCTACAATACAGGTTTAAAAAGCCTAATAAAAACTACCAAGAATAAATCAATACATGACAAAACTACAAATTTTTAAGCTATTTGAGAAAAAAAAAACCTGCTGGCACCTTGAACTTCCAACCTCCAGAACTGTGAGAAAATAAATGCCAGTTGTTTAAGCCTCTCCCCCACCTAACAAAGAACCTGTAAAATAAATGTTAAAATGATTCAAGAGAGAAAGTAAGGAATAGAAACCATAATATAAGAACAGAATAGGATGAAAAATATAGAGGCAGATTATTGGTTCCAGATTTGAAAACTCCTTTACTTGCCCAACAGACCTTAACATCATGAACCACAGATGGCAGAGTCAATAGGTCATTTCACAAAATTTTCTTAAACAGAAAATTTCAAAAGGTAAATTACTTTAAAAAACAACTGAATTTTTGCTGTATGGTTCAGGCGTTATTAAACGTTTTTTGCTACCTATTCATCCCCAGTCCCAGAACAGAAGTGTTTCTGATGTTGTGTATGTGTTTGGTTTTCATCAGAAATTGGTTTTATTTCATGTATATAACCTAAATCTGGAAAAGTTTCAGTTTTTTAATAAAGAACTTAAAAGCTTCATTCAAAAAAAAATTATGTTGAGCAAATTGCCAAGAATAGTCAAGACAATTGTAAAGGAGAAGAAAGGAAGGTGGGGATTCATCTTATCACATAATAAGATTCTATATCAAAGCTACAGTAATTAAAGTGGTGTCAGCAGTGGAAGAGAGAGCCCAGATACATCCCCATACATAAATACATTTCTCAACTTACATTACATATAAGTGAGGGAAAGTCAGGGTTTTTTTAATAATAGTATTGAAGGAATTTATTATTTATATGGAGATTTCAGAAAGCTTAAATGTAAAAAGTGAAATTTAAAAACTTTTAGAAGAAAACAGAGGTGATTAGGTTTACGATCTAAGGATAGGAAAGCATTTCTTAAACAGACAAAAGTATTTAAGTTTAGTAGAAACTGACAATTTAAAAAAAAGAAATTTGACAGTTCTTAGTACATATTTTTAATGAAAGCTTAAATTTCAAAATTATCTGGAAAACTCAAGTCTTATTTGCAGATGTATTTGACCCTTATTTCAGGACTGTGTGGTATGCATTTGGCAGATTTCACATAGATAAAACATTTATGCCAGTCTTAATATTAACAAGTAGTTTTCATAAATCTATAATAAAACTTTGCTTTATTTATTCAATAAACTACATAAATGAAAAAGTGTGTGTGCGCGCACACACACACGCACACACACACACACACATATATATATAAATTTTAAAATACAGTAAAATTAGGGCGCCTGGGTGGCTCAGTTGGTTAATCAGCTGCCTTGGGCTCAGGTCATGATCCCCTGCTCAGTGGGGAGCCTGCTTCTCCATCTCCCTCTGCCCCTCCCTCTGCTTGTGCTTTCTCTCTCTCTCTCTCTCAAATAAATAAATAAAATCTTTATTAAAAAATACAGTAAAATTAGACACCTCTGACAAAAGATGCAATAAAATCAAGATTTGCCACATACTTGCAATATGTATAACTGACAATGACTAACATCTAGACTATATAAAGTAGCCTTTCAAATCCTAGAAAATAAGGAGAAAAAGAAAAACAGTCTTATAATAAAATAGGCTAAGGATAGAGGCAGTTCTGAGGAGACTAACTCTAGTGGCCAATTTTTGAAGAGCTAATCTCTCTAGAAATCAGAGAACTGCATGTACATAAAAAAGGAGATGTCATTTCAGACCACTGGGGCTGTCACAAGTTAAGAAGTCCTACAATACTAGATGATAGCAAGAGGATAGGAGACAGCTATGATGAAATACTAACATCTGTTAATTTGAATTTATAGTATTCTCTATATTTTAATAGGTTTGAAATATTTCATCATTTATTACATTTATTTGTTTGTTTTTAAAGATACTATTTTTTTAGGTAATCTCTGCACCCAGTGGGAAGCTCAAACTCACAACCCCAAGATCGAGAGTTGCATGCTCTACCGACTGAATCAGCCAGATGCCCCTTATTACTTTTATTTTAAGTAAAAATATCCAATGAATTTAGTGATGTAAAAGTCACTGAAGAGTAATTTTGGTTGAGTGATAAAGTTAGAAGCTGTATTAGAATGGACTGAAGAATGAGTGGGTGCTGGAGAAGTGAGACTCAGTAATAACTCCCTCAAAAAAAAGTGTGTTTAAAGTGGGGAGTTGGAAAGGAAAGGGAACTAGAATGAAATGTCAGAAGGTAGATGAATAGCTACAGATCTTTACTGAAAGACACAAATAATTTAAATAAATGAAAACACACACTATGCCATTAGATTGGAAGATTCAATATTATGAAGATTTCCATGGTCTCCAAATTAATGCATTACTTTAGCAGTTATTCAAAATTCCAACAGGTTATGTTGTTTATTTGTAGTTTCAGAGTTTTTTGGGGGGGGATTTAACAAAAATGATTTATCTAGAACAAAACAAAAAGTTGATCTAGAGGAATAATCCCATAAATATAGCCCAAAAAATTTAAAGTCACAATAATGAGGTAGATTTGACTTGACCAAATATTAAAATATATGTATTACTAGTATATGAATCACCAGTCAAATCAGTGAAAATTATGGGGTTGAGAAAGAAATCAAATTGCATTTGGAAATTTGTAACATATAATAGGTGATTTTTTGTTTCTTCTGTTTTTCTTATCCATATTTATATCACATAAATGAATTCTTTATTCTGCTTTTTTATATCTACATTTCTATCAATTTTCCCAACTTATTACATAATTTCAGTTATAATTTTATTGGCATTATATTTGTTCAGAAAGTATAACATTAGCCACTTGCCTAGATGAATATTTTTATATTATTGCTTTTTTTCTATTAAAATAATGTTCAATGAATATCTTCCTATATTTTTCATTTTAAACTTCTTTGATTCACATTTTCAGAAGTGAAATTATTGTATCAAAGAGTGTGAACTATTTTTGGTTCTTGATATATACTGCTATATTTCTCTCTATGAAACCACAGATATGGAAGCATTAAACATCATCTCCCATTTGGAACATTATATGTCAAGTCTTTTTTTCACTCTAAGCAGAATGGGAATATCTCGTATTCTCTTGTCCTCTAGGAAGGGAGTCAGGCTTCCACTCTCAATGTTGCATAAATATAAGTCTAATAAACCTTCAGCCAGATTGTTCTAGCCACCTTTAGCCTACTGATTTCTTCGAAATGCCACCTCATTTTACAAATGTTAAGTGATAATGCATAGCTGTTTGATCAATACAAAAAACAAAACTGAGTAGAAAATAAATTAATTTCATCCTCATCATTGATCTATTAAAGAGGTGAAGTTGCTCCCCTAAGGAAACTGAGTACTAGGGAAGAGCCTCTTTTAGGATCAGACTTCCTGGCTTTGAATCCTGGCTCTATCAGTGAATAACTGTGTGTGGTACACCTCTCTGTGCCTCATTCTCCTTCACTACAAGTAAATAAACCATATAGGATTGTTGTGAGCACTGAATGAATTAATACACGTAAGACGTTTAGAAAGATGTGTGGCACGTAGCAAAGGCCCAGTAAATGTTGAATTGGCACAGAACATCCTATTTTCAGTCTGCTTTCTAACAACAAAGTCTAGAAAGCAAAAACTTACATGTTCTAGAATTCTTATCATCTAAGAATCTGGATATGAATTAGGTTCCACCAATTAGATGTATTCATATGGAATTTTGAAAGTAGAAGTGATGTGGAGGCTCTCTTCCTGTTGCTTCAGCTGTTGCTATTAGCATGCGCACCTGTGGAGACCTGGAGTTCTCCAGCTGCGTTCCAGCGTCTAGTCACCAACTTTGTGCAGATTGAGAGGCCTGTGCGTGGTGGCTTCCTGGTGTGAAGTGTAGTAGGGCATTCTGGAACTCTTCAGTTCAAGTGACAGCCTCCGGATTTCTCACCATCCTGCCTGTGGTAAAGGGAGCAGCTCCCTGGCAGGCTAGTTCTACAGTGGTGATTAGGGCATCACCCAGAGCCCATGTTTTCACCCTCCTAACAGTTGTAGAAGTATCCAGTCCCCTGCATAGGAAAGTCCCTGTTCCATGCAGCTATGACCATGCTGGTGGAGGGAGCAGCGGTGGGAGCGGTGCAGTGGGGGTGGTTACTATTAGTCAGACTCTTGCATTATGAATCTTTCCAAAATGGAAAAATTCTAAAAGCAGGGTTAGCAGTCATTTGTAAGTGATCATAATACTTTTCCCTCCTAACAACAAGCAACAGAGTCCCTTTCAACTCAGAACCCAAGGTGGCCACAATCATTACACTGGAGCTAGTTTGCCAGTCTTGCTTTGTATTTGTGTTTTTCCTTATATTTAGCTTCTCTCCAGCTTTATGTTACACAATAGACATTATTGGTTGGGGTATATACTAACTTTAGAAGAAAGGTGGGGGCACGGGGAGATAAACTGGTGTTTGGACCCGTGTGAATTCATTGGAACCACCTAGGAAAAGGGAAATTCTGCTTCACTTTAACAGGTATTTCTTGAGCTTCTGTTGTTTACCAGTTGCTAGGCACTGGGGATATATATATGGCACATTCCATATTCTTAAATTGCTCATAGTGGGAATACAGACCTCCAAATAAATAAATTGAATTCTGTATTAGCCGATGAGCAGCTTAAGACCAGTGTCTTGTTCACTGTTATAACCTTATCAGTTCCCACAATGCCTGGTATATAGTATGTGCTCAATAGATATTTTTAAAATAAATAAATAAAGATCCAGTGTGGACAGAATAGAAATAGCCTGGGAAGGTTAGAAAGACATCTTGTTGATAACCTGGTGGTGTCAAAAAATGGTTCCATGATCAAATAAGTTCAGGAATCACCACATCATATCTGCCCCATAGAGAGACACAAGCATATTAGAGATTCTCATGAGTTCTGCAGTAAAGATACAGTTTAATTTTGTTCAGCCAAATATTTTCCAAATATATTTGACTGAATATTTTAGCACCTCATTGTGTGGAACCCAGTTTGGGAAATGCTGCTCCAGCTATTTCCTGAGGCTAATAACTAATACAAATGATTTTATGATCCTAGAACATTGTGACTTTGATAATAGCATTTAAAATCTTGGTGTCATCAACTTGGTATTGTGAGTAAATGTTTAAATAATTTACAGATAAATCGCCACAAAAAAAGTATGTCTAGCAAGGCATGTCTTTAGTTTTTATGGTAACAACTAACACTATTTTTCTATTCCATATTATAAAAGGTGGGACACTCTAAAGAACAAAGTATTTTAAACAACCCAGATTTTCTTTTTATTGAAAAAATTAAGTTAATAGTAGCTTTTTAAATGAAAATGAGTTGTCTAAAAGTTTTCTTTTTACTTAGTTATTTGGCCCATTTCTTTTGTTACACTGAGCGTCTCTATCAACATTCTACCCACAATACACCTCTTACAACTAAGACATTTGTAGTATTTCAAAAAATGGTGGCCATGAAAATTTCAAATAAAATATTTTTATCCAAATCAACCCTATATTAAATTATTCTGAATAATTCTATTTTGTGGTGTGTGGCTAAACAAGACATTCACATTAAATAGAAATTTAAACTTTATTATGAATTGTAAAACCACCTTTGGGAAAAAATCCTGGTCATCCCTAATGTAGGTGAAATAGGCTTTAAAGAATTGCTTAACACTAAGAATTTTTATGTTATATATTAATTTCCCCCCTATATATTTGTGTATTGTTAGCTTTAGTAAATTGTTTTGCTTCTGTAATGTATCTTAGATGACTAAAAATAACATCACAAAACATGTTTGTTATATTCTTAATTGTTTTGACCATAGAATTAATTTTAAAGTCAAAAGGGGCATTGCTTTTTCATCATTTCCAGTTCAGAATATTCAGCATGTCACAGATGTTCATGAATAATGTCCATTTAAAACTGTTGGCAAAGAGTGCTGGTGAGTTGGCTAGATGAATTAAATGTTGGGGGGATCTGACAGGCAGCACGCTGCTTTGTGATCATTCCAAAGTTCTAATAATCTCCCTCACCTTCTCTGCCTGCCACTAATGAAAGAGAATAGGTGATTGCACCTCAGGCTATGTTCTGCGCCTAATGACTCCTCCAAAGGCAGATTTATGAAGAAAAAATTAACTTTGAATGAGGATTGAATTGGCCCTGACAGTCTGATAGACTGTGACACAGATTCTGTGGCAAAACAGACGTAGCCCTAATTGATTATCAATATTTTAAGCAAAGTGATGAAAATAAGCATTAAGTGATGAGAAAGGCAGTCTTAATACAGTAGGCAGTAACCAGGACATAGGAGAGTCTTTGGGGAGGTTTGCCTTGATTGCTATTACTGAATTTTATCTGTCAATTTTTACCTTTGCTTCCCAGCAGCCATTGTCCCTCCTTGGTGTACTTTTTTTTTTCCTTAAAGATCTATGACTAGAATGTTAATCTTTCTGATAACACTGACAAAGCTATCTGCAGTCTCTTCCTCTAGAGAAGTTTGTTTAATATTTAACTCATTTTGAATTGAGATTAGCTCTCTTGTTTTGCAGAACTGATGCTTTTTGTGACGATTTTAGATTAACACAATTTTTGCAGTACTGTTTCTAGGTTTGTTGTTATTATCCATAAAATATATACTAGTGTAAGATATTGCATATCACATATTTCATAATTTCAGGCATTATTTCCTTTACATCATTTGTACCATTGACTTCGGCCTTAATCTTAGGCATAAAATAAAAGCGTTGTCCCAAAAATAATACACACGCACACACATAACAAAGTGAGAGTCTGGGTATATCCACCGTGGTTACTTACCAAATACATTTTCAAACTAACACAAAAGATCCAACCTGGATAAACATATGTTTATATGGTGCTTCAAAAATTAATTTAATAACTTTTGAAATTGTTACATACCTTTATTCTTACAGGTTATATTTAGTCCTCTATATTAGAAGCATAGAAAAAAAGATCACCAAAAAAAATCCGTAGCAGTTTAATTCAGTGTTAAAATTGATGGGCCAAGAACATAGTATATGACATACCTAATGATGTATTTGTTTACTATTAAATAGGTTTTAGATAAATTAGCTTATTTAACACAGGAACTATACGTTTTTTTCCCTGTGTTAAAATACACTCTTAATTATCAGTCATCAGTATTCATATTGTTTTTGTGAAATTAATTTCAGCTAGTAATTTCCGTAATTATTGAAAACTTCATATAAGACTCACCAAGTTAACTGTGGAGAAAGTTTAAAGGAGATATTTTAGTGTTTTCCAAAGGTCTCTCAAGTACTAGAGAGAAAATGAAGATAAAACAGAGATGGTACAGTACAGTGCTTCTCAGTCTTTCTCATACCGTGACATGCAGAAGGATTATATGTGGTTGGCACAGTAGGCTGAACACTCTTGTCTACAGGCTACTGGCTCTGGAACTGTAGCCTCCTCAGACCCTGTCTGGTCACTCTGAGGGCTAAGAGGATCAATATTTTAGCATACCTCTAACTTATTTGCAGCCCAATGATTGAGAAGCTCTGAATGTGTCACAGTTACAGTACTACATTTATAAAACCCAGATTGAATTACAGCAGTTTGAAATTTAAATCTTCCTAAAATCTAATATTTAAAAGATACTCTAAAAATTACCCCATCCAAAAAGAGAAAAACAAATACATCTCTAGATACAGTTTTTGCCAGATGGATTAATGACCTTAATCGTATTTTCCACCTACTGTTAAGATTATCCAGATTTTGATCCTTGGTTTGACCCCATTAAAGCAGAATGTACATTTAAACTTTATTCTTAGAAAATCATTTAATAAAATAAGATTATCTTTTGGTAGATTATATTTTCACTCATTTTTAGAGCATCTAGAACGATTTTTCTGAAACTCTAAAGAACCTTGAAACTAATCTATTCCAACTCTGTCACTTGACTAGGAGACTGCATCCCAAATCACAAATTAGATCATGGCTAACCAAGAACGCAGTTCATGTGATAGATTGTTCCCTTTCAACTATTGGATGCTTAAAAATCTTAGTATGAGAACTTCTAAATATTGTGTATTACAAAATTATATATTATACTTTCACAGCTGTAAGAAGACATTTGTTAACAGCTTTCACTTCTAGATGATATTTTCAGAAAGGGTTTTTAAAAAGTAGTGCCATTTTATTTACTTATTTTTACACAGTGCCTTCCCTAAAAGCCTGGCACTGTTTCAGTGTTCAAAATAGCAGTAGAAATACAGGAAATTATCTATGGTGCTAAAGTTTTCATTATGCTAAATGATTTTATTATTATAAAGGAATTAAAATATCCTATAAATAAACAATATTCTAGTTTAGGTGAGAATTCTGTAAACACTGATGTTGAGTACTTTGTCCTCTTGTCATTCCATTTGTTAACATTCCAACAGACGGTAGGAGAAGCAGGATAAATTATTCTAGTTGCGCCACCTAGCGAAATGCAGGTGCTGTATATTTACTACAGTGTCTTTTATTTGGGGTAGGCTGTCCACTCAGCTCCCATTTGTGATGTCTAGATTATACTGATAAGAAATTCACAAAGGAGAAGAATCCAAAAATCTAAGTCTACAAAGGTTGATTTTTTTTTTTATCGTAATCTGGTTTACAAAATTTTCAAGACGGAAATATTACTAGTAAAAATATAAATACTTACACTCACCTAATCTCTCAAGGCATTGCCTTGAACATAATACAATTAATGAGGAAAGTTTTAATAATTATGCTCTTCCAGTTGTAAATCTAAGATTTTATAAGATGATAATGTGTTCTAGAGAAAAGTTCAAAATGCTGAAAATAGGTGGTATGAAATCAGGCAGAAGATTTTGTATAAAACATTTTTTTTAGAAAAGAAGACCCCTTTCTTTTTTTTTTTTTAAGATTTTATTTATTTATTTGACAGAGAGAGAGAGACAGCGACAGAGGGAACACAACACAGGGACAGAGGGAGAGGGAGAAGCAGGCTTCCCGCTGAGCAGGGAGCCCCATGCGGGGCTCAATCCCAGGACCCTGGGATCATGACCTAGCCCAAGGCAGACGCTTAACGACTGAGCCACCCAGGTGCCCCGTGTATAAAACATTTTAAATGTCTCAAAGTTAGCCTTTTATGATAAAATGAACTGATGTTTTTCTTTAATGAGGTTATGTTTTATCATCAGTCAAAAACATTTGCAAAATAATTTGTGCTACACATGCATTTGAAATGAAAATAATATTGTTATGTATAAAAGTGCTGGGTCTACTGATTTGTAGTAAAAAATAACACTGTTAAAATATCTCTTTTTTAAAATTTGTGTTTCACATGTTTGAAGTGAAAAGTTTTGCATGTTTTTTTTTTATGTTGTTTTCTCTTCTGACACTACATAAGCAGTCAGCTGCTTCACTTTTAGGTGTTAATTTTTAATATTATTAAATTCCAAGGTCGTGCTTTCAAAATGGTGGCACAAGGTAAAATAAAAATACTCTTGTCATTGTCATTGTTTTGTGTTGATATAATAGTAAGTACTATTATAATTTTTAATATTTTTTTATTTTTTTAACATTATTAAATTCCAAGGTCATGTTTTCAAAATGATGGCACAGGTAAAATAAGAATACTATTGTCAGAGTAATTGTTTTGTGTTGATAATAATAGTAAGAACCTAATATAAAAAAATCAAGGAAAATAATTCATCCAAATGGGAGAAGATTTTTCCCTCTGTATCTAAATTTGTTGTATATGAGGAAGTATAGGATTTGTGGTGGCTATAACTATAATTTTGGAAGATTTTTATTTGATTTGGCATGTGATTACTGTGAAAATTCAAAATTTATAATGATTGCTCTTAAGTATGTGTTATACAGGGAAATTTCTAAAGTATATAAACCTAAATATTGAACCGTACCTTAAAAACATTTTTTGGTAAGGGAAGGATTCACTCTTAAAAACTCATGGATAGGCATATTTACATTTGTGTGTAGACATAAACATACATTAAATTAATATAATCTTGACATTAGAAGTTTTGGGAAGTTATGACATATTATATTTGGAATATAATATTCATATGACTAGAATGAAATGTGCTAATTAATGTAATTTTCTGAGACACTGATAAATCTCAGAATAGCCTCTATTGTCATAGAGGTTCTTAAAATATTTAAGTAAAGAATAAAATTAAATCTTTAATACATTGCTATTCCTCAGAGTAGTTATTTTGTATATTAATTTTCAGCTTAGTTCAATAAACTTATTTAGGAGCTAATGAACCATGCCTGATATTACAGGATACAATATCAGTAAGAAAATGACCTCAAGTAGTTGGCAGTCTGATGCAAAGAAAGACACATATTCAACTGGCTATACTAGAGAAATATAGTCCTCTCAGATCTAAGAGGAGGAATTAATGTTGACTAGGATAGTAGACTAAGGCATCATGGAGGAAGTTACAAGACTGTTGAACAATTTGTATTTTACAATACTATGAATGTAGATAGAGCAAGTATGAAATACAGAGCTAAATTTGTAGTTGAGATAGAGCATATCCAAGAACTTTAAAAACATGTATATAGACAATTATCTTTTTCAGTTTAAAGTAGGCCCATATTACAGTCTATACAGTTTCTCAGAAATATCAAAGAAACCACATTACATATACTTTAGTGTCTATTTCTCTAAATGAGATTTTGCGACAAGGAAAGAATTCACGACTAAAAACTTGGAAATAGGTTAAAAATGTATAAATTATATCTTACATAGTACACATACACCTACTTTTATATTAAAAAGTACTATAGGTGGGGCACCTAGGTGGCTCAGTCATTTAAGCGGCCAGCTCTGGATTTCGGCTCAGGTCATGATCTCAGGGTCGTGAAATTGAGCCCTGCTTCAGGTTCTGTGTTCAGTGTGGAGTCTTGTCCCTCTCCCTCTACTCCTCCCCACTGCTTACTCTCCACCTCAAACAAATAAACAAGCAAATAAATAAATAAAATCTTTAAAAAATACTATAGGTAAATACTAATATCTGTAAGAGTGTAAGGGATAGCACTGTCTATTTTACACAAATATAATAGCTAACCTTTATATGATACCTACCATGGGATATGTATTGTTCTGAGTGTTTGGCATATGTTAACACATTTAATCTTTATACCAACACCATGATTTAGAATGAAGGTACTATTATCAGTACTATTTTTAGGTGAATTAGCCGAAACGCAGAGAAATTAAGAAATTGCCTTAGTCTCATAGCTAGTTAATTGGGTAGAGCCAGGATTCAAACCCAGACAGTCTGGCTTCAGAATCTATTCCTTTAACCTCTCTGTCATAATACTTAGCAATTCAGTATGTTCTGATTATAGCCAGTTCGTGAATAGATAATGCTGTAGAAGGTATCATATTCTAATAAATGTTTTCCAGTTCTTTATTTTATATATCCAAGAGCTTTTGAATAGAGATCTTTTATACCAAATTCCCAGGGTAGTGTGTTGTATGTTAACAGACATTAGTATAAATAAGTGCCATTTTGCTATTTTGAAGCTACACATGTTTTCAGCTGCTGTAGCTCATTTTCGTACCAGCATTTTCTTTCCTTTTTTGAAAAATTGAGAACAGTTTGATAAAGGCTTAATTTAGTAAACATTCATTGGCACTGAACTGAGTTTTGAGAATGCAAAGGTGAATAAGAAACAAACATATTGTTTACCTGGTTACAATATAATATGGTTTGTGCCAAAATATGGTTTCTACGAGAGCAACCAACTGTCTAGAGTTAGGAAAGAATTCTCATAAAAGGTAGCATTTAAAAAGTGAAAAACAGAATTGTGAAAGAGTGTGGTGTATTTACCAAATGGTACTCAGTTCTTAGTATTTAGAGAATAAAGGGTATGGATGGAGTGGTGGCTGATTGGGAAATGGATTGGGACCATTTGGTGAAGGATCTTGTAGGTTATGCCAAGGATAATGAGGTTTTCTGACCATTATTTGAGAGCACTTTCTTGGGGAGATAGTAGCTTTCACTGAGCTTACCTTGCAAAAGTAATATTGTTCTACATCCAATCCCCTGAGAAAAGTAGTCTGAATATCTTTGCTTAGCTTCCAGTCCCCAAAGGATCTTTAGACAAGAAAGACCTGGCCCAGGAGTACCTTCACTAAACCAAACCAAATTTTTCAAGACTTAAGTTGTAATCATTACAGTGTTCCCTATAAATCTCTTGATTTCTATGCTTCTCTAAATCTGGGTTATAATGTATATTTTTATCTCTTGGCTTCTTGGCAATATTCATCGAGTCATATATTTATTGAGCATCTACTATATAGCAGTATATTGAGGGTTAAAGTGATGAGCTGGAAAGATAAAGTCCATTAAAATATTTTTGAAGATCTTATTTTGACAAAATAAAAAGAAAAAAAATTTTCTCACATCTTGTCCATGTGGCAATCCTTTCATATCTTGTCCTAAAAGAAGAGAAAGATTGATTTTATTATCTACATTTTGCAACTGGGATTCCTCAAGCACTTCTTCAAATTTACTTAACAGCACAATAGTTTAGTTGCGTTAAGAATGTAGCTTGTTGAATACTAGTCCACCATGCACCTCTTCCTCCCCATTCCCCCCCTCCACCCCGAGATGCCTCAGTCTTTTGGTAAAAATATATTTTACATTTATGGATTATTTTGATTTGTTTTATTCCTATATTTACACCGTGAAACTGTTAAGTCCCTTCTTTAGAGCATTCTGTCTTTATCTGATTTGCATCAGGTGGTTGCATCTGATTTGTGTGCATCTGATAGCATAATCTCAGAATATAGGAAGCAAACACTGACATAATAGCAAGGATAAACTTTGAATCCTGTTACCATGATGGGAGATATATTAAAGCAAAAACAAGCTAACAGATCTGGTCTGGTGAGTACATACAAGACCCTCAACTCAAGATGTAAGGAATATATATTCTTTTCAAGCATTGATTAAACGTTTACGAAGTTGACCATATACTAGTTAATAAATCAAATCTAAACATATCAAAAATTGTCATTTATACTACATTCTTTTTTTTTTTTTTCTTACAGATTTTACTTGTTTACTTGACACAGAGAGAGAGACAGCTAGAGAGGGAACACAAGCAGGGGGAGCGGGAGAGGGAGAAGCAGGCTCCCACCCGAGCAGGGAGCCCGATGTGGGGCTCCATCCCAGGACTCTGGGATGATGACCTGAGCCGAAGGCAGACGCTTAACAACTGGGCCACCCAGGCGCCCCTATACTACATTCTTTAATCAGAATGAAATTAAATTAGACCTCAGTATGAATAAAGAACACCAAATAGTTTGTAGATTTTAAGACATCCTACTAAGTAACTCATGAGTCCACCAAAAAAAAAAAAAAAATCATATTAGGATAAAATGGATTTAAATTCTGAATTTCAAAATAAAAATTATGTTGAGATTTTAAAAGTACAAAATCTCAACCTACCTTTGGCCAGGAATCTGTGTTTAACAAGCTTTCATGTGATGCTGATACATGCTGAAGTTTGAGGACCATGGCCTATTTGAAAATAACAACAAAAGAGAGATTGTAAATATTGATAAGGATTAATACTGGGCCTAGAAAATCACTACTAATATCTGTTTTTAAAAACAGAAATTCCAGGGGCACCTGGATGGCTCAGTTGGTTAAGCATCTGCCTTCGGCTCAGGTCATGATCCCAGGGTCCTGGGATTGGGCCCCATGTCAGGCTCCCTGCTTAGCAGGGAGTCTGCTTCTCCCTCTCCCTCTGCACCCTCTCCTTGCTTGTGTGATCTCTCTCTCTCATTCTCTCTCTCTCAAATAAATAAATAAAAATATTTAAAAAAACAATTCCAGTTTTGGAGGACAAATTCTCACCATCATAGCCTGATAAAATGACTGTAATAGTTCTTTACTATATAATTTTCTTTGATTCTGATTTTGTATTGTAATGTTGGAAGTATTTCTCCTGTTTGAAAACTGCCATATAGAATTGAAATAAGAGAAAAATTTCAAGAGTACTGAATATTTTCCTGAATAAATAAATTTCTTCTGTTTGATGTATTTGTTTTTTATTGCCTATAAAATATATAAGTATAAATTTCTTTTCATCATCAAAACAATTTGAAGAATGCTGAGAACCTACGTGTTTTCATAGTGTGCCTTATTAATGAAGGACAGAGACTTACTAGTAAAAATGTGCCTATAATACAAATGTTTTTGAAATTTCTTACATAGATCTTAAATTTCTTGTATGTCTCATGCATACATTCTTAATCATTTCTAATCCAGAAAAAATCTGGTTTATTATTTCTTTGATTCTCAACTTGTTTATATTCAGTTGTTTCTATTTGGGACTGAATTCAGTTGCCTGAGCATTGGTATAGATCATGACTATGATTTTTAAGGGGTTCAGTTTTCATTCCTCATCTCTTCTACCTGAACCTACCACTGTTACTGTTTAATTCACCTATCACATGAGAGAAAGAACGTGCCTCTTCATTAATAGGCTGATAAAAGGTCACACATTGGTCCAGTTTACAGTTCACCCTGGAGAGTAAATGCAACAGTTTCATTATGTGCCTAATTTTCACAGATCTGGGGGAGTAGAAATCTCAGAGATCGTTCCAAAACCAGGTCACACCTCCAGGGTGCTTCAGTTTGTCATCCAACAAAGCCTGCAGTTATTAATTTTGAATTGTATTTGCAGTGTTCTTTAGCATAGTAGGGACATCCTAATTAGTAGGGCAATGATACCACTCCCTCCATCAGAATGTGGTATATAAAAAGTGCATTTAAAACATACTTTTAACAGGATTAAATCAGGACATGGCATAAAGCTCCTTTGGGAAAAATTTGTGGACCCAGCAGTGGAAGTCTGCATTTTATCAGAAGTGTTAGCATTTTTAGTATAGAGATGTATGTGTAGAGATGTATGTGTTAAAGCACTGAAATCCAGCTATTGGCCTCAGACTTAAATGATGAGTTGCTCAAGTTGAGGCAACCAAAATCATGGCATGTACTTAAATACTGAACATTTCATATTCCTGAAAGAAGACAATCAACTTCACAATCTTTATTAATAGTATGGCAATTTCACCCCAAATTATTTACTATCTCATACTTATTTTGTAATAGCATTTCATTTATGACTTTTTGACTTGGTAATTAAATTTTAACTAAAAAAATTAACTATCCTTTATATTAAGAAGCACTGGTAGAATTAGATTTGTATTATACAAGTTATTTCCACACAGTTTTTTAAAAAGTCATTATAGCATAATGAGAAGAGCAGACAGACCCTGTTATAATTCTTGACTTGCTCATTTATTATGTAACCTTGAGCAAATTATTAAGCCTCTTTGAAACTTTTTTTATTTGATAAATTTTATAAATTTAAGGTATACAGCCTGTTACTATGATATGTATATATATATTGTAATATGATTGCCCTTGAAGTGATACTCATCACATTACATCATTATAGTATAATATCATTGTCTGTTTTCATTATACTATGCTTTAGATTTCTATGGCTTCTTTACTGGTTTAAAGTTTGTGTACTTATACACCATCAGTCTTACCTTCTACCCCCATTCCCTGGTATCCACCATTTTATTCTCTGGTTTTGTTTTGTTTTGTTTACAGGTTTGACTTTTTTAGATTTAACATATAAGTGATATCATATATTATATTACCTGTCTTTCTCTGTCTGACTTAACTCACTTAGCATGATAGGCTCATACATGTTGTTACAAATGGCAGGATGGGCTCCTTTCTCGTGGCTAAATAATATTCCATTCTGTATACACACCACATCTGGTTTTTCCCATTCATCCATTGATAGGCATCAGGGTTGTTTCTGTATCTTGGCTGTTGTGAATAATTCTGTAATAAACATGGGTGTGCCTATATCTTGTCTAAATACTGTTTTCATTTCCTTGGATATACAGCCAGAAGTGGAATTGCTATGTTATATAGTAGATATATTTTTAATTTTTTGAGGGATGTCCATATTGTTTTCTGTAGTGGTTATATTAATTTACATTCCCGCCAAGAGTGTATAAAGGTTACGTTTTCACCACATCCTTGCCAGAGCTTGTTTTCTCTTGTCTTCTTAATGATAGCCATTCTAACAGGTATGAGGTAAATATTTCATTGTGGTTTTTATTTGCATCTCCTTGATAATTAGTGATAGTGAGCATCTTTTCATGTGCTGTTGGCCATTTGATGTCCTTTAGTTCTTCGGCCCATTTTTAAATCATATTGTTTGTTTTATTAGGTTGTGTTAGTTCTTTATGTATTTTGGATATTAACCCCTTATCTGGTATATGGTTTACAAAGCTCTTCTTCCATTCTATAGGCTCCCATTTCATTTTGTTAATTATTTTCTATGCTGAAGTTTTTGAATTTGATGTAGTTCCATTTGTTGAATTTTGCTCTTGTTTGTTGTTTTGGCTCATGTCCAAAAAATCATTGCCAAGACTGATATCAATGAGTTTCTCTGTTTTCTTCTAAAGGTTTTATGGGTATCAGGTCTTATATTCAAGACTGATCTATTTCAAGTTAATTTTTGTGTTTGCTCTGAGATAGCAGTCCAGTATTATTATTTTTTATTTTTATTTATTTATTTACTTAAAATTTTTTATTATGTTAATCACCATACATTACATCATTAGTTTGTGATGTAGTGTTCCATGATTCATTGTTTGTGCATAACACCCAGTGCTCCATGCACATCGTGCCCTCTTTACTACCCATCACCAGGCTAACCCATCCCCACCCCCAGAACCTTCAGTTTGTTTTTCAGAGTCCATCATCTCTCATGGTTCGTCTCCCCCTCCGATTTACCCCCCTTCCTTCTTCCCCTCCTGCTATTTTCTTCTTTTTTTTTTCTTAACATATATTGCATTATTTGTTTCAGAGGTACAGATCTGTGATTCAACAGTCTTGAACAATTCACAGCGCTCACCATAGCATACACCCTCCCCAATGACCATCACCCAGCCACCCCATCCCTCCCACCCCACCCCCACTGCAGCAACCTTCAGTTTGTTTCCTGAGATTAAGAATTCTTCATATCAGTGAGGTCATATGATACATGTCTTTCTCTGATTGACTTACTTCGCTCAGCATAACACCCTCCAGTTCCATCCACGTCGTTTAGTTCTTCTTTAGTGGTTGCAAATGGCAAGATCTCATTCCTTTTGATGGCTGCATAATATTCCATTGTGTGTGTGTGTGTGTGTGTGTGTACACACACACACATACCACATCCTCTTTATCCATTCATCTGTCGATGGACATCTTGGCTCTTTCCACAGTTTGGCTATTGTGGACATTGCTGCTATAAACATCGGGGTGTATGTACCCCTTCGGATCCCTACATTTATATCTTTGGGCTCTCTGTTAACTGTTCCATTGATCTATGTGTTTGTTTTTGTGCCAGTACCATGCTGTTTTTATTAGTATGGCTTTGTAGTATAGTTTGAAATCAGAAAGTGTGATACCTCTCTGGCTTTGTTCTTTTTTTCTGAAGATTGTTTTGTCTATTTGGGGATTTTTGTGGTTCCCCACAAATTTTCAGATTGTTTCTTCTACTTTTGTGCAGAATGCCTTTGGTATTTTGATGAGAATTGCATTAAATCTATAGATGGCTATTAGTGGTATGGCCATTTTAACAATATTTATTCTTCTATTTCATCAACACGGGATGTCTTTCCATTTGTTTATGTCTTCAATTTCTTTCAACAAAGTCTTGTAGTTTTGATTGTACAGATCTTTCATTCCCTTGGCTAAATTGATACTTAAGTATTTTATTGTTTTGATGCCATTGTGAATGGAATGATTTTTTTATTTTTTTGATGCTTTGTCATTAGTGTAAAGGAATGCTACTGATTTCTGTAATTTGATTTTGTATCCTGCCACATTACTGAAATCATTGATTAATTCCATCAGTTTTTTTGATTGACTCTTTGGAATTTTCTATGCGTACAATCATATTGTCAGCACATGGTGACAGTTTTATTTCTTCCTTCCTGATTTGGGTACCTTCTTATTTCTTTGTCTTACCTAATTTCTCTAGCTAGGACTTCCTGTACTATAATTGAGTAGAAATGATGAGCATCTTGTCTTTTCCTGATCTCAGAGGAAACTCTTTCAATTTTTCCCCATTGAGTATATTAGCTGTGGGTATGTCATATATGGCCTTTCCTATATTGAGGTATGTTCCTTCTATACCAGTCTGTTAAGTGTTTTTACATAAAAGGGTCTTGTATTTTGTCAGATGCTTTTTTCTGCATCTATTGAGATGATCATGTGATTTTTTTTATCTTTTAATTGATATGATTACATTTATTGATTTGCATTGAAACTTTTTGAAGATTATATGAAATAGCTGTATCTGAAAATACTTAGCACAGTGACAAATAGTAGGCCTGTATAGGTTTTAGTTTTCCCTTCAAGAACTGAAGCCATAAAAATGAATGATATAATAAAAATATATAATTCTAATTTCTGAAAGAAGATACACCCTTTGTAATGTAAGAATAAAGTAAAAATTAGGGAGAGAAACATGGCATGATGTTTTTTATACGGAAAATTATTACATCTCATCCTTGATTTCTGGCATATATAATTAAGGATTGCTTACTTTTTTCGTTACTCTTTAAAAATATGATATTGAGGGGCGCCTGGGTGGTTCAGTCGTTAAGCATCTGCCTTCGACTCACGTCATGATCCCAGAGTCCTGGGATCGAGCCCCGCATCAGGCTCCCTGCTCAGCAGGAAGCCTGCTTCTCCTTCTCCCACTCCCCCTGCCTGTGTTCCCTCTCTCTGTCAAATTAAATAAATAGAACCTTTAAAAAAATAAATCAATAAAATTTAAAAAATAAAAATATGGTATTGATAGTGTGTTTGAAGTTACTGAAAAGAATAAGCATTACAAATCACTTAGCGAAGTCCACAATATGATTCCTTTCAAAGAGAATAATTCTGGAACTCCAAACCCCAGAGTTTTTCTAAAATGCTGAAACATCTTTCTTGGAATGGGGGTTATAATGGTGGCCGGCTGACTTCAACCTGACATCTAGTTGATGGATGTTCAATAAGTCAAAGGAACACAGAAGGATGAAGTTATTTTTATTTTCCATATCAGCATTCTGTAAAAAAGAAAAAAAAATCTAGTATTGCTTTTTTTTTTTGAGACTAGACATCACAGCAGTTCTGTATCCCCATGTTGTTTTTATTGGATTGTTTTCAATTTTTTTAAACTTTTATTCTTAGATTTTAGTTAATGACATCCTAATTACTGTGGCTAAGCAGTTTATTCAGGTTACGGAATGGGAAATTGGATAAACATCAGATACCAACACAATTGGAGAAGAGAAATACAAGCATGGCCAGAAGGCTATAGGACTTCACAAATTTTTTAAAAATCTGTTAGTTATCCACTTTTTCCTCTTAAATTGTAGTTAGATCTATTTGATGCTTTCTTTGCCATTGGAATGCTCACGGATTCCAGAGGAAGACTGGGAAGAAAAACACCTATTCCAGTGAAGAACATTAAGATATTTTAGGTACAGCTGCACATCTGTTGGACATACTTAGTATGTTATTCAGCAGTGAAACTGATCATCAGAGCTTTTCTAATAAATGACATAGAAAATTCTCTGACAGAACAAAAAGAAAGGGCATGTAAAGTAATCCTGGCAAGTTTGGATAATCTTTAAGCCCACTTAAGGGTATAAGAGTTAAGAGAAAATACAGAAGACATAGCATAGGATAAAATAGTGAAAGAAAAAGCTTTTACTTTGGGAACTATTACAGAGTATAAAAAGGGAATTTTATGTAAAGCAAACAAACCCAAATCATGCAATATGTTCCAAACATACTCCCACATTGGCGCTTAAAGAAGGAAAGAATTAAAAGATATAAGGGCGCCTGGGTGGCTCAGTCGTTAAGCGTCTGCCTTCGGCTCAGGTCATGATCCCAGTCCTGGGATCGAGCCCCACATCGAGCTCCCTGCTCTGCAGGAAGCCTGCTTCTCCCTCTCCTTGTGCAGCTCCCCCTACTTGTGTTCCTTCTCTCACTGTGTCTCGCTCTGTCAAATAAATAAATAAAGTCTTTTTAAAAAGATACATAATTTTGTGGTTTTCCATTTGTCATTCACATTGAATCAACAATTTTTCAACATCACCACCATTTTTTACTACTGTTGTTTTAATAATTGGCAAAAACAAATGTAAATGGTCTGCTGAGTTGTATAATAACTTTAAGCATGAGATGATACAAAACCACTTCTGGACTTCAGAATAACTATGCTTTGGCAGAATCAGAACTATAATTGAAGAGAACAAACTGATGGTTGCCAGAGGGGCGGGGGTGGAGGGTTGTGTCACATGGGTGAGGGGGAGAGGGAGATAACAGGCCTCCAGTTAAGGAATGAGTAAGTCAGGGGAATAAAAAGCAGAGCATAAGGAATGCAGTCAATCATATTGCTATAGCAATGTAATGGGACAGATGGTAGCTATACTTGTAAACATAGCATAATGTATAAACTTGTCAAATCACTAAGTTGTACACTCATAACTAATGTAACATTGGCTGTCAACTATACTCAAATTAAGAAAAAGAATAATTATGCTTTGGAAGTAATGGTTCCTGTCTCTGACTATCAAATGGGAGGGTTTTGTGAAAAATTAAATGATGAAATATCTTTATACCTCTTAGAATCTGAGTTAGGGAAAAAATTAAAATGAGTTGGTGAAAACATTAGACTAGATTAGCACTTCCCA
This sequence comes from Callorhinus ursinus, assembly GCF_003265705.2. NCBI lineage: Eukaryota > Metazoa > Chordata > Mammalia > Carnivora > Otariidae > Callorhinus > Callorhinus ursinus. The sequence goes on along the minus strand of NW_027397063.1, from coordinate 95,792,969 downwards.
AAGTATAGTCTTTGTTTATTTGTATCAGAAAAGAATGGTTCTTTGGTAATATAAAGTTGAGAAACACAGGCTAAACTAAGTTAAATAGGATTTTAACTGCAGAATATTGTAGAGCTTTAAATTTGTCAATGAGTATTGTGACTTTCCGTGAGGGGTAGGATTTAGTCAGTGTTGTGTTACCCAATCTTATTCCACTGTGGAACTTGTTTAAATGGAGAATCATGGAGAATTAGTATTCCATGGAACACGCTATGTATAATGCTAGGCCAGAGAATCTCTAAAGTTCCTTATAGCTCTAAGACATTTATGATTTTCTGAAAATTTGACTGCATTGCATATGATTTGTAGTGCAACTTCATTCTTTACTTGTGGTCATTTTGAATAGAGTCTTCCTGGTAGTAGACAGTCCCCTTTGGGGACTGAGCACTGTCTGTGGTTAAATGTCCCTTGGATTCTATGACAGCATACCTCCTGGCTTTCCTCTTTCTAATGTTTATTCCATGGCCCATGAGGACTGGATTGAACCATAAAATAAAAGAATATAACTGTTCATGGAGACTTCATGACCCAGGTGATTGGCCTGTCCTCCTGGCTAACATTTAGTTATTCTACAAGAGGGAGCTCAAGTATCACTTTCTCCTAGAGCTTTCCCTGACCATGTCCTCTTCCTTCATTACTGCCAAAGCACCTGTATACACATATTTGCTTTTTTGTTTTTATGTTTCCCCTTCTAGTCTTCATCTCTCAATCCTCAGCACTTAGCTTGGTGATTAGGGTACAGTATTCTGCTGGAGAATTTTCTGTGTTACCTGTTTTATATTTTCTTATAAATCTATTTTGAATGAACAGATGAACTAATGGAAAAAAATGCTTATAAAGTGATCTAGCAAAAATTAATATTTTAGAGCATTTATTAATAATGAACAATGGCTTTTTTTCCCTTTTTGCAGTGTCTGTGCAATAATTGCAATTTTATGTCTATAAAATAGTTTTTCGGTTGTAGTGACTTGACCCTTACGGTGTTTGAGGTAGATTCAGAATAATCATTTCAAACATTACATGTGATTAAACATTTTTAGGTGTACATTTGTATTACTAGTATTTATTAATGGCATGAGTTGGTAAGGAATAAGAACTTACAGTGAATAGATCTCATTTCTATGCCATGTGCTCAAAGAAGGATGCAGAGGCACCAGGGCAAGCTAATATTATGATCATCCTTATAGAATCTGTGCAGAAGCAGCTGCCACATTCATATGTTAATTTACAAATGAATTTGTTAGTGTTACTAGTGAGTTTTTAGGTTTTCTACTGTGCAGAGATCTAGAGAAGTACAAAAACTGTAGGTAAAACCCAGCAAAAATCTGTAAGAAAGCCTTAAAGATCATGGCCTATTAGGATTTTTAACATTACATTTTTCATATTACATATTTTCTCTCTGAAAGTCATCCTTAACTGTTTTTTATCTAATAAAAGTTTAATATTCCCTAAATTTTTTTCTCATTGTTATTTTCAAGTTCACATCTAGCCTTTAGAAATCTCTGGGGTTTGCTGTTTTTAAATATGTAAAGAAAAATCAGGCTTTTCTAGTAACTTCCTTGAATTCAAGATTTTCATGATTTTATCAGCCAAGTTGTTGAATCTATAATTATCTACTTTGAAGCATGTACAGCATCCTTGATCCAAAATTATGCCATTTGTCATATATCTTTATAAATTTCTTCCCATATACCACAGACCACTACGTGTGTTTTAGACTCTTAATAAAAGTTGTTTTCTCTACTAACAATGACACTTTTCTTGCTAAAGCCTTAAAAATACCACAAAGTAGTAACGGTTGCTACCAGAAAGGCTGCTAGATTTGGTAAACTTACTCAGTATTTACACCTTTGTTACCTCTTCCAGCAGACACTTACTATTACTCTCTCCTTTTAATCAAATTCTTGAAAGAGACCCTGGCACAGCTGAGCTAAAACTGCACAATCACTTGGTTTTTCTTCTCTAGGTTAAGGCAAAAACTGCCTTAATCCTCAATGTGAAAGTTCAAAGGAAATTAAATCCTAAATGCAAATATCACTTTTGCTCTTTGCTAATTGTTGCTCTCACAAACACATAGCATGAAAATTAGTAATGCCTTTATTCGGGCATTTTCTCACTTAGATCCATAATTTACTGTAGTGGTATTTTTCAGAGACACAGTTACTTTTGAAGAATGGTAGTGTAATACTTTGGAATCAGAATTACACTGTACTACTTTAGATGAGCTCCTGTATTTTGGAAAACAGTAGGGGAAAGAGAGTCTCAGAAATTCCCTTCAGACACAAAGGCTTATGGGATTCAGCATAGTACTGTGACAAGAAGCTCTCTAGATATATGATCTAATGCCACCTTAAATATATAAAACAATAAGCATGTAATAATAAGGCAAGAGGCCTCTTCAGATTTTCCATGTGATTTTTGAATAAAGTATCTTCAGATAAAAGTTTCTTCATAAACAGTAACTTGTTCATGGAAGCAATTTGTTATTCTCTGATTTTGCTTAATGTTTGCTTCCGAGTGAATAAATAGCTAAGAAATAAGCTTTAAAAAGCATTGAACTAGAATTCACAGGTTCTGTATCTTCATTATTCTGACCTCTGGCTAATTATTTAGCTTTCTTGGGCTCTTTATTTCTTTATCAATAAAATATGAATTGTAATAACTTACCTAGATAAAATACTCCAAAATCTTTGGGAAATGACACCTTATTGCTTATGTTGTATCTCTTTTCTTCACACTTTTTAAAAAAGTATATGACAACATTTAAACTGAATAGACATGTGCCATTCATAGTAAATGTAGTAGGAAAGAATATCAGAAAATTTTCTTAAATGTATTTTGATGACTAATCCAATAAAGTCCATACACATGTGAAGGACGGGATGGGCAATCCTGGATATAATAATAGTGTCCTGATTACACATTATCCTGTTTTATAATCATTGCTTAAATATTTTGACACAGCGGTGCCTACGAAATGCCCTCGTGTCTTGGTCCTTTTCTTGGTGTTAGTGTGAAAAGCACTAAGAATTATAAAAAACTGAAATAAGCAAAAGTATCCATTTTGCTAGATGTCTTATTTACAATTCATTAAAACATTTCTCTCTGACCTCCAAAATTTATAGTAGAGCATCACAAAAATCACAAAACTTTAGTATCTTGAGAGACGAATTTTCTTGACTTTGTAAATGGAATAATACATATGTATTTTTAAAATAAAGATAATATAATAATGTAAAGAATTTGTTGGATTTGGGTAGAAACTCTGCTCTACCACATTGGAGCTTGGACAAAGAAATAAGGAATTATTCATGCATAGTTCCTGTCTCCTTTTGTGCATTTATATATATTTTCATGTATTTTATTTTTAGTGAATGGAATCATACTATATATTGTTATTCAGCTGGCCATTTCTCCTTAATATCTGTCTTGAAGATCTTTCCATACATACAAGTCTATCTCATTCTTTTAATAGCTGTATAGTATTTCACAATATCTTCTTAGATAGATGTTGGAACCTATGGGTCTTTCTTCTATGCTTCTAATTCTATGACCTGTTATTTTACTTCTCTGTGCTTCAGTTTCCTGATCTGTAAAATGAGGATATAGTCAATTTGAGAATTAAGTGAAATACACACACACACATATAAACACAAAGGCACATAGTAAGCCTTCAATAAATGTTAACCTTGATGATGAAGATGATGTCATCTCTTAACTTCTCTCTTATGTGTGTATCTCTTTGTTCTTTTCTACTACATTCAGGGAAAATTCCTTGGTAAGATCTCTAACACACTCATTTAGTCTTTAGCTGTATCCATTCTGTGCTTCAGTTTATGTATGGAGTTCTAATTTAATTTCCAAGATGCAATCAATATCTTCTCAGATCACTTTAAGGATATTATGTACACTGATTCCAAAAAAAAAATTTGTTTGCTTTTATTAACTCTCATTCCTTTACTTAGTTTTTTTTAGAGTGTTATTGTTGGTTGTATTGTTTTTGCTTGTTTTTTCTCTCAAGGGATTGGTTTTCCTCGAATGTCTGGTAATTCTAGGTTGGCTGTTCATCTTTATATTTGACAGTACCTGCCATTTCAGCTCATTATAACCAGTGTCCATTGATTGTGTGAGGGGCAAGATGTGTTGCTAGTAATGACATATTAGTAACTTGTCATCCCTTTTATAGGGGTTAGTAGTTAACCGGCTCTTGCCTCACTGGACCTAGCACCTCCTACACTCACTGCTTTAACCTGTGGTGAAATACTACCTATACCCCCACTCATCACATTGAGGGGGCGTTGCCGTTGTTCAGCTGCTTTAATCGTAATTCCCCATTTGACACTTACCTTAGTCCTACCCCCTATGTTTGATCCCCATTGACTTTAAAATTAAAGCATCCCTGGAACTTTTCCCATGTTTTTGTAGTCTTCTGAATATGACTGGGCTGTGATTTCTTCTATTCATTTTTCCATAGATCTGGTCCCATCTGCTTTCTGTTTTTTAAGAATTCCTTGACATTTCTGGTCTATTCATGATGGTGCAGTGTCAAGAGATAGGGCTACATATAGGAAAGAACTTCCAAATGAAGGTTGTTAAACCCTTACAAAAAGATTTTCTCTGGGAATATTAATATAGTCCCTTCTGAAAGTAGGGGATGAGTTAGATACCCTGTCAGTCTTTTCCAATTCTTGATTCAACTGATTTCCTCTCGTAGGGTATATAAACTACCTCCCCAAATCATTTAAAATCTAACTTAAGCAAACAGCTACAATAACCTAAAAAGCTATGTCCCTGTGGATTTTTTTATGAGATTAGTAAAGATGAGAATAAATTCTGGTAATATGCTGCTAACTACACAAACAATAATTTCTCTGTTTAGCCCCACACCACCTCTGCAGCTACTTTTCTGATCTTCAGCATTCAAATGAACAGCCATAGAGGATTTCTTTTCTGAAAGGAGACTTCATTTTGGAAGGAACAGCATATTTGTGTTGACTTTCAAAATCCTTTTAATTATTTGTTTAGGAAACATTCATCAAACACTTTATGCATTAGGCAAGGTGCACAAACTGCTGTAATAAGCAACTCCAAAATTTCAGCTTCTTTAAGACAATATAAACTTCTTTTTTGCTCATATCACAGTGTAATGCAAGTCCTAGGAAAGCACTACTTTCTGCAGAAATTCAGTAACCCAGATTCCTTTCTTATTTGGGTCCATGCTCTGTGGGTCCTCTGTCCTGCCATTTGGATAAAGAAAGAGAGAAGGATTACCTGGGAGCTTTTTATAAGCTGGGTGTGGAAACATGATACACATTATTTATGCTCACATTCCTTGGCTTGAACTCAGGTAAATGAATGGCCACACTGAACTTCAAGGGAGAAACTAGAACATATATGCTGGCTAAAGACTTAAGAAGAAGAGAACGCCAACAATTTCTGTCACGCCTACTATGTGCCATCCTCTCAAGGAGTTGGCTTTTTCCTCTAATGAAGGAACAAGGTATTGTACATTCCATAAGGAAGGTATTAAAATGCCTAAGAAGAAAGGAGGGAACAATCAGATCCACTTGGAAACAAGGGATATTGATCAGAGAGTGACATTTCTAAAACTTTCTGATAAGATTTTCTCAGCAAGAAAGTGAGGTGGGCACACCAGCAAGAAGCATGACAATATAAACAAAAGGCAGTGTGGCCCAGCAAGGCCATGCATCCCTGAGGCAATGAAGGAGGGGAGTGGTGAATGATGAGGCGGCTAGAAAGTTATGTAGAGATCAGACAGTGAAAGGCTCTAGATGGTATGATAAGGAGATAGGAGATGGGATTTGTATATATATGCAACAGGGTACCTTCAGAGGTAGTTTTAGCAGGGAGTAACATGATCATATATGTGTTTTAGGATGGTACATTCATTCACTTAACAATTATTGAACATCTCTATGTTCTAGATGCTCTGCTTGTTGCTAGGGATACAAAACAAGGAATACATTCCTTGCTCTGTTGGTAATATAAAGGATTCATTGGAGGGAATAGGATTTAAAGTACAGAGATCAAATAGGAACTCCCTTCTTCAGAGTGAAAAGACATAAGGCCCCGAAGGTGATTATTGGCAATTAAAATGGAAAGGATTGGATGAACTGTAGAGCTAATGTATGGAGTAGAAGCTGATGGAACTCCTGGCCAATTAGATGTCCTGCATAAGGATAAGATTTGGAGAAGAGTGTCACAAAGATTTCCAACCTGAGAGAAAACAGGAAATACCAAGGGAAGAAGATCTGGTTTAAGGGAAAGGTTATGAGTTCAATCATGGACATGATTTTGGAAATACCTATGTGGAGGTATCTATGTGGAAGTAATTGGAAAAAGAGTTCTGATGACCAGGAGAGGGGCCAGAAATGGAGCTACATGTGATAGACATATGGATTACATTTAAACCTTATATAGACTGCCTAAGAACAGAACTCCAAGAAGTCAAAAGTGGGTAAAAGAGGGCACCTGGGTGGCTCAGTTGGTTAAGCGACTGCCTTCGGCTCAGGTCATGATCCTGGAGTCCCGGAATCGAGTCCCGCATCGGGCTCCCTGCTCGGCGGGGAGTCTGCTTCTCCCTCGGCCCCTCCCCCCTCTCATGCTCTCTCTCTCTCTCATTCTCTCTCTCAAATAAATAAATAAAATCTTTAAAAAAAAAAAAAGTGGGGCGCCTGGGTGGCTCAGTCGTTAAGCGTCTGCCTTCAGCTCAGGTCATGGTCCCAGGGTCCTGGGATCGAGTCCCATATTGGGCTCCCCGCTCAGCGGGAAGCCTGCTTCTCCCTCTCCCACTACTTCTGCTAGTGCTCCCTCTCTCGCTGTGTCTCCCTCTATCAAATAAATAAATAAAATCTTTAAAAAAAAAAAAGTGGGCAAAAGAGACCACAGCCAAAAAAGGTTGACAAATATTTTTGACAAAGATGTGGTTGGTTAGCGTTTTGGGGTTTTTTTTTTTTTTAGATTTTATTTATTAGAGAGAGAGAGAGGGAGCACGAGCAGGGGAAGGGCAGAGGAAGAAGCAGACTCCCGGCTGAGCAGAGAACCCGATGAGAACTCAATCCCCGGACCCTGGGATCATGACCTGAGCCGGAGGCAGATGCTTAACCCACTGAGCCACCCAGGCGCCCCAGGTTAGCAGTTTTTCAAAAAAGGGGAGAGTGTAAGGATAAAACTGAGATAACCAGTAGATTTGGCAATTATAGAATTTTTAGGGGCCATTTTGCAAAAGCTGTGGGGACAAAAATCTAACAGGAACAAGAGAAAGCAGTAACTTAGTTGGAAGAGTAAATATTGTAAGGATTTGTGAGACTTTGAATGTATTTATAGTCTGAAAATAAAAAGAGTGAGTTTGAATCTTAAGAAACACAAAAAAATCCTAAAGGATATGGAAAGGTTTAGGTTCTAAAGCACAAGTAAATGGATTTGCTTTCTGATACAAGGAAAAAGTAAGGATTGATGAACATAAAAGTTTGGAGGTAAATGGGAATGAGGCTGAAAAAATATGAGTCAAGGAAGCTGATGTGAGGTTATTGGCACTTGTGGAGAAAGCTTAGTAAATTCTGAGAAATGAGAATGGAAACCAACTCTGGATATTGATGAAAGATGAGCAACATGGAAGGATCCATGTTAACTTCTAAATCATTGGTTTTTCGTAGAGCCAATAACATTTAGATACTGTTTTGTAGGGAGGTTCTGAAGCAAAAATAGGAAAAAAATGGTTAAATGTGTTGATAGCAGTTTGGCAAAACAACAAAGGAATCAGGGCAATGAGGGTGTTAATATGTGTGGAATTGAAATGGTTGTCTTGGGGTTCAGGTTGCGTAGGGAAGGAAAGCAGAGACTGGAGAGGACTGTCAAGTCTGGGGGAATTTGGAAGAGCCAAGGGATTGGAAGTTGTATATAAGGTTAGTGGAAGATGTAAGTATTTTTGGTAAATGGTGTGCTTTATAGTAGGTCCTGCTGTAAAGTACAAAGGGAATGATCATGAATCATAAGAATACATCTTACCACTTACCAGTAGTGTTCTTTGATATCAAATTTTGTGGTACATCTAATGAGATTCAGGATCCCCATCTGTAAAGTGGGATTGCCATTTTTTAGAGAATATAAAAAAATGTAGGATAAACCAAATCATGTATAAATGATTATACATGCTTCCCTATTCACATTTAAATAATATCAGAAAGTGGTTGGAAAGAAAAAAGTTTCTTCCAAATTCCCTTAATAATCAATGAGGAATTTATCCTAATGACTCAATTTGAATAAATGAATTTTCTTTGAGTGAATTCATTCAGATTCTTTGTAGAGAACATGTTGATTATTGATAAAATTTTCAAATGTGTGCTTTTTAAATTAATTATTATCTATGCTATTTTGACATAATTCAAAGAGGTGTTTTTTATTTATACACACACACGACACACACACACACAGAAATCTTGATTGACAGTATGAAGCTCCATTACATAAAATATTTAACCACAGCACAAGAGCCATTTGCAGTTTAAAAAGAAACATATAAAACAATATTCCAATGAATTGTCCATGTATAGCAACAAATCAGTAAGAAAGGACAAACTGGCATAGTGAAATAGATAAATCAGATTTAGGCAGAGTAGTTTATTGAATTTAAATTGTGCCCAGTTGGCCCAAGAGCTATATATAAGCAATCCATCTTACGTTGTTAATGGAGGTTCTTGAAATCCACCTGATGTTTGCATTATTAAATTTCAGTCTAATGAGCTCAGCTAATACATATTGAAGATGGTTGTAAGGAGTAGAATGTGAATCGGAGCGGGATAATTTGAAAGAAACATAAGCTGAGCATTTTACATGACTCAAGGGGTATATCTACAATTACACATATAACCAAAATTGAATTTAAATGGAATTTCTATTATCCTTGTCCTTCTACCAGGGAGAATAAAGTGTAAATGAAGTAAAAGTCTTTAGAGTTACTGGTGGTTTGTTTTTATTATCTAATTTAATAGATTCTTGCAATGATACAGAGTGGCATACAAGTTTTAATATTTCATGACTTTAAATGCAGTCTAAGTATGTATTAAAGCTTGTAAATGGAAACAGATGTCTAGTAATTGGATATAGCACTTCACGGTACTATTATATAAGTTTTATATTTTAAGAAAGTGTCAACATTGATGGTGAAGAAAAATAAAACTTTGAAGAAAAATAGTTATATGTGTGGTGTGTATTTTTTTTAATTCCCCTTTTAAGCCAGGTTTCATACTTCTAAAGAATATGTTGACTTTGCATAGGAAAAATATATGCAGCAAAAAAACTGAAGAGCATGTTTATTTTTTAAATCACAGTTTACATTACTGTTATCATTATAATAAAGGCTCATCCAAAGTTTAATGCTGGCACAGTTTGATTCTTTTTCTTTTGACGAGGCAATACTTTTTTAACTTAATATTTCATCAACTATAATGCTATTAGAGACTTATTTTCACTTAGTTCACTCATCAGGCAGTGAGCTGGCAATAAAGGAGAATCGCTCCTTTGAGACATTAATGCTTTGGAATAAATGATGTGCTAGAACAGAAATTTAATTAATTTACAGAGTATATTGATAGTCCCTTGTTACTGTGCTGTATATTTTTAATCTTCTTTAACATCTGTAGTAAAGTGTTTGAAAACCCCTGCAGTTGAGCAACTAGTAGATAATTAAGTAATAAGGGAAGAGGTTTCTAGAGGGAAAAAGATTCTTTTTACCAAATGCTGTCATAACATGAATAAAGAACTGCTACTATGATATGCAATGAAAAAAAAATAATATGCTACCTAATTTGATACTGTTCCAAAGATATTGCAAGCTGCTTATATTTAAAATGTGAATTGTAGCTTAAGAACTTTCATCCAAAGTTTAAAATAGATGCATTGCACTGACAAAATCAGATGACTTTTAATGACCAACAGTTATTCCCAATTCATATACCATCATTTAAATTTTATGTTGCTTAACTTCATCTTCTTTTTCATACAGAGATTATCTTGAACTAAGCTTCAGAGATTCTAAATAAATATTCTAAATATTCTGAATAAATGTAAAAGTTATATTACAGATTTTCAACCATTTTGGTTTTTTCTTCTATGTCACAAAAAATATTCAGTGAACTTCTTTTCCCTTTCCCCAATATTTTCAATGTTTTATGATACAGACATAAAATAAGTACAGAAATTTCATTGTTTTTGTTTCAGCAAAAGCTGATGAAGCATTGAAAGCAAAAGAAAGAAATGAAGAAGAAGCAAAGAGAAGAAAGGAGGAAGGTAAAGGCATGTGTTCATTTTTGTTTCAAAGCGGTCATTCTGTTGGGGAATCACTATTTGGCATGATTGTCTTCATTTCCCTGGTAAACCATAAATTCTAATCAAATGCCTCGGGGGATACCTCATGCTACTTCATGAACCTAAACTCTGACATAATATCACACTATATTCAATGTCTTGGATACTAATTAATGTTTGCTAGCATGGATTAGTTTATAAGCATCCTACTATATATTTTGGGGATACTGGGAAGATGTAAAATTATGAAGTAGAGCTGGTGCTGGTTTGTTTCCTTCTGACTTTTAACTATAAAGTTAACAAATTATCAAAATCAGTAATAGAAATGGATTGAATTTATGTGTACATTTTGAAATATTTTAGCAGTAATGAAGTCCCCTTATCAACAATACCTTAAAAAGCTGTTGAAAGGGAACAGTAAAATATGAAACGTCAGAAATTATCATAATTCAAATTAAGAAATTCATGTCAGAATTTTTATGGATTATTTTCTGTTAATAACATTGAAGCCACCACCCAAAAATATTATACAAAGAAGTCTAATACATTTTTATCTCCCCTAACAAATTTTTATTTCCCCTTTAGTTTGCTTTGATTTATGTGAGTGAATATTTTACATTTTTCCTTCACAGAGGCTTTAGATATACTGTTGTAAATACAGTGCTTAAAGCAAGATCCAGGCAAATCTTTCTCAGTGAGTTAAGTTGATGATCCATTTGGACTGACAATCATGTCACTTTACTGGCTAATTAGCAGAGTAACTGTTTCCTCTGTGAGCTTTCAAGAAATTGAAGCCTGATAATGTGTTCCAAAAATACTGGCTTTGAGTGCTATTGTCTAAATCTGAAAATTGTAATTTTTATCTTAATACATCTTTTACTGTGACAACCAGAAAAAAAAAATTATTGCACTCCCAACTTAGAGTGGAGGCTGAGAGCCTGTTAAACCTAAAACCTTTGAGTGTGATAGTTTAGAATGCTTAAAAGCAGTATTGGGTTAGAGCCACAGCCCCAAAGCAAGGAAAAATCACCCCCAACAACAAAAACTAGATTTAGGTGGCAGAACCCTACAAATAAGTAGATTCAAACTAAATGTGGACTAATTTATACGTAAAATGGATAGTGCTCTTACCCTATTTGACCCCGATAAGTCCTGACTTTATGCTTTTGTCCTAGATCAACTAATTTTATGGCATAGTAAGAAAACAAGTGAACTCCCGTGGCAAGAATTCTCAGTAGAATTCTCTTCTTTTGGCCTTCTGAAGTGAACATCTTGGCATTGTTAGTAGAAACAAGCTATCTGATTTCAATGATGTTTATGGTCACCCATAGAAAAAATAGATATAGTACTAGATGCAAAGTAGCCTAAGCAAATTATAATATTTTAGTACTGCTATGTTATGTGGTATTCTGATCAATGTAACTAATTAATAACATAATAGCCCTTATAAAACACTGTGGTACTGTAAATTACAAGTGTGGTACTTATTACCAACCAACAGGGTGAATATATGTTGTAATAGTTATTAGTCTGATCCCATTAATTCAAATCTTAATTGGAGTCATGAGCAGTTGAAAAAGGATGGCACTGATGTGGTAACCACAGATATTGAAATTGCTAGGTGATTTATTATTATGAAAAATGTATAATATGAATGCTTGCCCTAGTAAGACAAACTTTTTAAATACTTTGGAACTCCTCATTTATATAGCAGTAATTGATATTTATAATAGTCTCTCTTTTTTTTCATTAAATCATTTCTAAACATTTTAAAAGATACTAAGAATTTCTTAACTACAGGTGCTTTAACATTATATTACAATTCTTTTGAATGTATTTCTTTCCTAAGGAAAAAAAAAAGAAAGAAAAAGAAAGTATTTCTTTCCTTTAAACATTCAGGAAGTCAAACTGACCTTGCACTTAGTCTGTGATATACAGTAACCTTTTTCATTTCAGTCCCTGGGAAGTGTTTGAAAAGCACATCCCTCTAATTAGAGCTGTTTTAATTAGCATCTTTATAAGTTTGTCATCCTGACAAGAGTATAAACTCTAGGACTGTGAAGGATTTAGTATCCAGGATGCTTAGCACATAAAAATTACTCAGTTTCTTAATTATGGAATGAATGAATGAATGACCAGTTTACCCTTAGCTCTTTTAAATCCATACTTAAATTACTTAAGTTTGCAGCTGGATTTTAAATAACCTCACTGAAAGTGTAACTGAACTTTGTTATGTCTCTTTTCTAAGATAAGACCTCATCCATTAGGCTATTTCACTAAAGAATTACAGCAATTCAAAAGAAAACAAGGAATTTCAAAATACTATCAATATTTGCTAATGGATTTATCAAGTCTTTACCTAAGCTCACTGAATTTTATGTGCATTCAAAAGTCATAGGAATATCATTACCACAAATGTTGAAGAAGAATTCTACTAGTAAAAGAACCTATATGACACTGATTTCATTCTTTGTTGTTGATTGCTTCCAAAATTTTTTTCTTACGTGTTGTCTAGATACTTGAGTGCTACCAAATTAACTGAAAATGATTAACGTATAAGCTGCATTTATTTTATTTCATATAATTAGTCTAGCTACAAACTGAACCCTGAGATACATCTGTATGTGTATATGTATATATTTCTGCATCTGAAAGAGTAATAATCCTGTATTTCCAATCTATAAGCCAGTAGTAATTCATTTCTATTACATCATTTATACGGTTCATCTCTTAATTTCTCAGCATGCTGATATGCAGCACAGGGTTGAAAGCATTGTTAAAATGTAGATAAATGTTATCTGCCCAGCTCCTTTTATCCATTCTCTGTTATCTCATACAAAGCTATTGTATTAGCATAGCAAGATCTGTGCCTTGCAAATACATTCTGACTATTAGGCAGTCCTTTCCTTTGAGTATTCTTATATCGGTATCATAATTATGTTTGCAAGTATTGTAGCCAAGAAAAGTCAGGCTACTCATGAAAACTTGTCCAGGGTAACTACTTTGCCTTCTACCGTTGAAACAATGGGAGCCCAGAGTGCTTTTCATGGTCCTTACACAGCTCTGGTGCGTTTCCACTTACTGAATATCACGAATACATTGGTATGGATCCTCTTTCTTGAACCATTTACTCTCTAATTTTCCATTTAAGTTGAATTTTTATCAAGGTTACATTATTTAGTAAAAGTCAACTGAATATTTAAAGTTTAGGTTTTATAGTTTCCTTCTTTAAAAATAAGTACTTTTTTGACGAACCATGAGAGACGATGGACTCTGAAAAACAAACTGAGGGTTCTAGAGGGGAGGGGGGTAGGGGGATGGGTTAGCCTGGTGATGGGTATTAAAGAGGGCACATTCTGCGTGGAGCACTGGGTGTTACGCACAAACAATGAATCATGGAACACTACATCAAAAGCTAATGATGTAATGTATGGTGATTAACATAACAATAAAAAATTTAAAAAAAATAAGTACTTTTTTCCCCTAATTCTAGATTACATTTTAGGAAAAATGAATAGTATTAAATCTTTCAGTTCTGTTTTCTTCCTTATTCTTTGACATATTCCTTATTCTTTGACATAACAAATGCTTGACTTCAACTTCTCTTTTTCTTTGTATGTGTTTGAAAATGTTCTGACTATATGTAATTAAAAGTCATTTCAACTTTTTATCCTTTGGTTTTTTTTTTTTGTTTTGTATTGTTGCATGCTTTAGCAAAACTGCTTAGTTTTTCTGTATTTTATTTTTATATTTAATATAGTATTTATTTAAGGGTTTTAATTGTGTTTTAAATCCATTCATAAGCATAATAGTCTTGTGTTGTATTTTGATATCTCTCTAATATGAATTTCTTATTTGTGCCATAAGTATAGCAGCTTTTGAATTCTTTTTCCCCTTGTGTTTATTCAAAATAGCTCTACCCATCTGTTAGTTTTCTACTTCAAATATTTTTTTTCCTAAAATGTTAGGCAACCCAGTCTAAATTATTTATGGAAATGGTGGACACTGATAATGTGAACACAATATGAGGTAGTCATGTGAAGACTTAGAGCAATCCTTAAGTCTTATTAAAATTGAAACTCATCAAACCTTTTGCCACATGTGATTGACAAGAAGTAAAACAAATTAGCACTAATTTCATCTTTTTTGTTGTTGTCAATCCTTTAGTGAAGGTGGGGACAAAAAATGCAAGTAGCTGAAAGGAAGAAGGGATCACAGGCAATGTTCTGAGTACTTTACATATTTTAACTCTCTTAATCCTCATTAACTCTATGAAGTTTATGCTATTGTTATCCCTGTACTGTAGGGAGGCTAGGAAACTAAGGCACAGAGAGTGCTTATAACTTGCCCCATGGCTAGAAAGTGGTATAGCCAGTACACAAACCCAGGCAGTGTGACGCCAATACACATTCCTTTCTTTAAAAATAAATCACAGGGGTGCCTGGGTGGCTTGGTCCATTGATCATCTGCCTTCGGCTCAGGTCATGATCCCAGGGTCCTGGGATGGAGTCCCACATCGGGCTTCTTGCTCAGCGGGGAGCCTGCTTCTCCCTCTGCCTGCCACTCCCCTGCTTGTGTGTGCTCTCTCTCTCTGACAAATAAATAAAATCTTTTTAAAAAATAAATAAATAAACATAAATCACAGCCTTTATGATCATTAATTCCCTCTTCTTCTATCCCTTCTTTCTTTCCTCTGTGGTTCCTTACCTAGTTGTCCTTCCTAAAAGCATTCATCCTGGGGTGCCTGGGTGGTGCAGTCAGTTAGGTGTCTGACTCTTGTTTCAGCTCAGGTCATGATCTCAGAGTCCTGGGATCAAGCCCCGCATTGGGCTCCCTGCTCAGCGTGGAGTCTGCTTGAGATTCCCTCTCTCTCTCTCCCTCTCTGTCCCTCCCACTCATGCTGTCTCTCTCTCTCTTTAAAATAAATAAAATCTTTTTAAATAAATAAATAAATGCCTTCATCCTTAATTGGCTACCCGTTATAATATGCAGTATTATTTCCTTTTTAGACTTAAACATTTCAAACCATCCCCTCCCCCTTTGTCTTACTTTATTAGGTAGTTCTATTTCAAGATTTAAAATATCCTTTTTAAGGAGGGAGGAGAAGGAAAGATGGCGGAGGAGTAGGGGACCCTATTTCAACTGGTCCCCGGAATTGAGCTGGGTATCTACCAGACCACTCTGAGCACCCACGAAACCAGCCTGAGATGTAAGAAGATCTGGATCTCTACAAACAGAATATCGCAGGCAGTTGGTTTCGAGGTAGGAAGCGGGGAGCCATGATTCTGCAGGCAGATATCAGAGGATAAATGGCAGCGGGAGGGTGCTTGGCTATGGGGATCCTACACCACCGGTGAGCGACAGCCTCTTGCACTGGGGATGAGGCACAGACCAGTAGTGATAGCGGCTGGGAAAGGACTTTAGGGCAGCCCCCGGGGCAGAAACCCAGAGTGGCGGGGTCTCGTGTGCAAACTGGGGACGGCTGGCAGTTTTAGAAGCACAAAGGGCAGAGACGTGCTCCGACCTGGAGGCAGGACTGGGAGCGCTGGGGAGGGGCGCACAACCCAGGATGCAGCACAGACAGAAACGGAGACAGTGTGGCCTGGAGAGCTCATTGAAGAACAGACTGCGGTCTCTCTGCTTTGAGGCAGAGGGTTGGAAATGGTCTCTTCTGCTCTGACTCGCGGAAGAGACGCGGAAAGCCACCGGGGAAAGCCGCCAGGGAACAAAAGCCCCCAAAACTGATTCCCGCTGAGCCCATCCCCCACTGCAGGGGGGCAAGGCAACTCCGCCCAAACAGGATTGCCTGAGTAACAGCGCGGCAGGCCCCTCCCCCAGAAGACAGGCTGGGAAAACAAGAGGCCAGCAACCCTAAGGTCCCAAGAAAACAGGTGCACCTTGCTCGGGTTCTGATCAATAATTTCGACTCTATACATACCCTCAAACACCCATCAACAGAATGACTAGGAGGAGGAACCCCCAAAATAGAAAACTCAGAGATTATGACTTATGCTGCAGATTTACAAATGGATGCAGATATAACCAAAATGTAGGAGATGGAATTCAGGCTAGCAATTGTGAAGACAGTGGCTAGAATGGAGAAATCAATTAATGGCAACATAGAGTCTCTAAGGGCAGAAATGAAAGCTGAATTGGCAGAACTTAAAAATGCTGTCAATGAGATCCAATCCAATCTAGATAATCTAACAGCTAGGGTAAGTGAGGCAGAAGAATGAATAAGTGACCTGGAAGACAATATAATAGATAAAAAGGGAAGAGAGGAGGCCAGGGAAAAACAATTCAGAATCCATGAAAATAGAATCAGAGATATAAGTGACAGCATGAAGCGTTCCAATGTCAGAATAATTGGAATCCCGGAGGGAGTGGAGAGAGAGAGAGAGAGGACTAGAAGATGTATCTGAGCAAATCGTAGCTGAGAACTTCCCTAATCTGGGGAATGAAACAAACATTCGCGTCCTAGAGGCAGAGAGGACCCTTTCCAAGATCAAGGAAAACGGGCCAACACCCCGGCATGTAATAGTAAAACTTGCAAATCTTAGAACCAAGGAAACCATCTTAAGAGCAGTTAGGGGGAAGAGTTTC
Organism: Callorhinus ursinus; assembly: GCF_003265705.2. Lineage (NCBI taxonomy): Eukaryota > Metazoa > Chordata > Mammalia > Carnivora > Otariidae > Callorhinus > Callorhinus ursinus. The sequence goes on along the minus strand of NW_027397063.1, from coordinate 95,776,001 downwards.
CTTACGTACAGAGGGAGGAACATCAGAATAATGTCAGACCTATCCACAGAGACCTGGCAAGCCAGAAAGGCCTGGCAAGACATATTCAGGGTACTAAACAAGAAGAACATGCAGCCAAGAATACTTTATCCAGCAAGGCCGTCATTTAGAATGGATGGAGAGATGCAGAGCTTCCACAACTGGCAGAAACTGAAAGAATATGTGACCACTAAGCCAGCCCTGCAAGAAATATTAAGGGGGGTTCTATAAAAGGAGAAAGACCCCAAGAGTGATATACAACAGAAATTGACAGGGACAATCTATAAAAACAACATCTTCACAGGCAACATGATGACAATTAATTCATATCTTTCAATAATCACTCTCAATGTGAATGGCCTAAATGCTCCCATAAAATGGCACGGGGTTGCAGATTGGATAAAAAGACAGGACCCATCCATATGCTGCCTACAAGAGACTAATTCTGAACCTAAAAATACATCCAGACTGAAAGTGAAGGGATGGAGATCCATCTTCCATGCCAGCAGACCTCAAAAGAAAGCTGGGGTAGCAATTCTTATATCAGACAAATTAGATTTTAAACTAAAGTGTGTAATTAGAGACACAGAAGGACACTATATCATTCTTAAAGGGTCTATCCAACAAGAAGATCTAACAATTGTAAATATCTATGGCCCCAACATGGGAGCAGCCATATACATAAGCCAACTGTTAACCAAAATAGTCATATTGATAATAATATGTTAATAGTAGGAGACCTCAATACTCCACTCTCAGCAATGGACAGATCATCCAAGCAGGAAATCAACAAGAAAACAAGAGCTTTGAATGATACACTGGACCAGATGGACCTCATAGATATTTACAGAACATTCCACCCGAAAACAACAGAGAATACTCATTCTTCTCGAGCGCACATGGAGCTTTCTCCAGAATAGACCACATACTGGGTCACAAATCAGGTCTCAACTGATAGCAAAAGATTGAAATTATTCCCTGCATATTCTCAGACCACAATGCTTTAAAACTGGAACTCAGTCACAAGAAAAAATTTGGCAGAAATTCAAACACTTGGAAGCTAAAGACCACTCTGCTCAAGAATGTTTGGGTTAACCAGGAAATCAAAGAAGAACTTAAACAATTCATGGAAATCAATGAGAACAAAAACACATCGGTCCCAAACCTATGGGACACTGCAAAAGCGGTCCTAAGGGGGAAATACATAGCCATCCAAGCCTCACTCCAAAAAATAGAAAAATCCCAAATTCACCAACTAACTCTACACCTTAAAGAACTAGAGAAAAAGCAACAAACGATGCCTAAGCCATGCACTAGAAGAGAAATAATTAAGATTAGAGCAGAAATCAATGAATTAGAAACCAGAAACAGTAGATCAGATCAACGAAACCAGAAGTTGGTTCTTTGAAAGAATTAATAAGATCAATAAACCGCTGGCCAGACTTATCCAAAAGAAAAGAGAAAGGACCCAAATTAGTAAAATTATGAATGAAAGGGGAAAAATCACGACTAACACCAAGGAAATAGAAACAATTATTAGAAATTATTATCAACAACTATATGCCAGTAAACTGAGCAATCTGGATGAAATGGAGGCCTTCCTGGAAACCTATAAGCTGCCAAGACTGAAACAGGAAGAAATCGACAACCTGAATAGGCCAATAACCAGTAACGAGATTGAAGCAGTGATCAAAAACCTCCCCAGAAACAAGAGTCTAGGGCCTGATGGATTCCCTGGGGAATTCTACCAAACATTCAAAGAAGAAATAATACCTATTCTACTGAAGCTGTTTCAAAAAAAGAAACAGAAGGAAAACTTCCAAACTCATTCTATGAGGCCAGCATTACCTTAATCCCCAAACCAGGCAAAGACCCCATCAAAAAGGAGAATTTCAGACTGATATCCCTGATGAATATGGATTCCAAAATCCTCAACAAAATCCTAGCTAATAGGATCCAACCATACATTAAAAGGATCATCCACCATGACCAAGTGGGATTTATCCCCAGGATGCAAGAGTGGTTCAACATTCGCAAATCAATCAGTGTGATAGAACACATTAATAAGAGGAGTGAGAAGAACCATATGGTCCTCTCAATTGATGCAGAAAAAGCATTTGACAAAATACAACATCCTTTCCTGGTTAAAACTCTTCATAGTATAGGGATAGAGGGAACATTCCTCAAGTTCATAAAGTCCATCTCTGAAAAACCCACAGTGAATATCATTCTCAATGGGGAAAAGCTGAGAGCCTTTCCCTTAAGATCAGGAACACATCAAGGATGCCCACTCTTGCCACTGTTGTTCAACATAGTACTAGAAGTCCTAGCAGTAACAATCAGACAACAAAAAGAAATAAAAGGTATTCAAATTAGCAAAGAAGAAGTCAAACTCTCTCTTTTCACAGACGACATGATACTTTATGTGGAAAACCCAAAAGACTCCACCCCCAAATTACTAGAACTCATACAGCAATTCAGTAATGTGGCAGGATACAAAATCAATGCACAGAAATCAGTTGCTTTCTTATGCGCTAACAATGCAACTGTAGAAAGAGAAATTAGAGAAACGATTCCATTTACAATAGCACCAAAAACCATAAGATACCTCGGAATAAACCTAACCAAAGAGGTAAAGGATCTATACTCTAGGAACTACAGAACACTCATGAAAGAAATTGAAGTAGACACAAAAAGATGGAAAAATATTCCATGCTCATGGATCAGAAGAATAAACATTGTTAAAATGTCTATGCTGCCCAGAGCAATCTATACCTTCAATGCCATCCCGATCAAAATTCCAATGACATTTTCCAAAGTGCTGGAACAAACAATCCTAAAATTTGTATGGAATCAGAAAAGACCCCGAATCGCCAAGAAATATTGAAAAAGAAAAACAAAGCTGGGGGCATCATGTTGCCCAATTTCAAGCTATATTACAAAGCTGTGATCACCAAGACAGCATGGTACTGGCACAAAAACAGACATATAGACCAATGGAACAGAATAGAGAACCCAGATATGGACCCTCAACTCTATGGTCAAATAATCTTTGAAAAAGCAGGAAAAAACATGCAATGGAAAAAAGACAGTCTCTTCAATAAATGGTGCTGGGAAAATTGGACAGCCACATGCACAAGAATGAAACTTGACCATTTCCTGACACCATTCACAAAGATAAACTCAAAGTGGATCAAAGACCTCAATGTGAGACAGGAATCCATCAAAATCCTAGAGGAGAACATAGGCAGTAACCTCTCTGACATCGGCCACAGCAACTTCTTTCAAGATACATCTCCAAAAGCTAGTGAAACAAAAGCAAAAATGAACTTTTGGGACTTCCTCAAGATAAAAAGCTTCTGCACAGCAAAGGAAACAGTCAACAAAACAAAGAGGCAACCCACAGAATGGGAGAAGATATTTGCAAATGACAGTACAGATAAAGGGCTGGTATCCAAGATCTATAAAGAACTTCTCAAACTCAACACCCAAAAAACATAATCAAGTCAAAAAGTGGGCAGAAGACGTATGAATGACTAACAGACACATGAAAAAATGTTCATCATCATTAGGCATCAGGGAAATTCAAATCAAAACCACATTGAGATACCACCTTACACCAGTCAGAATGGCAGAAATGGACAGGGAAAGAAACAACAAATGTTGGAGAGGTTGTGGAGAAAGGGGAACCCTCTTACAGTGTTGGTGGGAATGCAAGTTGGTACAGCCACTTTGGAAAACAGTGTGGAGGTTTCTCAAAAATTTAAAAATAGAGCTACCCTATGACCCAGCAATTGCACTTCTGGGTATCTACCCCAAAGCCACAGATGTAGTGAAAAGAAGGGCCATATGTACCCAATGTTCATAGCAGCAGTGTCCGCAATAGCCCAACTGTGGAAAGACCTGAGATGCCCTTCAACAGATGAATGGATAAAGATGTGGTCCATATATACAATGGAATATTACTCAGCCATCAGAAAGGATGAATACCCAACTTTTACATCAACATGGATGGGACTGGAGGAGATTATGCTAAGTGAAATAAGTCAAGCAGAGAAAGTTAATTATCATATGGTTTCACTTATTTGTGGAACATAAGGAATAGCATGGAGGACATTAGGAGAAGGAAGGGAGAAATGAGGGGGGGGATTCAGAGGGAGAGACGAACCATGAGAGACTATGGACTCTGAGAAACAAACAGGGTTTTGGCAGGGGTGGGATTGGTTAGCCCGGTGATGGGAATTAAGGAGGGCACATACTGCATGGAGCGCTGGGTGTTATATGAAAACAGTGGATCGTGGATCACCACATCAAAAACTAATGATGTATTGTATGGTGACTAACATAATAAAATTTAAAAAAATAAAATATCCTTTTTAAGGAAATTTGTGTTCCCATGATGCAGATTTAATAATTCTATATCTTTAGTAATGCAGTATTTTGTAAAATATCTGTATAGTCTTTTAACACATTAGCTCTAATGTTAGAAAGCTGTTTTATTTTTTAAAAAATTAATCTGCTTAGCTTGAATGCATTGTTTTAGTCCATATTTTTTCCTCAAGTTCTTTATTTAGTCAAAAATCACTCAAGAACAAATACCCAGTTATTTAGCCCAGCCATCTGTCCTATTTCCCTCAGTAGTGATTTGTCCTTTATAGTCCCTTTCATTCTGTGTCTGCAAGGTCTTGATTTTAAATATTTTTAACCTTTCTTTTGTATAGTGTTATCTGTCATATTACATAACATCAGCTGTTTAGTCCTCAGTTTTAATGCTTCCAGTATATGCATGCTAATCCATTTTTAACTTTTTTTTAAGATTTTTATTTATTTATTTGAAATAGAGAGAGAGAGAGGGAGGAGGGTCGGAGGGAGAGGGAGAAGCAGACTCCTCACTGAGCAGGGATCCTGATGTGGGGCTTGATCCCAGGACCCTAAGATCATGACCCAAGCTGAATGCAGCTGCTTAACTGACTGAGATACCCAGGCACCTCTTAACTAACTTTTTAACAAAGAAAAGGATGCCTCATTTTTCTAATAGCTCACTAATACTGTTTTTTTGCTTCATATGCATTCATCTGTACTCTCTGTGGACTTAGAAGCTGGTTTAGATCACATTTTATTTATTTTCAGTAAGGTGTTCATGTATGGAATGCAGGTACTCTGATCTCTCTTTAACCATTGTTGGGCCTCCAGTGACTGACCATCATGTATTTCCTTGCTAATTTAAGTATTTTTGGTGCTCTACACACACAAATTTCAAGACCAACTAAAGGCTACAGCTTTCTTTTCAATCAGATATTTCCATTATAAATTAAACATTAGAACCCTGACATACATATTGAATGCCCACAGGTATACAACCCTGTGAATAACCAAGGGAACTCATTGCAATATAAGGAGTCAACTGTACCTAGTGGAAATAGCCCTAGCTTATTCTAGCTGAAGTAAGACAATGAGGTTCAGAGTGCCAGCTCTACCATTTACTGGCTCTGTGACTGAGTAAGTCCCTTAACTTCACTGTGACCCTAGAGTGAGGAAGATGATAAAATCTGCTTAGAATTGTTATAAGCAGAAATGGTGTGCAGAATTTAAAAATTACTTGATACTACATAGTACTGTATAAATGTAAAATATTCTTACTTGGAATTGCAACACAAAAGAGCATAATGATCATTCTTGTATCATTCTTTTTTTTTAAGATTTATTTGAGAGAGGGAGGGAAAGAGTGCATGTGTTTGCTTGCATGAGTGAGGGGAGGAGCAGCCGGAGAGAATCTTCAAGCAAACTCCCCACTGAGTGCAGAGCCCCTCGCAGGGCTCGATCTCACAACCCATGAGATCATGACCTGAACCAAAACCAAGAGTCAGATGCCCAACCAACTGAGCCACCCAGGTGCCCCCATTCATTCTTTTTGTAACTTTTATCAATTCAAAAAATATACTGACCGTCCAGCACATGCTGGGTGCTGTTCTAACCCATATGAATAGAACAATGAAAAAAGAAAATCAAGGCCCCTGTACTCAAAGAGCTTATATTTCTAGAGGGGGAAGACAGGAGATAAACATGAAAACAGATAATAAAATACAGTAAAATCAAATAGGGATTAGTGTTTTCTCATCCTCTGTATGACCATAAGAGGTCCCTTTAAGCCCAATTTCCCCATCTGTTAATAAATAAGGATGATGATAATAAGTCAACTATCATCTAAGAATGTAGTTGTGATATAGTAGATATGAAACCATTTTATTGACTTCACAAAATATTGTTGCTATTTTATTATTAATTAAAAAAATACTTTAGCATGCCTCAGTGATTCACAGTAAAAAAGGGAAATCATAGTTGAAAATACAGAATCACTTTTTGAAACTTATGGGATGAAGATAGTATGGTGGAACTAGCTTATTTGAAGTCACCCTCCTTCTGAGAACAGATTTTAAAAAGCTGGTCAAAATATTAAGACGTATCTTTGAAGGCATCAGAGAATTATTCAGGCAGTGAAGAAGTATGGGTCCCAGTTCCAGGAAAAAATGGTGAGCTCAACATTTGGAGTCAGTTTTCCCCTAGAGATGATTCCAGTAGTAGCATCTGTCTGCCAATTCTTTTTTTTTTTTTAAGACTTTATTTATTTGTCAGAGAGAGAGAAGAGAGAGAGAACAAGCACAAGCAGGGGGAACTGCAGACAGAGGGAGAGGGAGAAGCAGGCTCCCCGCCAAGCAGGGAGCCCGATGCGGGACTTGATCCCAGGACCCCAGGATCATGACCCAAGCTGAAGGCAGACGCTTAACTGACTGAGCCACTCAGGCATCCCCTGTCACCCAGTTCTTAAAGAGGTCACTAAAGGACTAAGAATCTGGGCAGAGCTTTTGAGAGACTCATGGAACTATGTGGATAAAATCTAGAATTCAGGCCCAGTGAAGGAAAGGAAGACTCTGATAAAACCAGCAGACTTTCAGTTGGGATCTTAACAGATTATTCCATAAAAGGATGAACCCGAAATAGACAGGCACCCCTAGGGACCAAAGCCCAGGTTTGAATCATCTCAATTCCTGATTGAATTAAGATAATTGAAGATTGCTGGTACATCTAGCCAATTACCAAAGCAGATATAAATCTTGCTGGAAGAAAGCATTATCCCAAATTATCTTTACAGTTGTTTCTGTAAGATATCCATTAAAAATAACCAGGCATATGAGAAAGCAAGACAAGATGAAGAACCATGAGAAAGAAGAGGACAAGAAAAACAACAGTCAGTAAGAACAGATTCACAGAGGATCAAGACAGTGGAGTTGTTAGATGAAGATTTTAACATTACTGTGTTTAATTTGTTGATGAAAATAAAAGACAATACTGATAATTTCAGGTCATAATTGGAAACTTAAAAATTTTTTTAAAGTATTAAACATTAACTGAAATCAAGAATTTAATGAAGGCTTGAGGTCTAACTCTGCAGAGCAGAAAAAAGTATTAGAGACCTGAAAGATTAGAAGAAAACATCTTGAATGAAGCAGTGAAAAGCAACAGGATGGAAAGTACAGGTAAAAGACCTAAGGAATAGGATGAAAAGATTCACAGTGTCTATACTTCAGTCTCATTCTGTAGGTTGCCTTTTCATTTTGTTGATGCTGTGCAGAAGCTTTTGAGTTTTATATGGTCCCACTTGTTGATTTTAACTTTTGTTTATACTTCGGATGTCACATTCAAAAAATCATTGCCAAAACCATATATATTTCTCATATATATTTATGATTGTTACATCTTCTTGATGAATTGGACCTATTTACCATTATATTATGACCTTCCTTGTTTCTTATTACCATTTTTGGCTTAAAGTCTATTTTGTCTGATATAAGTACAGCTACTCCTGCTTTCTTTTGGTTTATACTGGCATGGAATTGTTTTCTGTCCCTTGACTTTGAGTCTGTGTGTGTGTCCTTAAATCTGAAGTGAATCTCTTGTAGACACTATATAGTTGGGCCTTTGTTTGTTTGTTTTTTTAAATCTGTCCAGCCACTCTCTGCTTTTTGATTGGTGAATTCAATACATTTACATTTAGAGTAATTACAGATTTCCCCTGCTATCTGAAAGTAGAGCGTTCCAGTGAAATCTTTCATAAGCCAAAAATGTATAAAACAAAGCAGTTATCATTAATATATATGGGAAATTTTTTGAGCATTCCCAGACTTAAAAAATAACCTCTTTCTGATATTTAGGACACATCTTGCTAATAGATGCACAAAGTCAGTTGAGATAAAGCATAGATGCTCACAGGCATAGTTCAAAGCTATGGCTCTAGATGTTGAAATGCTGAGTATAGTTCCTGGGGAAGGATCTTGTCAGTGCCATTCTTGGGATACATACTGCCTCTACAGTAGCTCACTGTAAAACAAACACAGAGTGCTATTTTTGCCTTTTTTGGTAAAAGTGAACATCCTCTTCAGATTGCTCTTGGTTAACAAAAATAGGTACTAACATAGGTCTTTTGTAAAAGTGAAGTAGTAGCATAATGCGAACTTGAGTTTTCAAACAGCAAGGGATACCTAGACTGATATGTAAGGACCTACTAAAGCCACTGTATTGGGGTTGCTTTCTGGCTGTTTTGTAGTTGCATTGTTTCTTTTTCCTCTGTGATTTTCCATCGTGATTTGCTCTGTTTCTCCTTTCTTTATCTTTTGTGAATTACCTTAGGTTTTTGCTTTGGGTTACCATGAGACTTACATAAAATATCTTATAGATAAAATAGCCTGTTTTAAGCTGATAGCAACTTAACTTCACAATCACATACAAAAGCTCAACCCTTTTAATTCTCCCTTTTATATTTTTGATGTCACCCTTTTACTTCCCCCTTTTATATTTTTGATGTCACAATTTACCTCTTTTTTTAAAAAAGATTGATTGATTTGAAAGAGAGAGCAAGCAAGTGGTGGGGAGGGACAGAGGAAGAGGGAGAGAGAGAGAGAAGTTCAAGCAGACTCCCTGCTGAGCACAGAGCCCAACGCAGGGCTTAATCTCATGACCCTGAGATCATGACCAGCTGAAATCAAGAGTCGAATGCTTAACCAACTTAGCCACCCAGGCACCCCACAAATGACCTCCTTTTATATTGTGTATTTGTTAACAAACTATAGTAGATATTTTTAATACTCTTTTCCTTTAATCTTTATACTGTAGTTAAGTGATTAACACACCATCCTTTTTCAGAATTAGAGTTACCTAAATCTGACTGTATTAAATATTTACCAGTGTGTTGTATACTTTCATATGTTTTCATGTCACTAATTAACATCTTTTTTTCAGCTTGAGGAAGTTTCCACATTTCTGGCAAGGCACGTCTAGTGATGATGAACTCCCTTAGCTTTTATTTGTCTGGGCAAGTCTTTATTTCTCCTTCACATCTGAAGTATAACTTGATGTATAGAATATTCTTGGGTGGCCTTTTTTTTTTCCCCCAACACTTTGAATGTGTCATTCCTATCCTGGCCTATAAGGGTTCTGCTGAGAAATCCACTGATAGCCCAATGGGGTTTCCTTTATAGGTTACAGTCTTTTTTTCTCTGGTTGTGTTTAAGATTTTCTATCTTCAGTTTTTGATAGTTTCATTGTAATGTGTCTTTGAGATAATAGGCCGATCTATTAGCTTCGTGAACATGAATGCGCAAGTCTCTCCTCAGGTTTGGAAAGTTCTCAGCTATTGCTTCTTTTTTTTTTAAGATTTTTTTTATTTGAGAGAGAGAGTGAGCTAGAGAGAGAGCGAGAGAACATGAGCAAAGGGAGGGGGAGAAGCAGACTCCCTGCAGAGCAGGGAGCCCGATACAGGGCTCATCCCTGGACTCTGATCATGACCTGAGACAAAGGCAGGCGCTTAACTGACTGAGCTGTGCAGGTGCCCCATCAGCTATTGCTTCTTTAAATAAACTTTAAATAAAGTTTTTGTATGTGATTGAAGTTCTTCTTCTGGAAGCCCAGTTATTCTAATATATGTACGTTTGATGGGGTCTCATTGATCATGTGGGCTTTCTTCACTTTTTTATTGTGTTCTTTGTTCCTCTATTTGAGTTATTTCAAAATTCCTAAGCTCTCACTCACTTATTCTATCTTCCATTTGGTCTGTTCTGATATAGATGCTCTCTGTTGCATTTTTTTCATGTCATTCATTGAATTCTTCAGCTCCAGAATTTGTTTGGTTCTCTTTTGTGATTTCTGTCTCTTTCTTAAATTTTGCATTTTGCTCATGTAATGTTTTCCTGAATTCATTGAATTTCTCTGTTTTCTTGTAGCTTGTTAAGTTTCCTCAGAACAACTATTTGGAATTGATCAGCTAGATCACAAAATGCCATGCCTTTGAATTCAGTTATTGGAGGATTATTGGTTTCTTTGGGTGATAACATGTTTCATTTGTTTTTCATGTTCCTTGTAGTTTTGTGCTACTGCTTTTGCATTTGAAGTAGCAGATACTGCCTCAAATCTTCACTATTTGCCTTTAGGTGGAAATACTATTTGCTGGTCCTGATATATCTGGGATTTTTCTCTGACGTTGCATGAGTACACCTGTTCCACACTTCTTGCTCTCTCTTGTGGCCAAATTCTTAAGCTTTTATGCCTTTTCTGGTTCTTACAACTCACTATGTTGGCTGAGAAAGTGGCTCGTTTTTATGGTTTCTCCCCTGCCCACAGATCCTGGTCTATTTTTCTGAGAGTATTCTATTTACCATTTACCAAAGTTCACTCTTGCTGCCACACTCAGAAGCATGCACAAGAGCCAGCTTCTGAGTTAGGAGGAGGTGTGGGGTTAGCCCTTGTAGCATTGGGGGTGCTCATAGGCCTGGTGTGGGTATCCTCAAGTGAGGTACTGCCCAGAAGCTCATGAGCAGACATCCTGCTGAAGTTGAGTGTGGTCATCCAGAGCTGCATCCCCCTGATGTTTTTGTCCTGATTTCCCTCCATCCCTCCCTGTAATCATGGAGTTCCTGCCTCAGTACAACAGGTTCTGCTGAAGAGCAACAAGTTTCTCTAGCAGCCTCCCACACAGATGGAAAAGCTGAGCACTCACTCCCTGTTCTCCTTTTTCTCCACAAGAGAGGTCCCTGCCCCTGGTTCAGCTCCATCCAGTGTTGCCTTGGGGGACCAGCAGTGGCAAAGTTATTCTTCTGTCTCCAGTTCATCCAAACTCATTTGGTTTTGTTTTTATTTTGGCCATTGGCATGCTGGAATCTTCCCTTGGAAAAGCTGGATTTCCACTCTCCCTCATCCGTGTGTTTCTGCTCAACTCAGCCCTCTCTATGATTTCCCCAACCATGGCTGAGAGGGTTTGGGGTAGGTTTGCCAGCTCTGTTGGTTTTGCAGTCCATACTAAAGTCTGTCTACGTATTACCACATGCGTAAGTCGGGAAGACTCCTTCCCATGGCATATGGTGCTGGATCCTACAACTCTCCTAAGGTGCTTTTGTTCACGGATGGATACCAAATTACTTGTTTAAAGAAAGGGATAAAAAGGAGTGGCATCTCACTGATATGAGGAATTTGAGAAACAAGACAGTGGATCATAGGGGAAGGGAGGGAAAAATGAAACAAGACGAAACCAGAGAGGGAGACAAACCATAAGAGACTCTTAATCTCAGGAAACAAACTGAGGGTTGCTGGAGTGGAGGGGAGTGGGAGGGATGGGGTGGCTGCGTGATAGACAATGGGGAGGGTGTGTGCTATGGTGAGCGCTGTGAATTGTATAAGACTGATGAGTCACAGAGCTGTACCTCTGAAACAAATAATACATTATATGTTAATAAAAAAAAAAAAAGAGTGCCATCTTATAACCTCTGATGTCATTCCTTGGCCTAACAGTAAAATTTAATCTGAAGGGTAAATAGTTGGTAACATTTTCAGTGGAAGTCATTTTGATGACGTTTTTCTCTAAATAATGAGAAGAATGCCCAAAAGTATGTAGATCACAATTATTACTTGGTAAATTGCAAGTTTCTTTTTTATTTTAAAAGTTTCTGCAAATCACTTTTGTGTGTCAGTTTCATAATATGAAGGGGAGTAATACCACAAAAAATAAGTGACTTTATCTACCTGTTCATTCTGACAGTTATTATCCATCAGGCTCAGCTTCTTCTTAAGGCCAGTTCTTGACCATGATAGTGACATGTCATCTACATAAAAGATGTTTGTCTATTTACTAAGCCAGGAAGACCTGAATCCAGTTGATCTAAAAACTGTATTTTGTTTTGTAAGTATTAGTTTGAAAAAAAGCCAGGAATTATAATTTTATGTTTATTTTTATTTATATTTAATATTTACATTTAAAAATCAGCCTTTCAAAACCCTACACATTTATCTTCTAATTTTATTTTTTTTAAACTTTTTATTTATTTATTCATGAGAGACAGAGAGAGAGAGAGAGGCAGAGGGAGAAGCAGGCTCCCAAGGAGCAGGGAGCCCGATGCGGGACTCGATCCCAGGACCCTGGGATCATGACCTGAGCCGAAGGCAGACGCTTAACCATCTGAGCCACCCAGGCGCCCTATCTTCTAATTTTAGAAGTGCCACTACAAGAGTGACTTTAAAGGAAACTATGCTGCAAAAATGATTCCTCTGGTGCATATATGATTTCTGTCAATGGAATCAGAAACTAAAGATGAATTAGTTAGTACCGTGCAAGGTCTTATACTACACTTCACCATCTTCTCAGAGAAATGAAACAGTGTGGCAAAGATCAATAGAATGGTTATAACTAAAGCCAGCTTTTACACTATGTTTAAAAGATCTATGCTTGTTTATCAAGAAGAAAACTGATGTTGAGTTGTATAAGCTGGCAACATTATCTACCTGTCAAGTTTTCTTACATTTAATTTTTAGCAGAAATAAGGAGATACATCTATTTGCTAAAAGATCAAACACAGGCCAGTGTTCACATCAGGAAGACAAATTAGCAAGTGCATGAATCAGGTTCTATTTATATAAGATGATGATGGCTTAGCCTAAATAAAAACACTCTGCCTTAATCATAGTATCAGTATCTGGAAATAGTAATTACCTGTTAACCGAAAACAGATGAAATCCACATAATTTTTGCAATTCACAATTGTTAACTTTAGTAAGGCTTAAGTCTTATTAATAACTTTAATGATGTCATAATATGTTCACTGTAATGAATTATTAGCTCTATAAAAGAAATATGATCAAAATCCAATTAGAGTGTATAAATGTTTATCTCCTACAGCACACCTTATAGTCTGCCTTTGGCCATAAGATGTATGGCTATAACATATTCAGAGATAAATATTTTAAGGATATTAAATTATTGATTATATGTTAATCAATATGTATTATAAATAATGAAGTCAGACCTAGTTTCTAAATAGAATATTTTATCCTAAAAATATTTTATTTCCCAAAACATAATTTTAGGCTTACTGGCAAACTAACAAGCTTTAATCTTGCTCTTAGAGATTCAGAATGAGCATCCAAGAAGAATTCTAATACTAAAAAGTTTTACAGAAAATCAGCCTTATTTCTCTATGCTATTAGAAATATATTTATGTAACCATTTTTACTGTAATTGGCCTTTCTTGAAAGTATATATAGAAGTTTATTTTATTTTTTTGGTATCACATGGTGTTCTTTGTTCTTTATGTTACTAACTTATGGCAGAAAATTAGAGGATTAATATAACTGATAAAATATTTCCTAAATTACAGCTGTTTACACTTAATTTACTTGGTGTAAAATTAAGAAATAGAATAGAGAATATTGTTAAAATAGTTTATGTAAGGCCTGATTGTGCAAATTTAGTATGATTAGATAACTAAAGTTGTTTTAGAATAGAGAAAGCTGAATTTGTTTATCTAAAATCATAATCTCAATTCTGGACATTTCCACCTTATTATAAACTATTATTAATCCAAGATGATCAGCAGGACCCAATGAGCTCATCTCTGGTGTCAAGAAAAAAAGAATTATTTCCTGTTAAACTGGATATTAGGCATTGCATAGAGCAAATGGAATTGAGGTAGACCTAAATTTAGATTATATTAGAGGAGACCTGAAGTTCAAGAAACTGATGTAATATGAAATTCATAACCCTAGACTGGAAAACCAAGCAGAAGCTAAGGCAGAGGATTTGGGCAATGTCACACTAGAACCCAGGCTTAAAAGATATGAGGCCATGAAACGAGACTACCTCACATGAGGATTGAGAATAACAAGTCTTCTCTTTCTAAAACACTTGAAATAGCTTCGTGGTGGAAAAATATCTCCTTTCTGCATCCTTTCAACTTCTCTCCAGAGTGTCATCTGTCCAGCATTTTTTATATATACAATACACATTAAGAAATATATTCTACTTTGCAACCCGATACACATATGCATATGTACATATAACATAACATGTACATATGTACATGAAAAAATTACCAAAAAATGCTTAACCACTCTCATTTTTTTCCCCTGATTACATTGCATCTTCAAACAAAACAAAAGCCACCCATTAATGGATCATGATTCTCAATTTGAAAACATTGCTCTGGAATAGGTTTCCCTCACATTTCTCCCTTACCCAAATCATTCTCCTACCTTAAGTACAACACCTGAGAAAATGTTTTGCTTTTGCCTAATTTTAGTTAGACTGAATGTAGTAAATTACTGCATACATTATTGGAGTTTTCTTAAGGTAAAATGTTAAGGTAAATCACTATATTGTAGTAATGTGAAGTGAAGTTAAGCCATTCAAAATTAGAAGCAACTATATTTCTTTAAATTGGCATCCCATGTCACAACTCAATAAATAATTCTTAACTGAGTATAGATCATTTCCCTGTAAGTATCTAAGGACAGTATGTGTTCTTACTTAGGATATAATTATCTGGTAAGTTTCTAATTAACGTAAAATTTACAGCTTATAAGTTGAATATTATGTATGTAGGTGATATATTTCTTCACATCCTTAGAGTTCATTAAGCCAGATCAGAAGGACCTTCCTCTTTAGCACTGTTTTCCAACACAAATCACTATCTACCAGTGGAACTCATGTTAATGGGAATTCGATAACTGAGCCAAATCTGACTTCCATGATGATATAGATTATAAACTTGAATCAAAGTTATGGAAATGTCCTGAATTCCTGTAAGAATGCGTTAGAAACCAGTCTATATTCAGTTTTTTCTGTGCATGAAAATCTTTCAATTTATGAATAAATTTAAAAATAACATTATTTCAGAAATGAAAATCCAGATTTGGAACAAGTGGACTTTTAGAAAGAAAGAAAATTTAAAAAGATGGGGTTTTCTTCCTAGCCAGGTTGTTTAAAGTGTATGTGCTCTAAAGTGAAAATGGCATTCCAGTTTTATGATAGCAACAGTGATACTGTAAGTCACACAGCTATTAAGTTGGTAAAGCCAATATTTGAGTACAGTTCTAATGCCAGAGCCCAAGATCTAATCACTGTAGTACATGATCTTCCACTGTGCTACCCTGTGGTGGTAGCTCTTTTGAAAGTGATTTTATCCTCTCCATTGCCTCCCTCAAACTAGTTTACAGTCATATATCTTTTTTAGAGATGGGAAGCATAAAGATAACAAGATTTAAATTGCCAGATTTTAATCTAAGTGTTTATTTTTTTATTGGGGAATTGATATACTACTTAGGACCTATTTTGAAAATTTGTTCCTTCAGACTTTGTATATTGCATTTTGTTTTGCCTAGAGTTACTCTTTTAAATATATATAACTACATTAAAACTACATTTTAATAATAATATGAGCCTATTTTGCAGAAAATGTGAACAATATATAAAAAGTATAAAGAAGGAAATAAATACACATAATCCTACCACCCAGCAAGAGAACTTCTGGCTACACTTTACTATATCCTCCAAATGTTTGTTTGTTTTACAATGTTGAGATCATACAGCATGTACAATGTTAGTTTAATTTATCAGCTGTGTATTATAAGAAATGAGAGGAGGCCACTTTCTCTAGGCCTCCACTTTTTTTACATAGTAAAACTGGACATCCCTTACCCCACCTCCCACTCTACAGATCCATCTCACTTTTTTCAACCCCCAGGTACATATAATTCTGTATTCTGCATTTTTCGCTGGTTATATAATATACATAGTTATTTTTTCATGTTATGAAGAGCTTTGAAAACACTTTTTTTTTAAAGATTTATTTATTTATTTGAGAGAGAGAGTGCACATACAGAGGAAGAGGGAGAAGGAGAAGCAGACTCCCCGCCAAGCAGGGAGTCTGATGCAAGGCTCGATCCCAGAACCCTGGGATCATGACCTGAGCCGAAGGCAGGCACCCAACCAACTGAGCCACCCAGGTGCCCCTAAAAACACTAATGTTTGTATAGCATTCCATATTTTAGGTATACTATGACTTGTGCATTTCTCTATTATTGGATGTTTACACAGGTAGCAGCATATTTTTCAGAGATGTGTAGTCCAGTAATAGGAAGCAGTCCAGGTGTTAGAGCTTAGTGCTATACTTATACAAGTACTTCCTGCTGGTACTGCCTATTTGGAAAGTCATTCCACTTGTTTATAAAGAGGTTCCCCTTGCAATCTTACCGAATTTGTATTTCCAGAGCTATAAATCACCATGGTAGAAAAGGGGGCAGTTTAGGCCAGAGAGGGAATAATATTAGTTCTTCCTTTTATTTTCGTAATGTTTTATGATTTTCAGTGAACCTTCTTTTCTTTTTTTTTAAGATTTTATTTATTTGACAGAGAGAGACACAGCGAGAGAGTGGGCGCCTGGGTGGCTCAGTTGGTTGGGCGACTGCCTTCGTCTCAGGTCATGATCCTGGAGTCCCGGGATCGAGTCCCGCATTGGGCTCCCTGCTCAGCGGGGAGTCTGCTTCTCCCTCTGACCTTGCCCCTCTCCTGCTCTCTCTCTCTCACTCTGTCTCTCAAATAAATAAATAAAATCTTAAAAAAAAAGAGAGAGAGAGGGAACACAAGCAGGGGGAGTGGGAGAGGGAGAAGCAGGCTTCCTGCCGAGCAGGCTTCCCGCCGAGCAGGGAGCCCGATGTGGGGCTCGATCCCAGGACCCTGGGTTCATGACCTGAGCTGAAGGCAGACGCTTAATGACTGAGCCACCCATGCGCCCCTTCAGTGAACTTTCATAGCTTATGTTATTTAGCTTACTCTTCTCAATCCTGTGAGGTAGGGAAGTATTAATCTCTTTTTATAATTGAGGAAATAATGTTTAGTTAACTCCAAAACAGAATTCTTTGTAATGGACAATAGTTGGTTCTGAACAAGCTTCAATACTGACTCTCCTGTAATAGAGGATTTTTCAGTTGTTTTGTTTAGTTAATAGAACAATGAAAATATTACCCTAAAGTTAGATCCACTCAGTGCTGAAATGTGATGCTTTTCAGTATTTTAACAACTGTCAAATTGCCCAGTCTAACTTTTTTTTTTTACTTTTACAAGTGGTTAGAACTATCCTTTAGATATAAATTATGGAGAAAACAGGTTATTTTCTCACAGTAGTCTGATGCAAGTGTGAATGTTCCATTTGCACTTGAAAAGAATATGTATTCTGCTTTAAGATGAAATGTTCTGAATATATCTGTTAAGTCCATCTGGTCCAGTGTGTCATTCAAGGCCATTGTTTCCTTATTGATTTTCTGCTTAGATGATCTGTCCATTGCTGTAAGTCGGATATTAAAGTCCCCTACTGTTTTTGTATTATTATCAGTAAGTTTCTTTTTTTCGTTCGTTCTTTCTTTTTTTGAGAGAGAGAGCATGTGGCAAGGAGGGGCAGAGGGAGAGGAGAGAGAGAGAATCTTAAGCTGAGCGTGGAGCCTGATGCAGGGCTTGATCTCATGACCCTGAGATAATGACCTGAGCTGAAATCAAGAGTAGGACACCTAACCGCCTGAACCACCCAGGCACCCCATCAATGAGTTAACTTTATGTCTATTATCAATTGATTTATATATTTGAGTGCTCCCAAGTTGGGGGCATAAATATTTACAATTGTTAGATCTTCTTAATGGATAGACCCCTTAATTATAATGCCCTTTTTCATCTCTTGTTATAATCTTTGGTTTAAAATCCAGTTTGTCTGATACAGGTGTGGCTACTCTGGCTTTCTTTTGATGTCCATTAGCATGACAGAGCATTCTCCATCCCCTTACTTTGAATCTACAGGTGTCTTTAGATCTAAAATGAGTCTCTTGTAGGCAGCATATAGATGGATCTTGTTTTTTATTTCATTCCGATACCCTGTGTCTTTTGATTGGAGCCTTTAGTCCATTTACATTCAGAATGATTCTTGAAAGATAAGAATTTAGTGCCATTGACCTGTAGATTTGGTGTTTCTGGTGTTCTCTGGTCCTTTCTAGTCTTTGCTGCTTTTGGTCTTTTTTTTTTTTTTTCTCAGTCGTCATGGACTTCTTTAGTTTTTGTTTTTCTGGGAAGCTCTTTATCTCTCCTTCTATTCTGAATGACAGCCTTGCTGGATAAAGAATTCATGGCTGCATATTTTTCCAGTTCAGCATGTTGAATATTTCCTTCCACTCCTTTCTGGCCTGCCAAGTTTTGGTGGACAGATCTGCTGTGAACCTGATTGTTTTCCCTTAAGGTTAGGTACTTTTTTTCCCTTGCTGCTTTCAGGATTCTTTCCTTGTTTGTGTATTTTGTGAATTTGAGTATGATATGCCATAACATTGGTTGTCTTTTGTTGAATTTAATGGGAGTTCTCTGTGTTTCTGGGATTTTGATGTCTGTGTCCTTCCCCAGATTAGGAAAGTTTTCAGCTATAATTTGTTTGAATAAATCTTCTGCCCCTTCTTCTCTCTCTTCATTTTCTGGGACTCCTATGATATGAGTGTTGATTATGTTTTAATAAGTCACTGAGTTCCCTAGGTCTACCTTTGTGGTCCATTACCTTTCTTTCCCCCTTCTTTCAGCTTCATTATTTTACATAATGCTATCTTCTGTATCATTGATTCACTCCTCTGATTTGTCCATTCTCATTTTTATGGCCTCTATTTGTGTTTGCATCTCAGTTATAGCATTTTTAATTTCTGCCTGACTAGATTTTGTATCTTTTATCTCTGCAGTAAGGGATTCTCTAGTGTCTTCTATGCTTTTTTCAAGCCCAGCTAATATCTTTATAATCATTGTTTTAAATTCTAGTTCAGACATCTTATATCCTGTGAGTTCTACTTTCCATTCTTTCTTTTCGGGTGAATTTCTCTGTCTCGTCATTTTGTTCAGAAAAGAAGAAAAAAGAAAAATAGATATTGGGTGTATTTTTGTCTGCTTGTTAAAAGAATCTACATCCTAAAATACAATATATATATATGAAAATAAACAAAAGATAAAATATATATAAATAAAAATGAAAAAGTTAATAAAAATTTTAAAAAGGAAATGAAAAAATAAAATAAATTAAAAATAATAATAAAGAATAAAAGCAAAAAAGAAGCTATACCTTGTTTCCCCTAGAGCTGAAGCTTTGTGGCACTCTGTGTTCAGTAGACTTGGTGCCAGGGAGTTGTTTGTGCTCATCTTCTGGAGGAGGGGCCTGCTGCGCTGATTCTCAGGCTGACTTGTTTCAGTGGAAATGCGCTTCCAGGGCCAGGGGCGTGGGACTTGATGTAAGCAGTTCTGGCCTCCACTAGGAGGCGCTGTTTGCTCCATGAAGGCTTTCCGCGCTGATGGGCAAAACGAATATGGCTGTGCTCTGCTCTCTAGCCCCTGAGCTGAAAGTTTGCTACCCCCACTCTTAAGTGAGCCCTCACAGAAGAGCAATTAATCACCGTTGTTGTGACCCCAGTTTCCATCTGAACCCTGTCTTCATCCTGCCTGTGTTCGAGCTTTTTTTTATCACAGGCACCCAACTAAGTTTCCAAACTCCAAATTTTAGGGAATCCCATGGCGCGGACCACACTGTTCCTCCAGGGAGGGGTCTTGCCGCACTTTAGCCATCTGCTGGCTGGTCCCAGGAAAGCTGTTGTATGACAACGCAGTAGTCATACAACACAGAACAGAAAAACCGGCACCAAGACCCGCTGGGCCCAGCCAGCTTTCCTGCTCCTGTGCCTGAGAACAGTGCAGCATGATGGCGCCACCCGATCTTCTTGGATCCCCCGAGGACCCAGGGGATCCTCAGACCACACTGTCACTCCTGGGATTCTGCCCCGCTACCCCACCTGAGCACCTTTAAGCCAGGCACATCCCCCACTATAACAGACTTCTGAAAGTCCAGATTTTGTGCTCCGCTGCTTATAATACTTTGCAGTAGCGCCGTCAGCAGCCTCCCTCCCCGCCACCATATCCAGTTATACCTCCCTCAAGCCTACTCTCCACACCCCCTACCTTATAAAAGATGATCGCTTTTCTACTTGCAGACTTGCAATTTTTGTTCTCTCTGATCTCAGATTGATTTCTTGGGTGTTCTGGATAATATGATAACTAGCTGTGCTCAAGGGACAAGACAAGCTTAGGGTCCCCTACTCCTCTGCCATCTTAACTCCTTCCCTGTAGTCACAGTTTTTGTTTTTTTTTTTTTAATTGGTTCATATTTTTGTCGAGAAAACACTAGGTCTGTGGTTTGAATGACAATCTATTTTCCAAATACAGACTTTATTTAGGAATTCTTCACTAGAATATATATGTTGCTCCTTGGGTTCCTTCACATTTATTGGTATGAACAAAAGCGTGGAGAAACTTTCTGGTTTGCTCTTAGTTCTTCAAAGTCAATTTATATTCCCCAGGAGTGGTAAAGCCCTCAAAGTAGGTCTCACATATAATCGATGGTTTGGGCACAGCAGGCATCAAAATTGATGTTGTTCACCTGAAGACAGAACTGCCGGGAAACCAGTTGGACTGAAAAAACAGACCAGAAAAAAAATGAATGTGTTTACACATACACATACTGCAGTTGTGGCAGCCAGTTAGTTAATCCTTAGTGAAAGAAAATTCATCTGAGTGGTTATCCCCATTTTTATATTTTCATATAAAGAGAAATTATTTAGTGCTTTATTTTGCGGCCTCAGTGCAAATTTAAACTATAATGAGATACCAGTTTGTACCCACTAAGATGGATGTAATCAAAAAGACAAATAATATCAAGTATTGTTGATAATGTAGAGAAACTGGAGAGAATGTAAAACATTGCTTGTGAAAAGGTAGAATGCACACTTTGGAAAACAGTTAGACGGTTTTTTAAAAAGTTAAACATAAATTTGCTATGTGACTCAGCAGTTCCACTCCTGGAGGTGTTTAACCCAAGAGGAATGAAATGTATGTGCACAAAGACTTGTACACAAATATTCATAACAACATTATTCACAATAACCAAAAAGTGGAAACAATTCAAATATCCATCAGGTAGTAAATTGGTAAACAAGATGTGGTATACCCACCTAATGAGATACTCTTCAGCAATTAAAAGGAATGCACTGTTGATACATGTTACAACATAAATGGGACATAATGCTAGGTTAAAGAAGCTAGACACAAAAGACTGTATATTGTATGAAATGCCTTGATAGGCAAAATGTCCAGAAATCTTGCTAGGGATAGGAACAGGGAATGTTTGCTAATTTATCTCAGCATTAGTTGGCTTTCTTCCCTTTCAAACAAACAAACAAACAAAAATTAGGTAGGGGGAGGCTCTTTCCTCCTTTAGGGCCTTCACCTGTGCTATTCTCTATACCTGAGAAGCTGGAAAGTTCTAACTTTCCTTTACCTGGCTAATACATACCAATACTTCAGGTGTCAGCTTAAATGTTTTATCTTCAGAGCAACTGTATCCTGACCTCACAGTTTAATCAAGACTCCTTGTGATACTTTCTTTTAGCACCTCATGCTGTCTTTTCATATTATTTATCACAATTGTTAGTCATTCATTTATTCAGCCAGTATAGGTGAACCACCTCCTATATGCCAGGAACTCTTCTAGTCTTGAGCTACAGGAGAAAACAAAACATGGAGCACATTATAGTGGGGAGAGACAGATAATGAACAAATTAGTAAATATAGAATATATGAAAAGGTGATAAGTGGTAGGGAGAAAGGTAGAACATGATGAAAGATAGCTTGGGGGAGGGATGTTTTTTATATAGTGTCTTCAGAAAAAGTCTGTCTAGGGGCGCCTGGGTGGCTCAGTCGGTTAAGCGTCTGCCTTCGGCTCAGGTCATGATCCCAGGGTCCTGGGATCGAGTCCCGCATCGGGCTCCTTGCTCAGCAGGGAGCCTGCTTCTCCCTCTCCCTGTGCTGCTCCCCCTGCTTGTGCTCTCTCATTCTCTCTCTCTGACAAATAAATAAATAAAATTTTTTAAAAAAATTAAGAAGAGACTCTTAATCTTAGGACAGAAACTGAGGGTTGTTGGATGGGAGTGGCATGGAGTGATGAGGTAACTGGATGATGAACATTGGGGAGGGTATGTGTTGTAATGAGCACTGGGTATTATATAAGACTGACAAATCACAGACCGGTACCCCTGAAACAAATAATACATTATATGTTAGTTAATTGAATTTAAATTTAAAAAAAAAAAGAAAAGGTCTGTCTATAATAAGATGACATCTGAGCAGAGTTTTGAATGAAGAATACACATATCTTTCAAAGTTAATATTTTCTTGGTTTTCTTGATAAATCCCATTCCTGTAAATCCATATTCTTAAAATTTGTATTGATTGATATTGTGTCTTTTTGATAATTCTTCAAAATAAGAGATATAGAACATGCAAATAGTATAATTACATCTCTTGCCAACTAATGTATATGAATTTGTATTACACAGGATCTTATCACTGCAAACACTTTGGCAAGTTAAAATATATTAGCATTTTCTCCGGAATGTCAGAATCATTTTACATTATAACCAAATTCTATCCAGATCTCTGAACATATGAAAAAAGCAAAACAATACTAACTTCTTTTGTAGAAATGAGAAGAGAGTAAGAGCATAATTTACTAAAACTAGAAAAATTAAACTTTCAGACATAATGAAATTGAGACAGTCTTAAACATTGTACAAAGGCGCAATTCTGACTGTTCTTCCCCTTTTCCTAGGTTAACAGTCTATTTGTTTTGACATTTATCTTTTATATCTGTAGAGCACTGTATGTTACCTATTGAGAGTTATTTTTTTACTGGTAAGGACAGTCTTGTATATCTACAGAGATAGAATATCACTTTTATAACCTTCCCATGTCTTCCCACCAATTCTTTCTTTCTTTTTCAGCAGCACTTTAAAGTAATAGGGTCAAAACCTGGGTAAATTTCTGAGATAGACAAGAAGAGCTAGTTAGTAGAAATTATTGTGAATCAGAAATCTGGTCTGTTTTGTCCTAGAAATTCATTTCTTTTCTTCTCAATTTTAATATATGAAGTCCTCAGTAATGGCTTATCAATCAGGTTTTTTCTGAAAGAAACATATCTAGGGAAAGAGATTAAAAATGGAGAGTGCTGGGGCGCCTGGGTGGCTCAGTCAGTTAAGCATCTGCCTTCGGCTCAGGTCAGATCAAGTCCCACATTGGGCTCCCTGCTCAGTGGGGAGTCTGCTTCTCCCTTTCCCTCTGCTTGTCACCCTGCTTGTGCTCTTTATGTCTCTCTCTCTCAAATAAATAAAATCTTAAAAAAAAAAAATGGAGTGCTATTCTTTTCATTAATATGTAGAAGGTAACTGACTAAAGAAAAAAAGGAAAAATTAAGTAGAAGAAACTTATTCACAAAAAGAAAAACTCACGAAAGATACCAGCATCATATGGCATTTTAATTTTTCAATTTTTTTTGTATCTACTAATTATAATAGATTTTAAAAATCCATTGGATTAATAAGATCATTCTGGGTACAGCTCTCAGAATATCTTTGAGAGTTTTTTAAATACGGTATATGGATTCCTGGGCCTCACTCCAGGCCAGAGGAATCAGGACAAGCCTAGTGGTTTTTATTTAATGAACCAATCAATACCAAGCCATAGATTGGCATTTTTGAACCATTGCTCTAAAACCATTCATTTTGTAGCTAATAATATGAGGTGGTCTATTATATATTTTACAAATGAAGCTGGCTTTAATGCATACAAAGTATTTGACAACTTTGAGATTATTCAAAAGATTGCTTGGTAGACTGTGAAAATCGAAATGTTAAAGCAATGTCTCCATCATTTGAATAAGTAATGTGTGAGGGAAAACACTTATGTGTTCTGGATTGTTTTTTTAAATCAATCTCATTATTTTAAACCTCTTCTCAACTGAATTATAGCACCATGAATATGGAAACCATATGTTTCATACTTCTTTGTAATCTCAGTGCTTGCACGGTACCTTACTCAGAATAGTCACTTCTAATATCTGATGATAATATTTTCCCACTAATTATGTCTCTACACTGAACTAATGAGTCTTTTACCTGTAGTACCTTGTGATAAACAGCACAGACTTATTAGGGCGGTCATGTTTGTGATACTGCCAGTAGCTGTAAAATGACTTATTTAACTGATCCATCTCACCCTTAACACTGGCCTTGTTACTAACAGATTTTGAGCCAATGGCTATCAGATATAGTCTAGAAATCTTGATTACCCCTCATTTTCTCTTCATTTTTAAAATTACAGATCCTGCTTTCAAGCTTTCAGTGTTTTTATTCAGAAGAATGTTTCCCTTAGCAAAGTCAAGGGTAACTGTTTAGCAGCTTCAAGTTCATCTTTCACATGTATTTGCTCAGTGTTCACCTCTGGTACCAGGCAGAATTCCCAGAGCATGAAAAACTACAAGGGGAAGAAAAGATTAGAAATCATACAAAGAGGGGGTGCCTGGGTGGCTCAGTTGGTTAAGCATCTGCCTTCCACTCAGGTCATGATCCCAGGGTCCCGGGATTGAGCCCCACATCAGGCTCCCTGCTCAGCAGGCAATCTGCTTCTCCCTCTCCCTCTGCCACCCACCCCCCTGCACTCGTTCTCTCTCTCTCTGTCTCAATCCCTCTCTCTATCTCAAATAAATAAATAAAATCTTTTTTAAAAAATCATACAAAGAGGAAATTAGGGGTTTTTTCCCCCTAAGAATTAAAGTTCTCCATCTATTAGTATATCTGGATGTAGTAAGATCTAGCTATAACTTACAGAAATCTATATTACTTTAGTCCCCCCATGTCCACAGTTTCAGTTACCCATGGTCAACCATGGTCCAGAATCAGATACCCTCCTTCTGACATAGCATAGCCTAGCGCTACATCACAGTGGGTCGCATTATCACAAGAAAAGGGACAAGTACAGTATAATAAGATACTTTGAGAGAGACAAGGAGAAGCCCCATTCACGTATCTTTTATTATAGTGTATTATTATAATTGTTCTATTTTATTACCAGTTATTAATCTCTTACTGTGCCTAATTTATAAATTAACCGTATGTATGTGTATGTAGGAATAAACATTGTATGTATAGGATTTGGTACTATCTGCAGTTTCAGGCATCCACTGGAGATCTTGGAACATACCCCTCTGCAAATAAGGGGGTGGGGGCGGCAGGACTACTATTTTTAGAAGTTTTGTAACCAATTATTTTGGAAGAAAAGAGGTAGATAATAAATTAATATAAATTATTTTGGATTTCTTTTAAAGAATGAAAAGCCCTAAAGTTGAGAGGTCAACCAGTTGTAAATATCAAAAGTGTTTTATTCTTCCTTTAGATTTATTCATTTAGGCTTTAATTAGCCCGGTCATTTAATTAATCTAGAATTTAATGTATTTAAAGTCAAAGATATTTATATTTATCTGAGGAAATACTTAGAGAAAAAAGTTATACATTGGACTTGAAAGTGCTCTAAATGAGAAAATTGTTTTTTTCCGACTTTTATATTATAGTCTCTCAGAAATTAGGCAAATTATAAACACCATGGCCTGCTTATCAGTAAATGACATTTGGGCGTAATTGCACTGTACTAAAACTAGATTCAGTTGTGCATTTTACATGAATTTGTCTATGAACTGTTTTACCTTGAGAGGTGACTGTCAGAAAAATATAAATGCAAATGTATTGGTTTGGGTTTCTTTTCTTTTTTTTTTTTTTAGAAGAATGCCACCTTAATACCACTTTCACTACAAAATTAAATTTTTTTATGCACTTTTCGAAACCCCCTTGGGTTATATTTATACTCTGTGGCTGATTACAGAGCCTTATCATTAGGCCTTAAACATCATTTAATTCATTATCATGAAGTGCGTATCCAGGGGTATTGTAACCCACATAATCTAGAGCATATCATCACAGGTATATTTACACAGGAACTCTGTGCATCTCTGGGGATACAGACCAGAGACCTCTGAAACTGCTAATTTAAATCTAATTCAACAGAATTAAGATTTCCAAACAAAATTTAGAAGGAAGGACAGCTCTGAGCTTTTAGAAATGCCTGCAGAAACAGAAAACCACCTTGCTATTTGAAGGAGGTATTTGAGCTTTATTCTTATAGGCTGGTCTGTGCACTGCCAGCAAGCAGCATCATTTATACGGCCCCTCTGACTCAGCCCCTGAGAAAGTTTTCACAATTTCCTTGTGAGAGATCATCATAGATTGCTTTTTGTGTAACATATGTCTAAGTCATGTTAAGTGTCAGATAAAACCCTCTTATTGGTCTTATTGGTATCCTCCCTCATTCACTCCCTAATCCCCATCAAACTAGAATCAGTGATCCTCCTCTGTGTATCCAGGTCACTCTGTACTGCTCTGTTCACAGAGCAAAGTACTCAAAGACAAAGCATAGGCACTCATTAAAAACTTGCGTGTTGAATAAATAAACTTTAATGATTTTCTAGTTCAGCCCCCCTCACCCATCTCACACATTGGGAAATTGAGTTACAAATGGTTATTTATTCAAATCACACTAGAGAACAAACTAGATCGCATGATTAGGAAAGGTCTGGGAGTTTGGAATTTAGGTTGGTCAACAACATTGGAGTTTGTTTCTCTTCACTCTAACAGCTGCAGTGAAGTTGCCAGTCCCTGAAGGAGGCTGAGTCAGGAAGCCCACAGAACTGCTTTGTCAAACACAAAAGACAGGGATCAAGCAAAAGTAATTTAAAGAAACTAATTGAGATTATTTTAAATGTGAATCTGTATACAAACAAATATTGGAAGCTTCTTGAAAGTATGAATGGTGTCCTGTTTTTCTTTCTGTATTCCTTTCCATTTTATAATTGGATCAACTCCCCTACTTTTTTAAATTTAAATAAGAGTAATAATAATGTTTGCTCCACTAGAACATGAGCTACAAGGCAGCAGAGACCATGTGTGTGCTGACTTTGGTATGCCCAGCACCCAGCACAGAGCAGTTAATATAATAATTAAAAATGATGACTCCCCAAGGAATTCTAAAAAAAAATCAGAGAGTAAAGAGTTCATTTTTAAATATGACATTGAACCTTATCAATATAGAAAGTCAACTTAGTAATAAAATCCTTTAGTGTTATACTTCCTACTTACTGTTTGAATATGCTTGTCTATTTTGTTCTCAGTTTTTCTTTTTCAATAGTGAACTAACAAGTTAGTGTGATAAAATTCACATTTATGAAAACAAAGCTACCAGTCAGTAAAGAAAAAAACAAATAGATGAGTACAGTTGCTGAGGATCTCATCCAAAAAAATTAAAACAAAAGATTTAAAACTGTAAATTCAAAATGTATTTGCATGTCTGAGTATTTTCGTATAATTAGTAAGCCTACTAGTCTTTTATGTTTTACCTAAGTAACATAAGTCTTAATCCAGCAAATATTATTCTTTAACTGAGTTTTTTATGTAACGTTTATAATCAAATCCATGATGCTATAAAGAAATTGAGTTTTTTAACTTCTAGTTTTCCGTTAATTATTCTTCCCTTATCTGGCATTAAGAAGCAGCATTTCTCCCAAAACAGCTCTTGGATTTTTCAACAGATGGAAGTTTATCTTAGATCAAAACAAAGCTTCTGTTTCAGTGTAGTTTTGCCTAAAGGCAGGAGAATAGACTAGAAGACTCCTTAAAGTCCCCTCCATATCCTCCCTATATGTTGTTGCCAAGTTTCACTAAATAGATGGACCCTATAATACCCATAAAAGAAGATAGAAATTCCGTACTTTCCTCATCAACCTTCATGCTTTGTAAAGTCATTTCACCTTTATTATTAAAAAGTTGGGCCTCAGAATTATAGTAAACAAATGTAATACTTTAAATAAAATTATTGTTTCTCAACCCATTGGAAAAAAGTTATTTCTCCACTTTACAGTTATAGTATCCCTACGTTATTTTTATTGTAATTGTATTGCCAAATCAGGTGTGAGATTCGATGTTGGATGTTACATGTAATCTGCACAGAAATCAAATTATTTAACCTCTAAGCCCACAATACCCCCTCCTGCTGGTTTGCTGTTAAATATTCAGTATTTTCTTGTCATGAATACAAATGGAGGACAAATTAGAATCTACAGACAGCTGACCTGAGCTTCAGATTAGAGACTGGGGGGCTTGTGCTGTTTTAAATGTTTTAATTATCATAGTCCCAGTAGCCATTTGAAGGACACACATAAAATCATTTTTTAACAAAAGAAAAAGAAAAAGCTTCATCTTCCTTTTTCTTCTTAATGTGAATGTTTGAGTGTGATTACATTTGCACTTCCATTGGAGCTATGCTAATTTGCTGCATGAAATTAGGTCTATTAGTAGTAATAATTTTTAAACCACTAAACATTTACAGTAGTATTTTCTGTTGGTGTGTGTTTTCCTTGTAGGAAAGATGATATATATTCCTCATTTTATTTCATAAGCTATAGAGATGTGTTTACTTGTAAATCCTAATTTAGACAACAGGTTCTGATTGTTCACATTCAGGGTATCGAAAATACATGGGAATAATGGACTAATTTAGATGTGATAGCATGTATTTGCATCAGCAAAATGTAGAGAACCCAAGTAAAATGAGCTAGAAAGATCATTCTGGGAATGAAAAATATTGAATGCTTCATAGTTTGAGATTTATTCTTATATGTTTCTTCTCAACTGAAAACCTAATAGAGTTGAAAGGGTATGAGGTAATTAATAACTAGAATGTTGTATTGGCTAATGAAATAAAAATTTTTGTCAGCATTTACAAAGCAAGGAGATAAACTTTTAATCTTTAAAAAGACTAAGGGTTTTTAAAAGTAAATTTCATTAATACTCATTTTCAAGAATATATTCTGATGCCTACAGTCTTGAATTTGCATTTTTTGTTTCTTGTATATGTTTGTGTAACATTGATTTGATTAGTTATGCCTGACTAGTAAGCAGTGAAACATTTTTATATACTCTTGGGAAATAAATTTGGCAGAAAATCAGCATGAGTAGATTTAATTATCACTCTGAGACCTTTTCCTTTTCTAGCTTAGTGATCCTGAAACTCCATGTGTCTCACTGAAATCTGTGTGGACGCTAAGCTTCGCTTCCCAATTTGTTCCTCCACGCAATGATAAGCCAAGCAATTACTGGTTTATTGATTTTTCATCATGGCAAATTTAAAGTTGATTTTTTCCTGAAAAGGCAGGGGTGATTAAGTGTTTCCCCTCAGTTTAGTACAAGAGAGCTATGTGGCAGAATCTAATATCCTGAGGTCAACCTCGGCAGGCAGATAATACGGTGTCTTGGCCACGTGTTAAAGAGAGAAATCAGGGCTACAAATGTGATAGGATATATGTGGAGACAGTTTAATTTGCTCCATTTATATGAACAAGTCATGTGGCACATGCTTGGAAAACATCATTTTGAATGGGCTTAGAAGTGAGGCCCACGTGGGCAGAAAGAATGAGTGAGTACAAACAAGAAAGGTGTTATTAGTTATTAAGGGAATTTCACTATCATTTTTAAATGAAAATAAGTAAACCATTGGTATCTAAGATGTTCAGAACATAGAGGGAAATCCACACATGCCATTAGGAAGATTTGCTGCTCTGTAAAATGTAAAAATAAATCACCTGTCCTGTAAGCAAATTATGATTAAGCTGTGCATACTAGTTTAAAAAATATATACATTCTAATCTCTTCAGGCAGTCCTCTAGCAGCGGTTTATTTTTGTGCTTTTCAAAGATAGAAATTTTTTAATCAAATACTCAATTATTGATTCTAATATAATTTATTAAATGCTTTGATCAGTATTTGGAAACAATACTATTTCATAGAAGTTACTAATTACTTGTTGTAAATAGGAGTAGAGATAAATGGACATTATTGTGGGAAGCTTTAAATCTAAGAATAGTAAGAAGGCTCATCAATAATGTGATTGAATACTTACTATAATTCTTATATAAAATGGAAGTGTTCTGGTTTTAGCTTTTCCAGTTATAGCAAGCAAATATATTTGCTAGAATATAAAATAGAAGATGCAATTTTCTATGTGATTGTTTTTCTGAATCTATTATATGAAAGCTAAATATTTTACTGAAACGTTGAACAAATTTAACCCAGTCCTAAATCTGCAGAGCCTGTTTTTCAACTGGTTTTATTATTTTTCAGTATGATTTCTCAATATTTACTCATTAGCAATCCACATTATTAAACCTTTATCAGTATGATTCAGAAAGATTCTAATTGTTTTCCCCTGGTAACCTAAGAATGAAGATTGTAGGCTGCTTTATGTATCTTGTTTACTAAAAAGTCCCCTTGGTTGTATCATCAATCACTACCTGACGTTAATTGTAAATTATACTTTTGGTGAATAACTGAAATAATGCCACATTTTTACTGTCCAAATGTTTTTATTTCTTCAAAAGGATAAACATTTAAATCCCTTTGAAACAGTGGTGCTAAAAGCAAATGTTTTATTATGTATGTTAAGCCAAGCTTA
The DNA here is from genome assembly GCF_003265705.2 of Callorhinus ursinus. NCBI lineage: Eukaryota > Metazoa > Chordata > Mammalia > Carnivora > Otariidae > Callorhinus > Callorhinus ursinus. The sequence goes on along the minus strand of NW_027397063.1, from coordinate 95,745,166 downwards.
GTTCTGATTCCAATATATCTTTTTAAATCTTGCACAAAGGATATAATATAAATATATTAATATCATTAATAGCATCTGTTCTCTCACTAAGCACCAAAGCAATGTACAGCCCCAGAGTTCTGCCTCTGATCAAGTACTTTCCTATGAATTAAAACCCATGTGGCTAGAATTAGATTGCACTTTCCATTCAGGAACCCCTTTTCTACCTTATCAGTGGATGAGCTCTGAAGTGTTGCGGTTTTTATTTTTTCTCACATCTAACAGTAACTGTGTGGCTACTTTTTGAAATTGGTGCATCTGCCACCTCAGAGTTACATTTTGAAAGATTTGTGAATTATTTTTAGTCATGTGGCAGATTTACATGAGCTATTCTCCAATATAGGTTGACTCCTAAATTACACAAGTATGATTTTCACTGACCTGAAGTTATTTAAAGACATTTCCCCTGAAACAATAAAAATTGCAGGAAAAAAATTCTACCTTTAATTAAAAAAAGGTTTCTACCTGGGTTGATGTGACATTCACATGTATGTGAAATACCCATACAGTACGTAAAAGAACATGATTAGGACATGATTTGAAAGGCTGTTTGTAAGCATCAGAAACAAAACTAATTTTTGTTTCAGCAAGTATGCTTATTTGTTCAGCGGCCACACCGACTATCACTTCTCCAGGTATTAAGCAGTATTGTACCACACACATCCTCACCCCTTCCCCAGAACCATTCCAGATATTTTCAGACTAAGAAAATGGAAATATATTACTCTTTCTTTAAATGTTCTTCCCTCTACCAGCCTTCAAGTGTTAGTTTATATAATGACTAAGTGATAATTAACCCTTTGCCTGACTTCTAGTGTCGACTGAGCAGCAGTGACCTCTTACAGTTAATGGTTGTTCGAAGGAAAAGGTCAATATGGAAACCGGATCACTGCCCTGCTATTTCATTCATAATCCTTCTGTTAGCAAAACCCCGAATCTCTTCCAAACACCATGTTAAGTGCTTGGGCTCTGAAGATAAATAAGGCAAGGTTCTTGCTCTAAAAAAGTTTGCAGCCTATTGGGGAGATATGTCATGATATGTATAAAACAAAATAAATAAGTATAAAACAAAGTAGAAATAAGCTCCAGTAAAGAAATACAGGTCCGACTGCCTGTGAGAAGGGGGAGATTGCTTGCAGCGGAGAGAATTGGGGGATGCCAGGAGGAAATTGCTTACATTTTTCAAATCTGTCAGTATGAACAAGCTGGAGTAAACATGTAGGTGGTGGGGGAGGTGAGAGAATGGCTTTTGAGTGCTTACCAGTACTCATACCTAAACATACCTTACCTAACTTCAGCCCCACAACAGCCCTGTGAATTATGTGTTCTCATTTTGTAAGCAAGGAAACTTGACAATTTAAGTGACCTTGAGCAAGTGACTGCTTACACCTAGTAAGTAGTAGAGCTGGAACTTGGAAATTCACATTCTAACTTTATACTCTAACTTTACACTTCATCCTTGGAACAATGTGACAGCCAGGTGGCCTACACAGCAATTGGACCTTGATCTTGACCTCACAGCAACATGCTCTGAGCTGTCCCAGTGCTTCCCAAACTGGTGTACATCAGAATCACCTGAGGGTGGTTTTTAAGATATTTAGATTCCAAACACCTTACATTTTTTGGAATTTTGAGGGAGTCAACCCAAGAACCTATATATATTCTTCAAGTTTCTGAGGTGATTCTGATTTTTTAGCCAGCACTGCTGCACAGACAACATCTCTATATAATTGAACTACCAGCTACAACCATAATGTACCACGTACTGACAAGAATGAATATATAGTCGTGTATTCATATTTAATCATATTTCTTTTGCTAACCAGTCATGATTATTTAAATATTTAATGGTATAATTTTGAAAGTGTCAGAACTTCCAGTCAAAACTTGCAGAATGGGTGTCAGTAACTTGCAAGAAAACGCTGCAGACAATAGTGGAGCGCACTTTTAAGAAAGATTGCTTCACAGATACTCTTAATGGCAAAGAACATTACTGTGAGCAGAAACATAGACACCAACAACCCTGAGTTGAAAGATTCAGAAAAATTGTATTTCGAATGTGAGAAAGTTTTAGGAATACCATAGTCAGTCTTTTTATATACGTGCAAGAGTGATATATAATTTTTTAAACTCTGTTTCCAATCTAAAAGAGCTCTTTCGATAGTTACAAAAAGAATTCTAAGTGATAAGAAAGCATTGTGCCATGGTTTGACAGCTTTTTCTTTCTTACTAATATGTGAAAGAATTGTGTATTACAATCAATGGCACCTTAGGTTTGATGAAATATTTAGTACCTATGTTATATTATTTTTGTTGTCCTATTTTATCCTTTAATTTCTCTGTTGTGACCTGCCATGTTCAGCTGACATAAACAATTCTTTGTGATGATGACTGACCAGAGTATGTTTCTCAACCAATGCTGAGAATATTGGAAATTTTAGACATTAAAGAGGAGGTATTTAGATATTAGATATTAGAGTATATCAAGATGTTATTAGAAATGCTAGCAAAGTGTCCATTATAAAAATAAAATTCCCTGATAGTTTTTTGTTTGTTTGTTTTGATTTTATTTATTTGAGAGAGAGAGCATCCCAGTAGGGATGAACAGAGGAGAGGGAGAAGCAGGCTCCCCACCGAGCAGGGAGCTGGATGCGGGGCTCGATCCCAGGACCCTGGGATCATGACCTGAGCTGAAGGCAGATGCTTAACCGACTGAGCCACTCAGGCGCCCCTCCCTGATAGTTTTTAAAATAAAATTTTTGTTTGACAGGTGAAAGAGGCCATTCCCACATTAACCTCTATGGTTAAATGAGTAGCTTATTTCTAACTAAGTTAAGCCAGGAGATGAGTCTCTTTGTTTAACACTTCTTAAAGTAAAAGTTAACATCCTGCCTTTATCTAATTGCTATCAAAGACATTAGCCTATTTGGCTCTAGCGTGATTCAATTGCATGAGGTCATGCAGCCTAGCCGTAATAACTTAAAGTGCTTCACTCGGTGATAAAAAAATATATTAAAATGCTCTCAGGTTCATTAGTTATTGCCTAAGGTCATGCTTTATGGTCAGTCCATTTACCAAAGTTTGTTGTTAATAGCACTGACCTGAACTCACATTTTTAAGTCTTTCGATATAAGAAACATATTAAGTTTTAAGAAATTATGTTTGTATTTTAATCCACTTAAAGTTGTTTATTTTCATTTTTCCCACTTGGTAGAAGAGTTGGAAATATATTTAATGATATACTGTCACTAAAGTATACATGAAAGATTTTCTCTTCAGCCTTGATTTTGAAGACAAATTTTAAAACCTTTAACAAAAATATTCTGCTATATAAATGGGAAGGCTTTGATTTAATTTCATTTTTACTTTGATTTCAAATCCTTCTCTATACTTTCATAAATAACCAAATGAGAGTGGGTCCCTCCAAGTCCACCCTTTGTATCCTTTATGAGCATGTGTTGCTTCATTAGGCTGGCTCAACCACCTGGTGTGGAATCTTTGGTCTCAAGAGACTCTGTCAACATCTGGCATTAGCTATGATCTTTTTATGTATGCTCACTCTTTCTATTGACATTTTAAAAAGAAAAAGAATGTGGGACAAACTAAGAAATTATATATAGGACAATATAAGATAAAGCTATAATGGATCTGCTATGCCATATTTTACATTACAGTAGATAGAAGAAACAAACCAGTAAACAGAAGATTAATAAGTATATCAAATTAATTTATTTTAGAGCTTAGTGTGATATATATTACTTAAAAGATACATTTGGAATATTGTTGGTTGAGTTATTATCTAGGGCCAAAATCTAATCATCCTGAAAAAGAAGTGACAAATTTCAATCTGCTATTAAACTTTAGTTGTACCTTTTTAGTATCATTTTTAATAGATTAAAAATATAGGATGATTTGATAGTAAAACAGGAAGAGGGGTTGCTATTTTGTTAACTTTCTGAAAGATTATATAGTTGAATTTCTGAACTAGGGAATACTGAGATAATGTATGAAAGTGAGTATTTTCTTATCACAGAACAACCAAAGAACATCATCCATTATGACCTGAAAAAAAAGTAAAAGAGGGTATTGGGTAACTATAACTGAACCAGTTACAGTGGAAACAAGTATACTGTGGCTGGTTTTTAACTGAAAATCTATTTCTTCATTACCATAAAGAATTTTTAAATAAATATAACAAAACAAACTGATTATTTTTAGTGTAATTCTGTAAAGTATCTTGTATACTTAAAATGAAGCAAAACAGGCTCTACAGGCAAAAAATAAAAGCAATGTTTGGTATGTTTTTATAGACATAGTCATTCCATGTAGTAGTATGTAATATTTTTATTAGAAGCAAATTATGAATGAATTATCAAATCAAGTATAGCTGTCATTTGTATCTATTTAATTTAGATAAGGTGAACATTAGACTCCATAACGTGTAGGTTTACTTACGGTATGGGACAATGTTAAGATCATATGTAATAGATCTGTAGGTGAGTGGAGAGAAATTTCTTCCTGGAGCTCAGAAGATGGAGACTTACTCTGATCTTAATATGCTGACCTGCTGAGTGATCTTGAAGAGTTGTTCGTATTTACATGTGCAGCTAAGATTGTGAAGATTGTGCAGCTATTAAATGCATTACTTTTATAACTTAATGGGACAAAGATTAACAGCAGCATTGAGCACTAATTTAATATAACAGATTCACTAAGTATAATTTTAGCATTGAAGACAAACCTCTCTAATAACTTGGCGGGGGGAGTGGAGACATCATTTATTATTCTGATACTTAAGTGAGGTCAGTACATTAAACTATATAAAACTTTTGCTTTTTAAATATTATCTTTTCTTCCCTATTTTGAGGTCAACTGAAACTGGTCATTTTATCATGGTTTTCCTGGTTAATGTGATTTATATAATAGATATCTCATTTCCAGTTGTCGACTAGGAAATAGGCCAGAAGAAGGAACTCTAGAGGAAGTAAAATAATAGCTATAGCAGTACTTTCACTGAAAACGTCTTTGCTTCATGGAAGACTTTCTTAAAAATTTGACAGATAGAAAAAAATGGGAAATATTCTTAATGGAGGTCCCTACATTAAGTGGATATATAGTGTATAAGATGTATAGTACCCTATTTTTGGAAAGATGTAAACCTCAACTGGCTTTCATATTCAGATAATTCAGTCAAATTCTAAATTATTCAGGATTATGGGAGTACCAGGATTTTGTTTTTTGGATTTGTTTTTTGTTTGGCTGTTTGTTTTCCTGAGTAGGTGTAGGCTCTTTAGATCCCAAATGATATAATTGACCTTGTTAAAATTGTATTGTTTTTAACTAAATGGCAGTTCCTAAAAGTGGATGAAAATTTTAGATTTGATTAACCATTTGGAGTGTATAGCAACATAATATTACTGGACAAATACTATCATCTTCAGTTACCAAATTATGTGCTGAAATAGTGAAAATGAAGGTACATCAGTATAGTATTCATGTATGATCACAGCACATATCAACAGTCAAAACCTTCAGTACTTTCAGTACTTTTGACACTGGTAGTATGGGTTTACCTTATATTTTGATATATTGAAGAGAATTTTTCTTATCTCAGTAGCATTTGTTTATAAAGTTTGTTTTAACTTCTGACTTGTATTATTTAATATAAGCCTTTCCTAACAGTGTTAAATAATAAAGACAATTTTTAAAGTCATGATGTATTTTCAATCAAATAGTACTCTCATTCCAATTGGATAGTTTTGAACAAATCTGCCAAAGCTACTCATAGGCTATTTTCACTACAGAATGGTCTCTAGATAGCTGCAGATGGTGTAGAAAATTGATCTAAATGTGTTCTGCTCCAGGACACACTCCAGGAGTAGGCAGTAGGTGGGGATGTTCTTGTTATTCTCCCTTTCTTTTTTTTCCTATAAATAAATTGCCAGTAAGTTCTGGGTAAATGACTTCCATTCTCAGATACTTTTCAAGTTAACATTTCATTTCTAAGTGCCATTTTGTCCCTCTCTGTTCCATTAGAAATAAGTGACGTCATAAAACGACAGAGCTGTGAGGAATCTTAAAGATCATATCTGGTTCAGCTGTCTCAATGCTCTTTTACTTTATAACTAAGAATTCATTTTCCCCCATCACCTCCACTCCCCACCTCAAATAGCACCCCTACCCCCAGCTCACCAGAAATGTGCTGTGGTGAAGAGGAAAAAGCAAAACCAGGTCAAGGGGTGGGGGAGTGACTAGGGTTCAGAGAAAGAAGCTCTAAATGTCATCTTGCTTGAAAAAGTAGCTATTTCCATCAGGAGAGCTTACTCTGGGGGGGACAGTCCTTACTACAGCAAGAGGTAGAAAGAGGCAGTCTAGTATCTTATGTTAACTAACTCTACTCAGTGGTTCCTGACCTGACTCTGAGGTTTTAGGATAGCCTGGACCTTCATTTATCTTCAACAGAGTCAGGGAATTCTAGGAAGCAGATTGAAGTAGAGTAAGACTTGTTAAATCCCTTATAACAAATGCTACAAGAAGCCCTAATCATCACCTACTGAGTTGACGCAGTAGGTCGCTGTTCACAACTAAGCAATTGCTGAGTGAGTAACTTGCCTTGGAGGCGTGAATAAACTTTTATTCTCTCAACTCGGGAGTAGAAGCTTTTGAAGCAATTTTAGTCAGGTCCCATATTCATGTTTTGAGGTTTGGACTTTTAATTTATTTTCTGTTGAGGGGTGAACATGACAAGAGGAGTCTATGCAGAGAATAAGAAATATTTTTTGTCCTACGCCTTCCTTTTGTTGCTTCAGAAACAACTTGTTCTTGTTTTAAAAGATGCTCCATAGATGAGCCAAACTAGAGAAAACAGATTTTTTGATCTATCCAAAGAAGTTATATTAGGAAAGATTTGAGGCTAGAATGAAAATTATACTTGAAGTTGTTTTAAAAAGGGGGGGGGTGGTTAAAGGTTTAACAATGAATTCTTGAAATTTTTTATTACTTCAATATCATAATATTTTCTCTTTTATCTTGAATGCAGTGAAATATTTTGTATTCTCAGGGCTCACTTAGCAAACAGAGGAGCAAGGTAGCCCAATCAGAGCAAAGAAACCTACAATGTGCTAATAATAAGCACCTTGTCCTATTTGTGCTTTTTTGTTTGTTTGTTTGTTTTAAGATTTATTTATTTATTTTAGAGAGGGCGCACACAGATGGGGGAAGGGGCAGAGGGAAAGGGAGAGAAAGAATCCTCAGGCAGACTCCATGCTGAGCACAGAGCCAGACTTGGGGCTCAATCCTAGGCCCTAAGATCATGACCTGAGCCAAAATCAAGAATAGGATGCTCAATAGACTGAGCCGCCCAGGTGCCTTCTCTCTCATTTAGTTTTATGCTCACAAGAATCTGCTAAGGTAGGTAACATTTTACAAGTAAAGAAACTGAGTCTTAGGAAAGTTGAATAATTTTTTGTAGTCACGCGATTAATATGACCAGAGCCAAAATTCAAACTCAGTTTGTATATCCCAAACCCTTGATTTTTTTTATGTTGTCTCAGTACCCATAAAAAAAAAAAAAAGAATAAACTTGGCTCTAAACAACAACAGTTCACAAAGTAGAATGATATCAGTGAATATTTATTAACTACATAATACCTTATTAAATACAAACAAGTACTTCTAAGATGTTTCCCCTCAAAAAACTTCTATTTTTGAAATTTGATTCTGTAGATACTTTTAAAGGTATATACATAATCTTAATTTATCACATTATGTGTACTTCCTTTTCATAAAGCATTATCTCCACTGTGAATTATTCATGCAACGTTTGGTCCCTGATTATGCACACACTGCCCTCAGTCACTCAGGAAACTCAGGTAATGGAAATGTGTTTTAATGACAGCTTAAATTGGGGGGGTCAGTATACTACTGCCGACCTGCCAAATCCAGCCCACCACCTGATTTTGTAAATAAAGTACTATTGGAACAAAAGCCACACTCACTATTTGCATATTGTCCCTGGCCGCTTTTGTGCTCTAACAGCAGAATCTATTAGAGATGGAATGGCCTGCAAAGCCTAACATATTTACTGTCTGGCCCTTTATGGGACAAGTTTGCTGACCCCTGGCCTAAATCAATATCATAGTAATTTTAATATCAAAATATAACTGAATATAATATAAAATAAAATTATACACATATATGTTATATATAGTATATATATGTATCTTCACACATAGACAAAGTATACATAAAAGAAAAATTATCTGGGAAATATCTGTTCTTATGTGGTATCTGTGCCCCTGTACTCCTTCACCTAACTGCTTTGCCCTGGTTATTAAATATTAGTATTACATTCCTAATAATACATATCTAGGGGATACAATTGAGACTTAAAATGTATTTATGAATACTTATTCTTCCTATGAATAAGAACTTTGATTTTATGTATTTTTCACATTTTTGCATACTTGAGAGTTCAGGTTTCTTTCTTTTTTTAAAAAAAGATTGTATTTATTTGAGAGACAGAGATAGCGACAGAGATAGCAAGAGAGAACACAAGCGGGGAAGAGAGGAGAGTTCAGGTTTCTGTTTGAGTGGGATAATCCTATAGTTCTCAGACTTTAGTGTGCCTCAAAATCACCTGGAAATTGACAACACCACTCCCAGTGTGTCTGAATCAGTAGGTCTGGGATGGGGACTAATAATTGCATTTCCAACAAATTTCCAGCTGATGATGATGCTTTGGTCTGGGAACCACACTTTGAGAACCACTGGAATAGACCTTGAAGATGGTAAAAAAGGGTAGCAGGGACCCATGAAAGCATTCACTGAGAGAGCTTGAGTCTTCTGAAAATTTACCATACTTTCCCAAGAGAGGGTCTATGGCATTAAAAGGATTTGATAAGTAGGGATGAAAAAGCAAAATACAAAATAGGATATACTGTAGAAATTTGTAATTGGATAGTCAACAGATGTAAGGTAACATGCAGTAAAAAAGTGTTAAGAATGGAAGGACTACTTTATATTATTTTTTAATTGAAAGACCTACATTCACATACTGACCTTTCTACTTACTGTTTGTATGACCTTGGCTGTATCACTTAATCACACTGAACTTCAATTCTTTTTTTTTTTAAGATTTATTTACTTATTTATTTGAGAGCGAGAACACGAGCGGGAGGGGCAGAGGAAGAGAGAAACTCTAGCAAACTCCACGCTGAGTGTGGATCCTGACTCCAGGCTCAATCTCACTACCCTAAGATCAGGACCTGAGCTGAAACCAAGAGTCAGACGCTTAACTGACTGCACCACCCAGGTGCCCCTGAACTTTGTGTACAAATGAAGATACCAATGCCTATCTCACAGGAATTTTGTAAGGACTAACTATATGAAAGCACTTGGTAAAGTTTATGCAAGTGGTAGCTGGGAGGTATGTGTTTTCCCAAAATCTTGATTGGGGAAAGAACTAAAGAGCCTATCTATTAGGAAGTAAAATAAAGGAAACATTTAAAGTTTGTTAAAGGAAGACAGTGATCAACACTGACTTCACTGAGTTATTAATTTATTAGATTCATTTGTTATGTATTTCATTTAAATTCTGAGGTTTGGCATTCAAATTTCCATTAATTTAGACTGTTTAGACTTTTGAGGTTTTCATTTGTCAAAATTGTTAGCTCATGGGTATTACTAACACAGATATTGATGTGTAGCTTTGGCCTATTAGCTATCAGTGGAAATCAGAAAATCAATAAACTTAATAGCTGTTCATTACACAGTTGATGCATTTGCAGGACTATGTTGAGTACTGTCAGCGAGTATTCAATTCAGTCAAAATCTATTACCAGATCACTGCCAGAAGTTTTTTTATAATATACTGTTTTATTTATGACTTTATATAGCTACTACAGCAGTTTTTTTACGAAGCAGCCTTTTGTCTTACAGGATTCATATTCCTCATAATCTGTCGTCTTTTCACCCAGTTGGAAGCACCTACCAGCTAGGAATTATCATTCCTAGATTAGCCCTCTCTTGGTATAAGTAGGGCTGTAGCTCTCAGATCAGCTTCTGCCCTAGGATTAATTCCATCTAGTCCATTCACTCAACCAGGTTATATTTACGATTTCTCCTATGTGCTAAGTACTATGGGAGTACATATATCTGGGCTTTTTTGTAGTATATCAGCTATTGGGGGGAGGAATGTATAAAACTATAATATAAGGAGAATAAAATAAATACCATGCTGGGGGTTCCAGAAACAGTAAACTCTAATCAGTGGAATTTGGGAAGACTTCATAGGGAGTGGCATTTGAGCTGAATTTTGCAGAGATAAAATTCACTTTGTGAAGACTAGATGATAGACATTCCAGCCTGAGGGAAGAACTTGAAAAGAAGTATTGCATGCTATAGAAGTTCATAGAAGAGTTCCTAATCAGACTTCCAGGTCAAGGGACGATTTCTGGAGAAGGTAAATTATAAGGGGTTGAGGGTTAAGGAACAAATAAGAGCGATCCAGATGAACGGGGGAAAGGATAGGAATGTACTAGGTAAAGGACATAGCATTTGTGAAACCTAGAGATAAGAGAACATAGTTCCTCAAATAATTGAGAACTGAATGAAGTTTAATATGGCTGACATCAAGTGATTCATGTAGGGAATTGATATTCTCCAAGTATAGAGGCCTTATCATGCAGATTTACAGACTCTTCTCTGTGAGGCCCCTGGGTAGCTCAATAGGTTAAGCATCCGACTCTTGATTTTGGCTCAGGTCATGATCTCAGGGTCATGAGATCAAGCCTTGCATGGAGCCCACATGCAGTCTCCTTGAGATTCTCTCTCTCCCTCTGCCCCTCTTCCCCTCACACTCGCTCACACACTCCATCTCTCCCAAACAAACAAACAAACAAATAAATAAATTTTTTTTAAGATTTTATTTATTTATTTGAGAGAGAAAGCATGAGCAGGAGGGAAAGGGAGAAGGAGGCTCCCTGCTGAGCCAGGAGCCCAACATGGGGCTCCATCCCAGGGTCCTGGGATCATGACCTGAGCTGAAGGCTTAATCAACTGAGCCACCCGGGCATCCCAGTAAATAAATAAAATCTAAAAAAAAAAAAAAAGGAAACTTTCCTTAACAGAGAAAAACACTCCAGAAATTCATTAGAGCTAGAGATTTACCCACGGAACAGATTTTTATAGGTGATACTAAGAATGTCTGTTGTTCTAAATAAAGTACCTTGTTCTAATAGCAGCACCTTGAAAGTCCATAAAAGAATAATGTTTGTTGAAAGTAAATGGCCTTTTTTGTGTATGAAATAAAAATATGACAGTTCTTCCTTTGTAGCGGGGTTAGGATTATCCTGTGTTCGGAAAGAAGAGTTGGGGGGCAGGGGCGGAGATTTTAGGAATGCTGGTTTCCAAATTTTAAACAAAACCTTTTTATAAGAATTCTTTTAATCAGTTTTTAATCTGGGTCATTAGGCTTTTTGTGTTGGTTTGTTTCTTGTTTTTTAAATATTCTTTCCTTCAAATAATATTTGTTGCTTGTTTCTGAGAGCTTCAGCCAACATCAAGGCTATGATAACCAGGCTGTCCCCACCTTCAAGAAAGGAGAGTCCCGATATTTAGGTATGATAGGAGGTAGGAGAGAAGCAACAGCTGAAGCTGGGGGAAGTGGTGAGAGTGTCTCATGACACTCCTGTCCCATGGGACACTCTGACACCTGTTACAGAGCCAAAGATCTTCCCTGTCTCTCCCCATCCTGTTTGTTTTCCTTCTCTTTTCTTTCTCATCTTTTTCTTTTTATTTCTCCTTCCTGTTTTCTCATGCCTTTTGTGCGAGTCTCTTTATGTCACATAGGCCTCCCCACTCTCTCTGTATCTCCTTTTTCCCTAACTCCCATTTTCCTTCTTCAAGTGGCCACAATATATAACTGAAGTTTGGGTTATATTTGTTATACTTAAATGTCATTTTGTTTCCCTCTTCTTTTAAAATACATATAAATGAAATGTTTCATATTTTTCTCCAGATCTGTTCACTTTTCCATATATGTAAGCATATATGGTTTGCTCACTTATATATTCTGTCTTTCTTCCCCACTATGGGTCAGTGACATTTAACTGAAAAAAGATCAGTCTTTCCTCATTGACTATACACAACAGGCTAGGAAGAAGCTGGTAGGGGTCATCCTCAATTGCTATCAATGCCCTACAGATGCTTTTAGCAGAGGTTGGGTTAGACTATTTTCCTAGAGTCCTTGTAGCATAGAAGATATTATTACTAAAATGATCTGGGAAAGGCTTCTTACAGGAGTCACCATGGTGACAACATTCTGCCTGATTTTTAACTCTAACATTTTCCAGGCACAGACATCACGTCCATCACATAACATCACAGCATGTTCATTTTGCCCATCCTGTTCTCACCACAGGCACTACCCCTTCTTTACTGTATACCACACTCAATAATCTTCATAATATGTTAAGAAGATTATATTTTTGCAAAATTAAAGTTGAAAAATAATAATCTGGTACCAAGGCTATACTAAAAACAAAAGAACTATTTATGTAAAGTGTTCACTTTGGATAATCTCTTTGATACTGCCAAATAATTTTAAGATTATTTGATAAGTACTCATGGAAAAATGATTCTGATTGTTCCATGATATAAGATTCAGAATTGTTTCTTTAACAGAACACTGACACTGCCTGAGTAGTGTGTTATAGAAGATAAAACATGGCCTACAAGTCAGAGAGGTATGACTACAAATCCTAGCTCTGCCATTTACTAGCCATTTACCAACTGAGTGGTTTCTCATCATCACAGACCTCAAGCAGACACGTAAGACTTCACAGCCATCCCACTGTGTTTCTCCAGTAGTCCCACTGTCCTAAGTCAAATATGGCACATCTTTCTTTTCAAACCTACCACATCCTCTTCTCTTGGTGCATGCGTAGCTGATGACCTACCTCATACTTCCTTGACAGAATAGGATCCATTAGACAGGAACTTCTTCATCTTGTCACCTGCACATCTGTAGGACAACTGGAATTTGCTCTGATCCTTTTCTTCCTTTTATATTCAGGGTATTATCATTTCCTCTAATGCTGTTCTGAGGCCTCTATATCAACAGGAAACAAGCATGCTCTGTGATTCCCCATCTAAAGTAACCTCCCTTAAACCCACAATCATCATCGTGTTTCTCTGTTTTCCTTCATAGCCAGATTCTTTCTACACTCATAGTTTCTACTACTTTACCTCTCATTCACTCTTTAAAAGATATACCAGTTTTGCTGAAATATAATTCAGATACCATGTAATTAATTCATTTAAAGGATACAATTCAGTAGTTGTATTATATTGAAAGGGTTGTATAACCAATACCCAGTCAATTTTAAACCATTTTCAGCTTGTTAAAAAGAAACCCTGTACCCATTAGCAGTCACTCATCCCATTCCCATCCCCAAGTCAAAGGCAACCACTTGTCTACTTTCTGCCTATATTATTTGCCTATTATGGACATTACATATAAATGAAGTCAATATATGGTGTTTTGTGACTGGCTTCTTTCAGTTAGCATAATATTTTCAAGGTTCATCCATGTTGTAGCATGTATCAGTTATTGATCCCTTTTATGGATGAATAATATTCCATTGAATGAATCTACTACATTGCATTTATCCATTCATCATTTGATGGGCATTTGAGTTGTATCTCTTTTTGCTTATTATGAATAAGGCTGCTATGAACATTCATCTCTAAGTTTATGTGCGGATGGATATATTTTCATTTCTCCTGGGTATATGCCTAAGAGTAGTTTTGCTGGATCATGTGGTAACTCAATATTTACCCCAATATGAACTGCCAGACTCTTTTCAAAGTGGCTGCACTGTTTTAGATGGATCTACAGAGTATAATGCTAAGTGAAATAAGCCAGTCAGAGAAAAACAAATACCATATGATTTCCCTCATATGTGGAATTTAAGAAACAAAACAAACAAAGGGGGGGGGAAAGAGAAACAAAACAAAAAAACACTTAACTACAGAGAACAAACAGATGGTTACCAGAGGCAAGGTGTGGGGCAGGATGGGTGAAAGAGGTAAAAGGGATTAAAGTACACTTATCTTGATGAGCACTGAGTAATATATGGGATTGTTGAATCACTGTATTGTCTACCCGAAACTAATGGAACTCTTTGTTAACTACACTGGCATTAAAAAAACTTTTTTTAAAAAGTGGCTGCACCATTTTATATTCCCACCAGCAGTGTACAAGAGTTCCAGTTTCTCCACATCCTCACCAACACGTGTTATTGTCTGTCTTTTTTTATTATAGCAGTCCTAGTGGGTATGAAGCGATATCTCAGATTTTTATTTTCATTTCCCTGATGGCTAATGATAGTGAACATCTTTTTTATGGACTTATGAGCATTTGTATATCTTCTTTGAAAACAATGTCTGTCTATTCGGATCCTTTGCCCATTTTTTTAATTGTGTTGTCTTATTCTTATTTAGTGTAAGAGTTCTTTTTTAATATTTTCTGGATATTCAACCCTTAGTAGGTATATGATTTGCACATATTTTCTTCTGTTATGTTAATTGTCTTTTCACTTTCTTAATGGCATTCTTGGAAGCACAGAAGTTTTTTCATTTTGGTGAAGCATAGTTTATCTACTTTATCTCATGTCATGTGTGCTTTTGGTGTCACATCTAAGAAGACTTTACCTACCTCAAGGTCTCAAAGGCTTACTATATTTTCCTCTAAGACTTCTGTAGTTTTAGTTCTTACGTGTAGCTCTGGGATCCATTTTGAGTTCATTTTTGTGTGGGTATGAGGAAGGAGTTCAACATCATTCTTTTGTATGTGGTTATCCAGTTGTCCCAGCACCATTTGTTAAACTCATTCACTTTTAAACTATTTTTATCAAGTAGGAAATACATTCAAAATCCTATTTATAGTATATGTGAAAGGTATAAAACAGCAGTAATACAGACACCTGCATACATCTCCCAACTTGAGATACAGTGAAACCCCTTCTTTCAATGTTCCCAATCTTACCTATCCTGATTTTTGTCCCTGTTATTCTCTTGTTGCTCTGTGTTTCACTACATTTGTGTGTATTCCCAATAATATAACATTTAATTTTAGATGCTTTTTAGCTTTTTATAAATAAAAAAAAGAGTGTGGTTTTTTAGGACTTACTTTCTTTTTCTGTTCAGTGTTATTATACACATCCATAGTAATGCTTATAGTTGTAGTTTATTCATTTTAACTCTTAGAAACTATTCGGTTTTACAAATATACCCAAATGTATTCATTCTCCTGTTGATAGACATTTGGATTGTTTCACATCTTTTGCAATCACAAACATTGCTCATATAGTTCCTCTCTCCTGGTGCACACGTGCAAGACTTTTTCTAGGGCGTGTATGTCTAGGAGTAGAACTGCTGAGATACAAGGTAGACACGTCTTCAGTTCTACCAGATAGTGCCCAGTTGGTACCAAAGTGGTTGGTGCCAGTCTTTACTCACAAAAGTATTTTATGGCATTTCTGGTTGCTTTACATCCTTGTTATACTTGGTATTTACAGACTTCTTTATTCTTGCCAGTGTGTGTGGTCTTATTGCCACAATGTGGTAACTGTAAAAGGGTATCTGATCTTGGTTTGAATGAGCATTTCCAA
The DNA here is from genome assembly GCF_003265705.2 of Callorhinus ursinus. NCBI lineage: Eukaryota > Metazoa > Chordata > Mammalia > Carnivora > Otariidae > Callorhinus > Callorhinus ursinus. The sequence goes on along the minus strand of NW_027397063.1, from coordinate 95,729,453 downwards.
GATTCCAAGCACTTCCAAGATTCTCCTAAAGTATGTGTTGGTCATTGGTATTTCTTCATCTGTGACATGCCTATTAAGGTTTTTAGTGCATTTTTCTATTGGTTTCAGAATTTTCAAATTTTTTTGTCAACTATTGTGTTATAGATATCTTCTTTCAGTAGGTCTTAGTTTTGATGTATTTGAGTTTATCAATCCTTCCTTTTATGTTATCTACTTTTTTATGTCCTGTTCTATAAATTCTTCCCTAATTCAAGGTCTTACGCATATTCTCCTACACTGTCTTCTAAAAATTTTGTCTTCCGTGGTTAAATCTTTAATCCACCAGGAATTGATTTTTGTTTATGGTGCACTGTAGGGGTCCCAGTCTTTTTTCATATGGGTAACTGTTTAGTCCAACATCATTATTGAATACTCTCTCTTTTTCCCTCCTGAACTACAATGCCAGCTCCTTCATCAACCAAGCTTCTCAATGTGTGTAGAATATTTCTGTCTTCTCTGTCCTGCTCTATGTCCTGCTTGATCAAATTAATTATCCCTACACTAATAGTGTATGTATTAATTACTAGCTTTATAATAAATCATGATGTCTGGTAAGACAAGTCACCCAGCTCATTTTTCTCTGTATGAATATTTTGGTTATTTTTAATCTTTACTTTTCCATATACATTGGAGAATGTATTTTTTGAGATTCACTAAATTGATAAATGAATAGACTGACCATTTGATATGCTGGGATTTTTATGGAAATTGTGTTGAACCCATAGACTTGGTAAGAAATGGTATCTTAATGATATTGTATCTTCCTATCTTTGAACATGGTTAGCTCTGCATGCTTACTCAGGTCTTCCTTTTTTTTTTTAAGATTTTATTTATTTATTTGACAGAGAGAGAGAGAGACAGTGACAGAGGGGACACAAGCAGGGGGAGTGGGAGAGGGAGAAGAAGGCTTCACGCTGAGCAGGGAGCCTGATGCGGGGCTCGATCCCAGGACCCTGGGACCATGACCTGAGCCGAAGGCAGACGCTTAACGACTGAGCCACCCAGGCACCCCTTACTCAGGTCTTCTTTAAGATTTTTTTTTTTTTTAATTCATTTGAGAGAGAGAGAGCATGAGAGGGAAGAGGGTCAGAGGGAGAAGCAGACTCCCTGATGAGCAGGGAGCCCGACCCGGGACTCGATCCTGGGACTCCAGGACCATGACCTGAGCCGAAGGCAGTCACTTAACCAACTGAGCCACCCAGGTGCCCAGTATGGTCTTCTTTAGTGTCTGTTAGTAAACTTTCACAATTTTGTCCCTAATGGACTAGCATATCACTCTTTGGATTTATTCTTAGGTCTACATTATATTTTTATGCTATTAAAATAGTATCTTTTTAAAAATTATATTTTCTGCTCATGGCTGATGTACACAAGTGCAGTCAATTCTTAAAAATTGGTTTTGTACTTAACAAATTATCTGTAGGTACTTTTCGGTTTTCTCTACAGTCATTTTATTTATTAATAGTCACCTTTATGTTTCTTCCTAATTGTTATATCATTTGTTTCCTTGTTTTAATTTTATTGCACTGACTAGGACCACAAGTACCTAATAGAAATGGTGATAGCTAGTATGTTTATCCTGTTTGTGGACATAAGGATATGTTTTTTAACATCATACCATTAAGTATGATATTAACCTTAACCTTTTTCAGTTTGGTTTGGTTTTGTGGGGGAGGGGGAAGTAGATTCCCTTTTTCATGTTAGAGATGTTTCCTTCCTTTCCCGTGTTTGTTTCTAATCTCAAATAAATGTTGAATTTTGTTGAAGACTTTTAGTTTTTTAGTTTAGTTTTTCTCCTTTAATCAGACAATTTTATGAATTACATTAACATATTTTTTTAATGCTGAACCAAATCTGCGGTCCTAGAATTAATTTAACACGATTATGATATATTATCTTTTTTTACATTCCTGGATTTCATTCGTTTATATATGAATTATACATTTATATGTGTGTATGTTTGTGTATGTGTGTGTGTATTGTTTTCACTCATTTACTCTTTTTGCATCTGCATTCATGATTTCTGTAATTTTTCCTTTTTGTACTGTTTTTGACTAGTTTTGAAAGCAAATTTATGCTATCCTAATAAAATGTGTTAGGAAGTCAATTTGGGTGACATCAAATTATCTTGTCCTTGAAGGTTTGGTAGAATTTTCCTGTAAAGCTTTCTGAACCTAGTGTTTGTTAAAAAGTTTTTTGCAAATGGTTCAATTTTGTTATGAGTTAGAGAACAGCTAGAACTGTTGACTTTTCGTCTTTGTGGATTCCTTACCTCATGTGATCTCAACAATACATTTAATTTGATTTTTAAAAATATTCTGTCTAGTATTATTCGTTGTGTTCAGTGCAAGTATCATTTAGAGAACCTTATCTTCCATTATCTAGGAAATAGGAGTTTTTATTTAAACATCATCTTTCTCTAAGGTGACTTACCACATCACACCATTAAAACTCCTTTTTTTCAAAATACCAGTACTCTCTAATTTGCGAGATCTAGTGGAATTTTTCTCATCATATTCAACCTTGCAGCAGCATTCAACACAACTCACCATACTAGTCTTCTTGAAATGTGTCCTTTTCACTTTATATGGCATTATAATATTTACCTGATTTTTCTGCCAGTCCTGGCTAGCCCTGTCTCTTCTTTCTACCCAATCTGCAAGTATTGGCGTTCACTGGAATTCAGTTCTTTTCTCTCTGTAACCTTTGTCCCTAGGTGAATTTGTCATTTTCCATTGGAGTAAGTGCTTGTATATGCTTTTGTTACTTCCAAATTTATATCTTCAACCTAGATTTTCTCTTCTGAACTCCAGACTTGGAGACTTTTTTTTTTTTTTTTAAAGCATGTCAACGTTCATTATGTTTAAAACAACTCTCAGTTCCCACCTGATCAGGGTAGTCATCAGCTTTGCCTAAATTCCCGTAAGAGACTCACAATTGACTCATTTCTCTACTCTCTCTTGATGTACCAGAGAATGACTAGTGACTGCTTTGGCCTGAGTGCTCTGGAAAGGCCTCCCTAAAGAGCTGGCATTTAAATTAAATCTGAACAAGAAGGGACTTGCTATGAAAAGAGCATTCTAGGTGGAGGGAACAACTTCTGTAAAGATCCTAAGGCAGAAGCAAGTTTAGAATGCTTAAGAGCCACAAGGAAGGCCAGTGTGGCTAGGGCAAGGGTTAGAGATTTGGTTGAAAAACTCAGTAGGAGGAGCCAGATTATGTAGGATTTTACAGGATTTTGTAAGTAAGAGTATGGACTTTGAATTTTATTCTAAATGTGATAGGAAGCCAATGAAAAGTGATAGTTTAAATTTAGGGGGTAAGAGGGGTGCCTGGGTGGCCTAGTTGGTTAAACTTCTGCCTTCGGCTCGGGTCATGATCCCAGGGTCCTGAGATCTAGTCATGCCTCGGGCTCCCTGCTCATCTGGGAGCCTGCTTCTCCCTCTGCCTCTCCCCCTGGTTTGTGCTCTGTCTCTCGCTCACTCTCTCTCAAAATAAATAAAATCTTTAAAAATAAATAAATAAAGGCGGTAAGAGAGAAAAATCCAGGTCTGGAGCTTGGTGAAGATGTCAAGACTAGACCTAAAGATGTGAGGGTCATTAGCATGTAAATGGTTTTTATAGCTATGGATCACCTAGAGAAAAAATAAAGATAGAAAAGAGCAAGTGAGGGGCACCTGGGTGGCTCAGTCAGTTAAGTGTCTGCTTTTGGCTCAGGTCATGATCCCGGGGTCCTGGAATCAAGCCCCACATAGGGCTCTCTGCTCAGCGGGGAGCCTGCTTTTCTGCCTGCCACTTTGCCTGCTTGTGCTCTCTCTCTCTGTCAAATAAATAAAATCCTTAAAAAAAAAAAAAAAGAAAGAAAAAAGAGGAAGTGGTCAAAACTGAACATTGGGGCACTGAGCCAGTATAAGAAAATGAAGAATTGTGCCCAGTGAAGAGAAGGAAAATGAGGAGCATATGGTGTCATGGAAGCCAAATGAAAAATATATCAAGACTAAGGAAGTGGTTACTTATAATGAATGATGGGTAGGAGTAGAAATGGAAATATAATCCTGCTCCTATAAACGTCATCATTTAGTAGTTTCAAGGACAATGAAAAAGTAGCTTTTAAGTACTATCTAGAAATTCTTGAGAGCAATAAACAAGTATCTGCCATTTTCCCAAAATTAAAAGAAAGAGAGAATCTTTAAAGAGCGTCCTTCCCCAATATAGGAGAACCACATCCTTTAGTTACAGTAGCCTGTGTTCAGCTGACCGTTCAACAAATACCTACTAGATTCCTTGTGAATGCTTAGTGTGATCCGAACACTATTCTTGTTAGACTTTCAAACAAAATGTTTGATTCCTTAATTCGTGCTGTTCATTGCTGTTTTGTAGCAAAATTTGAGGATGATTGATAACCTTTTGGACCAGATGAGATTTTCTTAGAGCTTACAGCTTTGCAGTATGTCTGACTCGATAGACATAAAGAATGTAGGAACAAATAACTTGGCGTGTTTAGAGGGACCTTTCTTCAGTGGTCTATTTTGAACAAAGACTTTTAGCAGTGAGTAATTATTGTTTGAATTAGTAACTGGCTTTTATAGAATGTTTACTAAAAAAGATTTTTAGAAAGGGGATAGCAGGGAGATACTGAAACTTTTAAATCCATTTTCTGACTATTTTGGTCAATTAGCTTTCTGACGTGTTGGACAGTAATTGCTTCCAGGGACTTGTTTTACTGTCTGACTAATCACTCTCTTATTGCTTCTGGATTATTGACCTCCTATGTCCATCTGGCTGCCAGGATCAAGCCCTGAGTCAGCCTGTAAAAACTCTTCTTGAAATGTTTTAAATTAATTGTGGATTTATAGTGTTTCATTTTCAAAGGTTTATTTTTAGTACTAATATTGTTATACAATATCAGTTTTGTGATTATTAAATGAGTTTAAGTAGGCCTGGAAGTGTTTATGCATGTATGTGTATATGTGTGTATATAAAGTTTATATTTTATTCTTAAATTTTTTATTTAAGGTTTACTTATATCCAACATAAATAATATGCCCTGGTTATTCCAGTTACAGTTGCTACAAACTGGCACATATACCTTCTTAAGGTTATAAACCTCTTAGATTTATAAATTTCTCCACTCCTATGGAACCATTATAGATTCTGCTCAGATTTTGAGATACTATAGACTGATTGCCGCTAACACTGCCATCTCCCCTTTCCCAAAGATTAGAGATCTTTAGAACAGTCATCAAATGTTAGTAGTTGATGTGGATCCATAAGAATTAAAATGTATAAAGAACAGATTATTCAGAAATTATGTTCCTCTAGTTAGAGATTTGTCCTAGAGCCACTGTCCTCCCATACTGGGCTGTAATTGAAAGCTCTGCATGTGAAGCTCAGAACTATTACAAATGTTCTGTCACCACCTCCCTTCCCTTTCTTGTCCTGCCCCCTTTTGCACACGTCTTCAGAACCCCTTGTCTTACCTTATTTCCAAGATTTAGCTCCAAAACAATCCTGATCTTCCCATCAGTTTCTCATACTTCTGGATTTTTCCTTTCTCCAAATTTATCGGTCCTGCAGGGCACTGTTCTCTTCTATGGAATGATAAACTTCTCTCTGCTGAAGTGTTTCTTCTATCCAGAGATCATATTTGTACTTTAGTAGATACCATACCTTAATTTGGAAGAGAAGATGGAAATTTAATGGGAATACTTGTCCAAGATAATAGAGTTTGTTGTGAAGCTAGATCTTACAGTGCTAATTTTCACACTTATTTCACCAGTAAGTAGAGCTTCACTTGCCTACTATTTTATAACTTTATAACTTAAAACATTGTGTTTGTCATGAAAAAATACTATTAGAAGCAAATGAATGGTTAATATTAATATTACCTTGTTCCTATAGCTGATTTCTGTCATAGAGTCATGGGCTAAAATATATATCTCATTTCCCATTTGTTAATTCCTTAATTCTTTGTTTATACTCTGCTCCTCCTCAATCTGAATGGCTCTATATAGGTCTCAATTTAATGTGGCAAATGTGGGAATTATGGTATGGTATGCTTTATTGAAATCATAATGTATTAGAAGCAGGTTAAAATGTGGAAAGTTTTCTCCATTTTTGTCAAGGTTATGATCATTATTGATGTGAGATTTTTCAACTTAAATATTTGCTACCCTCTTTTTTCTTAAAGTACAGTTTAAAAAACTAAATCATTAGGCTATCTCACCAGAATATTTTAATTGAAAAAATATATACAGCTATAAATATAATTCATAACTCTGACTTACTATCATATAATTACCATAACATTGTCAGGGAGATTTTTAAGCCTACCCAGAGTTAGCAGCAATAAATTAAACCAAATAAGAATAGTATATATTTCTTTGTATGCAGCTTGACCAACTGTATTGGAACATATAGAAACATACAGAGTTTACTTTAGGAATATAGATTTATGATTACCTATACTTAAGTAATATAGATAATGTGGCAGTTAGGGACTGTAAGGACAACAAAGTATTGTCAAAATGATGGACCAAACAGAAAGATTATAATTACAGACATCAGAGTTCAGTTTAGGATGTGTAGGTTTGTTCCTTCTTATAAGGATGATAGTTTGCAAAGTAGAGGTTATTCATCCATTTGATTTGGGTCTAGATGCCCCATTTCTTTTCCCTGAACAGGTAGAATTTCTCCAAGTAGTTCAGACTCTTAAACATATGCACTCACCCTTGGTTCCTTACAAGTCCCCTGAAACACTTGCTTCTTCTATTGGTCTGTCATCCTTTATTCTCCCTTCTCTGATTTTTCTTTCATCGGTTCCACCTGAATACATTTTCCAGGCTACATTCTTTAACTAAAAAACAAAACAAAACAAAAAACTTGGCCATCGACATTTAGTCATTTAAACTCTTATCTTCTTACTTATGTAGCAACTCCTTTATAAAGTAATATGAATGTGGCTCAATTTTTTACTCTAAAATCAGAAGAAATAAAAATTTAACATAGCAGTATCTCTTGGTAATAAATAACATTTTTACAACTTGATCCCAAAAACTATTTTTGAAGTTGATTTAAGTAATTGGCAATTGTTTCTTATTTTAAGTTTTGTACCTAACAAACTAGTATTTGGAGAGTGTCTGATTTTATTAATCATTTGTATTTCAACTTATTCCTGAAACTGAATTTCGTTATATATTACATTTTGCATCCTAATGCTAAAATTCAACATAAAGTGTTAGGAACAAAATTTCTACTAAGAATCAATTTTATTTAAAATGCAAATAACAAATAAATGCAAAGTTTCTACTAAGAATCAATTTTATTTAAAATGCAAATAAAATTAAAGCAGTGTTTTAAAAGAACAAAGTCCTATGATTTACACTCCCTAATTTCAAGATTTACTATAAAATTACAGTAATTAAGACTGTAGATTACTGTAAAGATAGACATATAGATAAATGGAGCAGACTAGAGAGACCGGAAATTTATCTTTGCATATATGGCCAATTAATTTTCAACAGAACTACCAAGGCAATTCAGTGGGGAAAGGAAAGTCTTTTTAATAAATGGTGCTGAAAAACTGGATATCCTTATGGGGAAAAGAAACAATGACACTTATCTCACACCATACATAAGAATTAGCTTGAAATGTATTATAGATCTAGAAGAAAATATAGGAGAAAGTCTTTGCAGCCTTGTGGTAGGCCAATATTTGTTTGATAGACACAAAAAGCACAAAATTTTAAAAATAAACTGGACTGTTTTTAATTAAAAAGTTTTGCTCTTTGGGGCACCTGAGTGGCTCAGTTGGCTAAGCATCCGACTCTTGATTTCAGCTCAGCTCATGATCTCGGGGTCCTGGGATTGAGCCCCATGTTGGGCTCTGCACTCAGTGTGGGGTCTGCTTGGGATTTTCTCTCTCAAATAAATAAATAAAATCTTTAAAAAATAAAAATAAAAAAAAGTTTTGCTCTTTGATAGACATCATAAAGAACAAAAAGTCAAGTCACAGAATGGAAGAAAATATTGGCAATATATATTGACAAAGGATTTATATTCAGTATAGATAAAGAATTATTGTAACTCAATAATAAGACAGACAACCTACTTTAATGAACAAAAGATTTGAAACAATTTTAAAAAGAAGTGAATGGTCAGGGGCACCTAGGTGGTTCAGTCGGTCTATAGCATCTGCCTTCAGCTCAGGTCATGATCTCTGGGTCTTGGGATTGAGCCCTGCATCAGGCTTCCTGCTCAGCGGGGAGTCTCCTCTCTCTCTCTCTCTCTCTCTCTCTCCCTCTCCCTCTCCCTCTTCCCCTCCCCACCTCTTATTCTCTCTCTCTCTCTCTCTCTCTCAAGTAAATATAAAATATAAAAATAAAAATCTTAAAAAAAAGAAATAAATGGTCAGTAGTGCTCAGTATCATTAGTCATCAGAGAAATACAATATAATCCAAATACATATAATCCAGCCATTCCAATATTATATACCCAAGAGAAGTGAAAATACACAAAGACTTTACATAAATGTTATAGTAACTTTATTCTCAAAAGCCAGAAACTGGAAACAACCCAAATGTCTATCAGCAGGTTAATGGATTGTGATTATCACAATCACAATTTGTGATTATTTACATAACAGAATTCTACCAGTAATGAAAGGAACAAACAACAGATCTACCCAATAACACAGAGCTATATTACAAAAACATGCTGAGTGAAAAACATCAGACATGAAAGAGTATACCATTTGTATGAAATTCTAGAAAATACAGACTAACCCATACTGGGTTTCTTTAAATGCAATGATTTTATATGCTGCACTTCATTAATATAGCAAAATACTCTGCTTTTAAGAAAAGAAATTAGTATCTTCTACTGTTCACTACCATTCTCCCTACTCCATCTCTGTTTAAAAGATCAAAATTGAGGAGCATCTGAGTGGCTTAGTCAGTTAAACATCTGGCTCTTGATTTTGGCTCAGGTCATGATCTCAGAGTCATGGAATTGAGCCCCCCACCAGGCTCTGTGCTCAGCACAGAGTCTGCTTGAGATTCTCTCCCTCTCCCTCTGCCCTTCCCCCTGCTCCCTCTCTCTCTTTCTAAAATAAATAGATAAAATCTTTTTAAAAAGATCAAAATTGCATATTAAATTTGATAAGCATGTAAAATAAGCATAAACAATCATAACTCTTTCATGTAAGGTTATCAGATTCAAAATCGAAGAAGAAACCTGGTTCAATGAGAACCGTATAGAATATGAAGTACAAAGACTTGGCTTCATATTCCAACTCTGCCTCTTTTGGTACCTCTTAAACTTTGGGAGTATCAAATGCTGTATTTGAAAAATGGGGATATTATTTATTACCAAAAATTATATCTGTTTCAGAATCAAAAAAGTTGTCATTTCAGCCAAAAGTCTCCAGTCCCTGGCAGATATAGGCACTAAATACATATTGGCTGAATTAATTTCAATTTGTTTCTGAACCCCAACAATTTTTTTAATGTGTTAAGGAAATTAAGGCATGTGGAGCCATGGACTATTTTCTATAAGCTTATGAAGCCTAACACAAAATGCTTATAAGAAGAGGTCTTAGAACTCACAACTTTGTATTGACAACTTTAATGTCCAAATACAATATGTTAGTTACCTACTTGCTTCTAACATCGTAAAGGAACAGATCACAAAAGACTTGAGTTGAGACTGTCTGCTTATCCTGGCAGAGCAAGTCTCTTGGTGGAAAGAATCCAAGTCCTTGCAGATTTAAGCCCCACTGCTTCTAGTCCATATGTAACTTTCTATTAAAGAAGAAATCAAAGAAAGAACTAGCCATGAGAGGAGACAGAAGATATCCTATGTTAATGATTCAAATCCCCCCCCCCTTTTTTTTGGTAGAAGATTCCTGAGTACACTCTCTACTCCCTATCCCAGTCTCCTGGTGTTAGGGGTAGGCAGCAGCTGCACAACTCCAAAAGGTGACTGGGCTGGCACCAAACACCAGTGCTTCTGATATTTTCCCATTAAGTTTTATTCCCCCAATAAGTTTTATTTCATTAATCTTAATGCCACATATGCACTCTTTCTCTAGCTAGTGGGCGGCCAGAACATAACAACTTGCAAACAAAGGCAAAGGCATTACTAGGTTGATATAAGAAGAGAGTTGCAGGGTTTTTGTTGGCTTTGTTTTTGTTTGTTTTATCTCCTTTGCACCTAGGGGTGAGCATAACCAGTGCTTTTGGGGGACCATAAGGGGAGTACAACTTTTGACTTTCTCTGGGTTAGAGGAAGGAGTGGATTGCTGCCTCTGGGTTCAGTATTTTTGTCTGGAAAATCTGTCTTTTTACTAGTGTCATCCTCATATAAACTGATGCATCTGCTTTGCAGAATATACGACTGTGGAGTTCTTACATGCAATTGTAAACGCACTTTTGGATAAATGGTTCTTTTAATCTTCCAGTACTCTTCATTTTCATCTCATTCATTTCCAGGTTTCAAAACAAATTTTTTAAGTAAGGATTTAAACATAAAACATTAACCCTAGGTAAAGAACTAAGGGATTTTGATATGCCATAGTTATTCTTTTTTTTTAGTAGTTGTCTGACCCTTACATATGTGTATAATAGCTGCTATTAATATTCCTATTTTCTGTCATCTGTTTTAAAACTATAACTTTAATATAATGATGCATTACATTTTAATCATGTTTTACTATATTTGAAACTGAACTACCATATGAATTTGTGAGATCTTATTTTTATATTAACATCTATATTTTATAATGTATGTGGTGTGTGTGTATACATATATGTTTATTGTAGATACATTTGTCTACATTTATATGTTCACAAAGATTTATATAGAGGCATTAAAAAAACACACGGGCATAGTCAGTCATGGGTGTTCGTTATATAGAGAGGTTATTGGGGATGCAAAGATATAAAAGATAGAAGAACCTAGTAATTGCCTTTAAGATCAGAGCACAAAGCATTAGTTTGGATTTTACAAGGCCAGCCAGCAACAAAAGAGCAGTAATTTATGAGCTCAGCGTAAAAGAATAGCATAATTGCATTAAAAATTAATGCTAATGAACACTAAAATGGGGAAGGTGGTTATGATGAAAGTTTGTATTCATCTTCTCTGGTTTGAATGATGGCTAGTGGCTTGATTAATGGCTTAATTTCTATCAATTAGCGGGGAAAAATCTCCTGCGAGACAAGGGTAAATTGAGCATTGAATTACATATCTTGCTTTTGTGTGCTAAGAAAAAAGAGCTGCGTATCTCTGATATTAGCCACAGTGACAAATGTGGTGTGCCCTGCGATGTCTGCATTAGCTCTCCTGACAGGCAAGTTGTGTGTGGTTATGGGGTGTTTGGAGATGGCTGGCAGACAGCATTCACTGCAAGTTCTTTAGAAACACACAACTCTTCCATCTCCAGAATTTTAATTAGAGTCAATAAGAATTCTAGAATGAAAATGGACAGCAAACAGCGACTTCAGATTCTGTATTCTGCCCTTTTAATCTGGTATGCTTGAATTATATTCCTTTCTTCAGGCCTGTTAAAATAAGAAAGCTTCCAGTAGCTTTAGCTTTGTGGGAGTTATTATTTCTTACCACTCTATTAAAGTGGATTTGACTACCCATGTTTGTTACACTTGAAACAAGCATAAGACAATGGTCTTTGTAGTAGATTACATAGTGGTTATTGGTTTAGCCAAATTTACAGAAACCTCTAGTGTTTTGCAACAACAGTTGCTACACAATAAATAAAGAACAACTCTAAAGTGGTAATTTACTGCTCAGGTTGTTTTCAGGCTTCAGGGAAATAATGCAGGTTCTCTAAAAACTTATTTTTTAATACATTAATAAAAGTTTTGGGGATGTGACATACATAATTCTTTCAAAACTTTTTCAAACGGGTAAGCTTCAAAAAATATCATTTGTAACCTAGCTCAAGATAATGCCAGAAGACCAAGATAATATTTATGGCATCTTCTCTACAAATAAAGCTAGATTGTACTGAATGAATAAGCATTACAGTGCAGAATAAGAACAATCCCAAGAACACTTATTATTTCTAGTAAATGGATGGAAAAGAGGGAAAAAATAATCTGTTGACAGGTGTGGGTAAAGAACTTATTTGACGCGGAATTAATGATTAGATCACAGTGACTGGATCCCCCACTTCTACCACCAACTAGTTATGTGACCTTGACCACATTACTTTGCCTTAGTTTCTCATCTGTACAATGAGAACAATAATAGGACTACCCGTCATGGTTATGAGAGTTAACTGAGGTAATCCATGTGAAGTGCTTCGCGCAGAGTGCCGTAAATGTAAGCTTCTGTTACTGCTGGGATTACTACTCCTTCCACCAGAACAGCTCATCTGGCCTTTTCAACAACCTTTTAAATGAAAAATTAGCCTTTGTGACCTTCCTCACTGGAAAGGCATTCCAGGATATTGATGATCAGAACAAAGTGTCTGTAGAGTTGCAGACACTAAAGTAAAATACGTTTGCTTTATAACCCCATTTCTTCCACACAACTACTATTTTGGGGAGTTTGTGTTATTAGACACCATTAGGAAGCCGCAGGGCCTCCCATCTCGAATCACTGGAGGCTGGGAGGCCATGTGCCTGTGAAACACTGCTTCCCCATTCAACCTGCAGCCTTCAGTGAGTCAGGATGGACTCCAGTGTCTTGGCTTGTGATAAAACTCAGCTGGGCCTTTTGTACCTTCTCAAAGATGTGCATAGGCCTGTCCCCTCTTCCAGTCTTTCCCAGCCCTGCCACGCCACAGGTGATGCCACAAAAGGTGTGAGCTAAAGCCAGTATTACCTGGCTGAACTCAAAAAAAGGTTGCCAGCCTGAAACCATGTGGCCAGAAATTGAGAGGTTTTTATGTAACCTTTTTAGGCAACTTCCATGTCTTTACTACTATGACTAAATTAGCACTCTAGTACTATTACTAGTCTGTCATTTATTAAGTGCTTTTACTGTTTCCTTACCCTGTGCTAGCACACGTATCATCTCCTACATTTTCTTGGCTTGATCCTTCACAGGATTCTCTCTGCTGGATTCGCCATGTCAGAGGATTTCCCTGCCCATCCCATCTGAAATAGCTCCCTTTCTCCTTTCTAGCCCTCTACTGCTCTATTTTTCTTGATATTATATTATTTACATGTTTATTAGTTGTCTCTCCCATGAAAGTATAAGCTTCATGAGGAAAGAAACTTACTTGTTTCTAAACCCTTATATGTGGAACAACACCTGGTGCATTGAATGTTCTCAAATATTTGAAAGGAGGAAAGGAGAGAGAAAGGAAGGGGGGAGGGAGGAGAGAGAGTCATCCTCAGCTATTCTGTGATGTTTATTCCCATGCCACAGAGAAGAACACTGAGGCCATTACAACTTGAACCACTTGCCCAAGGTCACACAGCTAGTAAATAGCAGAGACAGGGTTTAATCCCATAGTCTGAACCCAGAGCTATTAAAACTAACCACTTAAAGACCCTTAATTTTTTAAGTTACAAAAACTTCTTATAATTTGACATTCCCCCCCCAAGAAGTTTGATTTTTTTTAATGGTTACTTTAATGTCCTTTCATTTTTAGTTGTTTTCAACAAAAGTTTATTGACTGCTTACTAAATAATAAAGCATACAACACTGAGTCCTGGAGTTGACACAAAAAGTGATATCCTCTCTAGCTGGGGACATGAAGCTTTCACTAATGAGATTAGTATCAGTGCAAGGCAACAGATGCTAAGCGCCCAGTGAGTTACGGAAGAGGCCTCTTCCTCCCCAGTCGCGGGAGAAGGTGAAAGGGAAGACGGAGGAAAGGTGACAGCATTTTAGGTAAAAGGAGCTAAATGAGGTATTCAGTGTGTATTTTGTTTTTAATAAAGCCTAGCTTGGTACCCAGTTCACCGGTACTTATGAAGATGTTTCTCAGAAACTCTTCACTAGTACAGTCACATTAAAATTATTCCTATTACTTAATTTGATACAGAAAGCAGTTCAATATAAGATTAATCTGTCTTGGACCTTCTCCAAAGAGGGTTGTCATTGGAAGACTTCAGGAGCCTCATCGACATATACAACCTGGTCCTGTACTAACAGCTTCCAGAACAGCAACAGACCAGCCACATTCTACCTAAGAAGTTTTCTCATCTTTCAAGTCATTTGTGGATATCGGCTCTAGGAATTTGTGCCCCGGGATCTGGGTCTTATGAACAACCTTAAAATGTTGAGGTTAAATGAATTTCTAATATATGCTTTGCATGTTTTATGGAAAAAAGCTTACTTAACATGTACTGTTTTGAAGGAAAGCAACAGCTGCGTTTTGTTAAAATTTGCGTTCATGAGAAATCGTTACAATAACTTTAGAATTTCAAGTAAGCTTGTGGCTTTTTCCAAGTAGGTTTTGTGTAGAGTAACTATCTTTGTTTGTTTATTGACCAAATCCGTTGTTTGCTTTTTTTTTATTCTTGTAACAGCACTTGAAAATGTTTTACATTTCAAAGACTATTTTGCTTTCAGTATTGATATTTTACCATAAACAAATTTCATGGATGTTTCCATTCTTGACTAAAATTTGAGTCAATTTAAACTGAAAATAAGATATTCTTTTGTATTATTCATGTATTTATAGCAGTACTATTAGTATATAAATATTTTTTTACTGGAAGAATAGCATGAGTACCTCAATAACTATGAGGCCAACTGACCCAAACTCTTTGTAACATAAAATGCATTTTAACTTTAGGGAAATTCATAAAATATTAATATTCAGAAGGAGTCAGTTGAAGATGAGATTTTCATGTGTAAGATACCTTTCATGAAACCCATGTTGGCGGTTATCCCATGATTACATCTTGGGTAATAGTGCCACCTGCTGTTCTCAGCGTGGCATTGCTGCCAGTTTAGAGAGTGGTTTGTGTCTACAAATGGAATATAGATTAAAATTTTGCCTTTTCAAATAAAAGGTTTATATTGGACCTTAACATCTGTACTAACTAATCTTTGTGTATCATTTGATAATATTTCTTAAGTCTGTAACAGCTGTATCATGTAACATTTCAAATATAACTTGAAGTGGTTGGTGAGCCTAATTTGTATAATGTAACATCAACAGTAATGAGCAAAATGTTTAATTTTAATTTTTTATCACAAAAGGAACAAAATGATTTTCCACACGGTGAGTTAGTATTGATTGTTTTTAGTCTGTAGTGACTTTGCTTTCTGACTCCAGTATTTTTTATTTTAATATGAAATATGTATCCCTTCTACTGAAATTGTACCAACTACTTATGAAAGTCATTTTATTTACCAATAATGTGTTTATCAGAAATGCTAATAGATATCTTTCCTTCGTGTTTACCATGTTAATGTTTAAAAACATCCTATAATTTTGATTCTTCCAGTAACGTTGTTCCTTGTCTTTATTTTTACCTCATGGCTGGTGAATACAAGATACTTTATATGCTAGGCATTCATGCCAAGCATATAAATGATGAGTAGTTTTCATTCACATTTTTCCTATTAAAATTGGTAAAGAGTTTTTCAGTGACAAATTGGCATGTTAAACTTAAGAGCCTTAATTTAAAACAATTTACTGTATCTTATTGATGTGTTTAATTCTGCTTCCCAAAATGGCAGGATTATATTCAAGACCTATATTTGTGGACGTTGATACTTGAATTTTGAGTATGAAGCCCTTTAAAACATGTTTTATGCCTTTTTTCAAACAGCATGAAGCTGAGCTATTTACAAGGCTAAAAATGTAAACCTCCCATGAATTTTTCAAATTTTAACTTAAATATCTCTCTCTTACTCTTTAATCTAAATATCGCTGGTAAAATGTTCCCACATTGAAAGGTAAAAGCTACGTTGGTTTATTTTCATATTGTAAGTCAGGGAAACTGGCTTTCTTATCTGCCCTGTCACTTTGTTAGTCCTGAAGTGATCTTTAAAGAAACACAAAGATAACGTTCTGGTTTTCTCTCATCTTTTTCCTTCCTCCCTTTATAATTTCTCCAATGCTATTTTGTTAAACATGCTGGCCCTTGGGCCAGCTCCTGTGATAATACTTTTATTTGTATTAGGAGCTGGTTGTATGTCCATATTTGAAGCTGCAAACACTATAAGCTTTAGACATCAAGTACTATTCATGAGCTCACCTCCGATTTTTAATACTAATGGTGTGCTTTGTAAATCCAAATGAGAGAATATGTCAGAGAAAAAACCCAAGACTTCAAATAGTTGATAAATATGAGACATCATCCTGAAGTCTGAAATACTATCTTTTGGTTGGGAGTCAATGATGGTGAAATAATCATGAGACTAACTAAGACCTATACAAACAAGTGTATTTTCACGTTGACAAATTAAAGTTGGAATACATGGAATGGTATCCATTATGACTTTTCTCTGCCATATTAACACTATTATACATATAAGTAATAAAAAATATCATCCACTGGTATAAGTGGAGTTAATAGTTAATAAATTAGCTAGGCAAAGAATCTTCTCATTTTATACGCTCAATTAGTACACTGCCTAATTAAAATCCACAGGAACTTTTATTCTAAAGCATCTGGAACTATTTGCTCATCCATGACACTCTAACACTACTTGCTTTTATGTTGTAAAATATATTCTTCCTAAGTTGGGAGTGTTGGCTCTAGCAGCGATTACTTCCAAACATTCCATGCATTATTTTTCACATGAGAAAGGACTGGTTAGAGCTGTCAGGGACACATCTCCAGAAGACTATCTTTCCCCTAAATAAACTGGAGGTTGCAGAAGTCTTATATAATTACAATTTACAGTTGGCCAAAAGTTGAAACAAAGACTTTTCATAAATTGTTAATTTTTATTGAAATTATTAAACCAAATTTCTTTTCATACTCTTTATAACACTTAGCATTTTAAGCTTAGATCTGCTGGGATGTAAAAATCACTTTAATGCAAACAACTACCTTATTGTCAAACCACTCTTTATGGTTGTTTCTTAGAATGTAAATCTAGTTATTGTCTGTGAAGTCTAAAAATCCCAAAAATTTTTAGGTGCTTGTTGAATATACAGTGGCTCCTAATTTAGCTATGTATTCATAGCAGCTTAGAGCAAGAGTTTAAACAGTGAGTGTGTGAACCGTAATGTTGCATTTTTCCTGCCCAGCTTAGCATGTGAAAAAAAAGAAACAAAAATATGAAACAATACATTTCTTAAAGCACTAATTGGAAAAGCAAAAGACTGAAAACAACTCAGATGACCACCAATAAGGCATTGGTGGAAAAAAGCTATCATAAAACCATAAAATAGATAACTATACAGCTGTAAAATAGAATGGGGAAGTCTATACTGGGGTAGGGTGATATTGAAGACATAATGTGTGGTATGTTAATTTTGTATAAGAAAGAAGAGAATATGTATACTTATATTTTCAGAAAGAAACAAAGGAAGGATAAAAACCAAAACCTAATAAAAATGGCTAACTATGGATTGGAGGAAGAACTGAAAGAATGGGATAGGAAAGGAAACCTAGACTCTTCTGAATGATGTTTTGTGTTTTGACTTTGGAATCATGTGTTTTATGCAACTAAAAAGCAAATATTAAAGACAAGAAACAACAAGTGTTGTCAAGGACATGGAGAAAAAGGAACCCTTGTGCACTCTTGGTGGGAAGGTAAATTGGTGCAGTCACTCTGGAAAAACAGTATGGCGGTTCCTCAAAAAATTAAAAGTAGAATTACCACATGGTCCAGTAATTCCACAATTTCACTACTAAGTATTTACCCAAAGAAAACAAAAACACAAATTCAAAAAGATATATGCACCCCTATGTCTATTGCAGCATTATTTACAGTAGCCAAGATATGGAAGCAACCTAAGTGTCCACTGATAGGTGAATGGGCAAAGAAGATGCGGTATGTGTACACACACACACACTGGAAAATTACTCAGCCATTTTAAAAAGGGATACAATCTTGCCATTTGCAACAACATGGATGAACCTAGAGTCTATTATGCTAAGTGACATAAGTCAGACAGAAAAAGGAAAATACCATATGATTTCACTTATATGTGGAATCTAAAAAACAAAACTAGTGAATAACAAAAAGCAGAATCAGATCTACAAATACAGAGAATAAACTGACAGTTGCCAGAGGGGAGGAGGGTTGGGAGATGGGCAAAATGGGTGAAGGGGAGTGAGAGGTACAGGTTTCCAGTAATGGAATGAATAAGTCGTGGGAACAAAAGGTATAGTATAGGGAATATAGTCAATGGTATTATAATAGCATTTTATGGTGATGGTAGCTACGCTTGTGGTGAGCATGGCGTAACATATAGAATTGTTGAATCACTGTGTTGTACAACTGAAACTAATGTAACATTGTGTGTCAACTGTATTCAAATAATATATATTAATCACAAGGACAACAGAACAAAAACCAAGATCTAAATCAGAAATGAATTGAAACAAATTAAACCTAGCTAGATATCTAGTTGGTAGCATAATCACATGGAGAATTATTTCAGGTAACTTTAGAGTATACTGTTTTGACATTTCATCAGTGGAATAATTCCTGAGATAAAAAGAACCATAAAGAAATTCTAAACTGTATTAATTCATCTTATTAATAGTGATATTAATCTTTTTATTTTGAAACTAATGCATACTCGACTCATATTAAAAGAAACGAGTAAGTACTTTTGGTCATATCATTAAGATTTTTAAAATGAGAGAAAAGATAATACAAATATAAAATCAGAGACTTTAAAATTCCTCTAATCTTTAATTTGATTGATAGTATCAGCATGAACTCGTATTACTTTTTTTTTTTCTTAAAATATGCATTTCCTACCCCACCCACTGAAAAAGCTGAGAAGCAGTGACAATCCAGGAACAGTGAACACCCCTGGTGCCCAAGTTACTGTTTTTAAACATCATTCCCCACTAAAAGCAGTCCGAGCCTTTTGGAGAAAGAGCTAATTTCAGGTCTTGGGCAGGAACTGTACAAGATGAGCCCAGAACTTCTTGTCACCCCTTAATTATAAGGGATCATATCAAAAGGATGCAGGACAAACTTCAGGAGGTCCCTACTACCCAAAGGCAGAATAATTTGAGCAACAAAATATGAAAATGATTACATGGGGTAAAATATGTTAAGTGTATAAATATTCAGGAACTCATAATGCTCATCTTTGGATCAAAATTGACAAGTAAAGGGAAAATTAAACATTTATTCTTCCTCTCTTGTACAGACTATTCTTTACAGTCAGCAAGGGAAGTTCTTCACAGCAGAGGAATCAAAGCTAATAAATACAGGGAGAATAATAGAATTGGAAAATCACCATTTTGCAACATCTCATGAAATAATGGATCTAATCAACAAACATTAATGTCTGCCAAAAGCATTAAGTGAATGGTTGGTGAAGAACTTTATAATAGGGCCAGGCTGACATCACCTTGGACCCACTGATCGATCTTAACATCTTTAAAATTGGGAGAAGCATATCCCGATACTGTGTAATGGGAATTATGCATCATCACCTATGATGTATCCTTGACCAAAAGAAATTGAACCTGAATCTTATCCAGCCTCTAGACCTAACTATTGGTTTACACAAAATATGAGGAATAGAGGAACATATTAAATGACATCATAAGAATAAAATCAGCCAGATCTAGAATGTAGATTTTCAAGTGTAAATGATCCATTCTCTTCAATAAAAAAATAGCAATGAAAGGGAGGGCCTGAAGACTGTCAGTGATTAAAAGGGATTTAAGATACTTGTCAACCAAGTCTAATGTGTGGACCTTGTTTGGATCCTGTTTCAAACAAACTACCTGTAAAAAGAAATTTTTTTTTGGATAATCAGTGAAAATTAAACATGGACTCTATAAGATGATATTAAGGCATTGTTGATAATATTGTTGGATGTGAAGATGGTAGTATAGTTATATTACTATTTGTTTTTTTTAAGTCCTTATCTGAAATGCCTACTAAATATTTAGGGGTGATATGGCACGATGTCTGGGAGGTACTTTTGAGTACTCCAGATCTACCCAAAAAAATGAAATGAGGATCAATAAATAAGTAACAGAGTTCATGACTATAGAAGCTAGGTGATGGGTGCAGGTGGATTCATTGTGCTGTTAATTCCTTTTATATGTATTTCCATAATAAGGTTTTTTTTTTTTAATTTTTAAAGCCCTCCCATGAGATTAGCCCAGATTAGATTGGATCATTATAGCAGTACCTTCTCAGCCATGTTCTATTAGGTTTTAGGTGAGAGACTTGGTGTGTAGGAATGTGTATTTGTGGATCTCAAGGGGAAAATAGTTTTTTTATTAGAGCTTAACTATAACATCTTTTCATCCAGTTAAATTCCAGAAGTCATAAAATTACTTCATAGAAAGAAAGAACCTTGCTTAGGATACTGTTGTTAACAAGCTTACACACCAAAATACACTGACATTATACCCTTTTTTTTTTTTTAGACCAAGCCACCCTGGTTGAACAAGTAAAAAGAGTAAAAGAAATTGAAGCCATTGAAAGTGATTCTTTTGTTCAGCAGACATTCAGATCAAGTAAAGAAGTCAAAAAGGTAAGTTTTCATCCAGACATTATGAATAAGCCTTTAGAATCCCACTGAGGAAATGCTTTATTAATGGATTTTACTTAAATGTAAGTGCTTCTTCTAACAGGTAGATGAAGTAGGGTGAGCGAGTGTCAGTGTGTTATTGAGAGAGAGAGAATGAATCAGTGAGAAGCAGTTCAAGTTTAACTTGTAAAAATATATCTGATGCCATTTTTTATTTTAAAATTCACTGAGAAGACAAAGTAAAATGTCAACAGTTCTAAAGCAGTAATATGCATTTCATGAACATACAGTTTTCTTTTCAAGTGTCTACATCTACTTTCTGAATTGACACTGCTAGAGAAAAGTTAGAAGAGATCTTTAACAACCCGATTATTACCCAAATAGTAACATGTGTGCACTCTTTGCCCAGATTGGTATCACTTATTAAACTCCAGTAAAAGGAGTTTTGATTGGCATTTTATTTCTGTTGATTATTGCATGTATTCTTTCAATTATTATCAGGACCACCTTTAGGAATCTGTTCCTTTAGTCAGAAAAGGCATTCTACTGTGAGATACATGTATTCTTTAATAACATACATGTAATAAAGACATAGTATTGTTACCACCTATTCAAAAATATTCTACAGCCGTAAATATATTAACAACTGTATAGCATCCTGCTGACAAATTTATCATAATTCATTTATTTTTTTCCTCTGACACTAGATAATTTAAGTAGTTGTAAGCTTGAAGGTATTAATACATGTTTGTAAATATCCATTATTGTCCCCATAAGATCAATTTTTCAAGATGGAGTTACTTGCTTAAGGTTAATATTATTTATTTCTACACATGTTCCCAAAGTCATCCTCCACTAACGTCCCAGTCCAGATTTTGCCCACAAGTCCAAGGAGAGGTCTGCCTCTCACACCCTGGTTAACACCAAGTCCTTTTTCACATTTACTTACCTGATAGGTAGTCAGGCAAAAATTGACCTTTTGTCTTCCTATTAGCATTTCTTTTGTTGCTTGTGATATGAACATCTTTTCAGTTACCATATACTTTTTAAATCTTCCTGGAGAAGTGACTTGAGCGTGTGCTGGTGCTTAGGTGCACAGCACCAGCCATCCCTGGTTAACCCATGGTCCCTGCCTTCATTTGCTGATTTCATTTGAACTTTTTGTAAAAGTTAGCCACCACAACTCCTAAAAAATGGTGGAACTGTAAAATGGACATCCATAAGTATAGTTGCTCATTTTATTTACTATCTTACTCTTGAATATCTTACATATTAAAAGGTCATTCATATGTCCTAAAACAATGGTAATTTACTTTTAAATTTACTTTCCTAATACTTGTTTTCTGAGGTTCACCCTGACTTCCCAGCTCTTACTGGACTCAAGATAAACAGCATTTTCTTTCTGTGGAAATACTTATTCCTCTCTAGTAAATACACCAGGTTTTCCTCTACATACCTTTTTCCCTTTTGATACTAATTATTAATAATAAACTTATTTTTGGGCGCCTGGGTGGCTCAGTCGGTTAAGCGTTCTACCTTCTGCTCAGGTCATGGTCCCAGGGTCCTGGGATCGAGCCCTGCCTTGGGCTCCCTGCTCAGTGGGGAGTCAACTTCTCCCTCTGCCCTTCCCCCCAGCTCATGATCTCTCTCTCAAATAAATAAAATCCTTTAAAAAAATTTAAAAATAATAATAATAATAATAAACTTATTTTTAATTCCATTGTTTTTCCTTCAAAATACTGGCAGCTCCTCCAATAACTAGCAAAACCAGCAATGAGCAAGGAAATTGATCAGAAGTGTACCTGATAAAGAGGAAAGAGGATGGGGCTTTGGACTCAAAGAGATCTGAGTTTGAATCTTAACTCTCACACTTCCTGCCGTGATTTATGGTCTTTAGCAAGCTTCTCAACTTCTTCATCCCTCAGTTTCCATATCCATAAAATAGAACCAATAATACCTACTTTTGGAGTTGTTGAGGAGTAAATATAATGAGTATCAAATATCTAACATGGTTCTTGGTCCCATAAATGCTTATTTTTAAATAACATACTCTAGCACCTAAATTATTCTATATCTAAGTACATTCTGTAAACTAAGCATAGTGCTTAAAAACTTCTACCGTAGGTGCTCAGTCTGTCTTTTTTCTTTTTTTTTTTTTTTAGATTTATTTATTTGACAGAGAGAGACACAGCGAGAGAGGGAGCGCAAGCAGGGGGAGTGGGAGAGGGAGAAGCAGGCTTCCCGCTGAGCAGGGAGCCTGATGCGGGGCTCGATCCCAGGACGCTGGGATCATGACCTGAGCCGAAGGCAGATGCTTAACGACTGAGCCACCCAGGCGCCCCAGTGCTGAGTCTGTCTTAAGTATCAACACCTTACCCCATTTACATTTTTTTAATATTCCCCAAGTTTCCATGCTCACCAGTAAGGCAGACCTCTTGCTGAGAAAACAGAAAATCTTTAGATCTGGTTTTACCTTTAAAGTCTTTTGAAAGGTATAAATGTAAAATATCTGTATATTTCAATTCCAGAATTAGTAATGTTTTCACCTCATTGTATCCCCTAGAAAAGTTTTGAAAGATTATTTCCCCTTAACCTCTGAAGGTTATCAATCTTAAGCTAATGGACTAAATCCAAGAGAAAAAAGTCTTCTTCCTAAATCTCTAACAAAAGCCTGTGTAGTTAAATGGCTTTCCGTGGGACCAATATAAAGGAATTTCACCTATATCTCTGATCAAAGGGACCATCACTATTCATTATTTTAATAACTAGTTCCCGTTGTTTTAGTGTTCAGTGCCGAGTTGGAATGTTCACTCACCTTCAGTATGGCTTTTCTTGCACTTCTAATTCAGATGCCACCATCAGGGATAGAGAGGATTAAGATGAAATAGGGGCCTCTAGGGGCACCTGGGGGGCTCGGTTGGTTAAGCATCTGACTCTTGATTTCAGTTCAGGTCGTGATCTCAGGGTTGTGAGATTGAGCCCCATGTGAGGCTCTACACTCAGTGGGGAGTCTGCTTGAGATTGTCTCTCTCCCTTTCCCTCTGCCCCTCCCCCCAACACATGCTCTCGCTCTAAAATAAATAAATAAATCTTTTTTTAAAAAAAGATGAAATAGGGGCCTCTCAATTTCATAAGGAATGTTCATGAATCTGTGTAAGAAAAACCCATCTACTGTTTCAGCTGTCTTTTTTTTTATTTTTTTATTGTTATGTTAATCACCATATATTACATCATTAGTTTTTGGTGCAGTGTTCCATGATTCATTATTTGTTCATAACACACCCAGTGCTCCATGCAGAATGTGCCCTCCTCAATACCCATCACCAGGCTAACCCATCCCCCTACCCCCCTCCCCTCTAGAACCCTCAGTTTGTTTTTCAGAGTCCATCATCTCTCATGGTTCGTCTTTTAAAAGAGGTGGCCCTTAACAATAATTCACACAAAGAAATAAAATCAATTCTGGAAGGCCTTGAGCTGGCTAGTTCTAGATTGAATGAGTATGAGGGAGAAGCAAAAGCAACCTAGAAATATTAATCCAGCACTGTGAGTTGAGCCACTTAAAAATGTATGTAATTAAAATATTTTACCAACATTTTTATTTCTTTCCTCTAAAATTAAAACCAAATAACAATAAATCTTAGGTTTAGCAGTTGGGAAGCAGTGGTCAAAAGCATGAGATGTAGGGTCAGACAGATGCAGGGTCAGGTCTGATTCTGCCATTTACTGGCTATGTGTCCTTAAACCACATGATAACCCCATGGCTCTCGTATCTTAAAGGGGAGGTAATATTACCCCTGGCAGAAGTTTTTATAAGGATGAGCAAGATACTTTACATAAAATAGTTAGCCAAGCACCTGACACTCAGGAAATAAAAGCTGTTATTATTCTTCCTCTTCCTGAATGCTGAGGGCTGCATTTGTCTCTGGCTTCCTTAAAAGGAATTGGAGATGCAAGGATTCTCATTTTGGTTGGGTCACAGCTTGTTTTATGTAATTTTTTATGGTTTATAGATCCTACAATTCTCACTGGAGGCTTGGTGGCCTATTGTATTCCTAAGCAAATAATTAAAAACTTACTTTACAGCTTTATATAGTAGCTTACTGGTTTAGTGTGCAGACATCAGCTTTGGGCCAATTTGTTTCAACCCAGCATTTGGAAACATTAAAGCACAAGCAAATGATGTAAAACAATGTTGTAACATAGCCCCATTTTGATTTTTATATTTAAATAACTTAAAGTGACTAAAATAATAATGGCTACCATTAATACTAGACATTTAGCGTATGTAAGTTATCTAAAATCCCAGTAACCTTTATTTAAAACTAAGCAAGCTAAGGCTCAGCAAATTTTATTACCCATGGTCAAAGTGCTAATAAATGGCAAGAAAGAGCTTCCACACAAAATTTATTCAACTCCGGAGCCCTTGTTTGTTTTTACTCATCCAGTGTCTCTCATAATTGTGAACTCAGTGCACGTTCCCTATTGAAGTATAAAGAAAGCATTCACTAACGGGGGAGTAAGCTAAAAAAAAAAAAAAAAAAAAAAAGAAGAAGATGGCATTTACCTTGGTGAATGTACAACAGTCTAAAGTATTAGCCATCTAACACTGGACTTGTATTAGTCACTGCATTTCAAAATGATCAGAAAAGCAGGGATGGGCCAACAGTGAATAAATTTACACTCAACTGTAATATAAAGCAGAGGGCCAATTTATTAGTTTAGAAAACGGTATCCTTTTCCAGTTTCCAAAATGTCTGTGTCTGCAATATAAGGTAGCGATTCAGGATGCCCAAGAAGCTGAATTATTTATCAGGAGATTACTTAGCAAAGGGAGGTAAATTATCTTGAGGACCATTTCATCCAGATCATGGGGAGATAGGGGCTATCCCTGATGCACACCAAAGACTAATTCTCTTGAGGACTAAATTACTCATGACCCAGGTTTCAACGTCTTTCTCTTCTGGACAGTTCTACACACATTGGCATACATTTTGTATTTCTGAAAAAGGCTTCTCTATACTAACCACCCCTTCAGTTGATAGAGTCTTTCTTCAGCTGTGTGAATTCCACTAATTAAGCTAAGGAGCTGTTACCAGAAAGTGGCTATTACCAGTAACATGCTAGACATTGTGTCTCTGTCAACACATATCAATTTAACAGGTTAACTCTCTGCAATCATCTCTCTCTTGTGTGAGTAGATAATTGATAGTTCCTGCTATATCATCTTCAGGAACCAAGATGCAGTTCGTTTCCAGACTTCTGTCCCAAGTAAGCTTATTGCCAGTTATTCAACCCTAAAATTGTTGTAGCTGGCAGATATCCACCTATGTTCAGAAAGAGGATAAATAACCCTAAGCAGCAGGGTCTAACTTACTCTTTTACTTGGAAGTACATTTTAAAACAAGTTTTCCAAACTGAACCACCAGGTGGCAGTGCTACTCAAAGCCAGATACTTGATAGTGACCATGTTGTGGGTTTTTTTATAGTCAAAATTTCTCCAACAGTTTTCCTCACTTAAATAAAGAAGCAATTTATGATTCCTGTCATATATTTTTTAATTATCCATTTAAATAATAACTTCCATGCTCTGATCCTAATCTCTGAAAACTTTACCTGAAATATACATAAGTACTTTTCCAAGAAAATGTTAATGTACTGTATGTATAAACAGAACGAGACCAGGTCATTTTTATAATAGAATGTTATCTCTGCCTCCTGAATATGTGCGATCCACATCTTTGGCAACTAGAATAACAACACTCCACAGTTCTTCAATACTGCCAGTCTCCTAGCTGCGCCCTATGAGGCACGGCTCAGACAGGCGGAATGACGTGCTCATCTGTTCTCTGCATGCAGCATAGACCACCAAAAAATGATGTCTGAGCCTCATTAGACTGGCATACTTCCCACCTTCCCCTGTGTGGAATGTTGGGCTTTACTGATCTACGTCCTCCGTTTTATAAAGGGTCAGTATAATATCACACAGGGCTTTAGGCCTTCTAGGCCTAGCATGTTGGAAACATAGAAAGGTTTGATGCCTGGGGGTGGAGGTGGGCGGAGTATTGGCTTCAAAATACAAGAAGAAAACTGCCAGATTTAACAGTTATTTCTTTAAGTATCTCTGTGTCCCTTGTTACAATGTGTGATTATATCTTTATTTTGCTATCTGTTTGTAAGTTATCTGTCAGTTCCATTAGCAAAATGTAATCTCCACTTGGTACCGGGAACATACCTATTCTACTCTCCCTTGTGTACCCAGTGCTTAGCAGTTAGTAGCACTCAATAAATACTGAAGATGGATATCCAGTTCTAAGATAAATCATTCCAAGAAAGGATTAACTAATTTGTGTAGATTTCATTTTCTAGATGTTTTTCCCAGTGACATCTGTTTTACCCTCCACTCAGAGAAGTAGATGTTCAGAAGTAGCTACATTAAAAGAAAATGGAGGTTCAAAAAGTACACATACAGAACCAGTAGCTGTAGAAAAAGGGCCGAATGGTGGAATTAATCTCCCAGTCATCTTGGGTTTTTTTATTTTAATTTCCGATTTCAGCTTCTCATCTAGTCCATTTCATGTTACCCCTGCAGCCTTGCTGCTGATTAGCCACCTCCCTGGCCTTTTGCTTTCCCAGACAGGGAAGTATGGGAATTAACCCAAGAGAGCACAGTACGACTGGCTTCTTCCAGGCAGCAGCAACCATTTATCAGTCCTCATGTCCGCAGCCCTGAGCCCAGTGCCTGGCGCTTAGTATTCCGTGATGGAATATTATCATTCAGCAATAAAATGGAATGACATACTGATACATGCTTCAGCCTTTCATGGAAGAACCTTGAAAGCATGCTCAATGAAAGAAGCCAGTCACAGAAAACAAAACAAACCCACAACAAGAAACTACATAATGTATGATCTTTTGTATGAAGTGTCCAGAATAAGCAAATCCACAGTGACAAAATAGATGAGTGGTTGCATAGGGATGGGGAGGCTGGGAGAAATGGGGAGCAGTGACTGCTAATGGGTATGGGGTTTTGTGGGAGGAGGATGAAAATGTTCTGAGGTTGCTTGTGGTGTTGGTCGCAAAACTCTGTGGATATGCTAAAAGCTATATGAATTGTGATATGTGAATTATATTTCATTGAGGCTGTTATTTAAAAAGCAAAAACAGGGTGCCTGGGTGGCTCAGTCAGTTAAGTGTCTGCCTTCAGCTCAGGTCGTGATCCTGGGGTCCTGGGATCGAGCCCTACATCGGGCTCCCTGTTCAGCGGGGAGTCTGCTTCTCCCTCTCCCTCTACCCCTCTCCCCTGCTTGTGCTCTCTCTCTCATACTCTCGCTGTCTCTCAAATAAATATTTAAAAATAATAATAATAAAAATAAATAAAAGCAAAAACAAAATAACCTTTGAATTTGCTTTTCATCTCTAAAGAGACCAAATGAATGCTGGAGATTTGTTGCTTGTTTTGACTAATAGAATTTAGATTTATGAAATGTTTTTCTATAGTATAGACACCTAAGTCCCAATTTCTCAAGAAAAATATGCTGATCATAAAAAAATCAACATTTTCTCCATGTTTTTGTATTTTTTTGCTTATTTTCAGAATTGTTTCTTACTCAATCACCCAGGGTCTTTTTATGATTAATATTATCTCAAAGGAGACTAAATGAACAATTACTATTCCAAATAAAAAATATTGTTAAGGCAGAATTTTAATTGTGTATTGTGATCTAATTAATAAAACATTTATGTATCATGTTTCAGTCTGTGGAGCCTGGTGAGGTGAAGCACGCAGCTGCGACATCAGGACCAGCAACAGTAGTTCCTGACCCTCCCAGTAGTGAAAAAGAAATAGACCCCAGCAGCATCCCCACTGCCATCAAGTACCAAGATGACAACTCTCTGGCCCATCCGAATGTAAGATCCTTAGATCTGAAGAATGTCCACTGAAGTCTAGTTGACTGAAATGAATTCAAACTATTGTCATTTTGTGCTGGTGACAAAAAGACTGTTGGAGGAAATGGATTCATATATTACTATTTGCTAGAAATAAGCAGCTGACCCCCGTCCCTTAGAGCAGTGACATGGATTTGAATCTGGTATGATCCAAATCGTGTTGTCTGACTTCTAGAAGTAGTCTTCCTATCCTTAACAAAAATAGGCAAAAAGAAGAGGTTGGTTGGTTGGTTTTTTTAAATCTGGCACTAAAAGATCTAAATCTGCCTCAGCTCTCATTGGTTCATTGAACTGAGCCTGTCATGGACATCGTATTTTGCTATCTACTCTGAAGTCGTGTCATTCCACTGTGTCTCTGAGAAAAAGTGTAGGAAATAAACTTCACAAAACACGGCGTAAGATTGTTAACAAAAAATGTTGCTATTACTCTTTTTCTCCAAGACTTTCTGAACATTATTAATTCCAAATAGATTATCTTCAGTTGAGAAGTCACCAAAAGTTAACAGTATCCAAATCTTGTGCTAAAAGATGTATTCTGTAAAGATAATTTATGTTACATAAGGTCAAATCCAAGTTATTGGCAAACAATAACATTTTTCTTTTTTCTTTTTCTTATTTCAGTTATTTATTGAGAAAGCTGATGCTGAGGAAAAGTGGTTCAAGAGATTAATTGCTCTCCGACAAGAAAGGTTAATGGGCAGTCCTGTGGCCTAAGTAATATATTTATGGTTGAATTAACAGTAACATTGGAAATTTAGGTTTTTAAATCCCAATATTAACTTTTTACTCTTAAAAAGCAGTTAGCTGATTATGTGAAAAGGTAATATTTCATTCATTTCTCATGTAGGCTTGAATATTTGTTGATTTGAACTTAATCAAACATTGTGAATATTAAAACTAGTGTAAAATTTAACAATGCATGAAAATATCATATTGTTAATAAAGTTAATCCTAAAAATATCATTGGTAAAATAAATGGTACACAGTAGTGTTTGAGTAAAATTGGAAAAATACCAAGTCGTGACAATTTTGATTAATCATGCATATGTAAGAATCAGACTATATGCTATCCATGTGAGATTTCATCTTCCATGTATTATGAAACCATTTTTGAATCTTTTATTTCAGCTTATTGTAAAAATTTAGGCAGAATAAAAAGCACTGTAAACAATCTAAGTAGAATGAGCATGTTAATCCTAGAGGAAAAAAATATTTTTTGAAAAACATTTCTTGCAAATTAAATAAATTGATGATTTATTGCTTAGAGATCAGCATTTACTAAGTGTTCCTTTTAAAAATGTTAGCAGATTCCAGCTCATTCCTCTAGAAACCATATGTTCATGGTAGACCTCATCAGTTGACCAAATACCCGTGATGGAGAAATCATTTCTGAGAAAGCTGGTAAGAGCTCTCACTTCAGTCTTACTTACCCAACTGCTATTCCCTACAGAGGAAGCCAGCTAATTGTAATTTTGATAAAGCTATCTGTCATTGTAGAATACCTTTCTCTAGTAGCTGAATGAAAATCAAGTATGCATTCCATACTAAACATGCCAGAGATAAAGATTTCTAGGCCTTGCCTTACAAAACTAGTTTTCAGCAGCTGATGTGAATATTTCCCTTCTCTTCTGTTCTGTTGTCTGGTCTCACTCTAATTTGGTCTCTATGAAGACCGTGCCTTGGAATACAAGATAAACCTGAAAAGTTTTTAGGAGAAGATTACCAATATATAGGACAGCTTAAAGCCATCTTTGCTATATTTCTGGAACTACTAAAATTCTAATTCCTGTTAAAATTTTTTTAAAAATAGGGGCGCTTGGCTCAGTCAGTTAAGCATCTGCCTTCAGCTCAGGTCATGATCCCGGGGTCCTGGGATCGAGCCCCACATTGGGCCCCTTGCTCAGTGGGGAATCTGCTTCTCCCTCTCCTGCTCCCCCTGCTTATGTTCTCTCTCTCTCTCTCTCTCTCTCTCTCTCTCTGTCAAATAAATAAGTAAAATCTTTTAAAAAAATAAATAAAAATTTTTAAAATATAAAGATTCCAGTTGCAAAAGGTATGGAAAATAGACTGATGACAAAATACTTGTTTTCATATAAACATGGTTCACATTCTAAATAGGTGCTAGTCGTCTTTTCTTTTCTTATCTTATCTTTTCTCTTCTTTTTTAGGTGTAAGTAAAAGTGCCCAGCATAAACTCAGGTTTATGTGATCCTTAATATAGATACACACATTTTTGGTGACTAAAAAAGGGAAATAATTTGTATTTCATTCTTTGCATAACTTGTAAACAGTAAAAGGACTCTCACTCTTTTGGAACGTATATTTTACAAGAATATGGGTTGTCATTTGGGCCACTAGTTATTCTCCAGAGAACCTGGAGTAGGCATTTTTTTCCAGTATGCCTGATGCTCCTTACCTATAACTAGTGAAAATATTGTGATCTATGTTAATTATATTTAACACCCGTGTTCCTTTGTGGCAAGTAGCCCAAATACAGAAGTTTAAATTACAGTTGATTTGTATTTTAAAGCTGAATTTTTCACAGAGATGGAGAATCAAGTTATTTTTTTAATTAACTAAACTTTAGTCCCTGCAGGAACTCAATAACTATTCCCCTCCTTCCTGATTTCCAGTATGATTCATTTTAATGTATTATTAACTTCATTTGCCTACATTCCTGTTGAAGACTACAATATTACCACACAAGCCAAATCAAATTTAATGAGGAAAGACTTCAGAGAATACTATCAAATATATCACCATACTCAAGCTAGGTGATGCCTGCTGGCCTTCTTTAATATCCTAATATAATGAGTCTGTAAAACACAACAATCCCTTTAATGTCACTTGACTAATGATAACAACTTGGATTTACATGAGACCTTGGTGTTTATTGAAATGTTGACTTCATACAAAATAATGAGTGCTCGTAATATAAGTTGGGTTTTCATTTCTGACTACATTCTTAGGGAAAATGGAATAAGAACATTAAGTCATTCAACCTTCACTTCAGCATCCTCACCTATAAAATGAAGATGCTAAGAGTGTACCTGCCTTCTTTGATTTTTCAGCAAAATAACATAAAAGAATGCCCTTCATAGAAAAAGTATTCTGTTTATGCCAAGATAACATTTTAGCATGCTAGCCATCTTAATGAAATATGGAACAAATAGTTGCACGGGTAATGGTTTGAAAAGCTGCACCCCAACATCAGTGTACTCGTTATGTATGCTCTTGAAATGCCACGGTCAGTGGATTCCATCCCAGCTTTGTCCCCAGCTTCCCCTGATCTCCCTCCCTGCCGGGAACACAGGAAACCCTATTTTCTCTGCA
The DNA here is from genome assembly GCF_003265705.2 of Callorhinus ursinus. Classification (NCBI taxonomy): domain Eukaryota; kingdom Metazoa; phylum Chordata; class Mammalia; order Carnivora; family Otariidae; genus Callorhinus; species Callorhinus ursinus. The sequence continues at coordinate 95,697,517 of NW_027397063.1, read as the reverse complement.
GTTAATGACCTATACCTTCTACTTACTTAAAGGATCTCAGGTCTTCTTCAGTCAAATTTACCTACTTATTCATTAATCTTTTTTTTTTTTTTTTGAAAGACTGGGCTGGGCACCATAAGTGCAGTTGGGTATACACAGGTGAATCTAGTGGGGATCCTGCCTCCCAGAGGCTTAGTTATAAAGCCCAGACATGTATATAACATAAGAAATACAATACTTAGTGGCAGAGGAGAGGATATCGTTGCAGTGAAAGAGAAATTACTCCGGGTTAGAAAATTATGGAAGACTTCATGGAAGAAATCACAACTGATGAAGACTTGAAGGATAAGATGGCTCCTGGAGCCACAAAGACTCACAGCCATCCTCCTCCATTTTCCTAATAGTTGCCCTAGAAGGTTGGGAACTATCACAGTTCTAATCCAGAGAAGAATCCCTCTTGTGAAAGACCCAAGTGGCCCTGCCTCTCAATCTTATGAAAAGTTCGGGCAAAATTTGAGGTTCCTGGTTACCATTTGGCTTTCTCTGACCATTTCTTCCTTTTGGCGGAGAATTGGATGAATAAGCCAAGCCTTCATTTGGCCACAGGCATCAACAGTCTTGTATCACCGTGAAGTTGACGTGAGCTGAGACGTGCAAAGGTAACTCAAAGGAGACTTTCAGGACCTCTGAGAAAGCATTGCACCTGCCAGTAAGGCCTTGCACAGCTTTGTGGATCCCTGTGCGTTCCCCGACACTCTTTGTTTTTCCACTGTGTACTGTTATAGAAAGCATCATTTTGGAACAAAAGATACAGTCCACCTGTCTGTGGTTAGATCCTATGCCAAATTTTCCTTTCGTTTGGGCATCCAGTGAAAATCTGTAAGTGAACAAATAAGATAGTAACAAAAGCTGGAAATGAAACAAGACAGGTGACATTTTTGATCACTGAACTATGGATGAATTGGTCTGGAATTCTTGTCCCCATGTTACTCCTTCCTTCCCCCTTTTCCCTACCCCAATTCATTGTGAGTATTACAGAAGGAGTTTTATTTTTCTTAAAGAATTATTTATTTTAGAGAGAGAGCAGGGGGGAGTGGCAGAGGGAGAGGGAGAGAGAGTCTTAAGCAAACTTTGCTCTGAGCACAAAGACCCTGAGATCATGACCCTGAGATCACGACCCTGAGCCAAAACCAAGAGTCGGACGCTTAACCAACTGTACCACCCAGGCAGCCCTACAGAAGGAATTTTAAACCAGCTCTTGACCATTACTCAATTGATACAGTACTTGAATTATTTAGAAAGTGTTTACATGCCATCCTTTAAATGTAAGCCCGACTCCTTGGAACTCCGTCATGGAATAATGAAAAAGCACATCATCTCCGCAAGAAAATACTTGAGTCTTTACCACAGAACAGGAATGAAAATAAAGGTAAGACAGAACACTTTGTGAATTCTCTAATCATCTTCACCTTTCATTACAGGAATGGACATTGGTCAATATATTTAACTGGTGGGGTTTTTTTCCTAAATCAAAGAAAATGCTCTTATCATCTGTATTTCCAAGTTATTTTTACTATCATTGTACCCCCAGGATCTAGCTCATTCCTGACACAAAGAAAGCTCTCAATAAATATTTTCCAATGAAAGAAGAATGAATTTGCCCATGTTGAATGAGCAGTCTATTTAACAGTCTGGTTATTTAAATTACTTAAGCTATTTGGAGCCAGTATAAAAAATAAATAGGTGTCTATGTATATACCAAAAGATTCTTAAGTACAGTCTCAAAGAGATGCTTGCACACCCATGTTCATAAAAGCATTATTCACAATAGCTAAAACATGGAAGCACCTCGAGTGTCTATGGATGGATGAATGGATAGTAAAATGTGTATACACACAATGGAATATTATTCAGCCTTAAAGAGAAAGGAAATTCTAAACAAAATAAGTCAATCAGAGAAAGACAAATACCGGGGCGCCTGGGTGGCTCAGTTGTTAAGCGTCTGCCTCCGGCTCAGGTCATGATCCCAGGGTCCTGGGATCGAGCCCCGCATCGGGCTCCCTGCTCGGCGGGAAGCCTGCTTCTCCCTCTCCCCTTCCCCTGCTTGTGTTCCCTCTCTCGCTGTGTCTCTCTCTGTCAAATAAATAAAATCTTTAAAAAAAAAAAAAAAAAAACAAATACCATATGATCTCACTCATATGTGGAATTTAAAAAACAGAACAGATGAGCAAAAATTAAAAAAAGAAAGAGACAAACCAAGAAACAGACCCTTAACTGTAGAGAATAAACTGATGGTTACCAGAGTGGTGGGGTGGTGGGGGGGGATGGGTTAAACAGGTGATGCGGATTAAGGAGCGCACTTTTGATGAGCACTGGGTGATGTATGGAATTGCTAAATCACTATATTGTACACCTGAAACTAATATAACACCATATGTTAACTAAAGAAGGAGGAAGGAAATTCTGCAATACGCTACAACATGGATGAGCCTTGAGGACGTTATGTTAAGTGAAATAACTCAATCACAAAAAGACACAAACTGTTATTCCACTTATATGAGTTACTCAGAGTAGTTAAAATCACAAAGACAGAAGGCATAACGGTAGTTGCGCAGGCTGGGGGAGGGGGAAAATGGGGAGTTATTGTCTAATGGGTAAAGAGTTTCGGTTTCATAAGGTGAAAGGAGTTAATGGGATTGGATGGTGGTGATGTTTTCACAACACTGTGAATGTATTCAATAACACTGAACTGTAGGCATAAAAATGGTTAAGATGGTAATTGCTATGTGTATTTTACCACAATAAAAAAAAATCTAAATAAATGTCATGGGTAAGTACAGAGTACATAGTGCCTTTCTGTTGCATTTGGGGCTACAACAGTGCGGTAGAGTTTAAGCAAGGATCTTACTAGTTCTACACTAGACCAGACTTTCTAGTGTAATTGTTTTGTATTGCTTAAATAATATTTCAAATGGTGTGGATGTGGTCATTAAGGGTCCGCTGGCTCCTATGATGGCTGTCCTTGCAAGCCATAGGCCAGTGTTCAAGAAGTAAAGGCTACTAGTATAGTAATATGCCACTGTAAACTCAACAGTGTACCATTTTATTTTTAGATCTTGAGAAGGAATGGCAAAATGATCCTGCTACAGCTCTCAGACGGAATGATGAACTGAACTGACCCTCTCTTAGCATCTTGTAACTTGATATGTGGGCTGAAATCTCACAGTGTAAAAAATGTAATAGAGTGGAGACTGCCTTCATAATCTTTTTAAAAATGAACTGCTAAAATCCCATGTCTTACGTAAACTCCATAACTACAGTCTGTCTACCTGTGAATGTTCCACAAGAATTATGCCATAAATTAAAATGGAATTGAAAACATAAATAATTGAGAAATAAATGGTTTCCAAATACCAGCACAATGAATGAATGACCACTGTGAAAAATTCCTAGATTTTTTTAAACAAATCCCGTAACTGGATTATTTATTTAGCACCACTGTAGCTTTTCTGTCTTCTCTTTCTGCTATGGTACGTCTAATTGGCCTGGAGAAGAAAACTCATACTATTAATAGTTTGAAAAAAATACTCTTTTCAAACTGCTGTGTATTTGAATCCGCTGCAATCTCAGTATGTGAGGTGAAAATGGAAAGTCATTGAAAATGATCATTTCCCATAAATATAGTTTTCTGCATGTTTAAAATATTTCATTAAAATTTGTGGACCTGCCATAGAGCATAATGAGTAGTGCAAGTCCTGTGTTACTGAACAGCTGTTCCACCAGAAACACTTGAAGGCGAATACCTATTCACATTACCTTGTGTTTCAGAGGTCATGTGGGCCAATTTCAGAAAAAGGTGCTCAGAGACTTCTAACTTCCCTTCTTTATAATTAATAAGAGGGTAACGAATATGTTAGCATTCACCATAGCTTAGAAAATACCAGAGACTCCATTTTTATTTGTTGTCCTTAAGTTGAAATTCCAATCTCTAAGTATTCTCATCCTGCTATAATAACTGTGCAATGTAATTCCCAAGAGATGGTGTTCGATTAATTTCTAAATCCCTTTGAAAGGCATTTAAATGGAGGTGGGGGGATGGGTTAGCCTGGTGATGGGTACTGAGGAGGGCACGTATTGAATGGAGCACTGGGTGTTACACGCAAACAATGAATCATGGAACACTACATCAAAGACTAATGATGTAATGTATGGTGATTAACATAACATAATAAAATAAAATTTTTTTTAAAAAGGCATTTAGACAGACCTTAAAGAGCTTTGGAACAGTTATTAAAATATGTTTTTTCTCTTGTTTTTTGAAAAGCTACCTTAAAATTCTCACAATCTATGATAAAAATTTCTGTCCTTTTGCCAGCAAAGACAGCATAGCATTAAAATGTGTTTTTAGGGGGCGCCCGGGTGGCTCAGTTGGTTAAGCGGCTGCCTTTGGCTCAGGTCGTGATCCCAGAGTTCTGGGATCGAGCCCCACATCAGGCTCCTTGCTCAGTGGGGAATCTGCTTCTCCCCTGCCTGCCGTTTCCCCCTGCTTATGCTTGCTTTCTGTCTCTCTGTCTCTCTCTCTCTGTCAAATAAATAAAATCTTAAAAAAAAAAACATGGCCTTTCATTAAAAAATAATAATAATAAAATAAAACGTGTTTTTACTTTGGGAGTTAAAAAATCAATCTAATGTTTAAATGTCACTGGGAGATTTAAATACTGGATTCTAGTTCAAATGCAGACTGTGTATACTAAATGTGAATGGCCACTATTTTATTAAACTAGTTCTGTTTCTCAGTACTTCAAAGTGTACTCAATCTTCATGTATATCTTCTCTATAATTTATATAATTTAAATATGCCAGCTAGCAAATGGTCACATAGAATTTATTAAATGTGCTCATTTGCTAGCCTTGTATAAATACAGGCAACGTCAGCCTGATAAAAGAATAACGTAATGGAAGTTGTATCGAGAATTAACCTTTTTCTTAAGTGATATCTTCAACATTTGTGTGACTTGAGGTTTTTATTTCATTAATTTAAAAAACAAAACAAAACCAGGAAAGTCAAGTCATCCGTATGCAACCAGTTTTTGTTAGGCTGCTGCCCTGCCCCTCCCTGCCAGGTGATCATTATTAACAGCCCTTCCCAGCCCTGTCCTATGTTTAAACAAATACATCTCTGTAGAGATACTGACATATGGGCTCTCTTTCCAGACCATGGAAACAGATTGGTCTGCAGTTAACTTTTTCCCCTGATATTATGCCTTGGATAACTTTCTGAAGCTCTCCATCTGTGTGCCTCGTTCTTTTTGAATGGCTGCGTAGATTTCCTAACCGTGAAACTGCTAAGCCATAGGGTACGTACCTTTTGTATTTATAGTATAGTAGCCACAGTAAATAAACGTTCAAATTAGATGATTTTATGCAAATTAGGATTGTATCACTCTCTTCTTCAAATCATTTAAGAACTAAAAAGTCACTTTATAATTAGGATGCATTTTATGCAGCCAGTTCCCTCCATATTCCCCCTAAAATCATTGGTCACAGTGTCCCAGGAGGCTGACTTTTATAGACTGCAGCACCCGGTTTCCCTTGTCCTCCAGCCTTTGGTTGGGTTCACCCAATAGGCAGCACTGGCAGGAAGTCAGAGGAAGGAGCAGAGAGAATTGGGTATCTGTACCCTTGCTGGGCCATGTAGCTGCTTTCCTAAAGTCACAGCTCTAGGAGGCTAACTAACCCCTTTCCCAAGGGTGCATCTCTCACCATGTTCTAGTAACAGCTCCTTCCTCCTGCCCCTTCAGACCTAGGGGCCGGAACAGTTTCCTATAGCTACTACTCCCTGATTGGGGCCCTTAACCCTGTCCACACCCCTGTATTTCATACCCTCATTAAACGCTTTTGCCTATGTCATCTGTTTCCTGCTGAGACCAAAGCTGATAAAATTGTCTTCAAGGGCAGTGTATCAATTAGGATTAATTAAGTACAGCCATTTCATAACAATAGCATAACAACAATAGCAGCAACAAACAATGGCTTAGAGAGGAAAAATGTTTCTCTCTCAACTCTCTTAAAGGCACTTATGATGGAGTCATACGTCAGGGACTGGGGCTCATGTTCCACCATCTTCAGTCGATGGCCGCTACCACATGCTTAAGTCTGACTGAGGCTGTAGCTAGCATTCTCACATTCCACATGTCCACAATCCAGGCAGCAGAAAGGATGTCCTCCCTGCCTTTTAAGAAAACCAAGAAGTTAGGGGCGCCTGGGTGGCTCAGTCGCTGAGCGTCTGCCTCTGGCTCAGGTCATGATCCCAGGGTCCTGGGATCGAGCCCCGCATCGGGCTCCCTGCTCGGCGGGAAGCCTGCTTCTCCCTCTCCCACTCCCCCTGCTTGTGATCCCTCTCTCGCTGTGTCTCTCTCTGTCAAATAAATAAATGAAATCTTTAAAAAAAAAAAAAAAAAGAGACCTGGAAGTTTGTATCACACCCAACTGAAACTTAATCAAATCAACTTAATCAAATGACTGCTCTCCTGTTCCAAAAAAGTTTGGGAAATGTAGTGTTTTAGCTCGTCAGAGCAGAAAATACCCTGATAATTATGAATCAATCATAAGATAATATTTCCTTTAAAAATATAGTAAAATCCTGAAACAGACTTAACTTTAGAGAAGAAACTGATGGTTACCAGAGGGGAGGTGGGTGAGGGATGGGTGAAAAAGCTGATGGGGATTAAGGAGGGCACTTGTCATGATGAGCACTGAGTAATGTATTGAATTGTTGAATCACTGTATTGTACACCCAAAACTAATAAAACACCGTATGTTAACTATACTGGAATTATAGTGAAAACTTAATTAAAAATAAAAATATAGCTAGCAAAATCCTGAAGGAACCCAGCTACATAGCCCATCTACTCATTCAAATTTCCATTAATTCAGAAAACAATTTCAAGGAATACTGCTGGGTGGCATGTTCCCTTTCCCAGCTCTCCAAAGGCTACTAGACACCCTTTTCATGAAGTTATATTAAGCAGGAACAGCAACAGTTTATATGTAAAAATTTCAAACACCACATGAGTGGCATTTAGACCCTGAGAATTCCTAATCACTATTGTTCTTTAGCTTTATTCCAGGCCAATACTAATCAGTTAAGGGTGGTTCTCTGAGCCTGCATGTATCACCTTTAGAGAGATGTGGCATGCATGTTTCAGCTTGACTTTATGTCGTCCTGCTATGATCTCTTGGGTGAGGACCCAGGGAGGCACCAAGTCATCAGTTTAACTCTGGTGCCTGACCACCTCTTTTTAAATGTAAGTAGTTCCCATGTCTTTATTCAACTTTGTCTCCTTTAAAGGAAAGGGAAAAAAGACCCTTTCATTCATCTTGTATTGTAAGCACATGAAAAATGCTGAATTCAATTCTAATTCTACATTTATCAAGCAACCTTTGATCAATGGTTTCTGTCTTCACCGGCAGGGGCTTGTCAACAAATATTTTAATTTGCTAAAGATTGAATTAATGGGGTGCATGATTGTGTGTGAGTAAAGCAATAAATTTGAATTTTTTAGCCTTCTCTTACTCCTGAAGAGCCAAGAAAAACTAAGGTAAATGAGAGGCATAGTCTGCCTCTTTCTGTCGTTAGAAGAAATGGTTGAAAAGAGGTCTCCTAATGCTTGTATCAAGGTAGCAGATCAGCTAGAAATTAGGGGCAGAAGCCCCAACTAGTAACAGAGGTATATGTGTCTGGAGCATGTCCTTGCTTATATTTCTGGGGACCAAGTGAGTCAGCAGAAGGGGATAACAAGAGAGATAGATGAGAACCCCAACTCCAACATGTAAGCCAGAGATAGCAGTAGGTAGTAGAATATTTGTTATAGGCTGTGATGGCTTTAAAACATGTCTGCAAATTCTTTGATACTTTTCCCATTGATAGGTGGGGGGCCTAGGTCCCCTTCCTTGAATCTGGGTCAGTCTTAGTGACTTGCTTTTAACCAAAAGAATGCATCAGAAGTGGCCAGCATAACTTCCAAGGCTGGTTCAAGAAAGGCCCATGCCCACTTCTCAGGATCCTAACCCTTGGAGCCCCGAGTGGCCATTAGAAGAGGACCAACTACCCAGGAGCTGCCCTTTTGTGAGAAAACCCAGGCAATATGGACAGTCCATGTGTTGGTGTTCTGGCTGACGGTCCCATCTGGAGTTTCCAGCCAACACCCAGCATGTGAGTGAAGACATCTCCAACCTCTGAGTTTCCCTAGCTGAGGCCCAGAGGTAAGCCATCATCATTTCCCTGTCTAAAGTCCTCACCTGTGGAATTTATGAGTGTCATAAAATGGCTTTTTTGCACCACAAAGCTTGGGGGTGGTTTGTTGCACAGCAATAGTAGTCAGAATACCAACCCTATGGAGTCACTGAAAATCTGGTTGAACCGCACACCAGTAAGCATGGATGTTTACATGCAGGTCTGCTGGAAGCTGGCTGATTGCCGCTGTTGAGGCTGCATGGCATGGTGGTATGGGCTTGAGTTGTCTACAGAATCGACTCTACTTCCTGAATCTCTGTTCCACCATCTAGTAAACAGGATTGGGGAGGGCGCCTGGATGGCTTAGTCCATTCAGCAGCAGACTTGGTTTCAGCTCAGGTCATGATCTCAGGGTCGTGAGATTGAGCCCCAGTGGGGCTCTGCACTCAGCGTGGAGTCTGCCTGAGAGTCTCCTTCTCCCTTTCCCTCTGCCCCTTTCCCCCACCGCATGCATGTGAGCCCTCTCTCTCAAGAAAGAAAAAAAGAAGAGAAAGATTTAAAAAAAACAAAACCCAGAACGGTAATTCCTATCTTGCAGAGTGTCTGTATGGATTAGAGTTGTATATAAAACACTCAGCACAGTGCCTACCAAAGAACTAGAATCAATTAAAAAATAGTTTAAGGGGCGCCTGGGTGGCTCAGTCGGTTAAGCGGCTGCCTTCGGCTCAGGTCATGATCCCAGGGTCCTGGGATCGAGCCCCATGTCCGGCTCCCTGCTCAGCAGAGAGCCTGCTTCTCCCTCTCCCTCTGCCTGCCACTCTGCCTACTTGTGCTCTCTATCTCTCTGTCAAATAAATAAATAAAATCTTAAAAAAAAATAATAAATAAATAAATAAATAAAAATAAAAAATAGTTTAAAATTGCAATGCTATAATTTTCTGATTTTGTGTTCCCTGTCATTTCACTTAGAATGAAGCTTTACTCTCTTCTGAGTGATGTTATCCTATAAAGCCACCTCACCATATCACCATATACAGCTAAGTCAGACAGACAAACCTATAAGACTGTTTGGGTTAAATGATAAATATAATTAGAAAATGAGAGTGCCATGTAAAAACAAATACAGGGTTATTTAGCGCCCTTAGCTAGAAATCAGTGTATCCTGTAAAACTGACTGCTGTGCAGAAGATTGAATGAAGCATAATCATCAAAATGAGAATTAAGTAAGAAAATTAATTCCCAAAGGAAATCACTGTAGATCTCATTAGTTCAGGAATAACCTACCTTAGGACTTTAATTAAAAATAATATTTATTCCAAATAAATGAGTGCTGACAGGTTTCTGCAGAATCCATAATCTTGGTTATGCTAAATCTTCTTATATTAAGGCAGACATCATTAATCTCATCTGAGATGCCCTCCAGTCTGACAGCTCTTACAGCACTGGGGCAATTTCTTGCAGCAGCCTTTTTATCTTCACAAAGGAGTTCTAACTCATGCAGATACCTAATGTAAAAAGGTCTAGGCAATTAGAGACATCACTCTTGAGATCTACACTGGCATTTTATCACGTTGGAAAGCATCGCATAATGAGTTTGTTCTCAAACAGAGGCCAATATCTCAACCCTACCATCAAATTAACAGTGGCTATTTTATTATTTTCTTTATTGCTACAATTCTTTTTTTCCAGAAAATCATCAGGTGTTTTATAAAAATGCATAGAATATGGCAAGATAAAACAGAAATTTTAACAAATCGATTAATAGGGCAAAGGAGGGAATGAGAGTAGAAAACATAGGAAGAAGTTAGAAGGAATCAGGTTAATACCCAAAGTTTACTTTGGTAAACTACTGTAAAGTTTATATAGGTATGCACTTTCAACCAGTTTGTTGTACTACATTATGACAGCCCTGAGAAACTTATACAGCCCTTAAAGATGGTTTCTTAAGAGCCTAGAATATATGCCCAGAATGAATATAAAGGTCCAAAGGAGAAAAAATGAAGTAAAAGAAACAAAATTCTAAAAATATTGCCTAGTAAACTTTTTGTCTAAAACCTATGGCTTGGGGTGCCTGAGTGGCTCAGTTGGTTAAGCGTCTGCCTTCGGCTCAGGTCATGATCCCAGAGTCCTGGGATGGAGCTCCGCATGGGGCTCCCTGATCAGCGGGGAGCCTGCTTCTCCCTCTCCCACTGCCCCTGTTTGTGTTCCCTCTCTCGCTGTGTCTCTCTGTCAAACAAATAAATAAAATCTTTAAAAATAAAAAATAAATGGATGAAAGACCTAAATGTGAGACAGGAATCCATCAAAATCCTAGAGGAGAACACAGGCAGCAACCTCTTTGACCTCAGCCGCAGCAACTTCTTCCAAGAAAGTTGGAAGCAAAGCCCTCCCTCCAAAGGCAAGGGAAGCAATGGCAAAAATGAACTATTGGGACTTCATCAAGATAAAAAGCTTTTGCACAGCAAAGGAAACAGTCAACAAAACCAAAAGACAACTGACAGAATGGGAGAAGATATTTGCAAATGACATATCAGGGCTAGTATCCAAAATCTATAAAGAACTTATCAAACTCAACACCCAAAGAACAAATAATCCGATCAAGAAATGGGCAGAAGACATGTACAGACATTTCTGCAAAGGAGACATTCAAATGGCCAACAGACACATGAAAAAGTGCTCAACATCGCTCGGCATCAGGGAAATCCAAATCAAAACCTCAATGAGATACCACCTCACACCAGTCAGAATGGCTAAAATTAACAAGTCAGGAAACGACAGATGTTGGCAAGGTTGCAGGGAAAGGGGAACCCTCCTACACTGTTGGTGGGAAGGCAAGCTGGTGCAGCCACTCTGGAAAACAGTATGGAGGTTCCTCAAAAAGTTGAAAATAGAGTGACCCTATGACCTAGCAATTGCACTACTGGGTATTTACCCTAAAGATAAATCTGAAGGGGTACGTGCAACCCAATATTTATAGCAGCAATGTCCACAGTAGCCAAACTATGTAAAGAGCCAAGATGTCCATCAACAGATGAATGGATAAAGAAGATGTGGTATATATATACAATGGAATATTATGCAGCCATCAAAAAAAACGAAATCTCCAGGGGCTCCTGGGTGTCTCAGTTGTTAAGCATCTGCCTTCCGCTCAGGTCATGATCCCAGGGTCCTGGGATCAAGCCCTACATCGGGTTCCCTGCTCAGCAGGAAGCCTGCTTTTCCCTCTCCCGCTCCCCCTGCTTGTGTTCCCTCTCTCGCTGTGTCTCTGTCAAATAAATAAATAAAATCTTAAAAAAAAAAATCTTGCCATTTGCAACAATGTGGACAGAACTAGAGGGTATTATGCTAAGCAAAATAAGTCAATCAGAGAAAGACAAGTATCATATGATCTCACTGATATGAGGAATTTGAGAAACAAGACAGAGGATCATAGGGGAAGGGAGGAGAAAAATGAAACAAGATGGAACCAGAGAGGGAGACCAACCATAAGAGACTCTTAATCTCAGGAAACAAACTGAGGGTTGTTGGAGTGGTGGGGGGTGGGAGGGATGGGGTGGCTGGTGATGGACACTGGGGAGGGTATGTGCTATGGTGAGCGCTGTGACGTGTGTAAGACTGATGAGTCACAGAGCTGTACCCATGAAACAAATAATACATTATATGTTAAAAAAAAGAAGATATTAGTAAGGGTAAAATGAAGGGAGGGAAATTGGAGGGGAAGAGGAACCATGAGAGACTATGGACTCTGAGAAACAAACTGAGGGTTCTGGAGGGGAGTGGGGAGGGGGGGATGGGCTAGCCTGGTGATGGGTATTAAAGAGGGCACGTTCTGCGTGAAGCACTGGGTGTTATGCACAAACAATGAATCATGGAACACGACATCAAAAATGAACGATGTATGGTGATTAACATAACATAATAAAATTTTTAAAATAAATAAATAAATAAATAAAAGCAAGCTATGGCTCCCCTATACATGCTGGCCAGTGACAAATATTAAAAGGGAAAAGAATCTTGGAAGCATCCAATCACATTTAGTTTAATAGATTATTTTTATATGGATAAATGGGTTTTTGAAATTTTATTACATACATTGCTAGATTCCAATTTTTCCAAAGCAGTACAGGGAGGACAGTCTTCAATAAATAAAAAATTGGAATACAAGCGGATAGGGCACAGACAAGATGATTTCAGGTCCACTTTAAGACTGAAAAGAATTAGAAAGGTAATATAGTACCCAGAACCTGATAAATTTATGCTAGACTTTCACAACCCAGATGAAAACATTAATCTGTAATCTAAATATCCTGGAGAAAGAAACTACTGCCTCACGGCCCCGATATTTTAAGATCCGGACAGCCAGCGATGTGGTGGTGACTAGTGTCTACTCACAAAGGCCTTTTGTGAGGAGTCAGGACACTTCTCAGCTCTCACCACACAGGACTTGCTGTCAACACAGTTCTGAGGTACGTTCAGAAGCCAATATGCAGATGTCGCTGGGCTCAGGAATCCTTTCATGCCATGAAAACTCACTCTCTCCATAACTGGATCACAGTCTCAAAGCCTGGCGGCCAGATTCAGCCCACAGGCTTGTCTTGTTTGCCCTGCTCAGGTATTTTGTTTTTAATTAATTGCTAACTTTTAAAACTTGGGAGATTTCATGTGAAATTCCGTTATTACCAGTGGGCATGAATTTCTGCAGGGCAATCATCTGGAGCTGAATAGCAGTTTCTCCCTTTGCTGGAAGCATGTCCCACCAGTGCCCCACTGTGCACCCCTGCAGGAACCCATAGCTATCTGGCACAGGGGCAAGAATGCTGGTCCTTGGGCCAGATTCCTGGATGTGTGAACTTGAGCAAGCCCTTCCTCTTCTGTGACCTTCAGCTTCCTCTCATGTCAAATGGCTGTAATCATAGTGCGCATCTCATGAGATTGTTCAGGGGATTGAGAGCGTTAAAACATGTAAAGCACTTAGAGTTGCCAGACACACAGTGGCACCCAATAAACATCTGTTGTTCTTTTGATTATTATTTCTTGGCATCTTACCGATCCCACTTCCCTCATGCTTATTACTTGCCTGGCCTCTATTGTTGTTTTTGACTCCAGCTCTAGGTATAGCCCCGCCCTAAACTGGAGGGAAAGGAGACAGTCCTACTAAGGGCTAGCACAGGTTCGCCTGGTGTATTAATAAGAGCCCAGAGTCTACAGTCAGACAAGCTGGTTTTCAACCCCAAATCCACTACTTCTAGCACTATGTCCTTAGATTACTTAACTCTCTAAAGCCCGTGTTTACTTACTTCTGTAATATAGTAATGGAACTGTCATGAATCAATGGGCATAGCACGTAGTAGGTTTCAGCGTTTCAGCTTTTATTATTAAGAACAGCAGACCACAGCATCCTCCCTGGGCCCGGTCACTCAGTTTCTCCCAGTGGGCTTCCAGGGCTAGTCAGGAGTATGAGCCTCGCTGGAGGCTGTGTCCCATGGGGGTTTCCAGGTAAGGGAGATATGAATTAGGAGAAAACCAGGTATAGCTTGGAGCCACTCATAACTAACCCCCTGTTGCCCCTTTATCTTGTTACCCCAAAATATATACCCCAGATAGCATTAAAACTTGCATGGCATTGAAATTAAAAACAATTCTTCTAAGATGGAAGCAGATTTTTTTTTCTACATTTCAAATAAAAAAAGCATCTAAGCATATGACAAAGGGATGAAGGTATTTCAAGTTCTTAATGTTTTCCAAAATAATCCCTTAACCCCTAGACAGACTTCTCAAACCATTGCCTTCACAGCGGGACAACCACCCACAGCTTGAATTCTCTCCAAATCTTATCAAAGATTTAAAAATAACTTTTAAAATAGCACTGTAGACAGTCATATTAAACAGTGTCTGAGAACAGATGACCTCAACAGCATTTCTTAAAGAATACTTTCTACTCTTCAACTTGTTTTAGGCTCAGTGATTCTAAAATTTTTCATTTCTTAGAAAAAGCAAAAAAGTGTTTCTTCTATCCACAAAAGAAACAGAGATAGTCACGAACATGAAAGTGTTGACTCAATAGGAAAATCTTCCTTATGAAATTATTGCCTGTAGAGAAAAGTTTTCCAAATCTCAATGACAATAAGATTAAAAAATAGCTGAATGTTAAATCAATTTTTTATTTTTTTATTTTATTATGTTATGTTAATCACCATACATTACATCATTATTTTTTGATGTAGTGTTCCATGATTCATGGTTTGCGTATAACACCCAGTGCTCCATTCAGTTTTTAAAACTAATCAAGACATGGACAAGAATGATCATAGCAGCTTTATTCTGAAAAGCCAAAAAAAAAAAAAAAAAAGAGAGAGAGAGAGAGTGAGAGAGAGAGGGGGGAGGGAGGAAGAAAAAGGAACAAAGAAAAGGAACAAAAATTGATCAATAGTAGATAAGTAAGTTGTGGTAAATTCATACAATAAAATACTACACAGCAATGAAAAAGAATAAAGTGCTGCTATATGTAACAAGAGGAACAAATTTTGCAGACATAATGTTAAGCAAAAGAAACAAATCTCAGAATACTGGTTACCTTTGAGAGAGATTGGGAGGGAGCTTGAGGGAATTTTCTGGGGCACTGGAAATGCTTTATATCTTCAGCTAGATGGTGTTTTCATAGGTTTATTTGTACGTAAAAATTTACTGAGCTGTACACTGAAGATTAGTGGACTTTATTACATTTAAATTATTCCTCAATTAAAAAGTAAATTTAAAAAGTGAATCAGGCTTTGGATGTGTTTATCAACTACACATGGGTCCTTTATGGGCTCTGTAGAAAGTTTCAGTTTTGTCACTAAAAAAAAAATTAATAGAATGTATTTGTATTTTACATTGTCATTAAAATTCTCTGTCTTTGGGGGCGCCTGGGTGGCTCAGTCGTTAAGCGTCTGCCTTCGGCTCAGGTCATGATCTCAGGGTCCTGGGATCAAGCCCCGCATCGGGCTCCCTGCTCGGTGGGGAGCCTGCTTCTCCCTCTCCCCCTGCTTGTGTTCCCTCTCTGTGTCTCTCTCTCTGTCAAATAAATAAAATCTTAAAAAAAAAAAAAAAAATTCTCTGTCTTTGGAGTAATAGTCTGTTTTATTCATTAAGTAACACTTTGGGGGCGCCTGGTGGCTCAGTCAGTTAAGTGTCTGCCTTGGGTTCAGGTCATGATCCTGGGGTCCTGGGATAGAGCCCTGCGACAGGCTGCTGGCTCCCTGCTCCACCCCTCCATCTTCCTCTGTCCTTCCTTCCCACTCGTGCTCACTCTCATGAGCATGGTCTCTCTCTCTCTCTCTCTCTCTCATACATAAATCTTTTTCAAAAATTAACATTTTTGCTGTTTTTCAGGAAAATTGAAAAGTCTCTTCGTGTATCTAAACCAAACAACCTATGTCAAGTTTGAATAATCCTGGAAGCCTCATGTTTCCATAATTCCATATCATCAAGTCCTTTTTTGTATGAGAGTTGGCTATGGGTGCAGGGGGAAGAAAATGGCCTTGAAATGGTTAGATCTGAATCAGAATCCCTGTTCCAACGGTCGCCAGCTAGAGGACCTTGGCAAATCACTTCCCCTCCCTGAATCTCTGTGTTCTTATCTGCAAAATGGAGGCGATTCCTCCCTCATAGGGTTATTGAGAGAATCCTGTGACAGAAAGTTTGTAAAACTCTTGGTACACACTTTTTAAGTGGAAACTATTGCTGAATAAAAGAGAGCGTTTAGCAGTCTTTATTTTATTTTTATTTATTTAAAATTTTTTTTTACTTATTTGAGAGAGAGAGCACAAGCAGGGGGAGCAGGAGAGGGAGAAGCAGACCTCCCGCGGAGCAGGGAGCCCTTTGCGGGGACCCTGCGATCATGACCTGAGCCGAAGGCAGACGCTTAACGAATGAGCCACCCAGGCACCCCCTCTGTTTATGTTAAAAAGAGCATGGCACATGCTCCAAAGTATCCAAGCCCCAAAGATTTATATCTAAGAAATGTAGGAAAAGCCAAAACTGTGGCCCATTTTTATTAACAACAGTATAATCTTTGGTTCAGCCCTGACCCTACAGTGAGTCTTCACTCCCTCCCCTGCCTATTCTAATATCTCCATCCTCTCTGGCCTTCCATCACTTCAACAGAACATTCCTTTGCTTTTCTCCCCAGAACTCCCTGTCAGCCACCTGAAGGTTAGTCCCACTCCAGGGCCTGGAGCCTCCACTTCTGCCCCCAGGAGGCTGCCTAACGCATCTTTCCATAAAGGCAGATCATTGTTACCAAAATCCCAGAAGGTGACATATTCTCTACATTTTTCCAAATAAAATAACTCAGTTATGGTTGTGGAAAATAAACAGCCAGCCATGAACACTCACGTCCACAGAGATGGAAAATAAACATGACTGAGAAAGTCTGCTGCTTGTGCATAGTTCAGTTGTGAATAAAACTCCAGGCCCTAGCCTCAGTAGCAGGCACCAAAAAGAAGTTAATATTGGAAAAGTGCTTCTGTAAACTCAAATTTGCTTTGAATTTCTAGGTCACTGGAGGACAAACCTGAGTGTATTTCTCAAAGGGAGAGAACGCTATGGGCATTTAGGGCACGACAATTCTTCCCTGCACGGTTTTGTGCTGTTACAAGTTCTGAGATGCTCAGGGGCCTTGGCTCCACCCAATGAGGGGAATACAGACCGCTTCAGGGATGCAGCATGCTCGGCAACCAACTACAGCCTGGCATCCTCTCCCTGGTTGGGGGGGGGGAGGGGCGGTCAGTGCCAATGGGATGGGAACCCAGAATATAAATTAAGTTTAGTTGCAAGAAAATAAATCGACATTTCTTACAAGGTTGTGGCTGGAGCTTGGTACTCATTAACTCTTATCTGGTGGGAAGCATTCAGGCTGGAGAGTGGGGCTGCCATGGGCAAATGTGTAACACCTAAGGGAATGCCAGTCATATCATACACACTGTAGATTTGTATGTTTATGAAACAATTTTACCACTGATGAATGTATCTTGAGAGAGAGACACCTTTCCTAATTTGGACAATGATGCCATAAAGACTAGAGGTGGCCCTGACAGGGATTTTGAAGACCTTGGGATCTATGCTTTTATTAGATGTCACTGGATCGCTATGCACCGTCCCCCCACCTTTCATACGGGGATAATGCAAACCTATTGTAGGACTGGTCAGATGGCTGGCTGAAAAGAAGATAAGCACTAAGAAGAAAATGAATCCTATCATTAAGAGCTTGTTTATTTCTCCTGGGCACTTGAGATAATGTCTTTGAAAGCAGTTTGAAAAGTCTGAAGTACTGTAACAATGGTAATTGCAGAATTAACTGCTAAAAGAGCTGCCCGCTAGAATGCAAGCTCCAAGAGGCCAGGGAGTTTTGTATCCTCAGTGCCTAGAATAGTGCCTGGTATATAATTGGTCCTTAATAAATAGATGATGTATTAATAGATGAAAGAAAAGAGGACTCATTGACATTTGAACTCTTGGTGTTTTTTTTTTTAAAGATTTTATTTATTTATTTGAGAGAGAGAGAATGAGAGATAGAGAGCATGAGAGGGAAGAGGGTCAGAGGGAGATGCAGACTCCCTGCTGAGCAGGGAGCCCGACATGGGACTCGATCCCGGGACTCCAGGATCATGACCTTAGCCGAAGGCAATCGCTTAACCAATTGAGCCACCCAGGCACCCCAGAATTCTTGGTGTTTTTAATAGAGTTGTAAGGTTGACGTGGGTCTCGCGCTTTTCTCTGTATTTTCTCAACTCAAGCAGTGATCTTACAAAGGAGACATAAGTTGTAGTGCAGTTAAAGATTATATATGCACGTAGAGGTGCTCAACAAATGGTTAATTTTTTTATAGGGAGGCAAATTATGGTGGTGGCAAGAATATAAGCTTTGGGGTAGGACTAATCTGGATTTGAACTGACTGGACAAATTTCGATGGGCCTCAGCTTTTTCCCATGTAATATGGGATAAACATCTTAGCATACAGGACTGCTATAGGGATTAAATGAGAAAATGTATGTAAACCACTTAATGCAATGCCTGGTACATAGGAAGTATATATAGGAGCTATTATCCCAATATATAATTTTCACTTTACTTAGCACATCTCCTTCCTCTGAAGGTAGATTTCAGGACATAGTAATAGACTGTATATTATATATACCAGGCACATGCTACCTCAGGATCTTTGATTAGATCTGGAATGTTTTTCCAGCAGATGTCCATTTTCTTCCAGTGAATCTCCTCAGATTTACCTTCTCAAAGTAGGCTACACAGGATTTCCCATTCATAATTCACAAGTCCATCCCCCCTACCCTGCTCAGTTTTTTCCCCCCAACACCTATCACCTTTTAACCTACTACTTTCTGTGCCGTTTATTTTTATTCTGTGAGTACAGAATATAAAGAATATAAATTCCAGAACAGGGATTTTTGTCTGTTTTGTTCACCAACACCTTAATGTCTAGATCAGTGCCTGACACAAGGTAGGCACTCAATAAATATTTGTAAAACTGAATTGTTGGTTTGAATATATTCCCACTGAATTTTATGCTTTTTAGTTTGGACCCATTATTTAGTTCGTCAGCATGATTTTGAGAAATGATTACCTGCTTTCATCCTGCATTTTCCGCGTGGCCCATTACCCACATTCCATGCAACCAGCCACACCAGGGAAAACTCCAGGCCTCCAACCCTGTTCAATAACTAGCTGTATGAACCTTGGAAGTTTACTTAGCCTCTCTGTGTTTTGTTTGCATCACTTATAAATGAAGATAAAAACCATCTTCCCTCCACAAAATCTTAGGAGTGATTCAATGAGCCAATGCACATGAAGAGCTTACCGCAGTGCCTGGCACACAATCAATATTAGCTATTGTGATTCTATTTACAGCCAAATCCAGGACCCTATTGCTCCCTGTTGGGGTATTCATCCTCTCTTACCTCTTCTTTCATTTCCCATCAGATCAGAAACGATGCTGTCTCTTCAGTTTCAACTCTCCTCTTTCTTCCATTAAGCCTTTTTTTTTTTTTTTAAGCATTTGCTATTAGACCCAAATTATTTTTGGGATCTCCAGGTAACTCTGTGACTAACCTGTGCCTGGGCTAAAGCTTTCAGGTTTCAGCACTGTGGGTCTAAGAAAAATCCCCATGGGAACAGGGGGGGAACTTTTCCTTACAAGTCGCTTTATTCAGTGTTAATCCAAAACCATTTTATTTTTATTTTTTTAAGATTTTATTTATTTATTTGTCAGAGAAAGAGAGAGCACAAGCAGGGGGAGTGGCAGGCAGAGGGAGAAGAAGCAGGCTCTGCACTGAGCAGGGAGACTGATGGGGGACTCGATCTCAGGACGCTGAGATCATGACCTGAGCCAAAGGCAGCCACCTAACTGACTGAGCCACCCAGGTGGGGTGGCTTTGGGGGCAAAGCTATTTTAATACTATCATTTATCACCAATAATCTACCTCATTTCATTTAAGGATGCTTTTCTTTTAGGGAGTGGTTAGGAGCAGAGGGAGAGAGAGAACCTTAAGCAAGCAAGCTGCATGCCCAGCGTGGAGCCAGAAGCGGGGCTCGAGCTCAGGAACCTGAGATCATGACCTGAGCCTAAACCAAGAGTTGGACACTTAACCAATTGCATCACCCAGGCACCCCTGTTTTTAGTTTCTAAACAATGTGGCCCTCCTTAACATCTTGAGTTATACTATTTTAAAGAGAAAATAATTTCAAGTCTTCTAAAACAATTTTTTTTTGCCTTGAAACTAATGTAGAGATCCCTAATATGTGTATGCTCTCTGAACTTATTCTGATGCCAGAGGAGAAGAAAATAGCCTATTCCCTGGAAAAGCTATGCTATCCTAACTTGGACAGTGTAAAATCTGCCCTACCTCACACTACTAGTCTCAGGAAAAGGAGGCTGCCAGCAAACTTGGCTAAAGGTGCGGAGGTAAGAGGTCCAAAGGATTAAATTTCCAGCTCCCAAAATAACCTCTGAGTACTCCTGTCACCTCAAATCAGGTCCTGCATGCTTCTTCATGCTGGAAGAGTGCCACCTCTCTGGCCCAATCCCAGGAGGCCCTGTGGAGCCCTGGATGGCCATCTGTCTCCAGAGGACAGCCCCCTAGAGAAGCTGGGGAGCCCACTGTATTAAAGGTAGACATACAAGGTGCATCTTCTCTCTTCCTATACTCTCATCATTCTTCTCTTTCTTTAACGTCCTCTCTTCTACCTTCTCCCCCACCTGCCTTTAGACTGATAGAAGGCCTCAGGACAGAGTTTTCCAAAACTTATTAATATGAGTACCACTGTCACGTATCCTTCCCCCGCACCATATCCAAATCCCACCTGTACTATTTCCGTAAATTAGCTCACTTTTTCACTTACATTTGTAAAGACTAGTTATTGATGTATAGCACTGCTCTAAATTTAAAACAATTTTCACTTGCCATAAACAGAAGGCTCACGCATAAATATAATTAAAACAAAACTATATAGTAATGGAATTTTAGTTGGATACGGTGCAGGCCTTGTGTCTGAGTCCTACTCTATTAGGTTAAGGAATGCTGGAGAAGTGTTGAAGACGGACTGGCATCAAAGTGAGACTTCTTCCTTGAAATGGAGACTGGAAAGAGGACCAAAAAGAGAGCAACTTGCTCATCTTGTTTTTAAAGATCATGTCTACATAAAACTTAAGCATTCTCACTTTGGGAAATATTGCTTTGAATTTTAGACTCACATAAGGCAAAGAAGTTTGTGAAATTTTATAAGCCTCATTTCCTTCAAGCAAGCACTGAGTACATTATTAACTGTACTCAAAAACTTGTTGCACATTTATTCTCAGTATTTGTGCACAGCTTTTGACCAACTATCACGGAAGTGTTTTGGATATAAGACTCTTTCCCGTGGATCACAAAATGCGACCTATGAATGGATCTTTGGAAGCCATCTAGCCCAAATCTTGGCCCATTTCCATTTTCCCGAAAAGAGAGTTGGGGTTTGAGGCCGAGGGCGATTTGCCCAAGGTCACGCAGAAGGTGGTCTAATTTTTGTCTTCCTGCAGCCCCGGGAAAAAGCTATCTCCTCCCTCAGAAGGCTTCGTCGCCTGGCTGGCAGGAAGCCAGACTTCTCGCCTCCACTCTGTTGACCGCAGTTGCCATGGCAGCGGCGCTTTTTTCCCCGCCTCGTCTTCGTGACGCCAGGAGACCAGCGCCCAATGGGAAAGCAGCTCGGCGTCACGCACCGCCTTTCGCGGCGGGCACCGCCTTCGGCGCCGGGCGAGGAGCGTTGACTGCGTGGGGAAGGCTGGCTCCGGTCGCGGCCGCGGCGAGTTACATCGTTTTCCAATCTGCCCGCGTCCGCCGCCGCCCGGGACAGAGCCACGATGTTCGGGATGCTGAGCAGCAGCTTTGAGGATGATCCCTTCTTCTCGTGAGTGTCGGGGGAGGGGAGCCCGCGGTCGCGCGGGAGTTCAGGGATCTTGAAGGGAGCTATTTTAAGGGAAAAGTGCGAGAAAACTGTGAGGAAGGCGAGGGGGAATTTGAGTAACTTCAGGAGGGGGCTTGGGGGAGAAGAGGACTCGAGGGCGTGAGAGGGATGGGAGGGGAGAACTTAGGGATGGGGGAGGGAGGGGAGAGAAGGATTGGGGGGTTGAGGGAGAGGAAGATTTAGGGGTGTGGGAGGGAGGGGAGAAGCATTGGGGAGCGCTGGGGAGAAGAATTGGGGACGTGGGAGGGAGGGGAGAGAAGGATTTGGGACCGTGAGGTGGGGAGAGGTGCGAGCCGGCCCCCCGCACACAAACCCGAGGGGCCGCTGCTCTCGACTTGGCCGGACTTCGGGGGTCCGGGTTGGTTCCCGCGCTCGGAGGCCCGCCTTCGCAGCCGCAGAGCCTTGCAGGTGACGGTAACTGCCCTCTAGGTGGAACTTCTGGGGAGAAATACGCTTAGGGGACCCTTTCCACACCCGTTTCAGTTCCAGATGAGAGGCAGGGAATGTCTTCTAAGATGACAACTGTTTGGAAAGGAACACATTTTTTCAAACAGCGTTCTAATAAATACGCACTTCTGAGAGCACAGCAAAGTTGGAGAGTTGTGCTGTCACGTCGAAGTGGTTGGAGGTTGCCAGGTGCAGTTTGTTTTCTTTGCTTGCTTTGTTACAAAGCCAGTTCTGTTTGTAGAGGGACTCCTCTCTCAAAAGTGCAAATAGGGCAGGGAAGCAGAGAGTAGGTGCATTTAACACCTCAGGTAAACAAATGTCAAACCTGTGGACAGTTCCAAGTGAATTAACGTGATGCCTTAGGAAGAACGTATCCAGAACTTCATTAGTTGCTTCATTATAATCGAGTTTTCTTGTGGGGTGTGGGTGTTTTTTTTTCTTTTTTGGGGTTTTTGGGGGTCTTTTGTTTTTTTTAGTTCTTGCTTTGGCGATTATATAAAAATGATAACAAACTATTTGGATTCCTAAGACGGGAAGCTTTGTGATACTTTTTTGCCCAAGTGTTTTGCCAGTTTGAATTTTGACTTGGTGTCCTAATTTATTTTGATCGATTAAATTCTCCATCTCTGCAACTCCTAGACATTTTTTTAAAAAGTTTAAAATGTCAGCAGTTTTCTACATAGTATTGTTGTTTTTAAAGGAAAATCTTGCGTTGGCTTACATGTGTTAGTACTATTTTTAAACCAAATAACATAAAAGTAACAATTGAAAGGATAATTAGTGGTAAAAAGAGATGAAATGATTAATATAGAAGAATAAAATGATTAACATTTCATTCTAAAGTTTGTAAATTACAATTAAGGGGTGTATGGATTCAGGCAAAATTATTATGCTGTTTTAGTTAACTTGTTTAGGAGCTTTGGGGACGTTTACAATTAATGCCATTTTAACAAATTTTAAATTTTGTGCTGTATTCCGATTTGCTCTTTTAAAAGTCTCAGTAGGGATTAGTTGAGCTGTTGAAATGATTCTTATGTAATTGTGACATCACTACAGTGGGCAATAGTTAAGAATTCTTGATTATGACAACTTTTGAGTTGCATTATGTCCTCAATATATCAAAAACAGCAATGGCCTTAACTAAACTGTGAGAGTATAATTAGTACCTTTTTAAAAACGTCTAGCAAAAGTGTAATTTAAACTCTTGGGTAACCGTCTGAGCAAAGGCAATGAACCCAAGAGTCAGGATCAGAAATAGTAACAGACCACAAATAGTAGGCATACATCAAAGAACACTCTTCCCTGTGCTTAGGAGGGAAAGAACCGTCAGTTACATGTCAGTGGGTCTTTCAGTCATCACTCTTCATAGCCTTCTTCAAATGCAGACAGCCATGTCAGAAAAATTTAGGATAAAATTATTATAATTAACTTTATAAAACAGATGCATGCTTATAATTTCGTTGCTCCACAGTTAACTGTTTAGAGAGTAAACACAATGGTGGGGGGAGTAAGGAAGAAAGAGAATGTGTGTGTGTGTTTATTTCAAGTAATCTGTCATTTGACTAACCCCAAACAATGTGTATCCATGACTTAATATAAGTCCAACATAAGAAATTCTTAAAGGTTACAGACTCCTTATCAAATCATTCATTGACCTTAAAGAACACAGAAGGGTTCCATGCCCACCATCTTTTATATAAATATTAGCCCTATTGCTAACATAATGTGTCATTGGGTTCCTTTATTGCTAACTTAATACCTGACATGTAGAAAGTAATCAGTAAATATTGTTTAATGATAATCTCGTGTCCTTTACACTCTGCATTGTAGTTAATCTGGTATTTAGTTAATTGCTGAAAGTATTTGCACTCAACATATGCTATTGTTGATGTTGACACTTTCTAATTTGAACACTACCATTGTCTAAATAACCATTAGTTTAGTATATCAAGGATGTCAATATAAGCACACTCTACTAATTTACAAATTATTCTAAAGTGGGCAGACAAATACTTTTTGGATATAAAATTAGAATTATTAAATAATTTGAGACTGGTAAAATACTGTAATCAAATAGATGTTTAAAAGGTTTGAGTAAAAAAACCAATTTTAATGAAAATTAAAACCAAATGAATTCAAATATGTTCATTTTCAGTGTTTACTCTAAATGTTGTACCTCAAATGTTTCATCAGAAAATTAAAAGGAAACTTTAAAAGTGATATGTTGAAGTTTAGTATTTTATTGTATATTTAGAACTTTTTTTTTTGTACCTGATGTTGCAGAGCTGAAATTCAGTGAAAGTTGCCATACAATATACCCTCATATATACCTTCTTAAGTAAATAATACTTGTAATTTCGTTCAAGACACAAAAGCTAAAAGCTGGCACTTCTGGCATGCAGTTTACTCTCAAGAATACTACTTTCCCTTCCCATTTATATTTGCTTAAGAAGAAATAGAAATACATATGTATGGACAGGAAGATTAATTTGGGGTTCAAATGATTTTGACATCTATCCTATATCCTAAAAACATTGATTATGTAGTATAAAAGTTTACCTATATCTGGTACAGTCTAAACATTTCTACTTTGTGCAGAACATGAACTTTGAATCTTCTGACCTGCAGAAATGAAAGTCTGATCATGCAAGTCTACAGAGAATAGCTGTGTTACCACATATCAGTTATTAGATATTAAAGGCTCAGAAGCAGGTTGGCAAATCTGTCAGCCTTATTTTTAATTATAAATCGTTAGCATTTCCTTAAGGGCAACCTATGTATGATGACCAGTCTTTGGTCAAAGAACCCCTACATATATTCACAGGATGTTACTTTTCCATCTCTTTGCTCTTAGCAGGGGCTAAAAATTGCATATCTATAATCTTTTTAAATTAAAAAAAATTATTTTGCCCTTTGGAGGTAGTTCAAGGACACTGGCTTTGACTTATTCACTGACTGAGTTGAAAGTGAATATATGCCTTGTACAAGACAGGCCTTGTCTGATATTTTCTTGATTGAGAATGTTGTCATAAAACGGAATAAAATCACCTTTCTAAATAAGCTTTTGTGAACAATGAATGTTCGGGTTACTCACAAACTTGCTTTCAGACTTAAAGTCTGAGGTAGGGTCTTCCATCAAGATGACACAGTTTGGTGCTAATTAGTATTCTGCCACATAAACCTCCAATTTTAACCATTTAATAAAGGTGGCTTGAGAGTACTCAGCTAAAATTTAAGGTTTTGATTTTCAGGATTCCATTTTATGTTAAGACACCTAACAGCTTCTGTGACTTTTAGCACCTAGAAATTTGTTCTCAGAAATATTTTAATGTAGATGTTTCTTATAAATGAACTTTGCAGATTTCAAGATCATATTTGATAGAGTGAGGCACTAAGAATTTCTAAGGTAGACGTTTGGGGCTTTCTGTGGTTCAGTAGGTATATACCATTGAATTCAGAGCCAAGGAGCACAGCATGAGTATGACATAGTTGCTGGATCGAGGAATGCCATTTGGTAGCATCTAATCATATAATGCTTAGTTCTATCATTGAACGTTGTAAATATCCACAAAAAAGTAAGGAAGTGCTTATAGGATGAGAGGGGGCCATAGTCATTCCTACAACCCTTTTAATATAAAAGGCTTCTGCCACACCACAATTTTAAACTGTGCCTCTAAACAGTGGGGAAATAAAGAATTGCCTATGGAAATGTAATTCGTTCAAATATTTCTTAGGCTTCTATTATATTCCTAATGCTGTGGACTCTATTATAAATTTGTAGAAGTTATGGCCCATGCCCTCAAGATTCTCTTATGAATGTAATATGCATTATTTCTAGTGTCAAAACTTGGATCACCTAATGTATTTTCTTTATGGACCTTTACACCTCATTGGAACTAGAGAACATTGCTTTATGATCAAGAAAGCCATAACAATCTGCTGATAAGCTTTTTGTCACCACTATGTGTAATGGAAGGAAGGAATTTCTCTTGATGACTGGGACTGCCATGTCAATTATCTGAGACCCTTATGTATAAAGCATAAATTGCTTTTTACTGTATTGTACTGGCCAAATAAAATTGTAAGTGGTCAGTATATTTATATATTTGAGAGAGTCTTAAAAACAGGACCTTATTTGGAAATAAAGTTTACTATCTCTTAAAAAAAAAAACTTTTATGTTGAAATTATTCCCAATCTAAGAGTTAAGTTCTTTTTTTTTTTGGTAGTGGGGGGGCAAACTTTATTTTTCATAGCTTGTGATAGATAAATAATATGGAGTAGAAAAGATACCTTTGGTGCCAAATATCATTCCGTTTGGTTGTGGTTTGTGTCAGCAATCCTAAAAGAGATAGTATGGCTATCATAATAACATAAGTAAATTTTTTCTGATTTAAATGAAAATGCATCCTCATGGAAAATCTGAAAACTATAGAAAGTTTGGTAAAGGAAATCATGCAACCAAGATTTTATCATTTCAATGTATTTTGTTTCCACTTTCCTTATATGAAAAATATTTTCTAAAATCAGAACAAAGCTTTATGATCATAAATATACTATTTTCCTCCACATATACTACATTTTCCTAGTCTTTAGATATTCTCTAAAGTATGAGTTTAGTGTCTGCAAAATATCGCATCCTGTGGATGTATGAAGAATATTTTTCATGTAAATCTTTAACCACATTTCAAATTATTACTTTAGACTAGTTTATGTATATGAAATGACCAGTTTATAATGTATGAAGCTTATAAAGCCTTGTCATATTTCCAATTTATTTTCCCAGAATGAAACATTAATTTTCAAGAGAATAATATGAATAGGTAGAAAAATATAAAAACGATTGACTTCTCACCTGAGAAAAGTAACTCTGCATTAGGTTAATTTTGAAAATAATAAAATAGTCCCTTGCTACCACAAGAGATTTTTGGCTTTGATAAAAAAGAATTCAAGCTTGAACTAGAGAAATTTTAGTCTTATCTCTGAGCAGCTGCTGTTCTGGGTAGACAGGAATTGAACTTACTTCAGGGCCCAGCCAGATTTCTTCCTGAATGGTTTAGACAGGTGCAAAAGCCAGACTGTGAGCACAATTTTGTCTTAATGCTTTTTCCAACAAGCTGCCTTTTGTTCATGTCACTCAAAAAATAAAGACGTTTTTAACAGTTGTTCTCCATATAAATACATACCTACTTCTATTTAAATAAAGAGAAAACCTGGGTGACATGGTAAATGGGCCACATTTAGTTATTGAATTTGTAGCCCAATTATAATGCAATCAGAAAAATGCATCTCACTAAATTATATGTTTCTATAGGAAAATAATAGCTGCTGAATACTCACTTATTCACAGAACAAAATATAGTATTCTCTGAAGTATTTTTCTTCTTTGCAGTTGAATCTCATCCACATATCTAAAGGGAAAGTTGACTGGTTTTCTTAAGTGACTGCATATCAATAAGAATGAACATTTTCATCTCTATACTAGTACCCATATTCTAAACTATACATGTCCAGTGAATATGGAGCTCTAAGCAAAAGGTGAGGGCGCCTGGGTGGCTCAGTCATTGGGCATCTGCCTTCGGCTCAGTCATGGTCCCAGGGTCCTGGGATCGAGCCCCCCATGGGACTCCCTGCTCCACGGGAAGCCTGCTTCTCCCTCTCTCACTCCCCCTGCTTGTGTTCCCTCTCTCGCTGTGTCTTTCTGTCAAATAAATAAATAAAATCTTTTTAAACTAAAAAAATAAAATACCAGGTGGTATGAAATCCTTTAATTCCACATAGTTCTATTTCTTTTTGTTCTTTAAAACTTTTTAATGAAACATTTCAAACATATACTACAAAAGTATAACAATTGTATATCTGTCACCCAGAATTTCAAAATTTATACTTGTTTTATCCATCTTTATTTCTGCTGATATCTCAAATGCATTTTAAAGCAAATTCCAGATTTCTTATCATCTAACCCCTATGTATTTCCAAATATATTTCTGAAAAAATATGGTTATCTTACATAACCACAGTACCATACCACATGTAATAAAACTTAAAATAATTCCAATTGCTTGGCATCATTTGGCATTAAGTATCATCTAGATATGAAATACTTTGGAATAATCTAGTTTTTGAGGTAAGAATTAAAAAATTGTTTCTTAGACAACTCTTTATGGGTCTTGGAATTACTTGAAATTCTGTTCCTTTAAGTAAAAAGTCAAGATCCAGACACCAGATTCTGATTCCTTAATTATAAACTAACTTGATCTTCACATCTTGATTTCGGAAGCATAAAACAACAACTCCTGTTCTGCTCTCCAGCGTGTTCAAACCTAAGTTGCTCATTCTGTGCCATTGATCCATTTAATTTTTAAATTGTTACAACTTCCTTATAATGCTAATTGCCTATAATTCGGTTAGAGTAGTGATTCTGAAACCTTTAACAGGTGGAAAATTTAGGAATAGTAGTCTGTTAAGTTTTCCACACCTGTCACTCTTATCAATAAGACAAAAATCCCAAACTAAAAATCCCACAAGAATTCATGGAAAAATGACCTTGTTTATGATATTTTTCTGCATCGTATATATAATATCTTTACTTGTTTTTTTCTTAATATGTTAGAGTTTGTTTTTAGTTGGAAAGAATGAGGTATGTATAATACCTAAATAAAGCTAATGTCTGGTGTCTTCATTTTATATTTCCTGAGTGAATTTAGTACAATTACGTTTTTCCAGTTAATACCCAACATTTATCTAAAGCAACTCTTCATTCTGGGAGATTCAGTTACTAATTCGATTAAGAATAATTTTCCTGTAGAAATTTTTGTATTCAGTTGCAATAAGAGTATCTTCAACCTGCACACACACTGGAGAGAGCACTTTCCTTTTATGACTTTGCATAAAATTTGTCAGTGAGCAGGAAAGAGGCTGGAAAGTACAGCAGTGTTCCTAAGTGGATTGGTATGTAGAGGAAAAGAGAGTTATGGCAGGAGTACAAACAGAGAATTGAGAGTACTGACATGTTACAATTTTTTAGAATATGGATTTGTCAAACAAGTGATTTGTAAAGTGGTTATCAATCATCCAGACCAACAGTGTTCCTTATGCGGAGGTGGTTGGAAATTATCACGTTGGTCAGGTATGCAGGTGACCTATTTATATTTAAGTCATTATTAACTACATTTTTCTATTTAACAGTTTCTGTTAAAACAATTTATGTTGGACAAGAATAAACAGATCTATAGAAGAGAGCAGTCTAGAAACACTCTCATATACAGCCTCCCTATTAGATTTATTTAGAGAATACTCATCTTTTTATTTTTTAGTACTTTCTAATATCATCAAGTGTACCTGGGCAATGGCACTGCTTTCTGAGAAGATTAAATTGTGATTGATGGAACTATTGACACCTTGTTCTTTATTTTTAGTAAAACTTTACTGCTGAGATACTGTGTTTCTGAACTGCAAAGCAGTGTTAGTTAACCACAGTAGTTTAAAAAAATTCTTTAAGTTAAAAACACTCACCTTTGCACCATATATGGTAGACTCAGTCATTCAAAACATAACAAATTTCTACATTCACTTTTCAGGAATTTTGTTCCAAGTTTAATCAAGGCAATAAGGCCTCAGAACTACACAGTGTTTTTGGAGGACAGTTTCTGCTTTAGCATATTTTTAAAACTAATGCCGAATTAATAACAGTTTGGAAATATTACTTTATTTAGACATAAAATTTAGTAGCATCTCACCACAAACTTTCACAAGCTAATATACTTTAGGGTTTTCACAGAATAAGATAAATTGGCATAATTTTAGTGGGATTTGCTGAGATAAGCTTTATTACTATTAGGAAAAACACAGTTATACAGCCTTGAGTGAACATTTGCATATGATTTGGAATTCCAGAACTCTTTTCCCATATCAATTTTCCATATTTACACGTGCACTAGAAGACTTTAAAATTTTTTTTTAAATCTTAAAATTCAGTAACGTCCAATATTTGGTAATTAATACCTTATTTTATAAGGTATCAAGGTACTTTACTTTTTCAAAAGTGTGTTTTTGGAATATGTAATACATGCTTATGGCAAAAACAAAAGGTACAGAAGAGTACACGGTTAAGACTCCCTTTCCACAACAATGTGAGTATACTTGGCACTAAAGTGCATTTAAAAATGCTTAAGATGGGAAAAAACCTCAGTGAGTTATACAGTTATGTCTGTACACTTTTCTGTATGTTCTATACTTCAATAAAATAGCTTATTGAGACCAAAAAAAGACTCCCTCTCACCTTCAGCCCTCAACCATCTAGTTACCCTCCCGAATGCAACCACGGTGACCGGTTTGCTATGTAGCTTCCTAGGGATATGTTCCATACATTTATAAGCATGTATACATGAATTTTTTACACATACGGAGATATAGATCTTGCTAATCCTTCCATGTCAGCACATAAACATCTGCCTTGCTCTTTTAAAGGTCGCATAATATTCCATTTACATTCTTTTAAAAGCGCTGGAAAGTTTTTGATGGCTCTTTTCCTGTCCTTTCTTCGTTATTGTTCCATCAGTCAGGAAAGAAACGTCTGCAGGCTGATTTTGGATAGTGGATTGAGCGAGAGAGAGAGAGAGAGAGAGAGAGAGAGAGAGATGTTCCCTTTCTTCAAGAAGCTTTTAATCTAACAAAAGACAAACAATAGTTTCTGTATGTTATTTTATTATCAATAGTCAGTAGCAAGACTGTTTTTAACTTGAATTTTAAAAAAATTTCCCCTTTGACTCTCAATAGTGGTGACCTATGCCTGCCTTTTGAGGGAAAGAAAAGAAAGTAGAAAAGAAGATAGTGAAGAGTACTTAAAAGAAAAATGATAAAATAGTTTGAATAGTCAATACTACTGAAAAGTGCTGGAATGGGATTAAAGCTGACAAACGTAAATGTGTACTTTCCTACTTACATTGGCTCAGTTGCAGAAAACAAAATTTCCTGACTTTAGGCAGAAAAGAATTTATTACAGGCCTTTAAACAGCTTAGAGAATCTTTGTGATGGTCTAAGAAACAGACTCTAGATTGAACTTTCAGGAATGACTCCCAAAGCCACATCAGAGGTCCAGACCACAAAGGGAGCAGCGGCCACTTCTTGCACTAAGAATTGTTGAATTGGGAAGCCGCTGCTACTGCTGCTAACTCTAAAGTCATGGTGTACCTTTGGGGACCCATACCAGCAAAATGGATTTCTCTTGTCTGGCCCCCAGTACCCATAAGCTCTAGTGATGGACTTCCGATAACACTGCTACAGAAAGACTGTGTACCTCTGTGATCATGCTTACCAAATAAGAGAAGTACTAGTACTTACAGACTCTGCCACACTTCTACTTTCCAGTTCTCAAATAATGGCCCACAACTGGCTGAACCTAAGTCCAGAAACTTTGCTGCAGTAGAGTCTAGGAAACTAAATCTTAAACTTTCTAGTGTCTGCAGTGTAGAAAAGCACATCAAAAGGAGATTGAAATGGATTAAATGTGAAAAACTTTAGAGATGTTAGAGGATAGTGCATTCATTCTGAAAAAAACTAACCAGAGATACCAGAAATTAAAATTTTGATTTTAAAATGAAAAAAAAAATGAGTTAAGTAGAATTTTCACTATCAAAGACTAAATTAGTAACCTGGGAAACTGAGCCAAGGCATTTCTTGCAATATGTAGGACAAAATCATAGAGGGTTCAAATTCTACAAAGAAGGAACAGATAGAATAGTAAATATGCAAAGAAATATTTTAAGAACAATTTGTAAAATTAACCAAAGACTGAAATCCTTAGGAACACACATTGGAAAGGGAAATTTGAGGGTTGTCAGGATTTTTTTTTAAATTCTATACCTAGAAGCATAATAGTGTAATTTTGATACATTAAAAAGAAAAGAATCATAAATCTTCCAGAGAGTATAGATTTTTTTTTTAAGATTTTATTTATTTGAGAGAGCATGAGCAAGGGGAGAGGCAGACTCCCTGCTGAGCAGGGAGCCCTGATGCAGGGCTCGATCCTAGGACCCTGTGATCATGACCTGAGCTGAAGGCAGACATTCAACTGATTGAACCACCAAGGGGCCCTGAGAGTGTAGATTCTTTAGAAAGAATGAGAACCAGATTGTCATCACTCTTCTCTTAACACTAAGTAAGGAAGATAGTGAAGCAATATAGATCCTCAAAATAGGAGAAATGATTTAGAATTGTATACCCAGATAAGCCACTGTTTCAGTTCGGGTGTGAAAGAAACTTAGACATGACTACTAAAAATTTACTCTGCTCAAATTACTAGATGTTAGAATCCAGAAAAGAAATAGTAAGATATAAGAAGTCATGATAATTCAGAAGTAAACCAACCTCAACTTTTCTTGATAGAGGGAGATTGAACTAGACCGCTTGCCATCTCCTTTATTCTTCCCATGGAACCAGAGTTCACCTGTTTCCTCTCTTGAAGCTAGCACAGGACAGATTAAAACCCAACTAACATCTGGCCCATTCCTGAAGTTTTGAGTTGGATAACTTGGAGAATAATGGCTGTGCCCTTAATAGAAAAAGAGACATAAAGAGGAAGAGCTGGTTAGGGAAACAGACAGTGTTGGAAATGTTAGATTAAAGACTTACTACAATGTAGTAGGCAAATGTCCAAAAATTACTTTATTGTTATTTATAATTTATACTCTGAGTATTTTAGAAAGTATTACAATTTCTATTGTAAGAGCAGGGCTCTATTCCCACTTCCTGGCACAGTGCCTTTTACATAGGTATCCAGTAAATATTTGTTAAATATTTGTTAAATAAATGGAGACCGTTTACATCAAAACAAGCAGAAATTGAACTAGAGGTCCCTGATAAAATGGTTGAAGAGGATTAGTGTTTATTCATGTGAGGTTCTTGGACTGTCTGCATTAGGATTAATAGAAACGCTTGCTTAAATGCAGATTAATTGGGCCATGCCCCAGATACAATGAATCAAAAATCCTTGGGTGTATGTTTCAGGAATCTGAATTTTAATAAGTGCCTCCAGTGATTTTTAAGCATGTTCAAGTTAAAAGGAATTAGCCCTACAGAGGCCAGGGAAAACAAGAACAGATGAAGCATAAAGCCCAGAAAAAGTACAGATCTCCCTCAATTTAAGATGGAGTTACATCCTGATAAACCCACTGTAAATTGAAAATAGTGTGATTTGAAAGGCATTTAATCCACCTAACCTACTGAACACGATAGCTTATCCTAGCCAAGCCTACCTTAACGTGCTTAGAATGCTTACATTAGCCTACAGTTGGGCAAAATCATCTAACATAAAGCCTATTTTCCAGTAAAGTGTTGAATATCTCATGTAATTTATTAACTACTGTACTGAAAATGAAAATCTGAATGGTTGTATGGGCACAGAGGTTATCAGTGCATCGGCTGTTGGCCTTCATGATCCCGTGGCTGACTGGGAACTGCAGCTGCTGCTGTGGCTCAGCATCACCAGAGAGTGTGGTACCACATATTGCTAGCCCAGGAGAAGATCAAAATGCAAAATTCCAAGCACAGTTTCTATTGAATGTGTAGCATTCTCACACCGTCATAATTCCAAAAATCGTAAGTCAAACCGTCGTAAGTTGGGGACTGTATGTCTTTAGGAGACGGTACTTTTTAACATTTTAATGTCACTTACAGTTAGAAAATATTTGCAAAGCACCTTGGGGTACAAGAAGGAAAGACTGATGAAAGAAAGAAGTAACCAGTGCCAGGGGCTTTGGCTGGCTCAGGCCCCAACTGGTTGCTTCAAGGCTGACACACCAGTTATCTGTCTGTGACACTCAGGAAGCTCTGTCAAGGTTGAGAAGGAAATGAGAAGGAAAATGAACAATGAAAGGAGAATTTAAAGGAGGCATTTATCAAACAAGGCTCTGAACAGTACATTGCTCCAAAGTTAGAGATGCTGAGTATTCAAGGAACCGGAATGACTTTGGGTTTCAGTAGTTGGAAGGTTGAGGGAATCCTTGGAGTTGTAATGCAGAAGTGAAGGGAAGGAAAGGGGCATTTGTAAAATAAAGTGAATGTACTCCAAGGAAATAAAGGATACAAATATAGATGACTAGTGGAAGATTTTAACTGCTAAAGGGAAGGAGACAGTAGCTCAAAGAGTGTCGGGAAATGGGTTTGGTGGGATGGGGAGTAATAATAGATGTCTTACTTTGCTACATAAGAACAGAAAGTAGTTTTCATTGGTATGGATTTTGTAAGTTCTTACTTACTTTTCTTTTTTTAACTTTGTAATCATTTAGTATTCTAAGAAAGGATCTCAAAAGTCACCTTGAATTATAAGAAGGAATAATGGTTACAAATCAGGCCATTTAGTGCAGAGGGAATGCTGCCATTGAGGTGGATACTTCAGGAGCTGATGCTTTCAGGATCTCTTTTGGCTTGTTGTAAAATAGGTTTATGTTCTTTTTACTGTTTTAATCATCAGTCATAGAAATCCCATTCAGTGTTCTCGTGCCAGGTTAATCACTGGCCGTATTTTATAGCATTTCAATCTTCTAAGACTTTTATGCAGACTGAGAGGAACAGTTGGAAATTGCTTTAAATAATGTGACTTTAGGAATATATCTGTAGCAGGTGGAATAATTCCCCTTCTCCCAAAGATATCCATGTCCTAATCCCCAGAATTTGTGAATATGTTAATTTACATGACAAGGAGGAATTAAGGTTACAGATGAAATTAAGATTATTAATCACCTTAAAATAAGAGATTAACCTGGAGTACCCTGTAGGCTCAATTTAATCACAAGCGTCCTTTAAATGTGGAAGAGTCAGAGATTTGAAGATGCTATGCTGCTGGCTTTGAAAATGGAAAAAAAAGGGGGGGTCACAAGCCAAGGAATATGGGCAGTCTCTAGAAGCTTGAAAAAAGGCAAGGAAGAAACAGATTTCCCCCACAGCCTCCAGAATGAACCAGCCCTGCCAACGCCTTGATTGTAGCCCAGTGATATCCATTATGGGCTTCTGCCCCCCTGAACTGTAAAAGTGTAAATTTGTTGTTTTAAATCACTAAATTTATGGCATTTTCTTACATTAGCCAAATTAATATCCAAGGTTTATAATCTTAATTTTAAAACATATGTCTCATTTCTCTGTCAGACTATAAGTTCCTCTAGATCAGTAATCAGCTTCTGTGCTTGCCACACAGTATACATGATAAATGTTTATTGAATTTGAACCATTCTATATATCAGATGGTCTCTCCATCATTTTTGAGGAGAGTTGCTTACCATTCTTAAAGTCTCTACTCACCTGGGTACATGCTACATAGAGAAGCAGCTGCATTGCAGTCAGTACCTGCAGTTCTGAACCTCTTCCTTAGTGACTTTTGATTGGAGAAGGGGTACTCATTTAAACCAGTTGGTTTTCTCTGGCTCAAGTGTTTTAATACATGAGACTTATAGCTTCTAATCAACAGTTTCATGGGCTTCTTGTGCCTTAATTTCAACTGCTCTAGAGTAAGACTACCTGTCTGAGAAACGCCATCCTCCTGAGGTTTATAGAAGCTTATATTTTAATTTGTACCATCCCAAACAGTCTCAAAATTTGGTGAAAATCTAAAAAAAAAAAAATTTCTCACAATGTCATAACAGACCTACAGATAAACTACTGATTTTTAAAGA
Organism: Callorhinus ursinus; assembly: GCF_003265705.2. Taxonomy (NCBI): domain Eukaryota; kingdom Metazoa; phylum Chordata; class Mammalia; order Carnivora; family Otariidae; genus Callorhinus; species Callorhinus ursinus. Next base: position 95,661,692 of record NW_027397063.1, on the reverse strand, counting down.
TTTGCATTCATTTCCCTCCCAGTCTTTAGATAAAAAAACCAGTAAAATTGAAGACTTAGAATGGGAACAGTTTTAGATGTGTTATGCACTGTTCCTTGGGATGTAATATGTATTAGTAATCTATTGCTGCTGTAATTTAGTAGCTTAAAACAACAAACATTTATTATATAATTTCTATTGGTTAGAAATCCAGGAGCAGCTTACCTAGGTGGTTGTGACTCAGGGCTTCTTAGGAGGCTGCATCAAGTTGTGAGTCAAGGCTGCAGTTATCTCAAGGCTTGACTGATAGAGAATTTACTTCCAAGTTCTTTCACGTGGTTGTTGACTGGTCTCAAAAATCTGCTTCTAAAGAGCTGACTTACGTAGGCCTCACCAGGCTGCCTAATAGCATAGCAGCTGCTTGCCCCAGAGTGAGTCATCTTGCTAAGACAATGCCCAAGCAGAAGACACATTCTATTAGAGACAAGTCAGTAAATCCAGCCCATCCTTAAGGGAAGGGGATCATTGGGGGCCATCTTAGAAGCTGGCTACCACACATATATAATATTCCTAACTGAAATTAAATTTAATAATATCAAATATTTTGTGAGGAAACCGCAAATAAATTTCTCATATTAGATATAAAATAAAAATGGAAGCCTTTTAACTTTCACAGGGTAAATTCAGAAGGTACATTAAAATAACAGAATTTACTTTTTTTAACCATACTTCCCTCAGATTGTCTAATTCTGACTTCCTATTCCAACTTGTCCCTTCATTTTAAAAATTGTACTTCCCGTAGTCTCCTAAAAACAATTGAAAGCAGCTTATAGAAATATGTAAAATGTTATAAGAATTGAAATTAAAGATGAAAGACAGAGAAAACTCAGAAATAAAACTACTACACAAAGGTCCTAGTCTGGTGAAAACTGAAGACCTAGCAAAGATCCATAGCTATGTGGCTGAATAAGTTGATGTTAAGAAAATGAAAAGGCAAGACCAAGACTAGGAAAAGAATACTTACAAGACAAATATCTGATCAAAGTCTTATGTCTACAATATATAAAGAACTCTTATAAGTCTATAACAATAAGAAAAACAACCTGGTTTTTTAAAATAGGGAAAAAATTTGAATACATATTTTATCAAAGAAGATCTATGAATGACATACAAAATATGAGATACTATTACACCACCACTCAAATGGCTAAAATTAAAGACTGACAATACCAACTATCAGTAAGAATGTAGCACAACTAGAACTCTTAGTTCACATTTTTTATAAAGTTAATCATACAATCCCACTCCTCGTTATTTTACACAAGAGAAATGACACAAATAAAAAATACAGTGCTCATATTCCATAAATAAGAGTTAAAAAAATAAATAAGCTAGCATTCTTTATTGGTTCTTACTAGAATTTATATTTTTGACTGCCTAAAATGACCTCTACCTGGTAGCAGTATTTTTCAGTCCTTTTTTTTTTTTTTTTGCCATTTCCCTTACTGCTGGCTTAAGCTACCTGAGATGTGTTACTTTGTATTTGTCATTTTTATACAGTAAGGGTTAAATAGAGGTTTATTTTTATTATACATAGATTAATTATAGTAGATAGCAAATGGAACAGTTTTTGTATTCATGAATAATGGGTCTTTGTGAGATAATTCCATTCACTTAAACTCTTCTTTTGTCTCTTTAACAAGCATATCAACCCAAAATAATTCTTTGTAGTATTTAGCTGCCTACTTATTATTTAAATTCCAGCCCTTACACTTAGATGATTATATGTATTTTCAACAGTGATTCTTTTCTTGCACACCGAGAAAGTATGCGACAGATGATGAGAAGTTTTTCTGAACCTTTTGGAAGAGACTTGCTCAGCATCTCTGATGGTAGAGGAAGAGCTCATAATCGTATCAGACATGATGATGGCGAAAATTCCTTGACTGTAAGTTCTTTATTTTAAGTTAGTGAGAAGGTCCTATAGAATTTGAAGAAAATTATTACAGAAGAATATTATCTATGATGTTAGGATATGAATAATGCTTATGTTATAGAAATAACTATTATATAAAAAGGTGGTCTTGTTGTAAAGCTGAATCCTTTAACAATGAATTGTTAGCTGTATGAAATTCCACCCCACTACCAAAACTTTAGGACCATAGAGTTATATATTATAAGCCAAACTTAGAGCATTAGTTTTCATAAGTGTCTATAGTTTGTTCTGCATGGCTACCTTGGGGGGCCTTCAAAACTTAAATTAACTTTTAACTGTATTTAAATCCTTGCATAACTACAGAATATTTTCGTAAGTTTTATCTGAGAGGAAACCTAGGAGGTTACAAACATATTCAACTAAAAAAAAATCCAGGATGCTAATATATCTTATTTTCTTCTCTTTTCATTTTATTTCTATTGCTTTTTCAAACTCAGGAATGGCAGTTCTAGAATAAAAATCCACAGGAGTTTCTGGTTTTGTTTTCTCTTAATTAGTTAATTAATTTTTGCTATTACCTAAGTCTTTCATACTTAGACATAAATATGTCATATGTATCGCAACCTAGGGAAGAAAAGGTGAGCCATATCTCGCCAGTATAAATTATAAATATACAGGAAAAAAATAAGTTTTGGCTAAAAGAGAGGCTGAATATTTCAAATAATCCTAAGAAGTTTGATGGATAAAATTAGATTTACCATATAAATGAAATTTTCACATTCTTTTTCTTATTATTCCAACATGTGTTACTCATATTCCAGTTGTTTTCTTTCAATTACTGAATAGTGGTATTTTTATATATATGTTTTTTTTACATCTGGGGCTATCAATTTCCAAAGTCTAAAATTAAGATCTAAGGAACCACCTCACACCCGTCAGAATGGCTAAAATTAACAACTCAGGGAACGACAGATGTTGGCGGGGATGTGGAGAAAGGGGAACCCTCCTACACTGTTGGTGGGAATGCAAGCTGGTGCAACCCCTCTGGAAAACAGTATGGAGGTTCCTCAAACAGTTGAAATTAGAGCTACCATTCGATCCAGCAATTGCACTACTGGGTATTTACCCCAAAGATACAAATGTAGGGACCCGAAGGGGTACATGCACCCCAGTGTTTATAGCAGCAATGTCCACAATAGCCAAACTGTGGAAAGAGCCAAGATGTCCATCGACAGATGAATGGATAAAGAAGATGTGGTATATATACACAATGGAATATTATGTAGCCATCAAAAGGAATGAGATCTTGCCATTTGCAACGACGTGGATGGAACTGGAGGGTGTTATGCTTAGTGAAATAAGTCAATCAGAGAAAGACATGTATCATATGACCTCACTGATATGAGGAATTCTTAATCTCAGGAACAAACTGAGGGTTGCTGGAGTGGTCGGGGGTGGGAGGGATGGGGTGGCTGGGTGATAGACATTGGGGAGGGTATGTGCTACGGTGAGCGCTGTGAATTGTGTAAGACTGTTGAATCACAGATCTGTACTTCTGAAACAAATAACGCAACATATTTTAAGAACAAAGAAAAAGAAGAAGATAGCAGGAGAGGAAGAATGAAGGGGAGTAAGTCAGAGGGGGAGACGAACCAGGAGAGATGATGGACTCTGAAAAACAAACTGAGGTTTCTAGAGGGGAGGAGGGTAGGGGGATGGGTTAGCCTGGTGATGGGTATTAAAGAGGGCACATTCTGCATGGAGCACTGGGTGTTATGAACAAACAATGAATCATGGAACACTACACCAAAACAAATGATGTAATATATGGTGATTAACATAACAATAAAAAATTAAAATAAATAAAATTAAGATCTAAGGAAAAATTATCAAGGAGGGCAGAAATATCACTTATAAAGACATTCTGAAATTTTATCTTTAACATGAGCATTGAAATATTTTGTCTATCTGCTATAACCATAGCAAGGCAGAAGTAAGACTCTATATAGTACTTTGTATTTATGTGCGTAAATGAGCTACTTGTAGCTTTTGTGGAAGAAGGAAGGTGTGACGATTTTATTCCCAATGGAAAAAGAGACATTAGGGGCACCTGGGTGGTTCAGTCATTAAGTGTCTGCCTTTGGCTCAGGTCATGATCCCAGGGTCCTGGGATCAAGCCCCACATCGGGCTCCCTGCTCTGTGGGAAGCCTGCTTCTCCCTCTCCCGCTCCCCCTGCTTGTGTTCCCTCTCTCACTGTCTCTCTCTGTGTCAAATAAATAAAATCTTAAAAAAAAAAAAGACATTATATCGTATCAGCTATGTTAGAATGCTAACACCAATGCACTTTTTTCTTGTTCAAGCTGTATGAAAACACTTTGCCAGCCAAGAGTACTGAGTATTGTCCTAGGGCAGTAATAATTTTTTAAAATATAGATTTACAACAGAGTTACAGCAGATTTTCCAAGGAACATTCAGCCTCTCTTTTAGCCAAAACTCATTTTATAATTTATACTAAGGTAATAGCAAAAATAAATAAACAAAAACAAACGAACAATAGCAACGAAAGACCTCTATGCCAACTTGAACTTTTCTAAGTCTGTGTTTTATAACTAGATGTGAAAGTAGGAACAGAAATTAGAAATTGACTGCAGAAGATGGGAAAGACTGCTGCTATTTGAAAAGAACACAGCCAAGAGAACAACCAGCTTTTTTGAGCATTCTGCTGTTCTAGTCCATTTAAACTAATAAAAATTCATTGAAATCTTCTTTCTCCCTCTAGTGAAGCTGTAAAGTTTTCTTAAATATTTCTAAAGATTTTTCTTATTTGAGAGAGTGCACATGAGTGTGGGGAGGGGCAGAGGGAAAGGGAGAGAGAGAATCCTAAGCAGACTCAGTGTGGAGCCTGGTGCTGAGCACAGGACTGGATCCCAGGACCCTGAGATCATGACCTGAGTGGAAATGAAGAGGCTGAAATGAAAGAGTCCAAAGCTTAACCGACTGAACCACCTAGGTGCCCTAAGCTACAAGTTTTTAAATGAGTGTTTTGATTAAGCAGTGAGCCATTATGCTGTTGCCTTTAAGCATAGTGGATGAAAATCTGTATTTCAGATAGACATCTTGATAATTTTTTCTTTATTTTTGGCCCATTACTTGACATTTGTCTTTTTCGGCAGCGGGGAGGGAGAGAGAGAATCTTAAGCAGGCTCCATACCCAGCGCACAGCCTGATTCTGGGCTTGATCTCATGACCCTGAGACTGTGACCTAAGCTGAAATCAACAGTCAGATGCTTAACCAACTGAGCCACCCAGGCCCTCTCTGACATTTGTCATCTTTGTCAGCCATTTTATGAAGGAAAACAAAGACTCCTACAAAAGTAGGGGAAGCATCAGCTATGATATTTTCTTGTTTATATTAGCATTTTCTTCAGTTCACAATTTCTTTATGGGGATATTTTTAAGCCACTTGTCCATTTTGAGAGGATTAGTTTTGTTTAAAACTAGTTTTTTTTTTAATTTTTAAATTTTTTAGATTTTACCTATTCATTTTAGAGTTAGAGCATGAGAGGGGGGAGGAGCAGAGGGAGGGGCAGAGGGAGAGGGACAAGTAGACTACGCACTGAGTGCTGACCCCATCTTGGGGCTTGATACCACGACCCTGAGATCATGTCCCCAACTGAAATCAAGACTCCGCTGCCCAACCAACTGAGCCGCCCAGATGCCCCTAAAACTAGATAATTTAATCTGTAAATATATTAAGCAGTTTATAATTCAAGGTATGACATGCAACCCTCTAACATTTAGATTGAGTGATAGCACCAGAGTCAATCTACAATGTTTTTATTTTCAGTGAAAAGAAATAGAGAAATTGTATTGATGCGTCCAATACACTTTGGAGATTACTGTTCTAAATATGTAGTATAAATATATATCATCTGATATAATTTATTATAAAATTTAATATAAGTACACAAGTTTTTTCTATTTTTCAACAAAATTTACACAAGGAAAAATTATTACTGAATGATGGTAAAATTTTACATATACCATTTACCCCAAAATTTAATTTTCAATATTTGAAACTTCTAAGTAATGAAAGTTTTTAATTTGTATATATGTCTGTCTAAAATTTTATTTTTACTTATCTGTACCTACTGAGGAATACAATTTGTGAACTATTAGATAATTCTATAATATTCTTTTGCCTATCAAAGACCCTACAGGGGCGCCTGGGTGGCTCAGTCGTTAAGCATCTGCCTTCGGTTCAGGTCATGATCCCAGGGTCCTGGGATGAAGCCCTGCATCGGGCTCCCTGCTCCATGGGAAGCCTGCTTCTCCCTCTCCCACTTCCCCTGCTTGTGTTCCCTCTCTTGCTGTGTCTCTGTCAAATAAATAAATAAAATCATAAAAAAAAAGACCCTACATATTTTTAAATCTGTATGTGATGCTTTCTGAAGTTTTTTTTTTTATTCCGTGTATTAGTTCTTAGGAGGTATTCATTAATTTTTTTGCCCAATATCTCTACTTTTGAAATGTTACTAATGTAGATAATTGCTTATTTTTAATCGGTTATAAACAAGTTTAACTCATCTTTTAAAAAATATGGAATAGTTGAGCAAAGGAAAGATGAGATCTTAATAATTGTACCTTATGTTTTAATTTTGGTGTGAATTTGTATTTCCTTTGAGAAATGTTTGTATTAATCTATAGCAAAGACTTTTTCTTTCAACTGCCTTTGGTAAATACTACAGTAGTCATATTTAAAAGTGGTATATGGTCTCTCTATTTGTCTGCCAGGCTCCTGTCAGGTTTTATGATGAATAATAAGTGGATAGTTTTTAAAATATATGTTGAGGATTTTTTTATTAAATGATTTAAAACTTTGTCAGCTCTGAACTATGTGATTATATAGTACATTTCTTTTTTGGGGATTACTATATAATAAATATCATAACCAAAATTAACTGAATTTTTTTTTCTAGGCAATGAATTCTCTTGTGCCTTTTGGCAGTTTTGGTGGTATGGTTCGTATCATGAGACACAAACCATTTTAGCAATATTTTCTGACAAATATTTGTTTTTCATTAACTCAAGCAAAGTGAATTGGCATGCAGTTTCACTTATTTTCAAAATAGCTTTTTAGAATTTGTAGTGAAACCTGTTTGTGTATTAATCTTAGAGTATTCAGGCATGTTTTTTTCTGAACTAAGTCATATCAGCATATATAAAATCAGTCTCAAAAAAAGAAAAAATACAGTTTAATAGATGAATATTCACTTGAATAACAAAAGGGATCCCCATAGTTTGTTTGAAAGTTTGGACACTTCCACATGCTTATGATGACTTTCCAAAAGATGCTAAAGCACCAAACTGTAGCTAGAGGAGCACATTTGGAGAAGCTCAGATTTTCTGCTTTTTCTAGGACTCTAAAGTTAGTTTGTTCATGCTGCTTTTCCATTCCCACATCTAAGAATGACTATTCTACAACCAGCTTTTCTCCCACTCCTGTTTCTTTTCTGTGATGCTAGTTTCTAATACACTTAAAAGCAGCAGCCTGAGGAGTAGCAGAGAATAGCATGACTTTGGAACATTTCCTGTGGATGCATCTATTCTCTTATGAAAAAGTTTCTTCTTATTGTGTTAGACTTAAGCCATTTGTCTCCTTAAAGTTTGACATGCCACATTTGTCCTTTCTGACCAGAGTCTTCAGTGGGACAAATGACAAATTAAAAAAAGCAGTTATAGCACAGAGTTATCACTAAAATGATCAGGAAGTTCAGCATGCTGTGGAAGCACAGATAGAAAAAAACCTGTTACCCAGACCTTTTGATGTATTAGGGTGGTGGTGTGGAGGTTAATCAGAGATTTCTGGAACCTTAAGGTTGAATAGGAATTAGCCAGGAAAAGAAGGGAGAGGAGAAAAAGAGTGTTCAACACAGAAGAAACAGCATGTGCAAAGACCTGGTGGCTAGGGAGCTCAAAGATGTTAGGATCACTTGGCCCTGGAGCATGAGTTGGAGAGTAGATAAAGATGGGATGGTTGGTAACCAGGGACTTCTTTTGTCCTGGTAAGGACTGTGGACATTATCTTAAGAACAGGGGAAGCAGTTGATGAATTTTCACCAAAATGGTGATAGAGGCAGGTTCTCGTTTTTGAAAGATTATTGTACCTTCAAGGGAAGGAGAGATTAGGAAGGACCATATATGAGGCAGGGAGGCCAGGAGGCCGTTGAAGTGCTCTGGGAAATATTAGTAATGGCTTCTACTTGGGCAATGCCTGTGGTGTCTCATTTGAGAGTTAAAGAGGTGAATGGGTAAAACTTTGGGATTTACTGGGTTGAAAGGAAAGTAGAGAGGGAAAAGGAAAGTATTATGCCCATTTTTTTGGCATGAGGAATTAGCTAGATGGGAATGCCACTGAGCTAAGGAACAGTGCATTCATATAGAATGAGAGCAGCGGTGGTCAAAGGATCATTTCAGTTTGGGGTGTTGGGCATTTGAGGCATCCATGTATGTCCAGGTGGATTTATCTGGTGAACAATTGAACATATGGGTTTGAGCTGAGCTAGAGCTAATTTGTTCATTCATTCAGCAAATATTTATTGAGCCCTCCTTATGTGCCAGGAATTATTTTTTATTTTTTTTTAAAGATTTTATTTATTTGACAGAGAGAGCACAAGCAGAAGGAGAGAGAGGGAGAAGCAGGCTCCCTGCTGAGCAAGGAGCCCGATGTGGGACTCGATCCCAGGACCCTGGGATCACGACCCGGGCCAAAGGCAGCCGCTTAACCGACTGAGCCACCCAGGCATCCCTGCCAGGAATTATTTTAAAAGTATTGAGAATATAGTAGTGAATAAGACAGAGAAGATAGCCCTGCCTTCACAAAGGTGATTTCTACAGAATGGGAAAACAGGCAATAAACAACAAAATAATTTCAGATAAAGTACTTCAAAGTACTCTGAAGGAGATGAAGAAGGGCAATGATACAATGACAGATGGGAGGTGAAGCAGAGATTACTTTTGCAGCTGGCCTTTTTAAGGAGGTGATACTGGAATGATGAGAAGAAACTATGCTGAGACTCAGGATAAAAACATTCATGCAGAGAGAAGAACATGTGTACAAAGTTCCCAAAGACCTTAGGAGCCCACTGGAATCTTACCTCTAATTTGTACCCACGCTTTTTGTCACTCCAAGTTGTTGGGCCACCCCACAGCAAGTACAGATACACTTTGACAGTGAATTGAGAAAAGGGCAGAATATACCCAAACATCTGATCTTTTCTTCCCTCTTCTCCTCTTCTCATTTGGGCTAGCCCTTCCAACTCTCATGAATTGTATCTCTCATATATAGCCCTGATTTCTCAACCTGGTGTTGAAACAAAGTGTTCAGAATGTTTCCTGAATTGTGTTGAATCTCTGAAATGCAGATTAATTCTACTGCAGTCCTTTGTGTACCCAAAGATATATCAGTATCTCCTAAATGTGCCGTTGTTGTTCCCTGTGGTGTTAAATGCAGGTTCTAAAGGAGAATTTGGTTTTCCCATCTGTTTCCCTTTGTTACAAGTAATAAAAACCCATTGGAAGGCAGAGACATAGACAGGCCTTTGATAATTCTTTATTGAGTCCCAGCTTGGCATACAGCAAAAGAATCTCTAGAGAATGCCAGAAATACTGGCATTGAACTACAGTGCCTTACAGGATTCAGAAGACTTCTGTTTGAGTAGAGGAGTTCCTTAAATCAAACCCTCCTTCTGTTTTATAATAGTAAACAATGCATCAGGTGGCATGCTAAAATGTGTGCTTCACTTTTTAATTTCTCATGAGTGTTCTTATGGTAAAACTTAAAATCAATAGCAGATTTTTCTAGAGCAGAGCTTCTCAGCCCCTGACACCATTGACAAAATTTTAGACTAGAAAATTCTTGTTCTAGGGGGGCTGTCCAGTCTTTGTAGGATTTTAGCAGTGTCCCTGACCTTTTCTCAGCAGATGACGGTCATACACCCACCTCAGTTGTGACACACAAAAATGAATGTAATTATGAACAAATGTCCCCTGGGAGTCAAAATCAGTTTTGACTAAGAAACCACAGTTCTAGAAGAATTAACTATTCTTCTAAAGAAGCATATGCTCTGCCTAAAGGGAATGTTCTGAGCCTTCTGTGGTAGGCAGCAAATTCCAGGCCTACCAGTAGAGTGAATTAACCTCTCTCACTTGGATCCTTTTATGTAAAGGAGAGCCAAAGATCTCAGAGGCAGTTTCTATCAGCTGTGTCATACTGGTGGAAGTGACATTGGTATCTTATACCCAAGTTTTATTGATTGAGGGGAAAGAAGGAAAAACTTGAAAACTAGTCTATGCTAGAGTTGTCCCCGCCCAGAATACACCATCCAGTATTTAAATATAACTAAATTGTGTTTTGAGAAAGTTGATAAATGTGTGTTTATATGTTCATGCATGTATATATGTGTGTATATACACACGCGTATGTATGCATGTATTTATAGTGTTGCAACTCCCTAATCATTTATATGTTGGCTGTTTGAGATTTTGTATATGCTTCCATTTTTTCTTTAACGAATCGCTTTTTTGTATAGTCCTTAAATTATCTTTGCCTGGTTGAGTGCTGCATGAGCTCCCACTGCGTAAATCAAGAAAAAAAAATTTCAGCTGTTTTGGGAAGGTTGATTTGCTTCTTTTGTGTTGTACTAATAGTTAATAACATACTTCCTAATATCCTGTAGCGTACAGATGTCAACCCTTTTCAGGCAATGGACCGAATGATGTTAAATATGCGAAACAGTATGCAGGAATTACAAAGAAACTTTGTAAGTACTAAAAAATTGATGAGAACATTATTTTCAGTTATTGGTACCCTATATTATTGTGGCTTTCAACTTTTTTTTAATCGTGGTCCACAGTGGTTGAAAAATATATCTTAACAGTATGACCCAGTACATAATACTTGTGTACTGTATAAATAAACCTGAAACAATTTTTATGAGAAAATGATCATACTATTTACAGTGTGTGCTTAATTTTCTATTTTAGTTCATATTTTAAAAATCCTGGTCACAACCCACCAAATTGATTTCACAATCTATGAGTTTGCATTAATTAGCTTTCAAAATTAAAAAAAACACAACCTCAAAAACATTTATCCTGCTGAAGGTAACTATTGTAAATGCACATTTTATATGAATTCAGGCTTTTTAATTATTTTTAGCTTGTCTACCTAAAAGGATTTGTAGCATCTAGGAAATTAAGTTTTAGTGTTTTCTTAAAAAAAGCTGAAAACAGAAATTTGAGGAATGATGTTTAGGCATTGGATTAGATCCATAAAGTCCAAATAGTTATAAACTAATGCTAATACTCTTACTTTTCTACTCATAATATTAACATTAAAAAATTAACTTGATTCAATATGAAAAAGACTCATATTATTTAGTCATCCAGTTTAACATCTAAGGATCATTTCAGAATGTCCAAATCTAGGGCATTATTAATGATTTTCATAATCTAGCAATCTGGTACCCACAGGAGGTATAAAACTTGGTGTATGGCTGATGGGCTCAGCATTGGCAAAATTGCACACAAGGGTCAACCACTGACTATAAAGGCATCATAGGCTTCAGGGCACAGCATCTATATTTAAATCTAAGCTGCAAGTCTTTGATCACAAAGACTTAAGGATCTCTGAGTGAGTCACTTCCTATTATTCCTCACAAGGAGAGTGAGAATTGGTACCTAAAATGGAAGGAGATGAGGACCTTCCTGGGGGTGCCATTTGGATATACCATATTGATAGTATGGTATCCTTAGTAGAACTTTAGCTAGTATTGTTACTTATTTGAATCCTCTAAAATCAGTTCCTCATATTTGACTAAACTCTCTGGATTGACAATTTATATTTATCTCTAGGGTCACCTTTCAGTGGATCCAAATGGACATTCATTTAGTTCTTCCTCAGTTATGACTTATTCCAAAGTAGGAGATGAGCCACCAAAGGTTTTCCAGGCCTCAACTCAAACCCGTAGGGCTCCAGGAGGAGTAAGTATTTTCTGAGCGTTCTTGGAGCTTTATAAAGTTGTGGAATGTGAAATCTATCGATCACCTATATTGGATTTTAATTATTTAAGCTTGATCTGGTACTCTGCGGGTAGAGATGAGGGAAGAAGACACATATCACTGTGAAACACAATAATGCTAACTGTATTTACTTAGTTTAAGGCATTTTTTTCTCCCCCTCCACCTCAGATGCCTTTTTTCATGTAAATATCTATTGATGTTTATTATTACCTTTACATGTTGACCAGGTAAGTAGACATTAAAAGAAGTCTTTGTCTCATGAAATAAATATCTATTTTTAATTTATATCTGAAGTAAATGAGTTTTTTTAACTCATGAAATACCTCAAGTGTACAGAAAAGATATAGAAAATAATGTAATAAATACCCACATTCCTTCCACCCAGTTTAGTCAACTCATAACATTTTTCTCTATTTGCTTTAAGTTGTCCCTTATTTTTTTTTTCTTTTTAAGCAAAAATATTAGATGCAGTTAAAGCTTTCAGTGCACTCTTCCCTCCCTGGTTCCTTTTTTCCCTTTTACTCCCTCCCCACAAAAGAACCATTTTTCTGTATCTGGAACTTGTCATTCTCATGTATGTTTTTATAATTTTATTACTTACGTATGCTTCATAAGCAATATAATGAATTATTTTATGGGTTTCTAAACTTTATATAAATGGTTTCATGCTGCATGTGTCTTCTGCAACTTGACTTTTGCTCAGTAATGTTTCTGAGATTTATTCAAGTTTATAGATAGAGCTGTTTATTTGACTTCTATATATTAACTGAAATATGGATACACCACAGTTTTTAATCTGTTTTTCTGTTGATTGATTTTTAGGTATTTCTAATTTTTCACTTATCTTTATACATGTCTCCTCTTGCAAATGGTTTAGGAAGGGTATTGTTGGTTTGTAGGAGGTGGATGTCTTCATCTTTACCTAAAAATTACTAAGTTACTATCCCACAGTGATTGAAACAGTTAGCTCCCATGAAGTCTGGTATGAGAGTTCCTATTTCTACGCTTCCTCATTAGTACTTATAGTAAAAAAAAAAAATTAGGTTTGCCTGTTTAATGCATGTGAATAGTCCATTTTTTAGTTTTTACATATAAAGACACCTTTTCATCATGCTCTTGCCATAGTGCACACATTTTCATTTTAACTTGCTATAAGTAACATACATCTTAAATGTAAACAATTTAATTGTTGCCATCCCACAGCAAACCATGCTAATATTAATAGTCTTTGGCTATCATGAATATTCTCATAACCCATAGAGTTGATATGTAGGAGCCATGAGATTCAAGCCCATCGACATGACTGCTGAATAATCAGTTACCCTTACTTAGAGGGATGTACTCCCAACTATTACACTATTAAGGACAGTGTTGAAGGCACTAAGTTTTATATAATTAGGTTATTATTTGTTATGCCATTTGATTACAATTTAGAAAAAGTTTGTATTGGTTCTATTTGCCCTAGACATTTTAATTTTAAGTAGTTTTTAAAATATCAGAGAACTATTACCACAATTTTACTGCAAGTTGGTAGTGGAACTGAGTACCCAGTTTTTTAGGGCTGTAGATTTATGGTCTTACTTCTATAAGTAAACAGGTCCTGAGGAATTGAGAATTATATCCATTCTCTATATATTTAAGTAATAACTAATTTTTATTTTCCTCATTTTTACAGATAAAGGAAACTAGGAGAGCAATGAGAGATTCTGATAGTGGACTAGAAAAAATGGCTGTTGGTCATCATCTTCATGACCGAGCTCATGTCATTAAAAAGTCAAAGAACAACAAGACTGGAGATGAAGAGGTCAATCAAGAGTTCATCAATATGAATGAAAGTAAGTTGTCACAGAAAATAGCATTCTTCCTCTTAAAATACTGGTAGAACTTGATGAATGTTTTTTGTAGAAACATTCCATAAGATGTCATTTCAAGGTAGTTTATGAATAATATGTAGGGACTACCTTATCAAAGTAATAAAATTGTGGTTTCATTGTTTCATAGTAGATTTGTTTTTTATAGTGATTTTTGGTAATGTTACTTATTTTTTGTTTTATACATGGAAAATGGAATCTTTTGGAATTGTCATTTAGTAAGACCGCCAGTAGGCAAAATGAGTTTTTAAATATTTCTAAGATATATTTGAAAAGTATAAAAAAAGAATAAAGAAAACTAAAATTATCCATAATCCCAACCCAAAATAACTATTAATGTTTTAATGTATTTCTTCCTAGTAGTTTTATGTATATATTAACACATATACTTTTTCTCAAAATTAGTATTTTACTATCTAGTTTATATTGTGCCTATTTTAATTCACCATTATAACTGTGAAAACAGTCACCTATGATGTTGTTTTTCAAAAATATTCTAAATGGTTACCTAAAAGTTTTCATGAATGGGCCGTAATTTATTTAAATCATTCTGTATTGTTGGGCACTTAAGTTTTTGTATAGATAAGATTTTAATTTCTTGTATTAAGTATGTCTTTCCATTTTCTAGGTTTTTTTTTTTTTTTAAGATTTATTTATTTATTTATTTGACAGATAGAGACGTAAGTGGGAGGGAGAGGGAGAAGCAGGCTTCCTGCTGAGCAGGGAGCCTGATGTGGGGCTTGATCCCAGGATCCCGGGATCATGACCTGAGCTGAAGGGCTCGATCCCAGGACCCTGGGACCATGACCTGAGCTGAAGGCAGATGCTTAATGACTGAGCCACCCAGGCACCTCTCCATTTTCTAGGTTTTATATTCATTCTTCAATGCATTTAAGTCCTTCCAGTGTCCTAACTCTTCTCATTGTGGTTTTTGGGTTATATTCATCTACTTTCAAAAAGTATTTTGAATAAAAGTGTCACTTTAAATTTAAATTATTTAAATGGAAATGGTTTAAATTATCATATAATTTCAGAAAAAGAAATTCTCTTAGGGTTGGCTTGGAGAAAATTATTTTTATGCAATGAGATGGAAGCTACAACATCTTAACCTTTCTTTAATTTTAATCTTTGTAGTTTTGTCATAGTTAAATATATACAGAGTACTTCACAATAATTAACATGTTGAAGAAAAAATCAGTGAAGGAACACATTATTATTATAAAGGCCATCTGATAGAACAAGTATTACCATTTACCTGTTGTTGTTATTAAAGTTAGATTGCCTACTTCATAACAAATTGACAGTTGAGTAACCTGTTTTAGGAAATTGACAACAGAAGCTTGCGAGGTAAGCCAAGTTATTATGTAGGAAAACGGTGAGGTTAATAGGAAGTGTTAGTTACAGTAGAAGTGCCCAAGTACTGAGGAAAAGCATGATCACCAGGAAGATGACCCAAGAAGAAAGACTGTAAGTGTAATTGGGTCAAAGGGTTCACTGGATAGAATAATATGATATCCAAGCAGGTGCATGAAAAACCAGATCATCGGGGCACCTGGGTGGCTCAGTCAGAATAAACGTCTGCCTTCAGCTCAGGTCATGATCCCAGGGTCCTGGGATCGAGCCCCACATCCAGCTCCTTGCTCAGTGGGGAGTCTTCTTCTCCCTCTCCCTCTGCCGGCTGCTCTGGCTTCTTGGGCCTGCTCTCTCTGTGTCAAATAAATAAATAAAATCTTTAAAAAAAATCATCAATAACCAAATTATCAATAGGAATAAAAGAGGAACAGACAAAAAAGGAAATACTACTCTGAATCAAAGACCTTTATATTTGGAGCAGTTCCCTGCCTCTGTCTTGAGGTTAGGCTGATGGAAACACAAGGCCAAAATCAAGTATGTGGGAGCCAAGGCAGTTACTGACAGTTGATATCTTAATACTTGCCCCTTTATTTTGATATTTAATGTAGGTGACGCTCATGCTTTTGACAGTGAGTGGCAAAATGAGATTTTGAAGTACAAACCAGTGGGACAGTGGCACAATGTAGAAAACCCTAGGATGAGAAGTGTTGGTCATGAGAATTCAGGCTGCCGAGAACTTAAAAGAAGGTAAAGTTATTTCTAAAATAAATTGTGTTTTTTAAGAAGAATTAGGAGAAAAGTTACATAATTTTACCTCTGTATCAGGAAGTTTTGATTAACATCCCTTGTTTGTATCAACAGTATCTTTTGTGAAGGATGTAATGATTTTACATTTTATCTGAGCATTCCACACAAATTTGAATTTGTATCTAAAAACTAATAATATTTTAAGATTGTATGATTAGTAACTCACTAGCAAATTATGCTTCAAAAGATAGGGGCTAAAATCCTTCTAAGGAAAAGTGAAATACCATAATGTAGTTACTCTTGTAAAGCAGATTTTAATCTGGATATAGTAGGAGTCATACATTTCATGCCAGGTAAAGATATTGGTATCTAGAGATATGATAAGGAGAGAGGGGCTCTATTTGAAAGGCTTATAACAAAACTCTCCTAATAAGTCAATGGTAAACGCATTTTTAGATACTTGTATAGTATATAACATTATCTGCACCTATATTAGGCATTAGATATTAGCTATTTTGGAAGAATTTTTCCAAAACTTTAGCCTCCTTTGGGATTACCTTTGGAATAGCTGTGCTGAAACCACACCTTAAAGATTATAGAGATTTTTGTACATGAATGTATATTCTAGAATTGGAATTTAATTTGGCTCTCTGGAGGAAAAATGGAAAACAATACCTCGTTCCTATTAAGTTTACACTTGAGAGAGAGAGAGGCCTCATCAGGCCTTAAAACAGAAATCTGTTCTAGGCCATAAGAGAGTGGAGGATTGCTGCAGAAAGTGAAAGTTTTAACAGAACCAGCGGTGGACAAGTGGGTATCAAGTAAATCAGAAGCCTTGTGCAGAATTTCATGAGCTAGCGTCTTTTATTTTAAAATACTTATTTAGGATTTTAGAGCCCTAATTTCTGTATAAAATTAGCTTCTGTATTACTTTTAGACAATATTTGTCTAACTTTGAAAAGTTTATTGATAAAAAACCTTACAGTACTAAGTTTGACTATGAAATCCAGGTCCCTGTTAAAGAAAGCATGCTCTTTATAGATGATCTGTAAATCTATGGCCCTATCAGTGGCATTTTCTGTAAACCAGCACTGTCCAGTAGAACTTTCTGGAATGATTTTCTGTAATAACGAAAATGTTATGTATCTATACTAGCCACATGTGGCTATTGAACCACACTTAAAATGTGGCTGATGCAACTGAGGAACTGAATTTTAAACTTTATTTTATTTTAATTAATTTAAATGTAAATGATGTGGCTAGTGGCTGCCATGTTGGATGACATGGTTAAACAGTTAAATCTATCTCAGGAAAGCAGCTGTTGCGCTCTTAAATGTTAATGAAGTAATCTCCCATATATTTTTCAAAGCTATTATGGAAGTTTTGGATAAAACTCTCCATAAATTACAGTGGTTTTTTTTTTTTATCATGTTTGTATTGATTTGTAAACTACTGGCTATTTAAAAAATGGTATTTATGTTCATATTATATTTCTCAGGGAGAAACCTCATCAAAGTCCAGCCATTGAACATGGAAGAAGATCAAATGTTTTTGTGGACAAACTCAACATCAAAGGATCACCTGTGAAAATCAACAAAAAATAAATAGCCTTGCATTTGATTTGTTTAGTTTTGATTGTTTTAACAGAGAAAGTAATGGTGCTGGGTAATACACATAAGACCAATCCCTTGTTAAATCAGTACTGTACTTAACTTTCTTCTGCTATCTGAATGTTCTTGGAAGTGCTAGCTTTATATTGTCCATACTTTAGGAATAAAACTTTGATTTTCAACAACTTAATTGCTAAACATTCTATAAAACTCTTTTCTTTAAAACATACTGATTTTTAAAGCTGATTTTGCTTTCCCAATTATCTTTCTTTTGGCTATGTTTTCTTTTATATATTCGATTGAATGTAGAGCTAGTTTTATCATATTTATTAGTTATAAGAAAGTAAAATGTTAAAAAATACTCTGTTTTCACTAACACAGTACTACAGTGATGTTAATAAAGGTAAAATTATTTAAATCAGATTTGATGTGTTATATAGCCAACAGCTTTATTTTTTTTTAAGATTTTATTTATTTGACAGAGAGAGACAGCGAGAGAGGGAACACAAGCAGGGGGAGTGGGGGAGGGACAAGCAGGCTTCCCACTGAGCAGGGAGCCCGATGTGGGGCTCGATCCCAGGACCCTGGGACCATGACTGAGCCGAAGGCAGACGCTTAACGACTGAGCCACCCAAGTGCTCCAGCCAGCTAGGTTTAAGATTATGCTAAGTGAAATAAGTCAAGCAGAGAAAGTCAGTTATCATATGGTTTCACTGATTTGTGGAACATAAGGAAGAGCATGGAGGACATTAGGAGAAGGAAGGGAAAAATGAGGGGGGGGGAATCAGAGGGGAGATGAACCATGAGAGACTATGGACTCTGAGAAACAAGCTGAGGGTTCTAGAGGGGAGGGGGGAGGGGAGATGGGTTAGCCTGGTGATGGGTATTAAGAGGGCACGTTCTGCATGGAGCACTGGGTGTTATATGAAAACAATGAATCATGGAACACTACATCAAAAACTAATGATGTATGGTGACTAACATAACATAATAAAATTTAAAAAACAAAGGTTTTAAAAAATAAAGCAAAATTATACTAGTACTATTTTATGAGAAATTAGTTATTATTGGTAATAATGAATAATCAAATAATTCTGAATTTTAAGGAAATTTTAAATTGCTAATATATATGAGTTTTGTTCTTTATAATTTCTTTATACACTGTGTTCTTTTTTGTTCCATATTACATTCTTAACATTCATCAGACTTTACATTGACCTTTCTCTTTAACTTTTTTTTTTTTTTTTTTCTAACTTCTTAAGGTAGCGTATTTCTGCTCTCCTTTCCCACAAACAGTTTAATCTGTCTCCACAGTTAACATTCTAAAGTTGGAGTGTCCTTGGAGAAACTCTGCTCAGCCTTTTTGTGACATTTAGAAAAATGCATTTGGTATTCTGTAAACCTGAATGATTGATTGTCTCAAAATTTCTTAGACAGGTGATATGTGTGTTTGAGCAAGGTACTTAATAATTCAGTTGTTCCTTTTATACCATTTAAAAATTCAGCTTTAGCTTTTTTATTCTAGAATTCAAGCATTAACCTTTTTTAGAAAGTTTAAAGTTTATGAGAATATAAAATCTTAACCCTTACAGGAGGAAAAACAACAGAAAATACACTATCACTTTATAATCCTAATATCTTGCTTTCTTCACTTTGGAAATAGACCTATGTCATTGTGCTTATACTTTCCTAATTTTCCTTATTATATCCTGTTAATTTTATTAGTCAGTGTGTTTCATGCCTGTAATTAGTTACTAAAATAAGATACATACATGTCAATTCATTTTTATAAGAAAAAGTAATTGAGCAGGTATTATTGAAAGATGTTAACATTTTCCTCTTATGCATACTTTAATATACTAATAACATATTGGGAAGTTGTCATAAGGCATAAATTCTAAATACTTTTGCATAAATTTACTTGATAGAGCAAAATCCCAATAGAGTAGACACTGTAATTATTCTTCTTCTGCCTAAATCATTGCACTGATGGTAATTTGAATCATTATATTCAAATATAAAAACATACTTTAATAAATAATTGTATTTAAAACAGTATAACTTCTCATCATATAGCAGTTAGAGCATTTACAGCTATTTTTTCTCCCAATTTGTTTACCATAGAAAGTAAATAAAAATTGAATTAAATATATATTTCTTCTTATTCCACAGTGCTTCATAAGGGGACACTCATAAAACTGTGTGACATAGATTAAATGTCAATTCTTCATATTCAATGTTGCTGAAATTGCCTCTCTTCAGAATTATTTTTACCATACTGCTGAAGTCAACCACATAAGAAAGAAGGTTCTCTGTAGCTTGTATACAGTTCATATTATTTTTCCTTTGTGTACAACCATTGATCTTTCTGGAACCCTGGATCTTTTGGGAATGGGAAGATAGTAACAATTTGGGAAATGTGGCCTTGGCAATGAGGCCAAGTTGCATACTTAACACTCCTTGCTACATTAGAGATTTTCCTTGTACCTGGTAGTCTCAGTGATAGGTTTCCATTACTCTACCTTTATGACTCCATTATCCCTTACAGTCACAAGGCAAGGGCAGAAGCACATTGGAACTGAGGGTTGCTGGAGGGGAGGGGGGTGGAGGGATGGAGTGGCTGGGTGATGGACATTGGGGAGGGTATGTGTTGTGGTGAGCGCTGTGTATTGTGTAAGCCTGATGAATCACAGACCTGTACCCCGAAACAATACATTATATGTTAATTAAAAAAAAAAAGAATCAGATGGTGCCCTAAATGTGGTAACATGATGATGATGGTATTTGGAGATGTTGCTTTGGGGAGATGATTAGGTCTTGAGGGTGGAGCCCTCCTGAGTAGGATTAGTGCCTTTATAACGGAGACACTAGAGAGAGCTCCCTTACCTTTTTTTTGTTTTTTAGGATTTTATTTATTTATTAGGGAGAGACGGCACAAGCAGGGGGAGCGGCAGCACAAGGAGGGGGAGCAGCATGAAGAGAGAGAGGGAGAAGCAGGCTCCCTCACAGAGCAGGGAGCCTGGGATCGTGACCTGAGCCGAAGGCAGACACTTAACCAGCTGAGTCACCCAGGTGTCCCCCCTTACCCTTTCTATTCCTACTGTTTATAAGCCACTATATTGTTTATGGTATTTTTGCTATAGCAGCCTGAATGGACTAAGACAGTTGTCTTAGGCTGATAGGGCAAGGACAATTTGGAGATTCTACTGAAGTGTGACATAGACCCTCACTGCAGTGAATTAGGATCTTCAATTTAGTAATAATGTACATATCTGAGACCTCTTGAGTCCCCTCTGTCCCTAATTACATGGAATTTGCAGTAAATTTGCATTCTGATGATTTCTTTGTCCCCAGGATCATGCTTATTTTGTCTTGGGGATTGGGAGTTCTGATCAGACTTTGGTGTTCTCTGGTGAATTTGACTTTAAGCACCATCTCCTATCTTCTGACTACTTGCCCAACATCTTATATTATTTGTCTGTGAAAACTTCCCTCAGTCTTGTCACTTGTATGAGAAGTTTGCTTTGGGAGACGCCTTCTATCTACCCATGTTGCCTTCTAACCACATGTGTCTCAGGTCGGTAGTCATGTGGCTTAATGTTAAAGCCTGAGACAGACATAGCAGTCAGTGTTTTACATTTGATAGAACATCAGGCGGTTTTTCATGGGTTTGTCAGCTAATAGACTTGTACAACCTCCTGGCACAACTTTAGCAAGGAATTGTAGTGACCATTTTGGGGAACTTGGATGTGAAAAAAACTTGCACTTGAACAAGGCACTTGCCTTGAGAGGCACGTTGGAAGAACAACACCAAAAAACAACAAACAAAACCTCAGGAGAGCCTTTGTGTTATTTGTCTAAAAGAGACCACTTTGTTTATGTAAAAGACTCTCTGTCTTTTATTTCCATACTTCATAGCTTTTTAGAATTTTTTTTTAAGCAGGCTCCATGCCTAGCATGTAGACCAATGCAGGCCTTGAACCCAGCCCTGAGATCAAGACCTGAGTTGAGATTGAGAGTTGGACGCTTAACCAACTGAAGCACCCAAGTGCCCCCATACTTTAGAGCTTTGTAACTGTATGGTTTATATTTAAACTTTCTCCTCCCTTCTTGAAAGGGGGAAAGTAATTAGCCTTTTACAGGAATACTTTAATATTTGTATAATTAATTAAAGAAGCCATTAGACTGAGACGGCTTTAATGTCTTAGTAGCCCATGTAAACAAACTAAAACAAGCCTGTTATGCCTCAAGGTTAAGAAATTGAAACCTAAAGACATCAATCACAAATAGCCAATTAGGCTTTCCCATATAAGGCAACCATTTAAACTATAGCCAGCCAATCAAATAATCAAATAATTTCCTTGCTTTGCTTCTGCCTCTTTGTTATAAAAGTCTCCCTTAGCTCTAGTTGGTGAAGACCTCCTAACCACCACTTCCTGTTTGACCACCGCCTGGTTGCAATTGATTTTTCCTCAAACTGGAATTTTCTTTTAAAGATTTTAATTTTTTTCAGTAATCTCTACACCCACTGTGGGGCTCGAACCTACAACCCCAAGATCGAATCACATGTGCTGCTGATTGAGCCAGCCAAGTACCCCCTCAAACTCAATTTTTAATATGCCATCTAGCTCACTGTTTTTCCTGTTCCTCCCAATTTTTTCCTCCCACTTGAAAATTTTTAAAGATTTTATTTATTTGTTTGTTTATTTAAGAGAGAGCATGTGTGAGTGGGGGGAGGAACAGAGGGAGAGGGATAAGCAGACTCCTTGCCGAGCTGAGCACAGAACCCGACATGGGGCTTATCCCAAGACTCTGAGATCATGACCCGAGCTGAAATCAAGAGTCAGATGCTCAACCCACTCAGCCACCCAGGCACCCTGCACTTGAAAAATTTTAAAGATGAATTAAGAAAAAAGTCATTTTTGCATATGTGTAATCTAGGAATATCTATCTAGTCCAAATAGTCTAAAATGTCTAAGAGAAAAAGTCAAACTATTTGTGCTGTTTTGCATAAAATTGTGGACAAGTGCATTTAAATAATAGCTTTTGTTAGTATGATTATAAGAAGAAAGGTTTCAAGATAAAAGTAACTTTTAAATATGATTTAATGATTATGAGTATAAAGTTTATGAAGTATGTTTTAAAAAGTTTTATGAAATATTTCTGATAAATAGGTGGATTTGGGTAAAGGAATGAATATATAACTATATGTCTTCTTCCAGGTTTTATTATATAAAATTAATGGTAATAAAATCTTCTAGTTTATATAAAACTAAGATTGAACTCATGATTTAAACTTTCCAAATTTCCTATATCTTATGGGTCAAATAAGTTATTATTGACTCCATCAATTGTGTAAGATTACAGAATATAAAATGGTGTTTATCTAAATAAAATTGAAATACAGATGTCTTTTAAAGGGGTTTTAATCTGGGTGCCTGGGTGGCTCAGTCACTTAAGCACCTGTCTTTGGCTCAGGTCATGATCCCAGGGTCCTGGGATCAAGTCATGCATTTGGCTCCCTGCTCATCGAGGAGCCTGCTTCTCTCTCGCTCCACCCCACTCATTCTCTCTCTCTCAAAAGAAAAAAGAAGAGTTTTAATCTTACAAGATTATGATAATACTATTAATTATAAGGACTAAATGTGTTAGCTAAAATTGTAATTTTTCAAATCCTTAGTTAACTTTTCCAGAGCTTAGAAAATATTAAATTAGTCCTTGGATACTTGGACAGTTTCTAAGTAAAAACTGATACAAGATTTTGGTCACTGAATAGTTCCAATTTTCTTAGAGATTATAAAATGACTGACTATGAATTAACAGTGTGGAAATGTTTTGGATGATACTGTATATGTGTATTTTGCCACTTAACAGAATTAGGAGTACCTGAGTGGCTCAGTTGGTTGGGTGTCTGACTCTTGATTTTGGCTCAGGTCATGATCTCAGGGTTGTGAGATCCAGCCCACATAGGGCTCTGCACTGGGCATGGAGCCTGCTTAAGATTCTCTCTTTCCCTCTGCCCTAGGCCCCCAGCAAGCTCTCTCTAAACACACACACACACACACACACACACACACACACACAAAACCTTAACAGAGATAATCTATAATATGTACTCATAAAAATTTAGCTAGACACTTCTTGGATTTCTGTCTTCCAGTTTTCTTTTTGGAATAAAGAAAAATGGATTACTTAAGTTAAAAGTGATTAATAAAAATAATATATTCACAATAATTACAGAAAAATATGAACATATAACACAAGATAATGAGCATGAATTTTTACTTAAGGAAACTATTTGTTAAAGTGATTTTAGGGGTGCCTGGGTGGCTTAGTTCGTTAAGCGTCTGCCTTCGGCTCAGGTCATGATCCCAGGGTCCTGGGATCAAGTGCCGCATTGGGCTCCCTGCTCCGCGGGAAGTCTGCTTCTCCCTCTCTCACTCCCCCTGCTTGTGTTCCCTCTCTTGCTGTGTCTCTCTCTGTCAAATAAATACATAAAATCTTTAAAAAAATAGTGATTTTAATGTAGTAGATATACTGTTTTATTTGACATAATTATATCTTAAAATTAAAGGTATCTTAATTTTACTATCATTTGCATAATAATATATTTATATATTTTAAACAAATACATAAAAGGCTTATAAAGATTAAATTTTTGAAAGTCTATTAGCAAAAAAGTTTATTGGGTATAGTCAACATTAATGAATTTATTCTTCAAATCAGTTTACAAATTGTTTATTGCAAATTAATACATGGATGACATACAAAAAGTAAATTTGAAATTCATCATTGAACTTTGATTTTTCTTTTCTTGCCCCTTGTACTTTGATTTCTATTAATTTGTTCTCATTCGTACATTCATTTAATACTTATTGAGCACCTAGCACACGCAAAGGGATACAGAAATTAACAAAACCAAATCAGTCTCCTTTTGCAATTTACATTCCCATTGGGAGAGCCTGACAATAAACAGGTATATGAAAGGTCTGGATATATCTAAGAAGTGTTCTGAAGGAAAATGAAACAGCATGAGAAGATAGAAAGGGAGGAACCTGCTGGTTTAGAAAAGTTGTTTAGGGAACATCTCATTGATGAGGCTATTGAAAATAAAGGAAATAGTTGGCAGTGTTGAGAGGCAAGGAGAAGGGCAGGTCCTGATCTATTTTTGAAGGTGGTGCCTATAACATATGCTGACAGATTAGGCCAGAGGTGTCCAAGAGTGGTGTTGAAATGACTAACATTTTGGTCTGGGCAACTTGAACGGAGTTTCCATTTTCAAAATAAAGACTGCAGAAGGTTTTGGGGAGGAAGATGAGAAGCTCCATTTTGGACATACTGAGTCCCAAACGTTGAGATCTAACTGGAATTCTCAAGGATGCTGTCTTCCATATGGACTGAATATGTTACATTTAACATTGAACAATGAACTTTTTTGAAATGAGAAAAAATACTTATAATTGATCATTTTTCCATATTCTTTTCACGTCATGTCTTTTTTTTCTTTTTCTTTTTAAAGATTTTATTTGAGAGAGAGAGAACATGAGCGGGGCACGGGGGGGGGGGGTGGTGTTGGTGAGGGGCAGAGGGCAGAGCACTGGGAGAAGCAGGCTCTCCACTGAGCAGGGATCCGGATGTGGGGCTCCATCCCTGGAACCTGGGATCATGACCTGAGCTGAAGGAGTTGCTTAACCAACTGAGACACCCAGGCGCCCTTGGGTTCATGTCTTATAATTATTTTTTTCCTATTTGTAATAACATAGATAACAATTTTTCTCTTTTCTTTTCTTTCTTTTTTTTTTACTTGAATTCTGTTATAAACATTTCTCTATATTGCTATTTTGGTGTGGCTGTTCAAGCAGGGCCTTGTAGGCACTTTGAAGGAGAGAGGAAGCCATTTCAGATTTTTTAAAAGTTATGAAAAATTTTAAACCTACACAAACAAAAGTAGACATGATAGCAACAATGAAAACGCAAAATAACCATGTTTTAAAAAGTTTGCCTCTTTCTGGGAGCATACAAATGCTTGATTAGCTCGCCAAACCGACTGCACTTTCTCTTCCAAGTCCACAGACGGCGCTAGAGCAGCGGACGGGGCTGCTCTGCTCTGAGTTCCGGAAGTCCCTCCTCTTTCCTCTCTCCACCCCGCGTCCTCCGACTCGGAAGCGCTCTTCCGGCACTGATTGCCGGCGTGACTTTGAACGGTTCTAGGTGTGGGTTAGGTTGCTGAGCAGAACCACAGCTACCGGACCTTCACGCCCGTTCTGCGCTTGCCATGAGACTGCTGGGAGCAGCCGCCGCCGCAGCTTTGGGGCGCGGGCCGCCCCCGCGGGTCCCCGCCACCCTGGGCTGGCAGGGGAAGCAGGTACTAGAGCCCAGCGGGGCGAGACGAACCAGGGACTGCATAGGGGACCTTGCTGTCCCTCCAGAGCTAGGGAACAGTGATGCTTTCCGTGGGACCTCCTGACAACTCCGGATGCGAGATGTCGTTCCTCAGTGCTGAAAAGTTTTTCGGTACCTGCACATCCTCTCGTTATTCATGAGCTCGTCTCGGTGCCTTGGGAGAGTGGAGGGGCCACCGATTTATGGTTCAGCCTCTTTTTTGGGGGAAGTGACTGGAGTGACGGTCAAAACAGCTGAAAAATTAGTGTGTTCAGGTTCGAACCCAGGGCTTCTGACTCATTATCAAGTGCTCTTTTTACTGCACAGTATCCTTGGGCTTTGGACAGCCCTCTTTGGGCAAACCCTGGGTTGTTTTGGCGTTCGAACTTCCGCGTACTTTTCTTTGATCGTATTTCTCCTTTTGCGGGGGTTGCAGAGTGGAGTAGGTTTGGGTAGGAGTTGAGCCTTTGCTAGTATGCAGGCATCGTTTGCTTGTTGGTATTCATGGAATTTCATCTAAATGCCTGTCCACTAGAATCCATTTACTGTTTGCCCACCTTTTCCAAGTTCTTCTGTGTCCCTTTCCCCAGAAGTGCTGCAATACATTTTGGATGTGCAGTCCAGTAGGGAGTAGTTTATAATGTGTCTTGATTCGGTGAAATACAAGATTCTCCCACCTCCACCAAAATGAAATAGTTTTTTAAAA
This sequence comes from Callorhinus ursinus, assembly GCF_003265705.2. Classification (NCBI taxonomy): domain Eukaryota; kingdom Metazoa; phylum Chordata; class Mammalia; order Carnivora; family Otariidae; genus Callorhinus; species Callorhinus ursinus. Next base: position 95,635,024 of record NW_027397063.1, on the reverse strand, counting down.
AGTAACTGCTTTTGTGCAGAAGGAATTGGAAACCTTTTGTGGGCTACCTTGGAGCTATCCGCACCACAGCACAGAGCGTAAGTGTTTGAAAACATCCTCGCTAGCTGTGAACTACAGTAAGGGGGAGGGGGGTGCGGAGTAAAATTTAAACTAAAAACTGTTTCCTATTAAAGTAGTTGTTGGAAGTTGTCTTTCTGGTTTTATCAGCCTCAGCATATGTTTTCAAACCTGTGACATTCAGAGAAGTATCTGTTCCCTTTCATTTAACTAGCTCGTTTGAATATATTTTTCTGATTTATTTTAAGATTGTGTATATCCTTTCTGCCCTCTCTTGCAGTTTCTCCTTTAGTTACAGGAATTGCAGGTTGAGGCATTCCCTCTTTTGCCTTCCCAGGCTATGATGTTTTGTGTTCATTGAGATTAGTTGGTGGAAAGATACCAACCAAACCAATTCTAGTTGCCTGTTATCTCTTATAAAAAGTGCATTGATTTGATCTCTTATTTTTTCAGGTTAATTGGAAATTCCACCGATGGTGTTCATCAGGAGTGATTCCGAATGAAAAGATACGAAATATTGGGATCTCAGCTCACATTGATTCTGGGAAAACCACATTAACAGAACGAGTGCTTTACTACACTGGCAGAATTGCTAAGATGCATGAGGTATGGGGTTCATGGTTGATTCCAAGCTAGTTAGAGCTTGGCTTTAATTGTTTAATAGTTATGATTTAATGAACATCACAAAACCTGAAAGATTAAAAGAATGGTTACAGTGGATCTTAATCAAAGTCGTATCACAAAGGGAATAGATAGCTCAAATTGGCTTGCAGTGTTATTGTGAGGAATCTTTTTAGAAACCATCACTATGAGTATCCTCAGTAGATTGTCTTTTAGGAACGTTAAGTCTACACCTGAAACTAATATAACATTGTCAGTTAGACTTCAATTAGGAAGTTAATTCATATGATATATTAAGCAGCTGTTAAAGTAGTATTTACATATTTTTTAATATTATGTAGAGATGTTTATAATGTTAAGTGGAAAAGGGTTTTAAAACTATGGTATGATGTTAATAGTTACAAAATACATGTATCAGGAAAAAAAATTTTTTTTTTTTTAATTTGACAGCGAGAGAGGGAACACAAGCAGGGGAAGTGAGAGAGGGAGAAGCAGGCCTCCCGCCGAGCGGGGAGCCCAATGCGGGGCTCGATCCCAGGACCCTGAGATCATGACCTGAGCTGAAGGCAGTCGCTTAACCAACTGAGCCACCCAGGCGCCCCAGGAAAAAAATTTTTTAACTTGAAAGTCTTCTAAAGAAACTACCATATCATTGAGTAACTTAACTCTTCAGATGCAGGTCATCTTGTTAAATCACATATTTTGAAAGCTGAATCCTTCCCACCCAGGCCTCAAAATCCACATGTTGTCGAGCAGGGAAAATCTGTTCTTTGAGCTTCTGCTCATGGACTACCACAAGGCTGGTGGACAGGAACAGTGCGGAGGAAACAAGACTGAGGTGATTGCTCCATGTTAGCTGTTGCTGGGGACAGCAATGGAAAGAGGATTAGACAGTAAATAGAGGGCAAAACTTATAATCACTTTTCTGTTTCACAAGATGATATGGTCTGACGATAGCCTTCTCTGAAAATTGCATCAGTTAACTATCTGTGTTTTAGTTCCATCTCAGTAAAGATTTCTTTCCTTCTTGGGACGCAGGGACGGGGGACTCTGAATTGCTGTGCTTGTGTTTAGGTGAAAGGTAAAGATGGAGTTGGCGCTGTGATGGATTCCATGGAACTAGAGAGACAAAGAGGAATCACTATTCAGTCGGCAGCCACCTACACCATGTGGAAAGATGTCAATATCAACATTATAGATACTCCAGGTGAGCTGAATTCTTGGTTTTATTGTTGCAGCTTGTTTTGACAAAAGCCCATTTGGTTCTTTACTATGACCCAGCTCATTTTTGAGTGTCAAATGATACTCAAAAGTGTGACTATGAATTCCTGTTGGAGAAATCTGACTTGGGACCTAGAGCATTTCATCATTATGTGGTTTCCTTAAAAAATAGTACAAAGAAATTGTGAGTCGGAAGGTTCTTGCCTCTTGAAAACTGTCGCTGATTTAAAGGTGCCCATGCCCTCATAGTTTTTTGAAGAGATGGGCCCCTGGACCTTCTGGTGAGTAAACAGTATGGTGTTTTAAGAAATCCACATTCTAATTAGAATTATGTCATGAGCAGAGATACAAAAGCTTGTGATCGTGCATGTTATAAAAATTCATACTTTGAGACTCTCACATACTTCTTTGTCTTATTTAGGACATGTGGACTTCACAATAGAAGTGGAAAGGGCCCTGAGAGTGTTGGATGGTGCAATCCTTGTTCTGTGTGCTGTTGGAGGGGTGCAGTGCCAGACCATGACTGTTAATCGTCAGATGAAGCGCTACAACGTTCCTTTTCTAACTTTCATTAACAAATTGGACCGAATGGGCTCCAGTCCCACCAGGGCCCTGCAGCAAATGAGGTACTGAGCCTTAGAAAGAACATGAGGGGCTGTGATGATTTGGATAAGAAACCTTAATGCAGGAGGACAATTAACTCAGTGTCATTAACTTTATTCCCCCCCCAAAATTTTTTTCTCTAAAAAATTTATTTATGTGAGTGACTTATCTTAGTAAAAGAAACATTGAGGTCAGTATTTGGTTTGTGGTGTGATCTCATCAGCTACCTTCTCTGTAAAATGGGGAAAATGTGACTAAAATTGTAGGGAGGTTTAAGGTGAGTTCAGAAAACAATCTGGCAATTCACTGCTTTGCTGTGATTAGAGAAGTAATAATCTAGTGTGGATTCTAAAAGTACTTTATAGGATTAGACAAACCTAGAGGATCACCTTCTGTTTTAACCTTTACTTAAGGAATTTTAATTAATGCCCTTAAGGAGTATGGTGTATTCCCTTGACTTCATATGGTAACATACTTGCTAAGACAACAATAACACTTCCTTTCTGTACCAGATGTAACTAAGTCTGGTTGTAGCATTTTACACTTTGCCCAATACTGTATATTTTACATAGCCTTTGAAAAGAGTGGAAGTTTCACTTTTTACCTTTGGTAGATGTGTAAATGGAGCTATCAGGTTCCTATTCAACATTTCCCAGGGCAGAGCTGATGAAAATAGTAAAGTCTGTGGTAGTGGAGAGACCAAGAGTGATGTGTCCGATGACGAAGGATATGGTGTTGAAGAACTTCAAGCGCTAGTATTGCTGTGTGCACTGATGGAAGTGATGTATTTGGGAATATAAGCATGAAAGTTTTCTTTATTGGGTGTTTGTAATAATTTCTTGGCAAAACAAAACCTTTTCACTTTTTGTCCTTTTTACTTATATTTTACTTGTACTTGGCAATGGATGGGCTGTTTCCACCAAGTCTTCGACTGAATTCCAGGAACATTCTCTTTTAGCATTTGACCACTGCAGTTCTCTTTCTGCTCTACTCCCTTTTATCCACATTCTGTAACTCCTATTAAACAGATTTTAGAACTTCTGGATCCCATCTCCACGTATTAACTTTTCTACCATACACTCTCATACATTTTGTTTCTTCTCATTTTGGACTGCGTAATGAAAGAATTCTTGAGGTTGGTCTTCCAACTCACTAATCTGATATTTAACTGTGTCCCTTCTATTAATTTAGCCTGTTTTTTTTTTCTTTTTAATTTCTGCAATTATGTAATTGCTTTCCTAAACTTTCTCTTTTATTGCAACATCTTCATTAATAGAGAGGTAGTTACTTCTCAGGTCTTTACGTTTTTCTTTTTTTATAACTCTCTACTTGGAAGTTAATACTGTTTCTGGAGCTCACACCTCTTTCCAGCTGTTGGTAACCTTCAAATATTTGGTGATTCTTAGTTATCTATCCATAGTTATAGATGGAGGCCTAGAGTCTAGACTAAACAATGGTAGAGCATATTTTTTTTTTAAAGATTTTATTTATTTATTTGTCAGAAAGAGAGAGAGCATAAGCAGGGGGAAAAGTAGAGGGAGAGGGAGAAGCAGGCTTCCCACTGAGCAGGGAGCCCGATGCGTTGCTCTATCCCAGGACCCTGGGATCATGACCTGAGCCGAAGGCAGCCGCTTAACCGACTGAGCCACCCAGGCACCCCCTAGAGCATATTTGGTTTTGAGTGAATTCCTGCCGGTGAATCCCTTCACTGGTTGTGCCTGATTGAGGGAACAGGCTGATGATGAGTGTCTGATTTTTAACGCGTGTGCTGAGAGTTCTCCTGTAAGAACTTCCTCTTCAAATAGCTGTACTCAGCTCTGCCAGAGTCGACTGATCTAAGAAAGAGATGGGCAAGGTGATCCCAGTGTCCTTTAATTTTCTGACCAACCACCATTGATTTGTTCTTCCCCCTTACGTTTTTGATGCAGGATATAACTTTAGAGTTCTTTTGTTGCCTAAAATGGGTTTTGGCTTCCTGAGCATGGTGAGTTTGGTTGTTCCCAGCTGTTTTCTGTTTTCTGTTTTGAGTTCCTGATTATACCCCTCTCAGTTCCACAACATCTGCCATTGATTTATTTTTATTTGTCGTTTCAAAGGGATTTAGGGAGGACATATGTATTTTTATTTTTCAGGTCTAAACTGAGTCATAATGCAGCATTTATGCAGATACCTATTGGTTTGGAGGGTGATTTTAGAGGTTTAATAGATCTTATTGAGGAACGTGCCATCTATTTTGATGGAGACTTTGGGTAAGTTAAAAATGTATTATATCTTATATTTTAAAAAGCATCAAAGAGAAGAAAAAGGATGATTTCTTTAAATATAGAGAAAACATCTTTTTAAAATGTGGCTGGAGGAATATACTTCAAAATGATTTTGTTTTAATGCCTTTAATCCTAGTTGCTTCCCATTTTGCTTGATATTCATTCCAAGGGAGAGTGTGTTAACTTTTTGGGTAATTTATATCATGATATGCATGGTATGGTAAAAGGCCATCAGCTTGGGCTAATAATGTATCCCTTTTTCCACTTGTTCATTTATTTATTGATTCATTCTGTAGACTTTTATGGAGCCGCTACTATGTCCTGGGTATTGTGATAAAAACTTGGAAGAAAATGTGGATCATGAATATTTACTCTATCTACTTTATGAGATTACAGAGAAAAGGATAATATGTAAAAGCAGTTAAATAGTACAAATGTGGTTTCGATAATATAAGAAATAAATTGGTAATTTTATGACATGATATTTGATCCATCCGTCAATTTTGAGTGACCTCCACATACAAAACACTAATTTCCCAGGGGTTACCAAACTTTGACATTCAGAAAGATCACCTGAAAGCTTGTTAAAACACATTCCTGGATCCACCTCCAGAAGATTCTGATTTGGTACATCTGGAGCCTGGAATGTGCATTTCTGGAAAGCTCCCGGGGGATGCTGGACACTATAGATCTACAGATTGTATTCTGAGTGGCCCTGTTTTAGACAGTGTGGGAGGTCATAAATGACCCTTCCTTATGAGGAGTGGCCCCAGTAGCCTGGCCGCTTCCCCAGAGGCAATCCCTGAGAGGTTTTCTTTCTCTGCTGTGAAACTGGGATTGCTAGTCTGGCGGGTGGGTTAAGGGTGTTGTGTTCACTTAACTATCATTTACCCTCATCAGCTGTCTCGTAGGCAGGGAAAGGATGTAGGCTGCCGAGTGGATGAGGTGTTGCTCTCACATTTTCTGTGACAGTAGGGACTGTGGTTTATCTACCGGTTCTTGGAGCGTAAGGAGCAGGAGGGTGTGGGTATTTTATCAGGTTTATTCAGTGCCGTCCCCAGCCCTAGAAGTTACTGGTACACAGTACGGACTCAAAAAACATTTGTAAATGAATGAGTAAATCCGCTTTTCCGAAGTTAACCAGGGCACACATTTGTCTTCTAAAGTAAAGACTCAAACTTTGCTGTATGTCCCAACCACAGATGAAATTTCTTAATATACCTGCCCCCTTTCCCAGCCCTAGACCGCTGGGTATATAAATTTCGAAAGGACCCACCGCTGATTCTGACATAAAAGGTTAAGAACCAGGGAGCTTGACAAGAAGGATGAAATTATGATCTGAAGGCTGTGAAGAGCATTGTTTGGGATAATAAGAATTATTTTCTGAATATGTGCAGTTGGCTTCTTTATTTTTTTTAATTTAGGAACATGTTTTCTGGAAAGCGTATTTTTTTGACATTAGTTTCCATTTTTAAAGAAATACTTTGAAACCTTTAAGGCTGTTGTTTTTAAATATCAAGTATATCCATTTCTCAGTTGTGTATATTTTATTTGTAACTCTTACCTATCCAGCCCCTAGAGAAATGGAGACCTGGGGTTAAGGTTGAAGAGTGTCATATTTAGTAACCTTTTTTACTGTTGAGTATTCTGTGTTAAAATTGTGTAATTGGGTTGGTTATTAATGGAAAGGAATAGAGTCAGGTCTCTATTCCTCCTTGTTAGTGACTGTGATATTCTGATTAATTTGCTTAATAGAATTTTCAAGAGTCATAAGAGCTTTGGAGTCAGATTGGCTTTGACTCTTGGCTCTCACATTTACTAGTAGTATAACCTTGGCAGTTTGCTTTGCCCATTTAAGTATTTTTGCCCACTGTTCTGTCTGCATTTTAAAGATCTACCTTAGTCTCACTTGCATTTTAATGCAGATATATCAGAGCTCGTTTTCATCTAAAAAAAAAAATTTAGCCATTAGGGATTATCTTTTTCATTGGTGCTTTATACTGTTTAACTGGATATCCTTACAGTAGTAAAATAAAGCATTTCTTTTCTTAGTCAGGTTGTTCGATATGGGGAAATTCCAGCAGAATTCAGGGCAGCGGCAGCTGACCACCGGCAAGAGCTGATTGAATGTGTTGCCAATTCAGATGAGCAGCTTGGTGAGATGTTCCTGAAGGAAAAAATCCCCTCAGTTTCCGATTTAAAGGCAAGTACAAAATAAGTCTTACAATAACAAGAAAAAGAGGGTGCGGTTTTTTGTTGTTTGCTTTTTTGTGGGTAAGAGACATGATGCTTTTATGCATGGGTTTTATTAATGAAATCTGAGGAAATTCATTTAACATCATTGGTTTTTTCAAAAAATACTTGCTATGGCATATTACTTTTTAAGTAAGGGGAAGGAGTTATAGTTTGTTCTAAGAAAAAAAAAAGATTTAAACATCCAGCCTCTTGGGTATATCTTCTTAAGAAGAAGGAAAATAAATATATAAGTGTTAGAGCAGTAAGATTAAGTGACGAGGCTGCTGTTTACAGACTAAACGCTGATATTTGTACTGTTTAGAAGGCTGTATAGATTTCTTCACTTTTTCATTTATCTCCTTTTTTTTTTAAGATTTTATTTATTTGACAGAGAGAGACACAGCAAGAGAGGGAATGCAAGCAGGGGGAGTGGGAGAGGGAGAAGCAGGCTTCCCGCGGAGCAGGGAGCCCAATGAGGGGCTTTGTCCCAGGACGCTGGGATCATGGCCTGAGCCGAAGGCAGACGCTTAACGACTGAGCCACCCAGGCACCCCGGTTCATTTAGCTCCTTAAAAATAAAAAAAATCTCTGCTTAAGACTGGTATTTATTTTTCAAATAGATAATTTTTCCATAGGAGACATACAGATGGCCAATAAGCACACGAAAAGATGCTGAGCATCACCAATTATTAGGGAAGGCAAATCAAAAGCATGAGATTTCACTTTATCCATTAGGATAGCTATTATTTAAAAAAACACAATTTTTTTTCTGTTGATAGTAAAATAACAAGTGTTGGTGAAGATGCAGAGAAATTGGAACTCTTGTGCATTGCTAATGGGAAAGTGAAATGAGGCAATCACTGTGCAAGAAGTATGGCCACTCAAAAAAATTAAACCTAAAACTACCATATGGATCCAGCAATTCCACTTCAGGATAATATCCAAAAGAATTAAATAGGTATTTGTATACCTGTGTTGATAGCAGCACTCTTCACAGTAGCAAAAAGCTGGAAACAACTCAAATGCCCATCAATGGATGAATGGATAAACAAAATTAGTGTGTGTGTGTGTGTGTGTGTGTGTGTGTGTGTGTGTGTGTATCTACATACACATATATATGCACACAATGGACTGTGATTTAGCCTTAAAAAGGAAGGTTCTGTTGCGCTGTAGCGTGGATGAACCATGAAGACATGCTAAATGACATGAACCAGACATGAAAGGACAAATACCGTATGATTCCACTTATATGAGGTACCCAGAATAGTCATAATTCTTACAGGCAGAAATAGTGGTCACCAGGGGTGGTGGCAGAGGGGTGGGTTACAGAATAGAGAGTTTAAGGAGTAGAGTTTCCATTTGAGATGATGAAAAAGTTCTGGAGATGGATAGTGGTAATGGTAGCATAGCAGTGTAAGTGTACTTAATGCCATTGAACTGTATACTTAAAAATGGTTAAAATGATAAATTTTATGTTTATTTTACCATTAAAAAATACTTATTTTGCCAAACCACGTGGTACACTTAGCAGAGATCAGATAAATGATTACTGTGTGTAAGACCTTGCACAATGGAGTCTTTAGTAGGTCAAATGCACAAGGAAAGAACCCTGTCCAAGCTGAGGATGCTTACTAATATCATCTCATAACTTGAGTCCTTTAGCTTTCACAAACTATGTAGGAGGGTATTGGTCAAGCATTGGGTCCTGGGAACCACAACAAGGGTTAGGTTTTTGATCTATTAAAGGTCATATGTCACAGGTCCCCTAGACCATTCCCAGGTTCAGTGATTCACAAGGATCACTCAAAGTTTTCAACACATTTTCATACTCTTGACTATGATTTATTACAGTGAAAGGATACAAAGCAAAATCAGCAAGGGGAAAAGACACATGAGGTGAAGTCCGGAAGAAACCATGTATAAACTCCCAAGAATCCTCTCCCAGTGGAGTCATGGCAGGGCATGCCTCATTCCTCTAGCAGTGAGTCGTGACTGTACCTGTGAGTCTCATCTATTAGAAACTCGGTGCCCTTGGTTCTGTCAGGGGCTAGTCACAGATATCCTCTGCCTAGCATGTACCCAGATTCCAGCCTCCCAGGAGGAAAGTGGGTGTTTAGCATTCCCCTCATTGTGTAGACTATAGGCACTGAACCATTCTCAGTTCTGGGAATGCCGGGAACCCTCCTGAAATCCAGGTTCCCAGACACCAGCCAGGGGGCCAACCTTGCAAGCAGGCCTTTCTAAGCATAGCCGATTCAGTGCTGCTGTGTTTACTGTTTTCTGCAGAGGATACATGGGTGTTCTTTCTGTATTGTTGGATATATCATTAGGGACAGTGGAAAGGCAACGCCTTTGGAGTGTGAAAATGATTCTTATGAAAACAAGGGAAATTTTTGGAAAAATAAAGTTTTTGTTAGGCTGGTATTAGGATAGTTGTAATTTTTTTTTTCTTCTGTTTATCTACCACCCTCCTGTTTTTCTGTTTTAAGTGTGGTAGGATTCTTTTATGTCCCTACCTGCATGTAAGGGAGGGGTGGTAAGGCAGAGTTGTGGTCCTGTGGCTTAAGGTAGCTTATTAAGTGGTTAGTGACTTAGCCATTTCTGGATCCAAGCAACAGCAAGCTTTTAAGATAATTTCAAATGGTAATTGCTTTCTTGCCATGCACATTTCCCCCCTTTTTATACTTCCTTTATTGTGTGCAGCTGTTATTCTCCTTTTCATTGTGGTGATGTTTCGAAATTGTGGTGGTTAAGTTTTTGCTTTAAGCTTTTTAAGGATAACTAGTTTTCTAGAGAAATAATTGTACACTGCTTCCCTACTTCTGCTGTGGCAGGTTGTGGCCACAGCACTGCTGTTGACGTCTTCCAGCTGCTAAGACGTGAAGTTAGTTTCCCTGCTTGCTCTCTGACACCTGCTGAGCCAGGAGAGCCACTTGTGGCACGCAGCTGGGACACATTCATGGTGCTTGCACCGGGGTTGGGGTAGGACCTGGAGGTCATCATCGTAGAGCCTGTTACTCTCATGGCTCTGAATTTATGAGTGATTTGTACTACTTGGCTTCCTGTATGTGTGTTGTTTAAAAAAAGAAAACATCTGTTAATGTGTTTTTTAATAGACGATATTTTCATAGGTTTTAAACATTTAAAAATATATGAAGGTACAAAATAAAAAAATCTCCCGTGTGTCTCCTGTTTGCCTAGTTCTCTGCCTCCTCCCTAAAACAGGTTACCAGTTAATAGTTTTTGGTGTATCCTTCCAGACATTTGTGTGTGTGTGTGTGTGTGTGTGTGTGTGTGTGTGTGTGTGTGTGTGTGTGTGTGTTACTTTTCCTTATGTTTTACATAATTGTTAACCTACTGTTTACACATTTCTGTGTGTGTGCCTGTTTTCTAAGTGTATATATATTCTTTGTCATGTTGAAAATTAGTGACATTCCAAGAGTGTCGAAAGCAGTTAAACAATAAATAGCTTCCTAGCCCTGAAGAAGGAACCGATTTTTTTTCTTGTATTTTGACCTTAAGTTATAGAGGACCTGGTTCTAGTCTCCACTATAGCCTGTACTCCAGAGTGTCAATTCCTGGGGCACCTGGGTGGCTCAGTCGTTAAGCGTCTGCCTTCGGCTCAGGTCATGATCCCAGGGTCCTGGGATCGAGCCCTGCATCCGCATCAGGCTCCCTGCCCCGCGGGAGTACTGCTTCTCCCTCTCCCCCTGCTGTGTTCCCTCTCTTGCTGTGTCTCTCTCTGTCAAATAAATTAAAAAAAAAATCTTTAAAAAAAAAAAAAGTGTCAATTCCTTTTATTCACTTACTGGTTTGTAATTGATCTGAAATACAAAACTTTTTTTAAGGTTAAGTAATTATTAAATTTTTTTCTTTTGTAGTGTGCAATCCGAAGAGCTACTCTAAATAGGTCATTTACTCCTGTCCTTTTGGGAAGTGCATTGAAGAACAAAGGAGTTCAGCCTCTTTTAGATGCTGTTTTAGATTACCTCCCAAATCCATCTGAAGTCCAAAATTACGCTATTCTCAATCAGGAGGAGTAAGTCTTGGAAATTGAATCTTAGTTTATGCAGAAATACTTTTAACATTTATGCACTATGAAAGAATTTAAGAATGGTTCTTTTGATTAAGTTGTGTTTGTGGGCTCCCCCCTCCCATAATTTACGAAAATCAATTGCCAGTTTCTATTTGGGTAACACTTTTGACATATAGAAAACTGTTTATTATACCACTTGCCATATCATACTCTGTAAGTTAGAAGTATGATTAATTATCTACCAAGGTTTATTTACATCATTAGTAAATTTTTTCATTTGGGACCAGCTGTTTTCAGCCACACCAAAAAAACAGAAACAAAAAATACCCTTAAACTTTGAGACACAGACTTTTTTTTAAGTTCTCATTGATTATTTTTTTCTTTCTCTGCCATTTTTGGTGTTTTTAGTCTGCTTTGGTCCTGTCCTGATGTAGTAACTAAGCCCTGAGAAGTTATTCTTACTAATCTCTTTCAGTGAAATTTCATTTATGTGAGGTCAGAAATGTTTAGCATGTATATGCTTTTTCTCAGATAATACTCTGATAAATTGATATAAAAGAAATATCAAATAATGCATCTCACAGATTTATATTTCTTTTAAGTGACTCAAAAGAGAAAAACAAAATCTTAATGAACTCCGAGAGAAGCAGTTCCCACCCATTTGTAGGCCTAGCTTTTAAACTGGAGGTAAGTTGCTTTCTAATGTATTTAATTGCTGTACGTGGATCGTTTTTCCTATTACAAAATGACTTTGTTACAAATTTCTCTGCTGAAAGTTAGTCCCCCTTTTCCTCTTTCCATACTGCCTCTTTAGAAGGAAGTTACTGTATGCAGCCCACACTTAAGGTGTGGGGAATTATGTTCCACCCCCTTGAGGGAGCAGTATCTACTGTTCAGTTATTTGGGATTCTTCTATATGGGAGAGTTGTCTTCTCTCCCCCATTTATATTTTTATTCAGTCATTTCTGTATATCAGCTTGGCCTCATGGATATTTATTTTGTTATAATGAGTAGTATGTTATTTATTTTGTTGTGCAGGTTGGCCAAGTTTGGCCATTGGAGCTCTTTTAGTTGCTCCTGTGTCCTTTTGACATTCTGCAATGTTTTGTTGTTTTGAATCCTTCCTGACTTTGTGGCACTGCAGGATCCTCCACGCCTAGAACCTAGAACCAGTCCTTTCTCTAGGTGCCTTGGTTCCATTCCTTTTAACCGAGAATGGTATTAGAAACCACGATTTGGGTACCTAGGAGTATTTTTTGTTAGGTTGTTGTTGCTGCTGTTCATACTATTTTAAGGGGGAAAGAAGGTGGTTAAGTTAGAAGTGTTAAAAGTGGTCATTTCTGGGGCGCCTGGGTGGCTCAGTCGTTAAGCTTCTGCCTTCGGCTCAGGTCATGAATCAGGGTCCTGGGATCCAGCCCCACATCAGGCTCCCTGCTCGGCGAGAAGCCTGCTTCTCCCTCTCCCACTCCCCCTGCTTGTGTTCCCTCTCTCGCTGTCTCTATCAAATAAATAAAATCTTAAAAAAAAAAAAAGTGGTTATTTCTGGGATGGGATTATATTTTGGGGGCTTTTAGTTTTTATTTTAAAATTTTTACAATATACTTATTCTAAAAAACGTAATTTTAAGTTAAAAAATACAAATAACATTGTGGTGACAATTTTTATGGGTAAAGCTTTTAAAAATATACATTTAGGAATATCTTCTTAGGATTCCTGGAATGGTGATTACTGAATTAAAGGAATAGAATGTTTTATTATTTAATGGGTTTATTGCCAGATTTTGTTCATACTCTCAGAGTTAATGTATTAAATTATTTCAAGGAATCTTTATCAGCATTGAGTATTATTTAAAAGTTACTACCAATTTTATATGTGAAAGTTAATAATTCTTCTTTAATTCCTAATGGTAGAGAACATTTTTCTATATATTGATTATGTAGTTATAATTCCTTTTTTGCAATTGTCTCTTTTCTTATTTTAAAAATTAATGCCAAAGTGTTTATTTAAATGATCTTTCTCTAATCTTATTTTTTAAAACAACAGTTTAAATTTATAGTCTAATGTATCAGTCTTTTTTAGTTCTCTCATTTTTTAACCTTAGAAATCCTCTTTATATATATTTCATAAACGTTTTCTACTTTTTCTATGATGGTTTTTTTTTTCATTGTTAATCCAGCTGGAATTTGTTTTGCTGTGTGCTGTGAGGTGGACTCTAAATGTATCTCCTCTGCCTCCAAATAGAAGACCAGTTGTCTAGCTCCCAGTTTTTGAACAATGCTGTACTTTTCCATTGTCATGTCTTTTGTCAGCATTGTCTGTTGACAAATATATTCTGCATTTTAGATATTTTTTTTACTCTGTGTGCTATTCAGTTTAATTTGTGCTACTTCTTTACTTTTTAAGTTTGGAGTATTTGATATGTTTTTATATCAGTCATGGTTAGCTTCTTATTGCCATAATACTTCAGAAATTTCTATTTTTATCCATTCTTCTAAATGAACTTTAAAATCATTAATCATATGTTTAAAAATTCCTCTTGGGATTTTTATTGCTATTGTGTTAAACCTATAAATTAATATGGGAAGAATTGGCAACTTTTAAAACATACCCAGTTGGTTAGTGTTAGTATTGAGGAGGAATTGATCCATGGTTATTTCTTTTATATTCAGTTACTTTAAAGAATGCTTATTTATATAGCTTTCCAGGTGCTTATCAAAGGGTTTTTTTTTTTTTTTAGATGTATAGTACATTCTTACCATTTCTAATCATATCTTTGTTGTCTTTCCAATAATTATAGTTTGTGTTTTATATCTTAATTGTATTAAACCAAACTTAGGAAATAGTAATAGAAGGCAAAAGGATATTTCCTTATTGCATACACAATTTAAAATTATTTTCTAGGGGCTCCTGGGTGGCTCAGTTGGTTAAACCGCTGCCTTCAGCTCAGGCCATGATCCCAGGGTCCTGGGATCTCGAGCCCCTCATCAGGCTCCCTGCTCATGCAGGAAGCCTGCTTCTCCCTCTGCCTGCCGCTCCCCCTGCTTGTGCTCGCTCTCTCTCTCTCTCTCTCTCTCACTCTCTCACTCTCTCTGTGTGTCAAATAAATAAATAAAATCTTTAAAAATAAATAAATAAAATTATTTTCTAATTTTTATTTCAGAGAAATCAGAAGTAGTACCAGAAAGATCAGAAACAACCATTTAACTCATATATATTCAAAGCTAGTATTTATTTATTTTTTTTACAATTTTGTTTATTTGCGAGAGAGAGAATGAGAGACAGCATGAGAGGGAGGAGGGTCAGAGGGAGAAGCAGACTCCCTGCCGAGCAGGGAGCCCGATGTGGGACTCGATCCTGGGACTCTAGGATCATGACCTGAGCCGAAGGCAGTCGCCCAACCAACTGAGCCACCCAGGCGCCCAAGTATTTTAGACAGTCAACCAAAACGTGTATAAAATATACTACTAAAATTGATAGGGAATGATTGGAGGATGTTGTGAAATTTTTTTCTCTTTCTCTTTTTTTAAAGATTTTATTTATTTGACAGAGAGCACAAGCAGGGAGAGTGGCAGGCAGAGGGAGAGGGAGAAGCAGGCTCCCCGCTGAGCAGGGAGCCCAATGCAGGGCTCGATCCCAGGACCCCGGGATCATGACCTGAGCCGAAGGCAGACACTTAACTACTGAGCCACCCAGGCACCCTGAAGTTTTTCTCACAATTTTGATTCTTATGTTTCTTTTTCTTCTTTCCGCCTTACCCCATCTTCTAGGCTGGGCGATTTGGACAGTTAACTTATGTCCGCAATTATCAAGGAGAGCTGAAGAAGGGTGACACCATCTATAACACGAGGACAGGAAAGAAACTGCGAGTGCAGCGGCTGGTTCGCCTGCATGCTGACATGATGGAGGCAAGTATAGGTCCTTCCTGGCAGATCAGAGATTTCTCTAATGCAGGTGAAATAGATCTACCTTCTTGGTACCCTGAGCCCCACGAGAAAATCACTTCTATTTGAATGTTTCACTAACTTCTTCCTTTTTACTTAGATGTGCTATAATTCTGATGTAGCTCTTTGGTATGGGCTAAATTAGCAGATGTTAAGGACACATTTTATGTACTATTTGTGATTAGTTGTATTTCCTCAATGGCCAAGGTTAAGGAGAAGGGACAGTTAGTTCCTTGACTTAGAACCCAAGATTCAGCACCTTTCTCAAGAGCTGTCATTACAAAGAGTATAACAGGTGTTGGGACAGTGGAACTGTGGTTCTCAAAGGTAATTGAGAGTAATCAATTCACATACAATGTCCCACATTGTTCAGTGAATTTACTTTCGCAAGTATGGCCCCATGTGGAAGCCCTATTTAACCTAGAGTTTTTTATTCCTGTTATAGAACCAACGCCTCCCCCCCCCCGCCGCCGAAGGACCATATTGGTGCTAGAATCCATCTGAAGATTTAGAACCTCTCAAGGTCTTATCTGGGAAATAAACTTTGGCTTACAGCTTAAATTTTTGAATTGGCTCTGACTCTATTCTAGCCTTCTATATAGTCTTTTGGGGTTAGGCCTTAGTAGAAATGCCACATGTGTGGCGTTGTCTCCTACTCCCACTCTTTCCCCAGTCAGCTCTGTATTCCTGGAGAAATTTATTAGTCTGAGCAAAATCTTACGACATTCAGAAATTTGTGGTCTCTCCTGGAAGATGAATAAGCAGTCTTTCAAAATTGGGTGTTATTGCTGTTTTGTGAGATAGGCAGCAGGGGGCATGATACAGGGAGTAGTGATTGTCACAGATGTTTTTATGGGCCAGAAGCTACGAGATGTTTACATCTGTGGAACTGTTAAAGACTCAGGCACAGCCACAGCTGTTATGAATGAACTGTCAGTATAAATGGACAAAAACTAGGAAGTTTAAGAGGCACCAGTGCTTTGTTCTTAGATTTCCTGTGTTTATTTGACTGCTTGCATCTGTGAGAAATTAAGATTATTTTAAGTACAATGGGCTGAATTCTCCTGCCTTTGTTTTCAAAACTTCCTTTGCAGTTTTTCCTTGTACATCTTTGTCATATCTCATTGTTGGACTGTGGCAGCACATAAAATATATCCTTCTTAATCCATAGAAATAACTTTAGAAGTGTGAGGCTCTGTATTCTGTCAGTACTACAGATCTTCCAACTTAATGATGCCATAGCTCTGAGTTTCCATATAAAGTAAAATCTTGTCAGTTGAGATGTGGCTTAAATAAAGGCCCTATTCAAGGTATATCTTGCCTTGGTTGATTATTGGTATTACATTGGTTCTAGCTAATTCATTCTCTATAGAATTCATGGTGAGATTCTGCCATGTTTATGTACAATGTGCTCAGTGTATGATTACTTTTCAGTTACCATGTCCTGATTTGTATTATTTGCAAGTGTTATTTTGTGTTATTTCTTTATTTAGGATGTTGAGGAAGTGTATGCTGGAGACATCTGTGCATTGTTTGGCATTGACTGTGCTAGTGGAGACACATTCACAAACAAAAATAATAGTGGCCTTTCTATGGTACGTCATTGAATTTCAGAGCTATTTATATCACTTGAGTTTTAGAAGTCTGTTTTTATGTAGTATATTTAGTACTTCAGAAAAACAGTCACAGTTTTCATTTATTGCCACAGGCATCAGTATAGATTTGTCGTGGCTTTTTGGATGTCAGTGAGACAAGTACTCTGTGTGACCTAACTTACCTGATTTTTCTTAGTAAAATAATTCCACAGTCCTCTAAGATTTAGCATAGAGGGAAAAATCTTTACTAGATACACCTGAACTGTGTAGCGCTGACTCACCTACTCTGAGATCTTCTTCCCCATTGGCGATTCCTCTCTAATTCCTGTCACCAGAATCAGGCTAATCCCGGTGGATGGCCACTTACTTAGCCAGAGTGGGCCCTTGCGTCAATCCCCCGGAGAACTGTAACATGTAAACTAGGGGATAACAGAATGGAACCTTGCTCGAAGGCAAGGTGCAACTAGACAGTCTGACTTAGCACACATAGTCTGTCCTGTGGAACTCAGAGGTCCCTTTTCATGACTGAGGGATCCCAAAGGGAAGAGCATGCTTGGGCACTTCCTGCCTTTGAATCCCCTTCATTCACTTCCTTTTTTTGCCCCTGTAGGAGAATAGGCTCTCCGACAGTATGACATCTGTTCATGAAGGTGGTCCCTCTCCTGAATTCAGTAAAGAAAGAATATGAGTACATAGGGGGATGGGTAATTTGAGGTGAAGGAATTTACAGTGGGTCATTTACATAAGAACTGGTCCAATCCTAACAGATGAGCACTGTAGTAGTCCCTGTATTAGGTGATGAATTTATAATTTTACAATTTAGCTTTTCTGTGTAAGATATTCTCTAATGTCTGTGGTTTTACATGTTGCTTTAAGATACTACAAAAAATCAATCTATACAGGTCTTTGGGGGGTCTAGAGAAGGGGCATGGTTTATAAACAAATATTGTTGATAAGGCCTTCTCTAAATACTTGTAATTAGTATATGAGGGACTGGAGGCTGTGGGAAGTGCTTAGGCTTAGGACCTTGATTAGAGTCTCACCTCTGCCAAGTTATTTTGTCTTTCCAAGACTTTAATGATTTTATTTGTAAAATGGGGATAATAACTGCTTGTCAGAGTTGTGACTGAATGAGGTATCGTATGTATAAAGAATCTAGTGTCCTTTGTTTTACAGTCAGTCATGGCATATTTTGATTAAATAACTTATCGAAAGACAGCAATAGCACATGTCGCCACTAGCCAATAAGAATTCAAATCTTGGCATTTGGATTCATTAAGATTTTGTTTAAGATGTGTCAGTAAACAAGGGTCTTAAACAGTTAATAAACAGTTTATTTTTGTTATTTTGGGAGAGAGATCATGTAAGTGTATGTATTTATTAATGTATTAATATATTTAATACAAAACAGACCAAGATATATATTGTCTGGCCTAAATGTGTTGACTAGTATTTGTCCTTTGTTCTTTTGTAAGTACCACATTAAAAGTAATCCATCCCTGACCCAAACAGTACTGTATTTGAATTCTTCTCTGTTCTTTTAAAAAATATTTTAGGAGTCAATTCATGTTCCTGATCCTGTCATTTCAATAGCAATGAAGCCTTCTAACAAGGTAGGAGTTTGGTTTCAATCCGAATAAAAACTTGAGCTCTTTTTCATCTTTCTGCACAATGCACATAGTATCTTGTGATAACCAGCAATCTTACGGTCTCTATTTCTTCTTTTGGTATTGAGATCGCCTTCTAAAACTACCAGTCTCTTGGTAGTGATTAGTTCTCACTATACCTGAAAAAATTGATGGTATTAAAATGGGCACAAGACTGTGCTTTCTAACTCTTTATAATATCATTGGCTCCAAAGTGGTAAGAATATTTTCCTATGTTCAGATCATAAAGGAGTGGAAAAAGGGAAACAGGGACATTTATCCTAAGTTGTAGTAAAACCTCACAGGTCCCTTAGATTACTACATAGATTAATTGCCTCATGGATTATATTACATCTCTGGATTTGTGGCAGTTATGGAGTATAACATGGAAAGCCTGCAAACAAGACTTTTTCTCACTTTTTTTTTAAAAAGATTTTATTTATTGATTGAGAGGGAGAGGGAGCACGAGCAGGTGGGAGAAGCAGGCTCCCTGCCGAGCAGGGAACCCGATGCAAGGTCGATCCCAGGGCCCTGGGACCACGACCCGAGCCAAAGGCAGACACTTAAAACGACTGAGCCACCCAGGCGCCCCTCCACTTTTTTTTCTTTTAAAGTAGGCTCCATGCTGTGTGTGGATGTGGGGCTTGAACTCACAACCCTGAGATCAAGAGTCGGACGCTTAACCACCTGAGCCACCCAGGCACCCCTTTCTCAGTTTCAAATATAATAGTTTTATGGTTGGATTTGATGTCATTTAGCTTTTTATGGAACCAGAATTCCTTGAATAGGTTCTTACTCGCATTACTGCCATTAGAATTAGTTTGTATTAATGCCATATTGTTTGAGTTCTTAAATTGCTTTGACATTCATAACAGTCATGTTAATATGGTAAATTGAAACGGACTCATTCATGCATCGAGAACCACTTGTCATCTGGGAACTACTGTTTACAGAACATACTCTGATGTATTGTCTTGTGGGTACGTTAACAGGTACTTCCTCTATTTTGGGGAAATGAGCTTTTCCAGACCCTTCTTAGTATAGAAAAGAGAATGTTTAGGGAGCAAGAAACATTATGTCATTCCATCTCAGAAATTTGAGGAAAGGCAAACCTTGCATATTACCACACAGAGAAATGCCACAGTTCCAGGTGCTTTGCTAAATTGCTTGCTTTTCCCTTCCGAATAATCAGAGAGAGAAGTTAAAGATACTGTGCTTTTTCATTCCTAATTCAGAGTTTATGTAAGATATTTAACTGTTGATAGTTCACAACAGTGGAGGAAAATCAAAGGCATCAATATCTAAAAGGTTTTTTTGATGTTTCAGGCTTGTCTGTTTGCTGGAGTAAATTAATTTAAATCAAATAATGAAGTCATTGCATAAAGCTGTGAATCTCGATAGTGGGGGCAAGGATGATCTTCTAGTAAGTTGGGAGTACCTGGCTTATGTAGGGAAAAGGCAAAAACTTATAGACTAACCGAGGTTTCAGTCCCAGCTTTGCCATGCACTAGCTCTGTGGCCTTGGGCAGGTCAGTCAACCTTTCTAGACCTAGTTTCTTCCCCTGTGAAATGTGGATAATTCTGTCTTGCAGCATTGTGGTTAGAATTTGAGGTACACATTCAAAACATGTATATAGCACAGTTCCATGCACTCGTGATAACTGTTAAATACTGGTGATTCAGGGTGTGTTTGTTTTCTGTTGCTGCCATAAGAAAGTACCACACACTTGGCTTAAAATAGCACAAATGTATTATTTTACAGTGTTAGAAATCTGACATAGTTCTTACTCGACTAAAATGAAGATACAGGACTGTTCCTTTCTGGAGGCTCTAGGGGACATTTTATTTTTGCTTACTCAGATTGTTGGCAAAATTCAGCTCCTTGTAGCTGTTGGGACTGGGGTCCCCATTTCTTTGATGACTGTCATGTGGGGCCTGTTTTTAGCTTCTAGAAGCTGTCCATTTTCGTAGGCTTTGGCCCCATCGTCTTCAGTGCTATCAACCACACAGTCAACTCCTTTTGTGCTTCATATATCTTCTGCCTCGTCTTCCCTCGTTCCATCTTTCTAACTTAACCCTTCGGTTTTCCTCTTCCTTTTTCAAGGCCCATGTGATTACGTTGGGCCAACCCAGATTCTTCATGGTAATCTTCCCATCGCAGAGTCTATAAGTTTAATCATATCTGCACGATCCCCTTTATCACATGAAGTAACATTCACGGGTTTGGGGGGATTAGGGCTTAACTTAGAGGACCATAATTCTACTTACCACGTATGGAATTATATCTAAGGAGAATAAAGATGCATGCAATCACATCCAAGCAGGTTGTTTTGAAAGGGAGAAGTCTCAGTATGACATTTGCCTTACTCTTGGTCTTAACCGTCCTGCTTGAATCTACAATCACATCTTGGTAAACATGCTGATTCCTGTGATTATGTATAGAATTTCTAAAATGTAATAGAGTAACAAGGATTATTTTTCTTCATTGGAGAAAGTTTTCCACAAATGGATAGTTTTCCACAAATGGACAGTTTCTATGTATATCCAAGAATAAAATAGGAAAGGACATAGTTAAGCCTTAGACTCTTGTATCTTGTTGTGGAAAGAAAATTCTGTCAGCCAACCGTTCCCTGATGTCTTGACTGTGTGTTGTCCAAGCTCACATATTGAAAGGGTATGTATGGCCTAGGGACTAGATGGGGATCATTGTTATTTCCTAACTGTTAAGGTACTTGACTTCATTTAGTAAAGTTCTTTCAACAGCCCCATTACTTATCATGCTTACTAAAATGTGTAATGACTTTCTTTTTTTAAAGAATGATCTGGAAAAATTTTCAAAAGGTATTGGCAGGTTTACAAGAGAAGATCCCACATTTAAAGTCCACTTCGACACTGAGAGCAAAGAGACAATTGTATCTGGAATGGGAGAATTACACCTAGAAATCTATGCTCAGGTAATGAATAACAAGGAAGTTAACTTAAATTCATTTTATTTATGTCTGTGTTTTGTTACAAGTCAGTAACTCTCAGTCTAATGACTGTAAACTAATAGTGGTTCTTCAGACTTCATTCTGGCTTATATCCAGATGTGGTATACTGTGTTACAAATGTTACTGTCTCTTACAGATTAATTATTTTTGATTTCTAAATCCTTTTATTTGTAAAACATTTGCAGACTCCTAGAATCAAGACTCCAAGTATTTGCAGTAAGATCATCCATCCATCCCTAGGTCGTGGTTAGTTGGGTCAAGCAAATCCTGGTCTCAACCTTAGGGAGACAACCTGCAGGGAGAGACCTGCTGGGGAAGTTGGCCCACCAGTGCCCACTCTTGAGGCCATTTCTTGCCTGTTTTCTTCTCAAGTTAGTACTTGAAGATCATTAGAATTTAGATAATAGAAAGAGTAGATGGGCTGTATTTTCCCTAGGAAAGGTCTTCTGTATCTATGAATGAAAATGAAAGCTATTTGACTTATGATTAAAAATTCTGGTTGTGATCATATTTTTGAAGTTAAGGTAGTAGAAAACTCTGACGACAGATTCATAGGCTATTCCAGAGAATATGTAATAATATGAAACAAGGGTGAAGTTTTAGTGGATAGATTAATTAGAGGTAAGTAAAAGTTAAACAGTCTAAATTAGAATTCATTTATATAAAATCTCAAAGTCACTTGTATCACTTAATATCATGTATCTAACCTTTGTAAGATAACTTTGTAAAGATACTGATTTAAGATTTATCATTTTTTATCATATTTAAATGAGTGCTTCAAAGGTAGTTAAGATTCTTATGATTTTTCTTCTTTCAGTTTATTTTTTTAAGTATACCAAAAAATTAACTCCCCTCTTCTTTTTAGCGGATGGAAAGAGAATATGGCTGTCCTTGTGTCACAGGAAAGCCAAAAGTTGCTTTCAGAGAGACCATTACTGCCCCTGTCCCGTAAGTATGCAACACAATTAAACATACTGTGAGGCCAGAATTGAAGCTTTTTATTATGGGATATACACACCACTTTTACATCATGATAGTTTCTATTAGGGAATCTGTATCGTTCTATACTGTAATGAAGACATTTATACAAAGTGACATTTTGGGATTTGCTCGGCCCCATAAACTAGGTATTGATGAAGACTGGCATACACACATCATTGATAAGCATGTTGACTCGTCAGTGTTAGGGTCTTCATTTATTCCAGCTGTGCTTCCTTTGGGAGACGGCTATTATGTTTGACTTTAGTACCATATTGTGGATGCCAGAGAACTTGCATTCGCCAAGGAATCATCTCCTGCAAGGAAAGGAAACTAACGCTGTAATAAAATTCAGAAAACATTTAAGAAAACAATGTTGGGTTTAGATTTTGTTAGCGACAAAACAGTCCTTACAAAGAACAACAAAAAAGTTAAATGGCTACCAGTATAATATACTTCAACCTGGTGTCTATATTAATTTACATGAATTCTGATTTAGAGTCAAAATTAATAAGGCATACACTGTGGCTATAAAACATGTCTCAATTTTCAAAGTGTCATCAAATAAAGGTAAATGATACTTTACCTGAGATGCAATGTCATGAAGTAGAATGGTGTAGTCTAACTCAATGAAGTCATCATTTCTTTGCTATCATAAAAAATAAAAACCTGGTGTTTGAAACTTAGTATCTTTGGAAATAATGATACGTTCATTTTAAAATTCAGCTTTCGTTACTAGATGATGATACTTCCAGTTAATAAGTAAAAACAAAAATTGAATGTTATAATTTATTTAGCCTGATCAGAAAAACTGTGTTCTTGGGGCGCCTGGGTGGCTTAGTCAGTTAAGTGTCCAACTCTTGGTTTTGGCTCAGGTCATGATCTGAGGGTCGTGAGATGGAGCCTGCTTGAGATTCCCTCTCCCTCTCGGTCCCTCTGCCCTTCCTACCCCCCCAAAAAAGAAAAACTGTGTTCTTATAAAAAAGTTTTCTTTCAAACTACATTTTAAAATCGTGATTTTTTTCACCTGTTACTCTAAAAGTTGTGTACCCTTTTTAGGTTCTGAGTTGTGATAGCTGCGTCAGAGCATTATGATCTAAAGTTTGTCATTTAAGATTCCTGAATGTTTCCATTATTCAGAAAAGCATCATTTTAAGGGATAAACTACTGAAATGAGTGTTTACATTAAAGGGAACCAATTTTATAATAGAAATTCTCTTTTTAAAAACAAAGTAGGAAAACATAATGAGTGTAGTTATATGGTTTTGCAATTAAAGCTTTCATCTGTACTTATTGTTTTGGGCATATAAAGTATTTATACCACCAGCTCCACAGAAATACTGCATCCACATAGTTTAAAACTACATTCACCAGAGATTTGCTGTACAAGGTTTTTTAAGGCTTATAATCAATGTGTTGCAACAAGCCCTGGCCTCTGAGGGGCAGCATGAGCTGCTGTGTCCCTTTTGGGTAATAGCAGTAAACCTTTCCGCTGAAATTTTAATAATGCTTTAAAACTTTGATGAAGGATTATAGGAGTTTTCTGTCATAAAACTTCTAGCACTGTCTTGAGCATATTTTGAAAACCATGATTATGATTGTATAACCTCTGTAATCTGGCCCTGTTACTCGATTATTTGAGCCTTAGTACCCCAACAGGAATTTGTAACCAAA
Organism: Callorhinus ursinus; assembly: GCF_003265705.2. Classification (NCBI taxonomy): domain Eukaryota; kingdom Metazoa; phylum Chordata; class Mammalia; order Carnivora; family Otariidae; genus Callorhinus; species Callorhinus ursinus. Next base: position 95,611,163 of record NW_027397063.1, on the reverse strand, counting down.
GTTGATGTCTACAGAAATGCATTTAAAAAATCCTCTGTTGGGATACCTGGGTGGCTTAGACAGTTAAGCATCTGACTCTTGATCTCAGCTCAGGTCTTGATCTCAGAGTTGTGAGTTCAAGCCCTGTGTTGGGTTCCACGGTGGGTGCAGAGCCTACTTAAAAATTTAAAAAACAAAAAAAGGGCTCTGTTTCTTAAAATGTTGTTGTGGTATTTATGTTAGGTATTGGCATCATATTCTACCTATTGTGATTGGGTATCCTGCCCTCCAGTGCCCGTAGGTGTCTAAGAAGTGGTTGCAAAAACCTGTGGAGTAAAGGTGCTCCAGCTTGCAGTTTGTTTCCAGCAAGCTGAAACAAGTCATTTGGAAAGTCCTTTCCTCTTAAAAAACTAAAACTGTTTGTTGTGGTTTCTTTGCACTGTTTTTCTACATATCCATGAGATATCAATGGTTGACTTTTTTTTCTTTCTAACCTCTTAATAAAGCTAAAATGTGAAGTTGACTTTATGTCTTTAAAGACTAGAAAGAGGCGGTTCTAAACAGTCGTATCAGACTTAAAAGAATAGGCTAGCAGTGAGATACAAGGTTGTACATTATGAGTAAACGGGTTATAAAAGCAAATGATACACAGCAAGCTTCACAAAGATTAAAAGATGATAAGATATTTGTTCTAGCTGATCCTTGGGGCAAAAAAATGCCGGCCACGTCTCAGGGTAGCTCTGGCACCACCATTTCAATAGAGGACAAAAAGCACAGTAGTTTCATTTGCATAGCTGTAGAAACTCGAATACAAAATTTAGATCGCCAAAGGGTATAATCTGTATTAAGCTGAGCGCAAAAACGGAATGCCAAATTATTTGTAACTCAATATTTGACTCTGTTGAAACCGCAGCTTCAACTTTTTTAACCTTGGGAACTGACCTCCTTCAAAATGCCAGGTTCACTATTTTCAATATAAAATGACTAAAGGGGCACTATTTATCCAATTATGAATTATCACACTTTCGGTAAAATAAAACCCTGTTAATAGTGTATTTTATAGAAATCACTTACCACTTGCTTGACAGTTTGAATTTTTACCATTTTATACCATGTGTTTTCGGTAGAATTCTGCCATATTATATAACCACAGGCAACCCAGGCTAAGTGTCGAACTGGCTTCATTTCTGGAGATACATTTCCAAAACTGTCTGGTGAGGGAAACATTTATATGGTAAATGGAATTATTTTATACATACAGTGTTAATTTGAGAAATCTAAATTCTAAGTCATGTTTTAGTTTCCTTCAAATGTGTACAGAATTTAAGTAAGGCCCTTTTTTGTTGAATTAGACTAGTAATGAATATTTTTGCAAAAACCAGTATATTTCCAACATATTGTTAACATCTAATAGTTTGAGCACAGATAATTAATATTGATCTTAAAGTTGAGAAAATGTTTTCCATGCCATATTTATATACCTGGAATATTTTGTGCTTCAAGTGGTTCCTTCATGGACTTGAGTCTTTGATAAAATGTGTTATCTTCTTTATCTGGATTCTTTCCAATTTCTCCTTCAAATGTGAAGTTGACTTCTGGTGCAGTATCTTGTCCCATTAGAGGGTAAAGTACTTCAGCTGTGCAGTTCAGTGTAACTTGCTGTTTGAAACATTTTGCAAAATACCTTTACATGTAAATGGCCATCCATTCCTAATTATCATTCTTGAGATAGAACATTTAAAGTGTTGGCCCCCTAACAGTGTTTCAAACTTGACTTCAGAGTTTCTATTACGGAGGTATCTAATTGGGTGTGGCCTACAGTTTTCTTGAAGGTATCTAAAATAGATAACTTATTTTATAACTTTTAAAGTATCATAATCTTATATTTCATCTTAAAACTTTATTATTTCAGTGTTAATGGGGTGTCCCATTTGTAAGGCCAGATTTTAGTCTGACTTTATGTACTACCTCTGGACTTTGGTTACTTTTTAAGTCTATTACTCTACCATCTGCTTCTGAAATAACAGACATATTCTCAAGCCCAGATAAATTAATTTGTATCTAGATGTAAAATTAGAAAATAGTAGCATTGGTTCTTTGAAAGATGGCTGTCTAGTAGCTCAGATAATCTTTTAATAAATCTCTTGTTAGCCTGTGTGTCTTCTGAATTATGGTCAACAAAAGGCAAGCTTTTTTTTTAAATTTTAAGATGGTTATGGTACAGACTGCAGTTCCTTTTTTTTTTTTTAAAGTTTGTCTTAATAATTTGGCAAGTATGTTATATTTAAAAATTTCCCTGCCCCATTACTGAAAGATTCCTGTGAACATGTTGGTATCATTTGGTCATTTTATTGCTCATAAATATCTAAAAGCACTGGCTTTCTTTAAATGAAAGAAATCAAAAACAGAATGAGAAGGGCAGACCTAAGAAAGTAATGACTAGAGAGTAAATTACTTCATTTGTCATATTAGGCATAAATTCAGACTGCCCTAAGAATATATAACATTTTTAAGGGAATTTATTTGAACTGAAATGTGTAGTCTTTTCTAAATAGCTCAGTAGAATTACTTCATGTATCGATACATTTTTAAAAGAGTATAATCTGACCCTTGTATGTTCATTATTTTTTTTCAAGGCAGGGATTTCACAACTTTAAAAAAAAATACAAGTTAATCCTATGACTTGATCAGCAAAGGTGATCTAAAATATTTATAGAGTCAAATTCTTTTTCATAATAAAAGACATTTCACTTACTTTTTGGATAATTTCTTCCACAGAAAATTTAAGGCAATACTTGTGTCCTCTTCCCGGAATATCCTATTAAGAAAATGTAGTGAGTTATTACAAGAACTCGGTTCTTTGTGTTGTTAGAAAAATACACTCTCATTTGGTTGGGGCAGAGGGCTGACTGGTGAGGATAAATGGTTAAAGCCCTAAGGCTTTACCTTGAAAAAGGCATGTCACCATGTACGTAACATGTAATTCAAGAGGTCCTTTATGAGATTTATTTTGGATGAGAACAGAAGAGTGGGATAAAAGCATATATAAAATGGGTTATAATTCACTTTCAATCATTAGAGGACTTCAACCTCTGGATCTGTGATCCTGAATTCTCTACAAAAGAAATTGTGAAACACCTTTTGATTCTAAGACAAAAAAACAGGATATACCTTTGAAAACATTTTCAAAAAGCCCTGTGTACCCTCCAAACACTGTTCAATGAAGGTGAATTCCATTTGGGGGCAGATTACTGGGAAGTGGTTAGAGATGTTAAGTACTGTTTTTACTTGTCCGTTAGTAGACCTGCAAAATGATACTTTTAACAAATTTTATAACCATAAGACAATTGTTTAGGTATTTCACTTTTGAATCAAGATACAATTAAGAGTGTACACCTAATTATCTGGTGCAGTTTTGAAGTAACATCTACTCCCTGTCAGCTCTCACAGACTGTTAGTTAAATTTATGTCCGATAACCAAGCCACAATCTCAAATCTTATATTTTAGTAAAATGGAAACAAGCCTGGTTAGTGACAGCTGTAGCCTTAAGCATTTAATTTAACCCTTTGCCAGAGGGAGCATATCTTTTACAGGAGTCAGTGGTAGTGGTGTTTGGGTAGTTAAGGCAGAGCTTAAGCCCACAATACTTTTGTTTTCTGACTTTGGTTGTCAGTTTGTCTTACTGTTTGCTTACCCCTTCATTTTGGTTAAAGGGTCTGATAAAGATTGTAAAATTCAGGCAAAGAAGTATCGTTTGGAAGACGGGAGCTTTTGTTGGTTCAGATTGGAGTAGATGAGAAACGTAGTAGGAGTTTTGAGATGCTTTTGAATGGTTCTACAGGTTTGTCAGAAAAGGGTAAAATGCCACCCCGCATTTAGAACATTTTCCCATTTCTTTGTAATAGTGCCCATTAAAAACTGTCTCTGTCTCTGGCTTTCCAAGAAAAAACAAACAGCCCTGGCTGTCCCAGAGTGTCAGCTATCCCCAGGAATGTTAACTTCCCTAGACCTGACGTCAACAGCGAGTCCCAAAACAGGCAAGGGTGGAGTGGAAGGGAAGTCGCGCTAAGAACGAGGCTGAGACCCTTGGGAGCTGGAGGGCAAGCAAGTAGGTGCCGGCTCCCGCCCACTGCCCTCGCCGGACTCACCTCCATGCTGGCTTGTTTGATAGTCTGCACCAGAAACACCTTGTGGGGGGTCCCCTGCTGGTAGTTGATGCAGTTCTCCGCCACCGAGGCTGCCCTGGAGGCTGGGAAGTGGGTCGGGGGGATTTCCATTCTTGGTGGGAGCTTACGGCTGCTCACGTTGAAGGGGACCAGATGGTACCAGTGCACCGCCGGCTCAGCCTCCTCCTGGGTGGCCGAGACGGAAGGGTTGTTAGAGTCGGCACGCCTAGGTCGGGCTGGCTGTAGGCGGGATCGCCAGCTCCCACCCTCCTCTCTTCCTCCTTCCCTCCTTCCGATTCAGGAAGCTGCCGCAGGGGCGCTGGCTCCCGCGGCTGCTCCTGTGGCCCCGCCCTGCTGCCGCCCACTTTACCGACTGAATCTTGCGAGGGGTGAGCCCCGGCCTTTCCGGCTGGCGGGGGTGGCGGTGTCGGGAGGGAGTCGGTGGGTTAGGTTGGCTGGAACTTCATCCTTCCCTTCATTAACCTTTACTGAAGTGCAAGGAGGGGCTTTCTGGCTTTTTCCTTTATGGAGTGCCTCCGGGGCCTGCAGTTTCCTCTCCGTGGAAGAAATCTGGTTGCTTCACATGCAGTCTGCAGCACACCTTCCTTATATATCGCGCAGTGTCAGGCACAGGGCAAAGTGCAAAGGAGCTCCAGATAGTGAGTCGGTCAGTTGGTTACTTCTTTCTCCTTCCCATTGTGAGGTGCAGAAACGCGCTTGGTTAATCCCCCTTTTTGTGGGATTGGACCAATGCTGCCCAAATCAGGGTATGAGAAATTTCAAAGGATAGCATTAATTTGGAGGATAATGTAATTTGGATCAGGAGAAATAAATACACCTGCATCCCCTCCCCCTTTACTAATCTAAGAAAAATGAGGTTTTGCTGTAAATCACGTTGAAATTTTTTTTAAAGATTTTATTTATTTATTCATGAGAGAGAGAGAGAGAGGCAGAGGGAGAAGCAGACTCCCAAGGAGCAGGGAGCCCGATGCGGGACTCATGGGATCATGACCTGAGCTGAAGGCAGACGCTTAACCATCTGAGCCACCCAGGCGCCCTCACTTTGAAATTTTTAAGAATCAAAACATATTTAAGAACTGAACTTCAAGCACTACATGAAGTAACTTCTAACAAAGACAAGAGTTTTTAAAGCTGCTTAAAGCAAGCACAAACTTTTAGTAGGCAGTGCATTTCCATTCTCCAGGTTTCTTAATTGTCTTCTCATTTTACCTTTGAAGGGACTATGATTTAGGCATTGGATTGCTCTAGATCAGGAAGCTAAGGTTCCTTTTAATCTGTATGGCCAAACCTTCCCTTTAGCTCTTTGGCTTGGAAAAATAGAGCTTCTTAGTTTTTTTTTTTTTTTTTTCCTCAAAATGGATTTTTGAAAGTTCTTTGGGTGGGCATACGTGTTGTGCTTTAAAAAATAAACTTAAAATGTATTTATAATGTGTTCTCTTCCCCAAATACCCTTTTTAATCTAATAAAGTTTTTATTTGGACTAAGTATATTTTAAAAAAATGTAAGGAATAAGGCATTTCTGTCTTTTCTAGTTATTATTAGCCAACCAACTGTCAGGTAAGTAGAGGATGAAGGGGTTAGTTTCTCCCCTTAAGGCTTTTTCTTTAAAAGAAAAAAAAAAAAGGGTAGGTTTTTCTTTTGGGGCGTGAGAGGGTGAGTCATTCATGTATTAGCCAACCTCTTAGGTTGTCAGTGTGTGTGTGTGTGTGTGTGTGTGTGTGTGTGTGTGTGAATTGTTCGAATCATGTGTTTCTTTAATAGTGTCCAGGAAAGAGTGGCTGAGTACATTCTGATGATGCTGAAAGAGCTTTTTGCTGATAATGAAATTTTAAGTTTCACAAATAGCTAGTCAACATTTCCTGGTTATTTCCAGTTAAAGTTGTTAGAAATACAATATGTGAGCTTCCTAGATAAAGTCACTGTTTGAAGCTTTATGAATACCATCGCTGTAGGTTAAAGCTCGTTAGTAGGTTGTGACATATTAGGCGTTTACTAAAAGCACACATACTAATTTATATTCTTTTCAAAGTATAATTATTACATTAAAACATTTAACTGCCTATCTAGATGTTAAGTAAACTGCATTAAGAGAATCTTATTCCTATACTTGAGTCCTTGAAATCTTATCTACTTTATGAATGCTTTATGAATGGTTAGTCTAAAGTCTGTTATCCTCAAATTTGAATAATGTATGGGTTACCTTTAAAGTAACAAAATTATTACGGGTCCCTGGGATCAGGTAAATTATTATAATTTTATATAACTTGCATGAACATAAAAAGGTCTGTGGCTTGCAACTTTGGTACAACTATAAAATCAAAATAAATCTACAAAATAGAGAGAAAACCAATAGAGTTAATGGGGTGCCGGGGTGGCTCAGTTAAGTGTCTGCCTAGGGCTCAGGTCGTGATCTTGGGGTCCTGGGAGCAAGCCCCACATGGGGCTCCCCGCTGGGCAGGGAGTCTCCTTCTCCTTCTCCCTCTGCCCCTCCCCACCATTTGTGCTCTCTCGCACTCTCTTAATAAATTTAAAAAATCTAAAAAAAAAAAACTAACAACAACCCAACACCATTCTAATTAACATTAATTTTATCGTGAGAGGTGATGTTTTTTCAAAACGAAATTGCCTTTCCAACATGCTAGTGGTCTGATGACCAGGGCATGGGACCTTTTACCGCCAGCACTCCTGTTTGCTGCCTACCAAGCCATGTCTTAGTTCTTCTACCTTTTGTCTAAGCTACTGTAAAATCTGTCTTCATGTACCGCCCTCTAACAGCTTTTCCAATGAAATCATCATTTGCAGGTTACGTCAGCTTATGTTTTTATTGGCCTTCTAGAAAAATGTTTGATGAAGAGCATTGGTTTTGGTGCAGATCCTGGCTCTGCCACTTAACTGCATCATATTTGGCCAGTTACTCTCTCATCTGTAAAATGGTGATAGAAATAGTACACTCATCATAGTTTGTGGTGAAGAACAAATAAAACGATCCATAAAAACTGCTTAGCACAAGCCTGGCACCTATGTGTTTCATTATTCAGCATCCACTTGATTATGACTCAGACCTGGCCCCTGAAATTTACTGGTCTGTGAACTGGTCCTGCCGGGCAGTCTGGAAATGTTCTCTGTGCTGCCCTGTCCTGTAGCCGCTTCCCCCATTTGACTGTTGACCACTTAAAATGTGACCAGTGCAACTGAGGAACTGAATTTTAAATTTTTTCAAAATTTTAACTTAAATGTAAACATCCCTGGTGAGTGATTACCCTAGAGATAGCACAGATGGAGCGTGTATTTGTATCAATGTTATATTATTGTCAAATTGAAAACAAAACTGTAAATGTCGCGGAGACCTTGCACATACCCACGACTTGGTCAGCAGACACGGTTGTGGAGCCCCTGCGGTCGTTCTGTGGCGCTTTGCCAGTTGTTCCCCTTCTACTTTCGTTCTCTTAGTTCTGAGAGAAAGTTCTTCTTTCAGCGGTCGTTTTCCTCAGCCCGTCCTGAATCTCTTGGCAGCTGGAAGATTATTTAAAGGCAGCTCATCAGGCACATTCACACTTAGGCTTTTTATGAAATCTGCATATTCCAAATGGCATCACCTACCAAAATGAATATTTACTAATTCCAAACCAGCACAGATCTGTAGGTAGGAACAGGCTCGTTAATGTCCATTTACTTGCAGTTACCTGAGATAATTTTGAAAGTGGCTGGCCTCTTTCATCTTGTGGTCTTGAGGAAGGTTTCGGTTTAAAGGAAGAAATGCTTTGCAGGTAGTAGATACTCATGAAATGTTTTCATCGGAAATAGTGTATGTTTACAAATGTTTAATATCTATATAAAGTGCTTATTCTATTTATGTTGCCATTCGTGGTTCGAAGTAAACACTGACCTGTCTGTATATGTGTGTATTTAAATGACTGACTGATGTTAGTCATCATTTTGCCATTACTATTTTCAGGTATTAATCCACCTGAAACTCCCTTCCCTCATCTTGCATCACTCCATAAAGTCCAGGTAGTAAACTCAGATCTGAATAAATTAACTGCAGAGCTCCTATTTTCAAGTAACTATCTTTAGTTGTAGAGATTTAAGACGAGAACAACACTGTGTCCCAGGGAAGGGAGGCATTCCAAAAGAAGGTGAGCTCTTTGGAATGTAGATTACTAGAGCACGAACCTTAGACTGACTTTTAACACTTTTACTTTTCTACTTGTGAAGTAAAGAATTGGCAGAATTAAAGAAAACCGTGGATTACTTTGGTGTTGTACCTCACCCTCACCTCCAAGTAAAAACATAAAAGAAAGAATTACTTTTTAAATAAATTTTACAGTAAAATTTTATGGCAAGGTATTCAAAGGAACAAGTAAAAATGGGGAAATGTGGTTTTTCATTTAAATCAGTAGGAATTATTTCATTTTGCTAATTAACATAACGCTATATTGGTTTTTCCCCCCCCCTCCTAAATCACTTTCAGGTTTGAATTTACACATAAAAAACAATCAGGTGGTGCAGGCCAGTTTGGAAAAGTGATCGGTGTACTGGAGCCTCTGGACCCAGAGAACTACACTAAGTTGGAGTTTTTAGATGAAACATTTGGGGCTAATGTTCCAAAGCAGTTTGTGCCTGCAGTAGAAAAGGTAACAACAAAAATAACTTTATTACATTTTTTTCAACCAGTTTATTGGGTATCAAATCATATTTCTTTTTTTCTTTAAGTTTTATTTATCTAAGTAATCTCTACACCCAGCGTGGGACTCGAACTCACGACCCCGAGATCAAGAGTCTCATTCTCTTCTGACTGAGCCAGCTAGGCGCCCCTCAGATCCTGTTTCTATCACATTGTCTTACATGGTTCATTTTAGTTACTGCCCTGCTTCTTTATCTGATTGTTAAGCTTTCCATCTGATTTAGAATCTTCGGTTCATTAGGTTGAAGAGCTATAAATATATGCTATGACAACGAGGGGGAATTCATTCTGTTTCTTTTTCTTTTTTCCAAAACAAAGCAGTAGTTTTTTCTCTAAGAGGACTTATTTGCTTTCTCATAGTCCAACCATCTCAAAATTGTAGCCAGCTTTTTAAAGACATGCACTTAGCAAGTATTTATTAAGCACTCTTCATATATAAAGCACTCTTCTAGGGGGCAGAGGGAGAGAGAGAATCTTAAGCAGGCTCTGTGCCCAGTGCAGAGCCTGATGGAGGGCTCGATCTCACAGCCCTGAGATCGTGACCTGAGCTGAAATCAAGAATTGGATGCTTAACCAACTGAGTCACTCAGGGTACCCCTCATTCTGTTTCTTAATCAGAGTTATTCTATTTCTTTTGATAAATTGAACCTACTAAGTTGCAATCAACAGTTAAAATTTGTAGCAGTTGTTAGGAATTTATGAAAGTTTTAAGTTTACTGTTGTAGTACCATGATCATTCATGAAGACTCCCAACATCCCTGCTACTGGTTAATGTGCTCTTTGGTAAATCATGGTGTTCAGAGCCAGTTTCTTCATTTGTAAACCATGAGTAAATAGAAGACTAAACATGAACCCCTCACCAATTTTAGGATGAGATAATACCCTGTAACATTTCTTTGTAAATTGTGAAGTGCTTTGCACATGTAAGAGGTTAGTGTTTTGTTTGCTTTCTAGGTCACTGGCTTTAAGACTCTTGTAAACCTTCAGCAACTGTCGGTTCTCATACATTGAAATGTTTAGGTTTTCATTTACCCTTTTAACTTAGAAATCTTTACTAATAGATTATTTGCTTTTAGTGGTGGTAGCATTTTTTGTGATTAGTGTATTTCATTCCTCTTATACTTTATATTTCAGGACAGTATTTTGTCACTCATACTTTTAAGTTATCTTCTATTCTCAAAGATTAATGTAGGTGAAGAAGAACTTACGTATTTTTCAACATACAGAGTTTATAGTTTTACAGTGTCAGAAATATATTGTACTATATGTCAGCAATCTGATTGTTTGCCGAGAAAAACTAACTTGAATTGTGGTAGCTCTACAAGTGTTGAAGGGACTGAAAAAGAATGGTACTTTTAAAATATGTTTAGTCTATTGTGTGTCAGTCATACATCAGTGAAGCTGTTTTTTTAAAAAGGAACTGCATTAGGAAAAGTGAAATCACTTTTGAATTCCAGTTCTTACGTGTGTAACACCAAAGCTATAGTGTTGTGGTCTGCCATGAGGCAAAGCAGTGGTGGGTGTATAGTGGGAGCTCAAGACATAGCTGTTGAATCAATGCCAAGTTTGATGGAGTTACTCTTTCTTGCCTTTCCTCTGTTTCCTCCTTATAAAAAATTAAGAGCATGCCATCTGTATAATGGGTTATAAGAGGTAAGTAATTCCTAAAGATGTTAAGTGTTAGCGCTCTCAGCATCACTTTCAAACCAGCTCACATCTTTTTTTTTTTTTAAGATTTGATTTTATTTATTTGAGAGAGAGAGAATGAGAGATAGAGAGCACGAGAGGGAAGAGGGTCAGAGGGAGAAGCAGACTCCCTGCTGAGCAGGGAGCCCGATGTGGGACTCGATCCTGCGACTCCAGGATCATGACCCGAGCCGAAGGCAGTCGCTCAACCAACTGAGCCACCCAGGTGCCCACCAGCTCACATCTTTAAGTGATATGCTTTTCCAAGGGATTCTTCATCTAGATGCCACAATAATAAAATTTAGGTAGTTAAGCTGTTCAACTTTTTAAAACTCTTTTTTTGAGGGGTGAAATGTAGTATTCATAAAAATGCTTAACTTCTGAACAGTATAAATGTGTGAGTATTCTTCATAATTCATGTGCAAGTGAAATCCACTGACTCCAGAAGTTGTGTTTATTCATTAACAGGGGTTTTTGGATGCCTGTGAGAAAGGCCCTCTTTCTGGTCACAAGCTCTCTGGGCTCCGGTTTGTCCTGCAAGATGGGGCGCACCACATGGTGGATTCCAACGAAATCTCTTTCATCCGCGCGGGAGAAGGTGCTCTTAAACAAGGTATTCTGAGTCCTGGGACTTGCTGCAACACTGTGTCTGTTTTCCCTGATAGACCATCAGAGACTCAGAATGCAGCTGCAGTGTTTTAGTCTTGTCCCCCCCAGAGTATTAGGCAGCCCACCAGGGAACATGGCAGGTTTTAGGCAAATATTTATAGAATTGAAGTGAGGGTAGATTACTGTGTTCTCTTTCTTACAAACTGCCTTGTGTCCTAAATTGTCTAGTATTTTTCATATGCTTAAATTTATAGATAATCTGTAAGTTCTGGTTTTTTTTGCTTTTTTAAAAAATCAATTAATTAGCATATAGTGCATTTTTAGTTTCAGAGGTAGAGTTTAGTGATTCATCAGTTGCATGTAACACTCAGTGCTCACTTCAAGTGCCCTCCTTAATGTCCATCACCCAGTTACCCTGTCCCCCCAGGGACCTCCCCTCCAGCAACCCTCAGTTTGTTTCCTATAGTTAAGTCTCTTACGGTTTATCTCCCTCTCCGATTTCTCCTTATTTTATTTCCACCCCCTTCTGTGTTCATCTGTTTTTTTTTTTTTTTTAAAGATTTTATTTATTTATTTGAGAGAGAGAGAATGAGAAATAGCACGAGAGGGAAGAGGGTCAGAGGGAGAAGCAGACTCCCTGCTGAGCAGGGAGCCCGATGTGGGACTCAATCCAGGGACTCCAGGATCATGACCTGAGCCGAAGGCAGTCGCTTAACCAACTGAGCCACCCAGGCGCCCTATCTGTTTTGTTTCTTAAATTCCACGAGTGAAATCATATATTTGTCTTTCTCTGACTTACTTCACTTAGCATAATACCCTCTAGTTCCATCCACGTCGTTGCAAATGGCAAGATTTCATTCTTTCTGATGACTAATATTCGTGTGTGTGTGTGTTGTGTGTGTGTGTGTGTGTGTGTGTGTGTGTGTGTGTGTGTGTGTGTGTATGCCACATCTTTATCCATTCGTCTGTCAAAGGACATCTGGGCTCTTTCCATATTTTGTCTGTAGTGTTTTTAATGAAGTTAGATGTGCTTGGAGTACTAAGAAATGTTTTATAGAAGCATTACAGTCATGCTATTTTTAGTGACTTACTCAGATGCCAGGAAATCCATAAGTTTGTAAGTAATTTTTGTAATGTATGACATTGTAGGCTTTCAGGCATTTTGAGGATGGCAACATATTTTGAAGGAACTCAGTAAACTTTATTTACAGCGCAGACCCCTTGCTAAACTGCTGGAATTGTCAACCTTTTCCACACAGAATAACCGGTGTATTAAAACCCTGACCCTGATGAACCAGAAACCTAAACAATTGCAAGTATATGTGATTCATTGCTTTTAAAAGAGAAAAGCAAATAACACAGCAATCTGACATCAGGGTTGTCCAACAAAGGAACTTGAAACTTGTGTCCTGAACCCAGAAAATGTATTCTCTTTGTCATCTCTTCCATATTCATTATTAATAATGTCCATAAGTATCTTCACACAGGAGAATTATATTATGAAGAAAAAAAGAATTATGACTTATAAAACATTTCAGAAACATTTTTCTCAAAGAGAGGGTCAAAATGGACAGTAAAAATTAGATAAATCATATCTTTTAAGCATTCTGTGAATCACGATTTTATTGATTCTCTATGAATTTTGGACTTCGTGTTGTTTTTCTGTTTGCATCTGTCATCAGGTGTGGGGCAATGGTTGGAAAAGGTTGCTCATTTCTTGACCAGGTTGCTAATTCCTTTTATTACTTAAACTAATGGCAACCGTTAGTAATTTGTGTTTTAGTTTCTCAGTTGTGAAAGGGAGAGAAAATCCTTCATTTTCTTTATGCCAGCTCTCTGTTAAAAACGCAGTTGAAATCTGTGATCTGGAAATTTTGTCATAATCTGAAGATTGTGTTAATAGCAAAAAGGGAAATTAAGTCACAAAGAAAATAAGATTTTCTTAGGCATGATTCACATTAAAACACGTGCCTCTTTTGCCCTTTAGGGTGTTTACCACTTCAGTAAATCTTAAACTAGACAAATTAGTTGTAATCACTTTTGTACCTTTTTTTAAAGCTTTATTGCAGTGTAACTGACAAAATTGTGAGATATTTTAAGTGTACATGTGATGATTTTATATACATATATTATGATACTTTCTACAAGCACAGCTGAATTAGAAATTACCAATTGTTCTATCTGGTTCTTGACTGGAAATTAGTAGCTTTCCTGGAGATAGAGTTTACACAAAGCCAGATAATTGGTATGGTTGTCAGTTAACAAAAAGCCTCATCATCTTTTTTAGTTGCTCCTGTATGAAATATAATTAAATGTAGATGTATATGCCCATAATTTACACATATGATTCCACGAAAACAGTCTGTATATCTACGAATATTAACAGGTGAATATGTGCCATTTACTTTTTAATTATTTAAGTGTACAGACATTAAGTATGATTAACTGCCTGGTGGGTGTGCAAAGGAAAAGCACTAGATAGTAGTTGAGAATTTTTTTTGTTTTTTTTTTTTTTGCCAGATAAACATGGACAAAATAGGGTGCTAGCATGAAAAATGAATTACTTTGCTGTTTCTTCATCTGTTATTCAGTCATCCAAGATTGAAAGACAGAAGTGTATAGGGTGAAAGGAAGCTTTTCTTCAGTAAGAAAATCAGCTTTTCATGCATAAACCTCTATTTAATGCTGTTTTAGAGTTTTGGGGTGAAAATGTTGATAAATGAGTCCAGTATCAGAATAGTTTAGACTTAAGAGCCATTCTCTGTTATCAAAATTGGGAGAAAAATAGTTCAGATTCTCATTTTTTCATTAAAAAAATGAAAACTGGAACTGTGTTGGGTCACAGTTTAAACTTTGTCCCTGAGATTAATCAGTGATATAACTAAAACTGAATCTAGAATTGAATGTTCTGTTTGGGCATGTTTCACCTTACGAATGTGACCATTGCCATCGTTTTCTGTGGCCAGGTTTTAGAGCACTGTGCTTGGTCTCCCCAGAAACCTCAAACTTGTAGCCATTCCATAAGAGAAATAAAGGCCTAGAAGTAAAGGGTAGCTCATTTAACTTGACAGCACTCCGTCTTTGATCTCTGCCCCATTATGTGATGGGCTTGGAGATCAAATCCCAGCTCTGCTCCATACTTTGTGGAAATGTGCAAATCATAGGAATTTCCCCCAAGCTGCTTGGAGATAGTAATTCCATAATATTATATGGGAGAATGTAAAATTAAATCTAAGAATGTATTTGAAAACACTCGCACGTGCATACTTGGGCAGTGAGTGCTAGCCATTCTTTCCTTCGTATTACCTTCAACCCGGTGCTGTGCCATGCCACCATTACCAACTTCTTGTCTCAGAGTGCTCATAATAGCATCTGTTGATCACTGTGTGCTGTGTATTATGCTGAGTACATGAATTATCATATCTTATGTTCAAAATGACCCTATAGTTGAGAAAATCAGGACTCAGAGTAGTTAATTGAATGGCTCAAGATTACATGATTAGTGGTGGAGCTGAGAGTGAAACCCAGCCCAGAGTCCTAGCCCTTGAACACCACCTCAGATGACCTCTTCAACACCTGGCCTGGTGTTATCAACATTATTCCTAGTGGCCTGAAATAAAAATATTACCACCTCTTCTCATCACTTCAGGCTTAAAAGTACCTGTGATGATGTTGGTATTTTTACTTGCTATCTTGAAAAGCCAAAGACCACATGGATCTGTTTAAGGAAACTTAGCTTTTAGGAGTGGGCTGCCATGTGACTGTCGAATAGGGCAGGGAGAATCCTCTCCAGAGTCTTGTCACGGTGGGTTAGGAGAAGGCATGGGTAAGGACACGGTTCTTTGGAAGTGAGTCAGGAGGTGAATTTAGGGGGAAGGAGGGAGTTGAAAGGAGCAGGTTGAGAGAATATAAAACTGAGAACTGGACAGGACATCCTCAGCAGTTAAGTGATGGGCACTGTATACCTGGCCCTTTCTTCCCTTTAAAATATGACCCTTTCACAGTCTAGCTCTTTTATATTACTGACCTATTGAAAACACTGGGTAATGTGTACTAAATCTTAATATGTGTGCTCGCGTCTGTCTTTCTGGGTGTCTTCCGCATTGATTGCATTTATTTAGAGCCAGGGAAGCTCTGGTATTGTGATAACCCACGACATTACAAGAAATGGAGCTGTTCCTACAGTCCGGAATTGTTAGTCTGCTGCTTTAGATGTCTGTGCAGGGTTCTTCGGGGCTTAACTGAGAAAGCTTAGGAGTCTGCAAAGTTCAGTTCTTTCTCTTTTTAGAACAGAATTCACTCACTGGGACTAATTAGTCAAAGGTATGAGCTATGATTTGAATTAGAAAGTATTTCAAAGAAATCCAAGCATATTAAATTGCTGTTCTTTAATTATTGCATTTAAGCTAATAGTGTCTTTAAGAGAAGTGTTTTAAGGAATATACAAGAATGATTGCCGATTAATTCATTATAAACAAATTGATGCCTGGAAAGCTGTGATTATCTTAAAACAATATTTTCTTTGTCATCTTTTCTCTGTTTTGCTTAAAATCTTTATTTAGAGATAATACATCCACTCTGAGGCTGAAATATTATTCCACACTCTCATAACGTACAAATTAAATATGAATGTTTGAAATGTTATTCTGTTCTCTCCACATTGTTAAATATAACCCTCAGTCAGCATTTGTCACAATAAGAAGTGTTCTGGTTATGTATTAAGGGGGTTAAAAATGTTTGGACACACGTTTTAGTGCTTAGATGTCTCTTCACATCCAGTGTCTTTATTTTGTAGGTGAAGAAACTTGAGGGCTGGACACATTTTGTTTTTTCTAAAAGGCATATATAACTTGTTAGGGTCAGAGCGGAAACTAGAAACTTGGTCTTCTGATTCTCAATCAGGTGTTGAAATTGCCTAGCCTAGAAAAGGAAAGACAGAACTCAAGTGTGACTTGATTATTGTCTCCAAATATATGATAAAAGTTATTCTCTTAGAGTTAAAAATAACCATCTTCTAGGGACCAACCAGAAATAACTGGTTTACCTGGTCAAAGACTTAACAGTGAGTGTCCTTACTCGTCAAAGTATTCAGAGAGGGAGAATGAGTAACCCTCAACTGGATAATTTAGATGGTAAAGAACCTGACTGAATGTTGCTTGAAGACCCGTTTTATATTCTCCACAGCTTAGTAATGTTTAAGGATAAAAATATAGTGATAGAAATATTAATACTGTAATCATGTGTTGTCTTATTGGAATTTCCATTTAGGAGAGTGACTATTACTGCTACCAGAAAAAAAAGTCCAGGGCAAGTACTTTAACCTCATCACTCATGTGTGTACCTTTTAAGAGCACTCTCCCTTTTGTATATCTGGGTAAGGAAGATTTCCCATTTGTATAAAGATTAATAAACTGGTTTGTGTCTTTTTTTTTTAACCCAGCTTTGGCAAATGGAACATTATGTATTCTTGAACCTATTATGTCTGTGGAAGTTATAGCCCCAAATGAATTTCATGGACCTGTGATTGCGGGAATTAATCGGCGCCATGGGGTAATCACAGGACAAGATGGGATTGAGGACTATTTTACACTGTATGCGGATGTAAGTACTATTGGTCACTGACAATCTTGCTTTTAGTAACCACAGACGGAAATGAGAGTTAGTTTTTGTTTTTGGAGAGTGTGTTTTGGAGAGTGTAGAGCAAATTGATACATTTTCCTAGCTATTCGAGTGTTGTATTCCTGGCAGTTTCTATAATTTGCTGCCAGAGCAACTCTTAAATGCAAAAGCTAAAAATAAGATTTATGTGGGCCTTTGTGAATATGTCATTTTCTTAGATGTATAAAAGTTATCTTTCTTTCTTGTTATAAGTTTCCTTTGTATAGCTGCTTTATCATGTTATCTCTGATTTACTGGATAACGTTGAGTTCCATTGCCTGTACTTAAATCTCATGGGAGAAAGTGTCTGTCACATTACATAAGGCCTCCTAGAAGACACTACTATCAGCATATTATTGAGGTGTCCAGAGGAAAGTTGTATTAACATTCTCACAGAAGAACCACTTGTCCATTTTTGAGCTTCAGCCAGAGTGTGGAGTAGGTATGGGGCGGCGGGGAAGGCCGTCAGGGGTGTCCACCCTGTGAAACAAAGATTTGGTTTCTGGTTGTGACTGTCACATTAAATTATTTTTAAATAAGATATTCAGTAAAGCAAAAATATACTTCTCTGGCTTTTAATTTTTTTAAATCAAGAGTAGTTAGTAGAAACTTAAGACTAAAGGAATTAAATGCCTAAGGCTTTTCTGTACTTTCTCAAATATTTTTCAATAAGCAATACTAAAATATCCTCTGTGTTTGTTTTCAGGTCCCTCTAAACGATATGTTTGGTTATTCCACTGAACTTAGGTCATGCACAGAGGTAAGCAGATGTTTAAACTTTATTCAAGTGCTCTTTAAGAAACTGCCCTACACAGTGCTCAAATATGTGAAATCCTGCCTTTGCAGGACTTTTCCTTGGTAGATGTACCAAAACAAACAAACAAAATCTGTGTTGTTTTTTAACTCCTTAGGGAAAGGGAGAATACACAATGGAGTACTGCAGATACCAGCCCTGTTCACCGTCCACACAAGAAGACCTCATCAATAAGTACTTAGAAGCTACAGGTCAACTTCCTGTAAAAAAGGGAAAAGCCAAGAACTAACTTCCCTCACTTTAAGTTGACTAGCTGTAACTGTATCTGCGAGATTTATATACTTTAATGGATTCTGGTGGAATGAATTCAGGCTGAAACAAATTTTAGAAGCCCTTCCTATTATATTCAGGAGCTTCTGTCATATTCAAAGATAATTCTATGTATATCCCAACTCTGTGGATTGGTTTTATAGTTCATTGAAAAACATCAAATAAAATATGACTATTACTGAAATATATTTAATATCTAAGGGAATAAGAGATGGATTTCAGTTATACTTCTAAGCGTAGAATGGTATGTAAATTTCCTTTCCGAATATCTTAGATGCTAAGAATTTTCAGCATATAGAAAAGCTGAAAAAAGGCAGTACAGAGAACAGGCCTATACCTTCCATCTAGACTCAATAATGAACAATCTTGTTAACAATTTGTTCATCACATGATTATTTTGTCATATTTGCTTTATCTGTCTTTGTCTCATACCTCTATATTTAAATTTTTTTTTAAATTATTGTTTTGCTGAACAGTAATTTGAAAGTGAATTGCTTATATCATGACACTTCTTAGGAGTGTCCTCTTTTAATGAGCAGGTTTTGTGGAAGGCAGCTATGCTCACCACGGTGCCACCAACACATACTTGAACAAGACTTTGTTGTTGAAGAGTGGATTTCATATGTTCTTGATAGAGAACATTTTTCGGATTCTTCATTGGAATATTATGTAATATGGCTAGTGAATTTCTAGCTGTTTTATATATAGGTGATTGCTTCAATTTGTGGCTTCTGCAAATTTGTAAATGCCTATTTTTATGTTTCTTGTGGACATTTTAAAATGAAAAGCAGATCCTTGCATACTGCTGTTCTTACCTATGTTCATTTTAATGTTTCTGCAACTCTGAATAATAAAACATAATTTACATAGTTGCTGCCTGGTCAGTTTCATCCACCTGGTAAACGCCAGTTGAATTTGAGTCTGTTGGAATTTATCATATATTGTATTCATTGACACTGTGAAAGAACAAATGTTAAGTTTCTGTTTCTAGAATAGGTTGGACTTTCCTGGACGGTAGTACCATATTTAGGATTACTTCATCCCCAAATCATCTGATGGGAGGGGCATTTCCTGGTCCTTTCTCTTAGTGGGTAATAGAGATAAAATAACAGTTTTAAATTCCTTTCTTTTTCTTGATTATAGGTTTGGCTTTATAACTTAAGCTTTCTATTAAAAGATTTTTTGAAGTATTGAGCATGTTTTCAAAGTATCTGCTAAGTGCTTTAAGTGCATTTAATTTCGTTGTCACAACTCTATGAAAGTGGGAACTATTAGCCACTCTATTTACCATTTTGAAATAGAAGAAGCAAAAGCACGGAGAAGGTAAATAACTTGTCCAAGACCACACAGCTTGTTAAATTTTCAAGTTGATAATTAGTTGTATTCATGAAACCACATCCATTTCCCCCATGAATATGTCTGTTGCTATAGTAGCATCAAGCCTGAATAATATTGGCTGTTTCATTTCATCAGCATCTCATGCTATTGACAATGACTTTGAAAATTGTTCCTGATGAGGAAATACCTTCCAGAATTTAGTATAGTTTCTCTGGCTATTGCCAACAGTTAGGAATATTGGAACTAAGATGGATAAGTTTTGATGTGTTTTTAACTTGTTAAATACTCTAGTTATAAAGATAGAGCATCAGAAAAAAACCTAGATATTTAATCCAACACTGGCATTTCATAGGCAAAAACACAGGCCTGGCTGGTGGGAGTAACAAGAGTATGGTTGACACAGGGATAGATCTAGGACCAGAGCCTGCATCTCTTGCCATCTCTTGCTAATTAGTTTGGTTATAATTGGTAAAGACCACATAGCAACCAACGTCTGTAGCAAGGAAAAAATTAATGAGAACATTCATAAATGAGGATTTTTTTTATGTTACTCTTACGAAGGATAATTGTTGGCTAATTTAAAGAAAGACAGTATTGTGTTGGAGAAAAGTAACAGCACTAGGCAGTATTGCAGTGATTCCCAACCCAGTAATTCTGGCAGCACTTTAAAAACCACATGGGGAGCTTTAAAAAGAATTGCCCAGTCCCGTCTCTAGATGCTTGGATTCTTTGGATCAAGATCAAAAATTTTCCACTTGATTCTAATATACAGGAAAGTTTAAAGAGCAGTATTCCCTGCACCTCCAAGACATGAAGTGGAAGATTTTTTTGTGTCATATTTTTCATTTTCTCTTGTGTGATGTTACAGTTGGGCTATATAGGTTCTCAGTTTGACAACTTTGTCTTTAAAGAAATAGGGTCAATTTTCTGTCTATTCCTTTTCCTCCCTGCTCACTCTTAGATTATTTAGTTGTAAAATCATCAAAATTAAATCCTGAAGTATTAGGATTTTTCATATTTTAATATTTTTCAAATCTGGATGAGTTTTAAAATTGATGCCAATGAAACTAGGCAGCCACAAGGTAGTAGTAAATTGTGACCATGTAGAAGTATATCCCTTTGTAAGAAGACAACTGTTTGCATTGCTAAAACTGGAATTGGTGAATGAGAGCTTTAATTGCTGCTTAAAGGGTCTTCAAATAAATAACACTGGAATGCACCCTTGAAACAGTTTGTTGTATTTACAGTTTATTGTGAGCATTCATTTATTCGTTTATCCATGCAAATAAGTGCCAGGCAGCAAGTTAGGTGGTTGTAGCACTTTGAAAGCTAGGCAAGGTCACAGAACAGGTCATAGAATTTTCTAGGCTGAGAGAAATTGGTGGAATAAACTCATTTCATGAAGAACTATCATTCAAGGGCAAATATAGAAACTTCCAAATGACTTTGAGAAGAATTTGTTTAATTTCTAACAATTCATAATTCAGGTAGGAAAAATGAAACAGAATAGAAGGCAATGGGATGCAGACAAAATCCTGGTATTATTTTGTAGGTCTTAAAATTTTGAAAGTTCTAGTGATTAGGAAGATAAATGTGATATATATATCTGCCACTGGCTCAGTGGTTCAGAAGAATTTAGGCTCCTAATGAAAAGAAGACTTAGGGAATTTAGAGTTTTCATTTTATGTCAAGGATGATGAAGTAATTTTTCTCTGCTGTTAGCTGGCAAAATCAATATTAGTAAAATCAGGTCAGCAATTTTAGAGTTTGTGCTAGAGAAGATGTTCTAATTGTGATATTAGTGAGAAATATTTGGCTTAACTTTTGGGAGTTTTATAAATTTAGACAATTGTGTGTTGTCTATGTGTAGAATTCCTCTTCATGATCTATTGTACTGAAATAAATCTGTAAATTGAATAATGATCATATTTGTGAGCCTAATCTCATTAATTAAAAAATGCTTTCATGAGGAAGAGGACTTTGAGATAAGTGACAGTAGAAAGCTGAAACCCTTTTCTAGCCCTTAATGTGATACTAAAAAGTTGATTAAAGATCACAGGACATTGACATTATTACTATAATGCTCTTGGCACCTTTTTTGAAGATTATTTAGAAACTTCCTTTAGAGGAGCTTATTGCTTGGTTTTGACATAATTTAATCATTGTAGATAGATATTTTAGAAAAAGTATTTCCTTGCATTATTACGTAGGTGGGAGATCTGGTGTTTCATTTAAATGATTGGTTCCAGTGCTTCAGGATACTTAACAGTTCTTTAAATCGGGGATATTGGGAAGATGAAACAAAGGGCTTTAAATAAAAAAATATATGAACTAGATCTAAAAAGTATCTGTTCATTTTTATTTTGTGATAGTCCATGTCTGTAAAATTTTTCTCTTCAGTATAAACTTTTCTAATTTTCTTACAGTATAGACTTAAGAGTAATATTTTGGGATATTTTGAAGCTGATGCTTCCTAACCAGTTACTGCCCAAGGGTCCTGGTTAACGGTTTTGAGACACTGACATAAGCATTCCTTTAAATGTGTAGAGGCCAAGGGCAGGCCACCCCAAAATGTCCCACTTCGGTATATTGATTATTTTAAATAAGTTGCATAAGAGACAAGACTGCACAAGGACACCTGGATCACACCCTCTATGCCCCCTGAAAGCAGGAAATGAATCTCCGACGTGAAAAGGCACCCTCTCTGTACCACAAGGTAAAGAAACATCCTTATTATCAGAGATAGGAAACTTAAGAGCCAAGAAAGCTATATAAATAACCTTGTAACTTGTTACTAACTTAGAATTCTTTACTAATTGAAGGTTAATCAAAGTTAAGTTTTCTTTGTCCTGTCAATGCCTCACAGATTGTCTCTGTCTGTAAAGTATAAAAACTGGGCACCTGGATGGCTCAGTTGGTTAAGCAACTGCCTTTGGCTCAGGACATGATCCTGGAGTCCTGGGATTGAGTCCCACATTGGGCTCCCTGCTCAGCAGGGAGTCTGGACCCTCTTCCCTCTCGTGCTCTCTCTCATTCTCTCTCTGTCAAATAAATAAAATCTTTAAAGTATAAAAACTACCCATTTTTTAAGGTGTCAGTTGCATTATTGGACCTCTCTGTACACATAATAAAACTTTTTTCTCCTGTTAATCTGTCACCTATCAATGTAATTCTTAGACTAGCTGGAAGAACCTTGATGGGTAGAATGAAATTTAGATTCCTCCCCTATAGTTGGCATATTTGCAGGATCAGCTTCCATGGGATAGTTACTCCGAAGATTCTGCAGTTTTAAGATATTGGGACATCTGACATAAAACCAGCAGAAGGTAAGATTTCTTTCCATGTCTGCCTCCCAGAATCTCTGCAGAATCTGGTGGAGTGAGAGTAACGAGAATCATTTTTTTTTCTCTCTCTAAATTTAGATTAGCAAGAGACAATCTTGTGGAACTAATACATTGGACTTAGCAAATCTTGGTAAAAATGTGGTTGAGTACTGTTAGTGATCCATTTCCTCCCAGAGATGGTCTTTGTTTTCCTTTGTCTCTGTGTTTTGTGTTGTTTGTCATAAAAAGGAATTTCCATGGGGCAGAAAGGCATGGGCTCTAGAAGCCCACTGTTTGAGCCAGCCTCACAGACTGATGAATTAATGGCTGTCATCAGACTGGTGTCTGCTCAGACAAACTTTACTGTGAGTTAATGTGCACATGCGGTAAAGGTTGTTGCCATGGGAAATCTTGGAAGCCAGAGCCTCAAAACTGGTGGGCATGGGTAAAAGCTATTAGACTGCTTACGGCTTAACTCAGTGACTCCCGTGTTAGGATAAGTTGGTCACAGAACAGGTTAGATTAACAATAGGTCATCTGTAACCCACGGCACATCCCTCCTAGTTATTAATCAGTTTGGCTCTGAGAGACCCAGCACATAGCTAAAGCTGTTAATGTGTACATCAGAAAAACCAGATGAGATTTTTCCTTTCATCTTGTCATATGTCCTAAGAGCTTGGCTTTGTGATCAGTAAGAATATTCTCTCTGGTCTTCACCTTCTGGACGGTACACTTACTGGTGTGCAACTTGATGGCCAAATAGACTGGGGTTCCAAGACCTGCGGTTACAAGCAGCCCGCTTCATCTGGGCATGCCAGTTCTCAAGGGAGTTTGTCATAAAAGGTCCTCGCCTGTAAGGGGCCTTTGTCATCTCATCCTTCATTGCTTGTTAGTGTTGGAAAGTCCCAGTCTGGTAGTGTCTGGCCGCTGTCACAGATGAGCAGGTCTACTCATTTTTGTGGGAGACTGACAACACCGTTTTCGCTACACCATCCTTATGGCCTATGCAACAAAGTCCATTGCTTGCTTAGACAATCTTTGGAGGGAAACTTTTGTATGATAGGAGCTACACTATCTTGCCTCTCTCTAGGGACACCTCTTGCGTCTTGGATTACACCATCAAAGGGCTTACTGGTTTGAGCTGCTACTGGAATTAATAAGATCCTACTTGTCAGTGGCTGGAAGAGGGGTCCTTCAAATTGGCTGTATTTGCAAGGAAACATTTATGGAGGGCTCTCAATTGTCTGATTAGTATAATCACTAAACTTAGGGATGCCCCGAATGAGATGAAAAAAAAAAAACCTAAGACATTAATGTCCACATCTAACATAAATTCCTTCTTAAAATCCGGCCCCATCTGCCTATTTTAACTTTCCCTGGAAGATTTACAGAGAACACTCTGGTCTAATCTCTCAGTTCAAAGTAGACAGGTTACTCAGGCTAGTCACGTACATTCTGAAAACCAGAAAGTGCATGTAGCAGAAGCACCTGGGAAGGCAGTAGGGCCTGCTTTGCTGTAATCAGGCCCTTTCAGCTTCAGGAATTTGTGGGCAGTACCTTCGTAGATGTGTCCTAGACTCCGCCACTGCAAAACCCATGTCTCCTGAATAGCAGATCTTCTGAATTGAAAAGCCTTTTTTCCTCCACTTTCAGAAGATCCCACCAAATTCAGAGAAGAATTAGCTTATTGGCTATTCCCAGGTCTACTCACAGAGACCTTGATTGGCTGCTAAGGTGAGTTCTTCCACCCATGATGATACTATGGTTATTTGGCCAGACAGGCCCCTGGAGAAACCCTCCCTTCACAGAGGGAAAACAAGACCAAAATGTCTCCTAGCCCTCCTACAAATGAACCGGGGAAGGCCAATATTCAGGCACTAATGGAAGCCAAGGTTAAATTCTGTACTCAGAAGACTTTTGTTAAAATGCTTGATATAGATTTTACAAAGGCATAAATCTTCTGATTCCTTTTTTAGTTGAAAATCTCCCTGATACAAAAAAAATAAAAGTTTTTGGAGTGCCTGGGTAGCTCAGTCGGTTGAGTGTCAGGTCATGATCTCACCTTCGTGGGATCGAGCCCTGTGTTGAGCCCTGCATCACGAGGCTCCACCCTCAGTGTGGAGTCTGTTTCTGTCTCTCTCTCCCCCTCTCCCCCTCCCTCTGCCGCTCTTCTTACGCTCTCTCTAAAATAAATCAATCTTTAAAAAAATAAGTTTCATTAAAAAGGCAAAGCAATCTATAAATATTCAGTCTATAATCCATTTCTTTGGGGAAATTTGAAACAACTGTCTTTGTCTTACAGAGTGTTACAAAACCAGAAATGCAACTCTAGAAGTCTTTCAAGCCCACTTTTTTTTAAATTAAGTTTTAAATTTTGATTCCAGTATAGTTAACATACAGGGTTATATTAGTTTCAGGATACAATATAGTGATTCAACAATTATATACAATACTCAGTGCTCATTATGATAAGTGGACTTTTTTTTTTTAAAGATTATTTTAGAGAGCATGAGTGGGGGGAGGGGCAGAGGAAGAGAGAAAGAGAAGCAGACTACCCACTGAGGGTAGAGCCTGACAAGGGGCTGGATCTCACAACCCTGAGGTCATGACCTGAGCTGAAATCAAGAGTTGGTCCTTTAATAGACTGAGACACCCAGGTGCCCCATAAGTGTACTCTTAATTCCCTTCACATATTTCACCCATCTTCCCACCCACCTGCCCTCTGGTAACCACTTGTTTTTTGACTAGAGTCTCTTTTTTGGTTTGACTATTTTTTCCTTTGTTTTGTTTCCACATGAGTGAAATCATACAGTATTTGTCTTTCTCTGATTTCATGTAGCATAATACACTCTAGCTCCATCCATGTTGTTGCAAATGGCAGATTCCGTTCTTTTTTGTGGCTAAATGATATTCCATTGTGTATATGTACATCTTCTTTATCCATTTATCTGTGGATGGACACTTGGGCTGCTTCCATAATTTGGCTATTGTAAATATGCTGCAATAAACATAGGGGTACATGTATCCTTTTGAATTAGTGTTTTTATATTTTTTTGGGTAAATACCCAGTAGTACAATTGCTGGGTCAAAGGGTAGCTCTGCTGTTTAACTTTTTGAGGAAACTCCATACTGTTCCATAGTGGCTGCACCAGTTTGCATTCCCACCAACAGTGCACAACCTTTTTTGCCACAACCTCTCCAACATGTGTTGTTTCTTGTGTTACTGATTTTAGCCATTCTGACTGATGTGAGGTGATATGTCATTGCAGTTTTGAGTTGCATTTCCCTGATGATGAGTGATGTTGAGCATCTTTTCATGTGTCTGTTGGCCATCTGGATGTCTTTTTTTTTTTTTTTAAAGATTTTATTTATTTATTTGACAAAGAGAGACACAGCGAGAGCAGGAACACAAGCAGGGGGAGTGGGAGAGGGAGAAGCAGGCTTCCTGCTGAGCAGGGAGCCCGATGCGGGGCTCGATCCCGGGACCCTGGGACCATGACCTGAGCCGAAGGCAGATGTTTAACCAACTGAGCCACGCAAGCACCCCTGGAAATCTTTTTTGGAGAAATGTCTGTGCATGTCTTCTGCCCATTTTTAATTGGATTATTTGGCTTTTGGGTGTTGAGTTGTAGCAGGTTTTTTTTATAGATTTTGGATACTAACCGCTTACCAGATGTGTCATTTGCAAATATCTTCTTCCATTCAGTATTTTGTCTTTTATGTTTTTATGTCTTTTTATGTTGTTTCCTTTGCTCTGCAGAAGTTTTTTATTTTGATATAGTCCCAATACTTTATTTTTGGTTTTATTTCACCTGAGATGGTATTTTAAAAAGAGAAAAGAGGCTTTTTGAAATACAGACTGCTAAAAGTGCTGTTATGCCCAGACTAGCACCTCTGATAAGAAGCCAGTATGTCCCAAAAAGTTCACCTCGAAGAAAACTTGGATTCTTCCTCTGTCTTTGTGATGTAAATGTTCTACCCCCATCTTCTCTGGGACCTAAAAGCCATTCTTTGAAATACAAATTTAAAGAAGTTTCTCATCATCAAAACAAAAAAGAGGTTGGAAATCAGGCCTATAATGTCCTCACCACAAATATTAGTAAAAATAAAGGCTATAAGATTTTTGTTTCTATCTGTCTGTCTGTATGTCTGTCTATGTATCTAGCCAAAATTAGTTTGTAAAAGAGCTCTATTTAGTTGGTTTGAAGGCAAGCCCTAGTAAGGATTGGGCATTCTAAAACTCTTAGAAAGAAACTAACCCAAATGTTTTTCAAGTTCTGAAAAACAGATGATCTGAAAAAATATTCTGTATTGAAGCTAATTTAAGGTTGCTGGTTTAAAATAGACGTGTTTTTAACGTTACCAGCATTAAAATTAAAACTTTTATTCTGCATGGGTTTACTTAGAGTCAAATAAGCTGATGTTATCTATGTTACAAAATGTTTACAAAAATAATCATCATAGCTTGGGAGGATGACTGACTTTGCTATCTCTTGAAGTTTTTATGGGTGACTTAAGCATACTTGTTAAGAACAAGTAAATTGAATAGATGTAAATAAGAAAAAAATTTTTAGGTCAACTTTTTAAACAGTTTCCCCCAGATCTTTTTGGTAACCCTGAAACTTTGAAGTTTTGCTAAGTTTAAGTGATGAATTATGTTGAATTCATTGAATATCTAGGTCATTTCCAAATTAAACAAAATAAGAAACAATTACTAAGCATAAGTTTATCTACTTTTGGCTTCCTTATTACAGAGAAACTAAAAATCAATTTCGGTCTGTTAGTAAACATGTTTTGTGCTTTATTAAAAGATTACACTATGAAGAAACTCATGTTCCTAGAAATTATAAAATGCATTCATAAATTTGCCAGTGTAAAAATTACTGGTGTAACAGTAATTCACAATTGCTTACTAGTTTTCCCTAGAAATTAAATTTTCTAAGGGTGAGGAATTCTAATATGTGGTATTAAATGTACTAGAAATAAGAGAAACAACTCTGTATGCAAGGAAAGTAAGATACAGGTTTTTGGTAAGAAAAAGTATGAGATATAAAAAAATACATTTTTGTTGAGGGAAAAGAAAACAATTTTGTCCTAAAGTGAGGCTAATTATTTGAAGAGGGAAAACTTAGGACAAAATCTGAATGTAAAAAAAGTTGTAGAAGCTTCATAGCAAAGGAGCCTTTGGAAAGGAATTTTATTTGTGGTCATTACTGGCTAAGATTAAATTTATTTAAGAATGAGTTTTATCATTTGTACACTAGTACAAAATTAGAATTTTTTTTTTCTGTTAAAAGGAAAAAATTTTCTTAGGTTATTGATTTGCTTTTTATAAGAGTTGTAAACAGTTTTCCTTTACCTTTCATGTAATCTGCCTAGAAACACAAAGATGCTGTTTTGTCTCTGTTGGGTCTTTATCAAAAAATCCTGAGCCTTCTTGCTCACAACTATATAACGTTCTGTACTTGCTTTTGAAATCTTTTCTCACTTTGGTTAAATAGATAAGTATTGTTTCAGAATGATCTGTGAGCCCATTTAATCAAACGTTCAAACCTTTTGATATTTTTTTGAGAAACCTGCCAAATTCAAAGTCTAAAATGAAATCTTTTAACCACACTCTGAAATATTCCAGAGGGCCAACGGAACATTTCAAAAGATTTGTTCTCTTTATACAAAGGGAGGTATATTACACTAATTAGGCTTGTTATGTTCAATTACATGGGAAGCACTGGCAATAAGTGATACTAAACCCTCTTAAATTATATTTGTATAGTTATTAAGTGTTTAGAAAATTGTATGAAATCTGATATGTCCTAGTATGTTGTTATCTCAATGTTTTATGTGTCACAGAAACAACCAAATTTACTTGTCCACTGCATTATAATTCATTCTAATCAGCTATATCACTGTGGTCATTTTTAAGTCTTTTATCATTTATAGACACATATACTTTTACTCAGATGCTTTCACAAAAGCTTCCGTGCAGATGTGTTTCATCTTCAGTGAGACTCGTGGAAGGAACTCTGAGTACAGGTTTCTTTTGATGACCTTGATTATAAAACTGAACGGGGTAAGAATTTCTGAAACTAGTGGAAAAACTAGATTCAGGCAGAACAAGAATTAGTAACATGGGACTGAATGAACTGAAGAGGATGACTATAATTTCTGTGACATTTCTGTTAACCATTAATGATTTTTTTAATATTTTTTTTCAGATTTAAGGGAAAGTTTTTCTCTTATGCTATGACTTACAGCAATTTGATAAATATTTCAGTTTGTTCACAAAGGTATATTTTACCTTTTTCTCTCTACTTGATCTTTCCAGAATTCCTAAAGCTTTCAGTGAGTATTCTTACATTTTCATAACAATTTTTTATTTGCATAAGTTCAATAAAAATTTGTTCTCCTTGTAACAGGACACAATTGGAAACACTGGTTATATTACCACGGTTTTCACTGGAATATTGTATTTGAGGGAGACATGAATAGACTCAGACATGGCCACACAACTTAAGGGTGACTTTATGGAAAGTCTTGCTTACAGGGTTCCAAGCAGCCTTACTAGGTGAGTAAGCATGGTCACTACATTGTGGGTATAAGAACTTCAGGATATTCTGGGGACCTCAAGAAGAAAGGAATTAACCCCTTTAAACTATAAGTATTGTAGGCAAAGTCTCATGGCAAGTAATTTGGCTTGGCTTCTGAACTTCAGAGGCTATTAAAAGTTCAGTCAGAAGATTCCTTACAAAAAGTTCAAGCAAAGCAGATTTAAAAGAGCCTTTAGGATCAATCACTATTCTTGCTGTACTTATATAAAATAATCAGGCCAAGTTTCCTATTTATTTTGCAAACAGATTAGCCTTAATCTGGCTATCTTTGGTAAAAACAAGGGTGATTATAGAGAGAAAAATTTGTTTCACTAACACACCTTTGTGGATATTAGATTCTAACACAGTTCATTATAAACTGGACTAGATCCTGATTTCTTTTAGTTTCCTCCAATGCCTGGCTACAACTCTCCAAATGAACGTCTTTGATTTCTTTGCCATCCTTTTGACTTGGAATCATTTGAGAACTAAAACTGGCCTTTTCCCTGAAGCCCTGCAAACTGAATATGAACAACTTGGTGTAAAATTCAGAGAAATCACTACAGCTCATTTATAGACAATCTTCATGCCTGTTGTTCTATGGGCCACTCAAAACGATCACCAGAAATACCCAAACTACAAAGAAAACCTGTCAGATCACCACCACCACCCCTAAAAGCACCTATCTGAAGATGCTCTAACCCTGCATCTAGAAATCCTCTCGACTATCTACCCTCAGTACTCAGAAACTGGTTTATAAATTTGATCCAGTCCTTAGCCATTGTTTTTTTTATTTCCATAGAAATGCCTCTTATCTGATTATTTGAACCATAGGCTTAACTTTGAGAAGACACCTACATTACTATGTCCTGAAATGAGTTTAACTGAATTGACCTATTGTCAGAACTAAGAGATTCAACAAGAAGGAACAATCTACAGCTCAGTTTGTAATATGTGAAACTTCCAGGAAAGCTTCAGTGGTAGGGACTGTAGAGGCCAAGGGCAGGCCACCCCAAAAATGTCCCCTTTGGCATATTGATTATTTTAAATAAAAGTTACTTAAGAGACAGACTATACAAGAGGGACACTCATATCCCCTTCTGTCTTCCTGAAAGCAGGAAATAAATCTCCCATGTGAAAAGGTACCCTTTTTATACCACACGGTAAAGAGACATTGTAATTTAAG
This sequence comes from Callorhinus ursinus, assembly GCF_003265705.2. Lineage (NCBI taxonomy): Eukaryota > Metazoa > Chordata > Mammalia > Carnivora > Otariidae > Callorhinus > Callorhinus ursinus. The sequence goes on along the minus strand of NW_027397063.1, from coordinate 95,580,841 downwards.
AGCTAAGAAGGTTACATAGACAACCCTGGTTACTTGTTATTAATTTACTCCCTCAGTCCAGATTCTGTTTAGAATTCCTTACTAATTGAGGCTCCCAAAGTTAAGTTTTATTTGTCCTGCCAATTCCTTATAGATTTATACTCTGTTTATAAAGCATAAAAAACTGCCTGCCTTGGTCATTTCTTTGGGTCTCAACTGCATTATTAGGCCTCTCTGGTTTTTTTCCTCCTGTTAATCTGTCTCATATCAATTAAAGTCTTAGACCAGATGGAAGAACTTTGATGGGTAGAAGAAAATTTGAATTCCTCCCCTACAAATACGAATTTTGAAAGGCAAATGATGGCCATGTTTCCTGGATCACTTCTTCCTGCCTTGGGGAGGTACTCTACTGAATTTGATTATGGTACATACTGTGCTTACTTTTATAAATTAATTTAGGGCACTACTGGGTGCAAATTGTTAGAATTTCAGTTACATCACTATCCCATTTGCAGACACTTGGCTTTATCCATGAAGCACTATATATTTATAAAATTTGAATTAAGCAATATTGAGTTAATTTTATTCAGTTTAGCACAAATTTTGCAAATGTATACAAATCTCTACAAACATACTGAACACATTTTATATAGAAATGTAAACATTTAAAAGTAGAGCTTGGAATGATAAAAAGTAGTAAAGTTCCTCTTAACTGATAACATGTTCCCTACAATTTGCTTTCATTGCGATATATTATCTTTTTTACATCCTAGGTAGAAGGAATTTAGCAACAGAAAAGGGTTGGTTGCACTACGTTCAGAGTAATGAGAAATACAGTGGTGAGACCGTTAATTTTTGTTTTGTTTTGCTAAACACTTATTGATCCAATTACAGCATACACTAACTGTTTTTTACATTTTAGGGTTGAAACCCTGAGAAACCCATGGAGGAAACTGTTTAGCACTGAGCAGAGTTCAGTGTATGCCTATGTTCCCAGAATTAAAGCATCTTGTAATTTTTGAGTATGGTAATTGCAGGCTTTCTCAAATATTAGACTACCTTATACCTTACCTATTTTACCAGAGTAATTATTTAGGCTATTTAGTATAGTCACTTTGTTTATAATTTGGTATAAACAGATCCTTTTTTCTTTTCAGGAATTATTAAGCTCTGTCGGTGCCACTGCTGAACCTTCCTCAGTTCCAGAGGCTTCTTCTGGCATCTGTAGCTCTTGACAGTGGTACTTCACTTTAAGTGGTTTACCAGGGTACCAGACCAAATGAATACGACAGGGAATGATTTCCTAGAAAATAAGAGTTCTCAAATATTGTGATCTGCAGAAATTTCTGGTGAACATAGTTCTGTACTGTAGGAGTGCTGGCCATACTGACTCCGCCTCTGGCCCCCTGTCTTGTTCACGTCCGGGCAGTGACCTCCCTCGGGAACATGTTCCAGGCCCCTCGGAGGTAATGTGTGCCCTGCGCCGAATGCAGGGAGGCTTGTTTTGATCACTAGTAGAGATCCCCCCAACCCCGCACAGATGGTGCCATGAGGTCTGTTAAAATATCAGACCCCTAACCTCACCACAATGGCCACTGCACATCCCCTTGTTCTATCAGATCTGTGAATAAACAGTCTGGACTTTGCAGAGAAGAGCTGCGCAGTGCCTCGATCCCTGCCTGCCGACCCCCCTTGGCAACAAGTTACTCTGAATCAAACTCTATGTAAATGTGGAGCTGCCTGCTTTGCTTTTTGGTCTCAAGGAGCCTTCTCAGTTTGGACCATACTTTACTGCCCCCGTCCCCCCACACCGTGTAACATACATTCAATTTTGTTTTACCTGTGTCGAGAATTCATGGAGTAGAATGGTATAATCAAAATCAACTCCATCATCATTTGTTTTCTAGAGAAAGAGAAAAAGAGTGAGTGTAATAAATAGGGTAGATTTATGTTAGTTCAGAGTTTGGAAGGCTTATATCTTAAATTCCTGGTTGGATGAGTGCCTTGAAATCTCCTGCTGCCTCTTCAATTTGAGCCTCAGTTCCTCTGGTAGAAGCCTGCATTGAGATATGAAAGTCATGGATTCTCACTGTTTTGTCACCGAGTTAGATGAAAATCTAGTTGAATATCTTTCCATCACTTTTGCTCTCTAATAAGTATGGTTTTGGTAGAGGCTAAGTTCTGTGGGAACAGGGAGAATCTTTTGACAACCTTTGGAATCTAGATACTGTCTATGCACCTCCATTTGAATATGTTAGCCTTGATATATATGTTTAAAAATTGGTTTTACTTATAAACTTGAAGTGTTTTTTTCAGGACAGTGCCTTCTTAGTCTGTTTTTGAAAATAGCATTTCTGGAGGAAATCATAGCAGTCCCTAGATTTTAGGCAAAAAAGAGGAAATCCTGAAACAAATGATGGGTTTCCAACTCCATTTGATAAACTACTTTGCTAAATACACTGAGTGTTACGTATTTTTTAATACAAAAACTTGGGTTATTATAATGTTTGTAAACCCTGTGCCATTTAATTAAGACCTTCCTCAATAACATTATGAAACCTTTCCATTTTTGTTTTTATAGATTATTCTTCCTCCAGGAGGAAGCACCCTTACACCAACCCTACAAAACTGCAGCAGGGGACACTGCACGCTCCGGCCTGGCAAAGTAGCCCAGGCTTGGGCTGCCCTCACCAATGCAAGCTCTGCCAAGTAGTAATTATTTTTAATGTTATTCAGAAATAATCTCCTTGGCTTCTGTTCAAATTATCACAAATGCCAAATCCTTATAATCCAAATTGATGATTTACTGTTACATTTTCCAGTAACTCAGCACTTTAATCTTCCTAGAGACAGACTAGAAGTGTTTTGTTTGTGCCCTTTTATTACTCATGATCCCCACCAGAACCCGTGTGGTTTTAGTAGACAGTAAGCAGGCTTAAATTATTAATATATACCATCCAAAGTAGACTTCCTACTCGACTAAATAATAAGGTCGGTAAGAAGGCTTCTATAATGCACCCTTGGTTGCGGGGGGGGCGCCTCCAGGCAGGGTAAGGCCTCAGGCTGGTTGCTACAGGATAATTTGGGGTGCTGACAGTGTCTGGTATTGACTCTTAAGAGTTGAAACAATGCTTTTACTTTTCTCAATTCATATTAAAGGCTAAGGGTGTGAGGAAAGTCCTCATCTGTTTTTGTTTGTTTTTGTTTCTCTAGCCAGCAAATATCTATCTCCCTTGCCCTTGGTACAGTCGTCATGGCATTAGGAATGGCATCTGTCCTCAGTTCTAAAGTGGTAATTGTGCCGGTCAGTATTTTAGTCTTGTTCCTCCCAGGCCTTGTTCATCTGGAGCTATGAGTTTGTAACCCTGCCCTTCCTTACATTATTGCATTAAAAGGGGACTTTAACCCTGAGTGTAAAGAAAGTAATTCCCACTGAAAAAGCTTTTGGAAAAACTAATCTTCACACTTTCCTGAGCCACCTTGAGCCACAGAGCACCTCCAGTCACCTCCTGCCTCTGTACTGTCTTGGCTCTCTCAGCCCTACTATCCTGTATCTAGTCTTCTAGAACAGTATATAGGTCTTTTTTTTTTTTTTTTTTTTTAGAACAGTATATAGATCTGATCGTAGTGACTTTTTAGTTTCTTGTTTTGCTTGTTGCTGGTTGCTTCTTTTGCTGATAGATCATGCGAATCCTTAGTGGCTACACAGTAGCAGAATCCAGAAATCTCTGTGGATATGTGCATACTTTGCTTTAAGGAAACTCTAAATTGTATCAACTTTGAGACCAAATTTACCAATTGCTGCAGTGATTTAGATTTATGTTAATTTCAAGGAATTCATTAAGTTTCTTAATCCTCATTTAATAGGCCCTAAGAGATGAAGTGATTTGCCTTAGGTGGCCCAGCAAGCCAGTTGCATATTCAATTTTTATTTATCTAAAACCCAAACTTCACAGGGTAAAAAAAGCCAAAGCTTCTACTTAAGTGACCATACTCCCTCTGCATTTTTGTTTTCTTAACTCTACAGTTACTTTTATACCAATTTCCCCACCGTAGGTTGGGAGAGTGATATTGATGGACAGATGAGAGGCATCAAAGACTGGCTAGAACAAGACAGAAATGGACCTGCTGTATTTGGACCATACTATGTCCTGGTGGTTGTTGGTCTGCTGATGTGTCATGTACAATTGCCAATGAAAAGAAAACACTGATGTTAAGAGATCCTAAGGAGTAGGAAGAAGGAAAAATAGGAAGATTCCAAGCTCATCTCATTCCGTGGACACAATGAAGCAACAACTGCATGGATTGCAGCTAACTCTGAAAACAACCCGAAGACTGGCAGAGATTGTGACAGCTGGCTGTAGAGAGAAGGCTGCATCAGAAAGAGGTGGAGACATGGTGGGGAACCAGGCCCCTGACAATGACTAATCACAAATGGTAGTGATATCACAAGCACAGAAGAGTGAAAAGATCAGACCTCACACCAGACCCCCTGGCCCTGGGGATCCACCCTGGAAAGAAGAGTCCCCATAATATTTAGCTATGAAATCAGTGGGGCTTAGCTCTGGGAGAGATGGAGGGCTACAGGAAATGAAGCCCTTCAAGAGCCAGGACACTAAATAATAAGGTCCAAGACAGCGCAGAGGGAGCACTTTGCAAAACACCTGGGGTATACTTGAAGGGGATTTATTGACTAATTTTAGGACATCTGCCAAAGGGATCTACAGGAGATTTCTCCAGGAACAAAAGTGGTGGATGCCATTTTCTTGCCCTCCCCAGCCTAGGGAGCCAGATGCTTATGGGAGCCAGTTCTAATACTTTCTATCTACCTTGCTCGGACCCTGTGCCCACCCTGGAGTTCCCCTGCAGACCCACCACACCCAGCAGGCAACACTGGTAAGAACTGGTGCCCCTCCTAAGCGACTCCTGCCCTGGGGACAGGAGGCAGAGATAACCCTACAAACCAGCATGCCCACAGTTCTTGGGGCTGGGCCTCTTTGCTGACTATGCAGGGAGGAGGCCCTGTACTTTGGGGTGCCCACAGCTTCTGCAGTGGCTAACTGCATCCAGCCATGCTGAGGACCGGCCCTGCCCACCGGTGACCCCACAACTGCTGTAGACAGGACCCTCAACAGCATGGAGAGCAAATCCTGCCCTGTGTGCCTGCAACAGATGCGCTGAGGGCCATCTGAGGGCCAACCAGTGGCATGCCCACAGCAATCACACCTTATCAAAAACAGAAGGGTACATGCAGCCCACACAGGGGACATCCCTGGAGCACCCAGTTCTGAAGACTCGGGTAGGGGGATTGTGTACAGGACACCACAGGACTGCTTCTACACAAGACCACTAATTTCAAGACCAGAAGACTTAGACAAAATGAGGAGACAGAAGAATATATCCCAAATGTAAGAATAAGACAAAATCACAGAAAAAGAGATCAAAGTAATGGCCATAAAGAAACTCACTGTACTTGAAAAAAGTGGATGAACTCAATGAGAACTTCAACAAAAATGATAGAAAATATAAAAAAGAACCAGAGATGAAGAATTCAATACCTGAAATGAAAAATACCCTAAAGGAAACAGCAGATTAGAGGAGGCAGAAGAACGGATCAGTGACCTGGAAGACCAGGTAAAGGGAAGCACCCAAGCTGAACAGCAAAAAGAAAAAAAGACTAAACAATAAGAGTAGGTTAAGGGACCTCTGTGACCTCATCAGGCATAATTACATTGGCGTCACAGGGATCCCAGAAGGAGAAGAGAGGGGAAAAGGGGGTAGAAAACTTATGAAAATAGCTGAAAACCTCCCTAAATCTGAGGAAACAGACATCCAAATCCGGAAATCACAGAGAGCCCTAAATAAGATGAACAAAGAATGTCCACACCAAGACACATAATAGTTACAATGACAAAAAGTGATGACTAAGAGAACTTTTAAGGCAGCAAGAGAAAACAAATAGTTCCACACAAGGAAAACCCCATTAGGCTGAGAGCTAATATTTCAGCAGGAACTTTGCAGACCAGAAGATGGTATGATGCACCAAAGTGCTGAAAGGAAAAACAAAACTATAACTAAGAATACCTGACAAGGTCATCATTCAGAATTGAAGGAGAGATAAAGATTTTCCCGGACAAACAAAAATCAAAGGATTTCATTACCACTAGCCAGCCTTAGAAAAAAATGTTAAAGGGAATTCTTTAAAAAGAAAAGGCCATAACTAGGAGAAAATGATGAAAATTTCACTGGTAAAAACAAATAGTAAAGGTAATAGATTAGTCACTAATAAAACCAGTATGGAAGTTAAAATGCAAAAGTAGTAAATTCAATTTATCTACAAGTTAGTCAAGAGATACTAAAAAATATGCAAAATAAGAGTAAAAATTTAGTGCTTTTAGAATGTGCTCAAACTTAAGTGACCATCAACTTTAGATTGCTATACAAATAGGATGTTATACATGAATACCATGGTAACCACAAATCAAAAATCTGTAATAGATACACAAAATGTAAAGAGAAAGCAATTCAAGAATAACACTAAGGAAAGCCATTAAGCCACAGGGGAAGAGAGAAGAGAAGGAAGGAACCCAGAGAACTGCAAAAATAACCAGAAAAAAAAATTAACAAAATAGCAATAAGTATATGCCTATCAATAATTACTTTAAATTTAAATGCTCTAAAGGCTCCAATCAAAAGACAGAGGGTGACTGAATGGATAAAAAAACAAGACCCAACTATATGCTGCCTACAAGAGACTTGCTTCACACCTAAAGACACATGCAGACTGAAACTGAAGGAATGGAAAAAGACACTGCATGCAAATGGAAGTAACAAAAAAGCCAGGGTAGCAATACTTAGACAAGATAGACTTTAAAACAGACTGTAGCAAGAGACAAAGAAGGGCATTACATAATGATAAATCAATTCCACAAGAGCACAGAACATTGTAAACATCTATGCAATATAGGAGCACATAAATACATGAAGCAAATATTAGCAGACATAAAGGGAGAAACACAATAATAGTAGGGAACTTTAACACCCCACTTACATCAATGAATGTATCATTCAGACAGAAAATCAATTAAGGAAACAAGGTTTTGATCAACATATTACACCAGATGGGACTTAAATTTGTTGAAACCTGTTTTGTGCCCTAAAATGTGTTCTATCCTGGAGAATGTTTCATGTGCTCCTTGAAAAATGTGTATTCTGCTGTTTTTGGATGGAATATACCATGTATACAGAACAGACAAAGCTCAAAGTCATTAGAAGGAAATAAAGATTAGACAGAAATAAGACAAAAAAAAAAAAAAAAACAAAACCAAAAAACCCACCAAAACATAGAAAAGATCAATGAAGCCAAGACCTGGTTCTTTGAAAAGATAAAATTCATTAACCTTTAGCCAGACTCATTAACAAGGAGAGAAGATGCAAATAAAATTAGAAATGAAAGAGGAGAAATAATAACTGACACCACAGAAATACAAAGGTTTATAAGAGATAAGAAAAATTAAATGCCAACAAATTGGACAACCTAAATGTGTAAATTCCTAGAAAAATACAATCTTCCAAAACTGAATCAAAGAAAGAAAAATCAGAAGAGACTGATTACTAGTAACAAAACTGAATCAATTAAAAAAAAAAAAATCTCCCCACAAGCAAAAGTCCAGGACCAGAAGTCTTCACAGATGAATTCTACCAAACATTTAAAGAAGAATATGAATTCTTTTCAAACTATTAAAAAAATAGAAGGGGAAGGAAAATTAGCAAGTTCACCTGAGTCCAGAATTACCCTGATGCCAAAACCAAAGAAATTACAAGAAAAGTATACGCCAGTAAGCCTAATAAATATAGATGTAAAAATACTCAACAAAATATTAGCGAACTAAATTAATACATTAAAAGGATCATTCATCACAATCAAGTGGGATTTATTCCAGGGATGCAAGGGTGATTCAATATTTGCAAATCAATGTGATACATCCCATTAACAAGAGGAAGGATAAAAACCATATGATCAGTTTAATAGATGCAGAGAAGATACTTAGCAAATTCAACATCTGGTCCTGATAAAAAACTCTCAACAAAGTAGGCTTAAAGGGAACATATCTCAACATAATAAAGGACACATATGAAAAACCCACAGCAAACATCATACTGAATATTGAAAAACTGAAAAGTTTTTCTTTAAGATCAGGAACAAGACAAGGATATGCAGTCTCGCCACTTTTATTCAACATAAAGTCATATGAAGTCCTAGCTGCAGCAGTCAGAAAAGAAAAAAGAATAAAAGGCATCCAATTTAGTAAAGAGGAAGTAAAACTTTCTATATTTTCAGATGACATGATACTCTATATAATAAACCCTAAAGACACCACCAAAAAACTATTGAACTTATAAATGACTTCAGTAAATTTGCAGGATACAAAATTAATATACAGAAATCTGTTGCATTTCTATACGCTAATAACGAATTAGCAGAAAGCAAAATCAAGAAAACATTCCATCCACTAAAAGAATAAAGTACCTAGGAATTGATTTAAACAAGGAAGTTAGAGATGTATACTCTGAAATCTACAAGATATTGATGAAAGAAGTTGAAGATGACACAAATGGAAAGGTATACCATCCTCATGAATATTGGAAGAATGAGTACCATTAAAATGTCCCTACTACCCAAAGCAATCTACAAAATTAGTGCAATCCCTATCAAAATGCCAACAATATTTTTCATAGAAGTAGACCAAATAATCTTAAATTTTGTTTGGAACCACTAAGGACTCCAAATAGCCAAAGCAGTCTTGAGAAAGAAGAAAGCTGGAAGTATCCCAATTCCAGATTTCACGATATACTACAAAGCCATAGTATTCAAAACAGTATGATACTAGCACAAATATAGACACATACATTGGTGGAATAGGATAAAGAGCCCAGAAATAAACCCACACTTATATGGTCAATCTACAACAAAGAAAGCAAGAATATACAATGGGGAAAGAGAGTCTTTTCAAGAAGTGATGCTGGGAAAACTGAACAGCTACATGCAAAAGAATGAAACCTGGACTTTTTTACACCATAAACAAAAAAAAACTCAAAATGGATTAAAGAGCCAAAAATGTGAGATGTGAAACCATAAAACTACTAAAAGAAAACATCACCATCAACAAAATGAAAAGGCAACTTACTGAATGGGAGAAGATATTTCTAAAAGATTTATCCAATAAGGGGTTAATATCTAAAATATATAAAGGACTCATTCAATTCAACACCAAAACAACAAGATACTCCATGCAAATGGAAGTAACAAAAAAGCCAGGGTAGCAATACTTTTATCAGACAAAATAGACTTCAAAACAAAGACTGTATAGCAAGAGACAAAGAAGGGCACAACATAATGATAAAGCGATCAATCCTACAAGAGGAGATAATTATAAACACCTATGCAACACAGGACCACTGAAATACATTAAATATTAACAGACATAAAGGGAGAAACTGACAAATATTAAGATATAAGGTTAGAAATGCAATAATAGTTGGCCTGAGACACAACACAGAATCCGTAGTTTGAAAAGTCCCTGGGGCATATGTGAAAAACATTTATTTACTAATCCAAGAAAATGTCCTAGAGGAATAGGAATCTTCAGATTTCTCCAGAAACAAGTGCTGGTGGGTGCCATTTCTCTTGCCCTCCCCCAGCCTAGACAGTTGGACATGTGGAAACCAATGTTAGCACTCTCCATCTATTTTGCTAGCACAACAGGCCCTGCCCCATCCAAACACCTGCATCAGCAGGTGTCCCTCCAAAGCAGGTCTTGTCCTAACACACTCTGCAAGCAACTCTGAGCAGGGACTGGTATTACTCCAAAGTGACTCCTGCCTTGGAGAGGTGGGGAGATAACCCCACAAACCTGCAAGCCCACAGTTCCTGCAGCCAATCCTTTTTGTTACCTGCCCAGGGATCAAATCTTGCCATGCTGGGTGTGCCTGCAGGTGTGACAGAGAAGCAGATTGCAGAGACCTAGTCTGACTGCTGGCCCCATTAATATGCCTGTAGTGGCCTCAGAGAAGCCTCTCAACAGTACAGGAACTGAACCTTGTCCATAGCTGGCAAGGTGGGACATTGTAGTTGACTGGACTGAAGGTAAATGGGGCTCAGCCATGACACAGAGCCCTCATAGGGGACACTCCTGGAGTGCCTGATTCTGGTGACCAGGGGGGACTGCACTACAGGGCACCAAACACCTTCTACACAAGACCACCACTTTCAAAACTAGGAGATGTAGCTCACCTCCCTTCTACACAGAAACAAGCACAGAGAGACAATGAGGGGACAGAAAAATATCTTCCAAAGGAAAGAACAACACAATCAAGGGAAAAAAGCTAAATAAAACAGAGATAAGTAATATCCCTGAAAAAGAATTTAAAGTAATGGTCATAAAGATATTCACTGTTCTTGAGAAAAGAGTGTATAAACTTAGTGAAAACTTCAACAAAGAGATAGTATAAAAAAAGAACCAGTCAGAGATGAAGAACCCAATGACAAAAAATAGACTAGTGGGAATCAACAGCAGATTAGAGAACGCAGAAGAATGGATCAACACTCTGGAAGACAGGGTAATGGAAAGCAAACAAGCAAAACAACAACAAAAAAGAACAGTGAAAAATGAGAATAGGTTAAGGGGACTAAGTGACATCATTGAGCATACTATTTGCATTAACGGGATCCCAGAAGGAGAAGACAGGATGAAAAGAGCAAAAAAATTTATTTGAAGAAATAATAGCTGAAAACTTCCCTAATCTAGGGAAAGAAATATATCTAGATAGAGGAAGCAGGAAGAACACTTAATAAGATGAATCTAAGGAGGTCCCCACCGAGAAACATAACTGCAATGCCAAAAAGTAATGATAAAGAGAGAATTTTAAAAACAGCAAGAGAAAAGAGTTACATACAAGGGAAACCCCATAAGGCGCTCTGCTGATTTTTCAGCACAAACTTTGTGGGCCAGAAGGTGGTGGCATGATATATTCAAAGTGCTGAAAGGAAAAAATCTGCTACCAAGAATACTGTACTCAGCAATGTTATTGTTCAGAATAGGAGAGAATTTCCCAAACAAAAGTCAAAGGAGTTCATGACCACTGAACTAGCCTTACAAAAAAAAAAAAAAAAAAAAAAAAAGAGGAAGAAAAGGCTATAACTAGAGTTAAGAGAATTATGAAAGGAAAAAAATATTACAGGTAAAAATACACAGAGTAAAGGTAGTAGATTAATTACTTAAAAAGGCACTATAGAGGTTAAAACACAAACATAGTAAAATCCATTATATCTGCAAAAATTAGTTGAGGGATACACAAAAATATGTAAAATATGACCTTAAGTACATAGAATGTGGAGAGGGGAGAAAAAAATTAGTGCTTTTAGGATGTGTTTGAACTTAAGTGACCATCAATTTAATATAGACTGAGAAACACAGAGGATTTTATATATGAACCAAACACTAACCACATATCAAAACCTATCATGGGTACACAAAAAAATAAACAGAAAGGAATCCAAGCAAACACTAAAGAAAGCCATCAAACCAGAAAGTAAGGGAACAAGCACAGAATAAAAGAACAGAGAGGAACTACAAAACAACCAGACAACAATTAACAAATGGCAATAAATACATACTTCTTAATAATTACCTTCAATGTAAATGGACTAAATGTTCCACTCAAAAGACACTGGTTGACTGGGTTTAAAAAAAAAAAAAGAAAAAACCCATCTATATCCTAAAAAAGACTCACTTTAGACCTAAAGACACATAGAGACTGAATGTGGAGGGATGGAAAAACATTTCCAATCCAAATGGAAGCAAAAAAATGAAATAAAATAACAACAGCAATACTTAGACAAAAAAGACGTTAAAACAGACCATAGTACGAGACAAAGAAGGGCACTACAAAATGATAAAGAGATTGATCCCATAAGAGCAGATAAAAATTATAAACATCTATGCACCCAACACAGGAGCTCCTAAATACATAAAGCAAATATTAACAGACATAAAGGGAGAAATGGATAACAATAAAATAATAGTAGAGGACTTTTAACAGCTCACCTACATCAAAGAATAGTTCATAAAGACAGAAAATCAACAAGGAAACAGTGGCTTCGAACAACACATTAGACCAGATGGATAAGTACAGAACATTCCATCCAAAAAGAGCAGAAAACACATTCTTTTCAAAGTGAACATGGAACATTCTCCAGGTCAGAACACATGTTAGGCCACAAAACAAGTGTCAATAAATTTAAGAAGATTGAAATCGTATTAATTATCTTTTCTAACCAGAATGGTATGAAGTTAGAAATCAATTATATGAAAAAAAAAACTGGGAAGAACCCACAAACATAGGGAGGCTAAACAACATGCTACTAAAAAACCAGTCAATAAAGAAATCAAAACAAGCAAAAAAGAACATATGGAGACAAATGAAAATGAAAACACAACAGCCCAAATCTTTGGGATCCAGCAATAACAGTTCAAAGAGAGAAGTTTATAGTGATAAAGGCCTACCTCAAGAAATAAGAAAAATCTTGGGACTTCTGGAAAAGATGGCAGAGTAGAAGGATCCTTAGCTCATCTCATCCCATGGATACAACTAGATAACACCCACATTAGTGTAAATAACCCAGAAAATGACCCAAAGCCTGGCAGAAGAGACTTTCTACAGCTAAATGTAGAGAATAGGCTACACTGAGGGTAGAAAAGGTGGAGATGAGGTGGGGAGTCAAACAGACCCATGGGACTGTCCATGGGGAGGTAGGCAGTGGACACAGAGACGCGAGAGGGGTGGGGCAGATCCCCACAACCAGGCACCCCAGGCATGGGGTCCCTCACAAGGAAGATGGATTCCCATAACATTTGGTTTTGAAAACCAGAGGGGCCTAAAAATTAGTGGGGCTTAACACCTGGAACTTTAAAAATCAGCAGGCTTGGCTCTGGGAGAACCGGGAAGGTGGAGTCCCCGCCCTTAAAGAGACACAACAACAAACAGCCCCACTGAGATACGGCATGGACGCAACAGTTTGAAAAATGCCTGGGGTATATGGGAAGAAGTATTTGCTAATCTCAGAACATGTGCTGGAGATGCAGGGATCACTGGGAGACTTCTCCAAGAAGAAAAGAGCTGGCAGGCACCATATCCCTCCCCTGCCCCCTAGCCTAGATATACAGACACCTGTGGGAACCAGCGTAGTGCCAATACTCTCCATCTAGTTTGTTAACAGCACACCCCACTACCACATGTCTCCATGCATCCGCGCCCTCCAGCCAGGCCCGGCTCAGCAGGGGTTTTTACAGGTGGCTGCAAGACCCCGCCCATGGAACCACACATTCCCGGCTGGCACTGCCTACCCTGCACCCATGTTTTCTTGCAGACCTACCCCATCCAATGCGCCCTTGGCCAGAGCCCATCCAAAGTGGTGCCACAAGTCTGGCAGTGTGCAAGTAGCCCTCATAGGGGCCAGCACCACTCCAAGGTGACTCCTACCCTGGGACGGAGGGGAAGATAACCACACACACCAGTCCAACTGCAGCCCCAGCAGCGGACTGGGGGCAGACATATGGTCTGACCACAGACCCCACCCACCAATGAAAGCTTCCCAGGGGACAAGGCAGGGACTGCCCTGCAGTTCAGTGCTACTGCATCTTTGGTAAATGCCTGATCAGACTCAAGTCAAGCCCACTAACAACACAGGGACAAAACCTTGCCCACAAACTGGCAAAGAGAGCTGTTGCATGATGTAACTGACTGGCAAGATGTAGCTGACTTTCCTAACATAAAAACAGACTCAGAGAGTTAGACAAAATGAGGAGATAAGGAAAAGGTCCCAAATGAAAGAACAGGACAAAATCACAGCAAAAGAACTAAATGAAATGGAGATAAGTAATATGCCTCATAGAGAATTTAAAGTAATGGTCATAAAGATACTCACTGGACTTGAGAAAAGAGTGAAGAACCTCAGTAAGACCCTCAACAAAAAGATAGGAAACATAAAAAAGAACCAGAGATGAAGAACTCAATAACTGATCTAAGAATACACTAGACAGAATAAATAGTAGACAAGAGGAAGCAGAAGAATGGATCAGCTCTGGAGGATCGAGTAATGGAAAGCAATCAAGCCTAATAGGAGAGAGAAAAAATAATAATAAATGAAAATAGACTTAGGGAACTCAGCAACACCATCAAGTATAGTAACATTTGCTTTATAGGGATCCTAGAAGAAGAAGAGAGAGAAAAGGGGGCAGAAAATTTATTTCAAGAAATAATAGGTGAAAACTTCCCTAACCTGGGGAAGGAAAAAGAAATCCTGATCTAGTTGACACACAGAGCCTCTAACAATAACAACCCAAGGAGGTCCATGTCAAGACACATAGTAATTAAAATGGCAATAGGTAGTAAATAAGAGAGAATTTTAAAAGCAGCAAATAAAAAGAAAATAGTTATGTACAAGGGAAACTCCACAAGGGTATGAACTGAGTTTTCAGCAGAAACTCTGTAGGCTAGAACAGAGTGACATGATATATTCCAAATGCTGAAGGAAAGAAACCTACAACCAAAAGTATTCTATCCATGGGCACCTGGGTGGCACAGTCGGTTGAGCATCTGATTCTTGGTTTTGGCTCAGGTCGTGATCTCAGGGTAGTGAGATCAAGCCCCACCTTGGGCTCCACACTCAGCCTGGAGTCCACTTGGGATTCTCTCTCCCTCTCCCTTGGCCTCTACCCACTGTGCACTCTCTCTCTCTCAAATAAATAAATCTTTAAAAAATATATACTCTATCCAGCAAGGCTTTCATTCAGAATGGAGGAGAGATAAAGAGATAAAGAGTTTCCCAGACAAACAAAAGTCAAAGAAAAATCCATCACCATTAAACCAGCCCTATAGAAAATGTTAAAGGGGACACTTTGTGTAGACAGGAAAGACCATAAGTAGGAGTAACAAAAGTAGGAAGCACAAAAGTGGTATTAAGTATATCTATAAAAATCAGTCAAGGATTCACAAAATAAAAGGACGTAAAATGTGACACCATATACCTAAAACGTGGGGGAAGAGGAGTAAAGAATGGGTTCAAACTTAAGTGACCATCAACTTAATATAGTAACCACTTAATATGGTAACCACAAATCAAAAATCAGTAATAGATATGCAAAAAATAAGGAGAAAGGAATCCAAGTATATCACCAAAGAGCAATGAGAGAAGAGATCAAGAGAAAAAAAAGGAACAGAGACAAAATACAAAAACCATAGAGCAACAAAACAATAAATACATACCTCAATAATCAATAATATTATGAATGTAAATAGAGTAAATACTCTAATCAAAAGACAGAGGGTGATGGGATGAATAAAAAAGCAAGACCCATCTCTATGCTGCCTACAAGGGATTAGTTTCAGTCCTAGACACAGGCAGACTGAAAGTGAAGATATAAAAAAAAGGATCAGGGTGCCTGGGCGTCTGCCTTCGGCTCAGGTCATGGTCCTAGGGTCCTGGGATCAAGCCCCGCATCGGGCTCCCTGCTCTGCGGGAGGCCTGCTTCTCCCTCTCCCACTCCCCCTGCTTGTGTTCCCTCTCTCGCTGTGTCTCTCTCTGTCAAATAAATAAAATCTTTAAAAAAAAAAAAAAAGTATCATACAAATGGAGGGGAAAAGAAAGCAGGATAGCAATACTTATATCAGACAAAATATATTTGAAAGCAAAGACTAACAGAGACAAAGAAGGGCAGTATGTAAATCATCGAGTGAACAATCCAACAGGAAGTTATAAAATTTGTAAAATTGTAAATATTTATGCACCAAACATGGGAGCATCAAAGTACATAAACCAGCTAATAACAGACATAAAGGAAGTAATCGATAGTAATACAATAATAGTAGGGGACTTTAACACCTAACTTACATAAATGGATAGGTCATCCAAACAGATAACCAACAAGGAAACAGTGGCTTTGAATGATTCATTGGACCAGATGAATCTAACACATACATTCAGAGTATTTCATCAAAAACAGCAGAATACACATTCTTTTCAAGTACACATGGAACATTCTCCAGAATAGATAGCATAATAGGCCACAAAACCAGTCTCAACAAATTCAAAAAGATCAAGGCCATACCATACATCCTTTCTGACCACAATGTTATGAAACTAGAAATCAATCATAAGAAAAATCTAGAAAGAGCACAAATACATGGAGGTTAAAGAACATGCTCCTAAACAACGAATGGATTAACCAAGAGGAAATAAAAAAAAATACATGGAGGGCGCCTGGGTGGCTCAGTTGGTTGAGCGACTGCCTTCGGCTCAGGTCATGATCCTGGAGTCCAGGAATCGAGTCCCGTATCAGGCTCCCTGCTCAGCGGGGAGTCTGCTTCTCTCTCTGACCCTCTTTCCTCTTGTGCTCTTTGTCTCTCATTCTCTCTCTCTCAAATAAATAAATAAAATCTTTAAAAAAAATACATGGAGACAAATGAAAATGAAAATACAACAGTCCAGTATCTTTGGGATGCAGCAAAAGCTGTTCTAAGAGGGAATTTTATTGCTATACAGGCCCACCTCAAGAAGCAATAAAAATCTCAAATAAACAACCTAACCTTACATCTAAAGAGCAAGAAAAAGAACAAAGCCCAAAAACAGTAGAAGGAAGGAAATTATAAAGATTAGAGCAGAAATAAACAAAGTAGAAACTAAAAAAAACAATAGAGCAGATCAATGAAACCAGAGCTGGTTCCTTGAAAAGAACAACAAAATTGATAAATCTTTAGTCAGACTCATTAAGAAAGAGAGAGAGAGAGAGAGAGAGAGAGAGAGATTGAGGGAGATTGCAAGAGAGATATATATAGGACTCAAACAAAATGAAAACTGAAAGAGGAGGAATAACAACCGACACTACAGAAAGACAAGGATTGTAAGAGAATATTATGAAAAATTATATGCCAACAAATTGGACAACCTAGAAGAATTAAATTCCTAGAAACAGAGAACCTCCCAAAACTGAATCAGGAAGAAATAGAAAATTTGAACAGACTGACCACCAGTAATGAAATCCAATCAGTGGTCAAAAAACTCCCAACAAACAGAAGTTCAGGACCAGAAGACTTCACAGGTGAATTCTACCAAACATTTAGAAGAGTTTATACCTATTCTTCTCCAACTATTCTGAAAAACAGAAGGAAAGAAAGCTTATAAATTCATTTTATGAGCACTACCCTGATACCAAAACCAGATAAAGACACTAAAAAGAAAGAGAACTACCTTTTAAAAAGCATTCATCACGATCAAGTGGGATTTATTCCTGGGATGTAAGGGTGGTTCAATATTTGCAAGTCAATCAAACTGATTCATTATATCAATAAGAGAAAGGACAAAAACTGTACGATCATTTCAATAGGTACAGAGAAAACATTTGACAAAGTACAACATCCATTCATGATTAAAAAGAAAAAAAAAAAACCTCAACAAAGTAGGTTTACAGGGAATACACTGCAACATAATAAAGGCCATAAATGAAAACTCACAGTTAACATCATACTCAATGGTGAAAACCTGAGAGCTTTCCTCTTAAGGTCAGGAACAAGACAGATGTCCACTATAACCACTTTCTTCAACATAGTACTGGAAGATCTAGCTGCAGCAATCAGATAAGAAATAAAAGGCACTCAAACTGGTAAGGAAGAAGTACAACGTTCACAATCTGCAGATGACATAACACTATATATAAAGAAAATCCTAAAGCCTCCACTAAAAAAAACTACCAGAACTGATAAATTAATTCCATAAGGCCACAGGATACAAAAATCAATGTACAGAAATATGTTGCAGGGGCACCTGGGTGGCTCAGATGGTTAAGCATCTGCCTTCGGCTCGGGTCATGATCCCAGGGTCCTGGGATTGAGCCCCACGTCCGGGTCCTGGCTCAGCTGGGAGCCTGCTTCTCCCTCTGCTTCTCCCCCTGCTTGTGCTCGCTCTCTCTCTCTCTGTATCTCTGTGTCTCGAATGAATAAATAAAATCTTAAAAAAAAAGAAATCTGTTGCATTTCTATACACTAATAATGAGGCAGCAGAAAGAGAAATTAAGAAAACAATCCCATTCATAATTGCACCAAAAAGTATAAAATACCTAAGAATAAAGTTAATCAAGGAAGGTAAAAGTCCTATTCTCTGAAAACTATAAAGAATAAGTGAATGAAATTGAGGACGCCAGATACAAAAGTAAGGATATTCCATGCTCACAGATTGGAAGAAACAATATTGTTGAAATGTCTATACTACCCACAGCAATCTACACACTTGCAACCCCTATCAAAATACCAACAGCATTTTTCACAGAACTAGAACAAAATCCTAAAATTTGTATGGAACCAAAAAAAAAAAAAAAAAAGAACAAAACTGGAGGTATCACACTCCCATATTTCAAGATATACTACAAAGCTGTAGTAATCAAAACAGTATGGTATTGACACAAAAATAGACACATAAATCAATGGAACAGAATAGAGAGCCCAGAAATAAGCCCATGATTATATGGTCAATTAATCTTTTATAAAGAAGGCAAGAATATACAATGGGGAAAAGGCAGTTTCTTCAATAAATGGTGTTGGGAAAACTGGGCAGCTATAGATAAGAAAGAAACTGGACCACTTTTTCACACTATACACAAAAGGAAATTAAAAATGGATTAAAGACCTAAGTGTGAGACCTGAAACTATAAAAATCCTAGAAGAGAACACAGGCAGTAATTTCTCTGATGTTGGTTATAGCAACATATTTTTTTTACATTTTTTATTGTTATGTTAATCACCATACATTACATCATTAGTTTTTGATGTAGTGTTCCATGATTCATTGTTTGTGCATAACACCCAGTGCTCCATGCAGAACGTGCCCTCCTTAATACCCATCACCAGGCTAACCCATCCCCCCACCCCCCTCCCCTCTAGAACCCTCAGTTTGTTTTTCAGAGTCCATCGTCTCTCATGGTTCATCTCCCCCTCCGACTTACTCCCCTTCATTCTTCCCCTCCTGCTATCTTCTTCTTTTTCTTTTTTCTTAACATATCTTGCATTATTTGTTTCAGAAGTACAGATCTGTGATTCAACAGTCTTGCACAATTCACAACATATTTATGGGTATGTCTCCTGAGGCCAGGGAAACAAAAGCAACAATAAACTACAGGGACTACTTCAGAATAAAAAGCTTCTGCACAGAAAAGGAATCAATAAAACTAAAAGATAACCTACTGAATGGGAGAAGATATTTGCAAATGACAGATCTGGTAAAGGGTATCAAAAATATATAAAGAAGTTCTACAACTCAAAAAAAACAATCCAATTAAAAATGGGCAGAAAACATGAACAGACATTTCTCCAAAAAAGACACCCAGATGGCCAACAGACACATGAAAAGATGTTCAACATCGGTAATTATCAGGGAAATGCTAATCAAAACCACAATGAGATGTTGCCTAATAACACCTCTCAGAATGGCTAAAATCAAAACACCAAGAAACAACAAGTGTTGGAGGGCATGTGGAGAAAAGGAACTCTTGAGCACTATTGGTGGGAATGCAAACTGGTACAGCCACTATGGAAAACAGTATGCAGGTTCCTCAAAACGTTAAAAATAGAATTAGCATATGATCCAGTAATTCCACTACTGGGGATTTACTCAAGAAATACAAAAAACACTAATTTGAAAAGATATATTCACCGCTATGTTTACTGAAGCATTATTTACAATAGCTAAATTATAGAAGCAGCCCAAGTGTCCATTGATAGATGAATGGTATATATACACAGTGGAATATTATTCAGCCATAAAAAAGGAATGAAATCTTGCCATTTGTAACAACATGGATAGACCTAGAGGGTATAATGCTAAGTGAAATAAGTCAATCGGGGAAAGACAAATACCATATAATTTCACTCATTTGTAGAATTTAAGACAAAGCAAAAGAACAAAAAATAAAATAGATGCACCCAAAATAAGACTCTTAACTCTAGAGAACAAAGTCATGGTTACCAGAGGGGAGGTGGGTGGGGGTGGGTGAAATACGTGATGGGGATTAAGAGTATACTTATCATGATAAGCACTGAGTAATGTATAGAATTGGTGAATCACTACACTTTATACCTGAAACTCATATAACACTGTTAACTATACTAAAATTATAATTTAAAAAATACAAAGAGCTTTCAGAGTAAGCTAACTACAAAGAATACCTGCATAAACAGATATCTGAGATAAATTCAATTGGTATCTCTTGAATAACTTCTCCTGAAAGAAATGATTTATTTTGGGGGTTAATAAAGATGTTTGCTTAGTGTTGTTATTAAATGGCATAAAGGAAATAACAAAATAACTGTACAAGGGAATGTCACACATTCTTTAAAAAGTTTTGTTAAGTTTTATGACTCAATTTCCTACTGTCAATAAAATAACAGACCATCCTTTTTGATAAAAAAAGGAAATTCATATGGAAAATAATTTTTAAAACAATGATAAAATATATAAGAAAAATCATAAACAACAAGCTTACCCCTACAGGAGCTAGAAAAAGAACAAACAGGGGCGCCTGGGTGGCTCAGTCATTAAGCATCAGCCTTCAGTTCAGGTCATGATCCCAGGGTCCTGGAACTGAGCCCCACATCGGGCTCCCTGCTCATCAGGAAGCCTGTTTCTCCCTCTCCCACTCCTCCTGCTTGTGTTCGCTATCTCTCTCTGTCAAATAAATAAATAAAATCTTCAAAAAATTAAAAAAAAAAGAAAAAGAACAAACAAAGCCAAAGCTAATAGAAGAAATAATAAAGATTAGAGCAGAAGGAAATGAAATAGAGACTAAAGAAACAATAAAAAAGCCCAATGAAACCAAGGGCTGGTTCTTTCAAAAGATAAACAAAATTTGTAACTCTTTAGATAAAGTTATCAATAAAAAGGAGGACTCAAATAAATAAAAGAATAATAAAAATGTAAATTATTGCTGTCATAAATAAATAAATAAAACCAGAAATGAAGCAGAAACACTACTGACACCACAAAAACACAAAGAAGTAGAAGAGAATATTACGAAAAAGTATGTGCCAAATATTAGACAACCTAGAAAAAATGGATAAATTTTTAGAAACATACAATCCTCCAAAACTGAACCAGGAAGAAAGAGAAAATCTGAACAGACCAATTACTAGTAATAAAACTGAATCAGTAGTAATAAAAGCTCCCTACAAAAGTCAGAACCAGTCCAGCATTACCCTGATGCCAAAACCAGATAAAGAATGTACAAAAAAAGAAAACCACAGGCCAATATTTCTAGTGAATATACATGCAAAAATAGTTAACAAAATATTAGCAAACTGGTATCAACTATATATTAAAAGGATCATTCAACGTAATCAAGTGAGATTTATTCCAGGGATGCAACAGTGGTTCAACATTTGCAAATCAATCAACGTGATACATCATATCAACAAGCGAAAGGATAAAAACCATATGATCATCTCTGTAGATGTAGAAAAAGCATCCTACAAAATACAACATCCATTCACGATAAAAACTCTCAACAAAGTGGGTTCAGAGGAAACATCCCTTAAAAAAATCCACAGCTAACATCATACTCAATGGTGAAAAACTGAAATATTTTCTGTAAGATCAAGAGAAAGACAAGGATGTCCACTCTCACCACTTTTATTCAACATAGTACTGGAAGCTTTACTTTTAGCAATCAGACAAGAAATAAAATCATCCAAATTGGTAAGGAAGAAGTGAAACTTTCATTATTTGCATATGACATGATACTACATATAGAAAACCCTCAAGATTCCACCAAAAAATGACTAGAATAAATGAATTCAGTAAATTTCTAGGATACAAAATTGATAGAAATCTGTTGCATTTCTATACACTTATAATGGAGTAGCAGAAAGAGAAATTTAAAAAACAATCCCATTAACAATTGTACCAAAAAGAATAAAATACCTAGGAATATATTTAACCAAGGATGTGAAAGACTTAACCGACAGAATGGGAGAAAATATTTGCAAATGACATATCAGATAAAGGGCTAGTATCCAAAATCTATAAAGAACTTATCAAACTCAACACCCAAAGAACAAATGATCCAATCAAGAAATGGGCAGAAGACATGAACAGACATTTTTCCAAAGACATCCAAACGGCCAACAGACACATGAAAAAGTGCTCAACATCGCTCAGCATCGGGGAAATCCAAATCAAAACCTCAATGAGATACCACCTCACACCAGTCAGAATGGCTAAAATTAACAAGTCAGGAAACGACAGATGTTGGCGGGGATGTGGAGAAAGGGGAACCCTCCTACACTGTTGGTGGGAATGCAAGCTGGTGCAACCACGCTGGAAAACAGGATGGAGGTTCCTCAAAGAGTTGAAAATAGAGCTATCATAGGATCCAGCAATTGCACTACTGGGTATTTACCACAAAGATACAAATGTAGGGATCCGAAGGGGTACGTGCACCCCAATGTTTATAGCATCAATGTCCACAATAGCCAAACTGTGGAAAGAGCCAAGATGTTCATCGACAGATGAATGGATAAAGAAGATGCGGTATATATACACAATGGAATATTATGCAGCCATCGAAAGGAATGAGATCTTGCCATTTGCAACGACGTGGAGGGAACTGGAGGGTGTTATGCTGAGTGAAATAAGTCAATCAGAGCAAGACATGTATCATATGACCTCACTGATATGAGGAATTCTTAATCTCAGGAAACAAACTGAGGGCTGCTGGAGTGGTGGGGGATGGGAGGGATGGGGTGGCTGGGTGATAGACATTGGGGAGGGTATGTGCTACGGTGAGCGCTGTGAATTGTGCAAGACTGTTGAATCACAGATCTGTACCTCTGAAACAAATAATGCAATATATGTTAAGAAAAAAAAGAAGAAGATAGCAGGAGGGGAAGAATGAAGGGGAGTAAGTCGGAGGGGGAGACGAACCATGAGAGACGATGGACTCTGAAAAACAAACTGAGGGTTCTAGAGGGGAGGAGGTGGGGGGATGGGTTAGCCTGGTGATGAGTATTAAAGAGGGCACATTCTGCGTGGAGCACTGGGTGTTATGCACAAACAATGAATCATGGAACACTACATCAAAAACTAATGATGTAATGTATGGTGATTAACATAACAATAAAAAACTAAAAAAAAATGTCCCTACTGCCCAAAGCAATCTGCAGATTTAATATAATCTCTATCAAAATACCAACAGACTTTTTCACAGAACTAGAACAAATAATCCTAAATTTCTATGGAACCGCAAAAGACTTCAAATAGCCAAAGCAATCTTGACAAAGAAAAACAAAACTGAAGTATCACAATTCCAGATCTCAAGATATACTACAAAGCTGTAGTAATCAGAACAGTATGGTACTGGCACAGAAATACAGACACATAGAGAATGGAACAAAATAGAGAGCCCAGAAATAAACCCATGCCTATATGGTCAATTAATCTATGACAAAGCAGTCAAGAATATACAATGGGGAAAAGGCAGTTTCTTCAACAAATGGTGTTGGGAAAACTGGACAGCTACATACAAGAAAGAAACTGGACCACTTTCATACACCACACACAAAAATAAACTCAAAATAGATTAAAGACCTAAATGTGAGACCTGAAACCATAAAACTTCTAAAAAAACATGGGCAGTATGTTCTGCACACTGCTTTTAGCAACATATTTATGGATATGTCTCCTGAGGCAAGGGAAACAAAGGCAAAAACAAACTATTGGGACTACACCAATATAAAAAGGTTTTACACAGCAAAGGAAAATACCAACAAGACAAAAAGTCAACCTATGAATAGGAGAAGATATTTAAAAATAATTTCTCAATAAGAGGTTAATATCCAAAATATATAAAGGATTCATTCAACTCAACACACACACACACACACACACACACACACACACACACACACACACAATCTGGTTAAAATTGGGCCTGAATAGAAATTTTTCAAAGAAGACATAACAGATGGCCAACAGACACTCAACATCACTAATCATCAGGGAAGTGTAAATCAAAATCACAATGAAATATCACCTTACAGCAGTCAGAATGACCAAAATCAAAAAGACAGGAAATAACACGGGCTGGCAAGGATGTGGAGAAAAGGGACCCCTCACACACTGCTGGTGGGGGAATGTCAACTGGTGCTACCACTGTGGAAAACAGTATGGAGGTTCTTCAAAAAATTCAAAATAGAAATACCACACAATCCAGTAATCTCATTATTTGGTATTTACCCAGAGAAAAGGAAAACACTAAGTGGAAAAGATATACACACCTTTTGTTCACTGCAGCATCATTTACAATTAACCAAGATATGGAAGCAATCTAAGTGTCCATCGCTAGATGAATGGATAAGGAATATATGGTATGGATTGAAATGGAATATTACTCAGCTATAAAAAAGAAGATCTTGCCATTCACAACAACGTGGATGGACCTAGAGGGTGCTGTAGTAAATGAGATAAGCCAGGCAGAGAAAGACACATGTGATTTCACTTATATATAGAACAAAAAAACAAAACAAACAAACAATACAGACTCATAAGTCCAGATGGCTGATGTTTATCAGAGGGGGGAATAGGGGAAATGGGTGAGTTAGGTGAAGCCAGTTAAGAGGTACAAACGTCCAGTTATAATATAAATAAACCACGGAGATGAACGTACAGCCCACGGCACATAGCCAATAATACCGCATGCATGTTGCACAGTGATGGGTGGTAACAACAGTTTGTAGTGAGCACTGGCTAATGTACAGAAGTGTCCAAGCACTATGCTGTGCGTCTGAAATATAACATTGACTATCCACTATACTTAAAGAATAAAATTTTTTTTTAAAAAGTGATTACTTGATGATGGGCAAATCTTTGTACTCAGAAGATATTCACTAATGATCCATCCACAGGTGAATCCACTGTTTCACCCATCCATGAAGAAAACAGATTTTAGAAATTTGTACTTAAGGTTCTCTTAGAGCAATTGACTTTGTTTCCTGTGGAAATGCCCCTCTCTCTCTACATAACACTTTCCTGACAAGAACCCCAACTTGGGCTACGTCCACCTCTCTGCCTACTCCACCCACACCCAGACAGCTTAGCATGACTGGTCCTCCTCTATATACATGAGCACAGCTCCCTCCGGGAGGCTGCAGGGCTGCACAATGCCAAGTCCATGCACCCCCCACACTTCCAACACCTCTGCTCTTAACCTTGCTCCCACATGATGACTTGGTCTTATTCCTCACTGAGAACACAGAAGCAGTGAGAACTTGCATGCCTCCTGTTGGCATCTGGGCCACTGCCCCGCCATCCAGATGCACTCTCCATGTTCCTGTCTAAGAGCATCTCCTGGACGGATCCTATCCTCTTGCCTACTCAAAGATATGAGCTCCAGCAGTTCTTCCTTTGCTTTCCTACAAGTCCTCCTTTGCCCCTCTCTACTGGATTTTTCTCATCAACACATAAATATGCTGTTAAACCTTCCAACCTAAAAATACAACAGAAAACCAACTCTCTTTCAACCCTGTGCTCACCCATCCTGCAGCTACAGCCCCTCGCTTTCTTGTACTCCCCTTTATAGCTCAATTCCTTGAAAGAGATGGAGTGTCCACTTCCCTTCTCCCGGTCTTTCCCAACATACTTCACTCAGGTTTTTGCCTGCACTGTACCAGTGAGACAGCTCTGGACAAGCTCTCCAATGACTTCCAACCATCCTAAGCCAAATGCTCAATCTCAGGCCTCTTTGTACATGATTCTCTGGCAGCACCGGATACAGTCAAGCTTGAAATACCTTCTTTTCTCATATCTGCAACCTCTGAAGTTACAAGTGTTGCAGGACTCCATACAGAACTTCTTTTCTCTATCTACACATTCTCTGTGATGTCATCCACTCTTGGGGCTTTAAATACCATCCACATGGTAATTTAGTAGAATTTAGTCTGCCCCAAATCAAGCTCATGTCTTCCCAAATCTGTTCCCCCTGGAGTCTTCCCCAATCAGTAAATGAAAACTCTATCCTTCCAGTTACTCAGGTCAGAATCCTAAGATTCATCCCTGACTTTTCTCCTTCTTGGATTGATCTACATCCAACCCACCAACAAACAGTGTTGGTCTGACTTCAAACTATATGAAGATTGCAAACACTTCTTACCACCTCCACTTCTACCACCGGTCCCAGTCACCCCCAGGCCTTGTCTAGATTTATTGCAACACTTCCCTGGTCTCCCTGCTTCCACTGTTGTCTCTCTCTGGTCTGTTCTCAACACAGCAGCCAGGATGATGGTATTGTAAGTCAGATCATGTCACTCCCGTGCTAAAAACCCTCTAAAGAGTAAAAGACAAGGTTCTTCTACTGGCCTGTGAGGCCTTACAGGAACTGGTCCTCTCCATTTGATTTCACCTTCTGGTGCACTCCCCTTGCTGACTCTTCCAGTCACAGTAGCCCTATAGCCCCACTACTATTTCTCCAACCCATCAGCCACACTGCTGTCCTCAGTTCCTTTTGCCTGAAATCGTCTTCCCTTATGGAGGCAGGGCTCACTCACTTCCCCTAGGTCTCTGCTCCACTGTCACCCCTGGTCAAATTAGAGGGGCCTTACCTGAGAAAATATAAGTAGCAATTCTATCAATCCCTTGCATTCCCTTCCCCCTGATTTTTTCCATAGCACTTACTACCACCATTTGATACATATTAACTGTTTATTAGTTCACTGTCTTTATCTTCTCTCACCAGAATTCATTTCAATGAGGGCAGCTACACTGTGTTTTTTGTTCACTGCTATGTCCACAGACTCTAAAACTATACCTGGTCCGTTGCAGGCATGGACATATGTACTGAATGAATGAAATGCAAGTAAAACTGTTTCCATAAAACTAAGAAATTCACATTAATTTAGTCTTAGAACACTGCATTGGTTGTATCTCTTATGACATAAATTAATTTTGGGGATTTTCTCTTACCCATTGGTTAACACTGCTGATCTGTGCCATGTAGTAGTGTAAAAACTGGGTTGTCTTTTCCCACATCACGTAAGAGCTGCCAAGAAAAGCCAAATCCCAAATGGGTCTCAGAGAGGGATCAATGTGTCCATGACTGTCTGAGAGGAAGAAAAAAAAAAAAGGACATTTTCCTTATGGCATTTTGGAGACACAATTTCGTATGTTTCAGGAATGTAAGCTCAGCCACATCAGTCCTCTCTTACAGCAAGGCCTTGTGCTGGACACGATTTGTTCTTATCTGTTTCTGCATCATATGCAGATTTATGTGCTTCAACATGTGCTTTCGGAGTAAAGGTACTATAAAAGAATTAAGGGCTCTTTGCTGTACCGTATTAATGCAAAGTAACAGCTATGATACTCAAAGTTAATCTAAAGTCTTGTTAGTTGAGAAGTATTTTTAAATTAGATTGAAAAGTCTATCAATTCTCTTCTCCACATTACCTTCCGGTCCGGGTCTGCAGTCCTTGCAACGAATGGTCTTTACCAATTGCCAAATGTCTGTCCTTCTCTGATCATTGGCTTTAAAGCTAATCAATGAATTGGCAGTATCTCTGTTACTGATTTTGAACGCATGAAGAAATAAAGTGAGTTTTTTCTGTGCTATTGTTTTTGGAACCGCAGTCCTTTTATTTCAGCGTACACCCCTAGAAACCTACTGCATATCAGACACTGCTAGAGGTAGGGATACAATGATAAGAAATTACCTTTTGTGACTTTTAGGAACTCAAATTTTAGCCCATAATTAATTTATGAGATAACTGTTCACGGACCATCATTTTATGCAATTTGGTGGAGATATTCTTAGTTTAAATAAAGGCTCAATAACAGTATAATATGTGAGGAACAGGAACAAACTTATTAGGAAACTAATCCTTCTTGGAAAAATAATCTTTAGCACAGATTCTTCTCCGTCCTGGTGGAACCTGACTTGGCTGGCTTACAATGATGGTCGATTCAAGATGCTGCGAGAGCCCCGAAGATGGGTCCCTACCCTGCACTTGTTGACGCTGCAGAAACACAGCTGATACCTTCCTCAAGAGGAGGAGGACCAAAATGCCGACAGAGCACAGGGAAGGGAGAGGTTTCTTTGGGCTGGAGAAGTCTGCGGAAAGCTTCACAGAGAGGAGGTTTGAGCTGAGCCTCGGACTCCTGTGCTGTATGTGGGGGTGGGAGTGAGAGAGAGTGAGAGCTTCCTTCATCCAGCTACCATCACAGGCTTCACCTGACATGCCACTGTGAGCTCACCAAAGCCCACCGCTAGCAGGCAAGTTCATTACACGAAATGCTGGGAATAACGGGACAGCTGAACCTAAAAATGTGGACAGCACCGCTAGAGAATCACTCAGGTGGCCGGACCTGGGCCGGCTCTTCCCAGGTCTTCAGTCTTGTTCTCTGTAGTGTACGTGGGCTCATCTAAAGGACGCTTGTAAATTCATTAGAAAAGTGAAAATTGTACTCATCATAAAAACCAGAGGATCACTTTTTTAGGGGAAAAACAGTGTGGAGCAAGGATATCCTGAAACGGATTAAATGGTCTCACCTATCAGTTGTAGAGAACGCTGCCTGACGGAGCCCAGAGCCCCCGATCGACTACACACTGAACTGAGGCTGCTGAGATCCGAACTGGCCAATCCAAGGACAGCTCCACAGTTCTGACTCACTTTTGTCTAAAACCAAACCTTTCCAGTTTTAATAATTTTGTGTACACAGATAGGCTATAAATAGTACCATTATATGCCACCACTGAACTTAAAGTGACAACAGAAGTTGTAAACTGTTAATAAAAAGGTGTCCTCTATTAAAGAAGTTTTTGGAACTTCATGCCACACTAAGTTAGATTGTTACAGAATGATCCTTGTGGGCATGGAGGACTTATTAACTGAACATAAGGCAGTTTACCTTCACTACTAAAAACTGTCCAAAGTCTAGTGATCCTATAGCAAATATTCAAAGAAAAGGTCTTATACAATTTCTAAAATTTGTGTTTTAAGGAGAATATATAAAATCTTATTTCCCCACCTAATGCAAAAGGGGGGAAAATTCCTAAATAACTGTAGGTTGTAAGCATCAGTCATTATCCCATTTATTTCAGACAGTATTAAATATAAGCAAATTCTACTACAACGTAAGATTTTGAATGTCCCTCATAATTCTTTGGAACAGGATTTAAGCTGAGTCGTCAGAGAGTTACTATGAGAAACATCCAAGCTTCTAAATTTTAGAAAGGCAAGGAGCAGTATTCTGCCTGCAGGTTTTTAAGACTACTTAGTCTCGACAAATGGAGGGGGCACAGATGCACTCAGGAGTGGAGACCACAGGTCCTCCATGTGGACATGGGTCCGTTATAGTCACTAGCAAATGTCCCTCGCAAAGGAGGGAGCTGGAGAGAGTGTGGGATGTCGAGTGCTACAGCGGTCAGATGTCAAGCTTAATATCCAAGCACAAGTCCAGAGATGACTTTTGTGGTTTTGCAAATTGGATTTGCCAGTAAGTGCTGAGTCTCAACTCTGCCCACACACACACTGAATAGTACTGAGCATCAGAAAAAATGAGCCCTGCTTCACTTCAGCTGAGTCACTTCGGAGCGCAGGGCTCATTTCTTATTAAAGACGGCACCGCTGCCCATTAGCTCGACCTAAATGAGACAAACTTGATTCCGCGGCAGCCTCCCAGCAAGGCCCCGAGGCTGGCTCGCCCAGCCCTGCACCCAAGTCTGCAGTGGGCCCCGTGGGGGTCTGGCGATGGTGTCTCATCACATAAATTTCCAAGGCCAACAGCACAAATCTTTAGAAATGTCGCCTCAGGCTTCTGGACTCAGCCCAGAAAACTGCCCCCCACCCCACCCCACCCCACCCCACCCCATTCTGATCCTGCGGCAACTCTACCTCTTCTTTGAAAGTTGAGCTCTTGCCCTGACCCTTGCCTGGGATGGGAAGTGGGGAGATTAGAAGGGCACAGAGAGCTCTTGATGGAGTTACCATTCTGTCCTGGAGATGAAGAACAGGAAAATGAGACTTCCGAGTTCTGTTTGAATAATGAGGTGTACCACATTCTGTAGATGAATTAAAGTGCCACTTTGGGGATAAAAATATAAATGATAATTCTATTTAAGATTCAGTCATTACATACATTTCCTAATACAGAAATTCCAGACACTAGTTCGTACCAGGTATGCTGACTACATCCAACGGGGTTTTAAGTTGCTTCATGTGCGTGTAAAGCAGGTAATCCTCTTGTTGTCTTTTGTTCTTCTCAATGAGCCGTGTACAAGTTACATTAATGGCCGGTCTGGGTTTCTGATTCCTGAAAAACACTCGAGCAGAACATTTCCCCAAACGTTCCTCACCAGCCTGAAATAAAGATTTTGGAATTAAACAGAATGGCTACTTATCACTCCCCACTGACCCCAATACAGAGGTACACACAGGGTTGAGAAGTTCCTCATATGTGGCAGGACGCATTGGCATCAATATAGATGCAAGTGGTCTTGGCTTTATGGAAAGTGATTTTTGTGCTCACAGCTGAATACAAAAGTCCTTCACTATTTGCTGTCATTTAAACTCCTGCTTTCTGACGATGCCCTTATACAGTAATGCTGGGCATATTCGAAAGAAAGATAAGATTGTTGATGTCTGTTGAGTACTGCTTGGTTCAAACCTCAAGGACAGTAGGTACTTTACTCTCTGCTGTGGACCAACATAATGCTTAGCTGGACCTCAAACTTGCTAACTTGAACCAAAAGATGAAGCTGGTTCCCCTTAACAAAGCTGACATCCTCATACTGCCTTATGAATTCAGTTCTCTCATACCAACTTTACAGATTAAGATACTGAAGTCTAAGGAGGAACTTACTCCAAGGTCTCACAGCTAGTAAATGCTAAGCCAGGAATTGAGCTCACGTCTGTCTGATGCCAAAGCCCTAGCCCTATACTAACTCCATCTCTCTACTCCAAGATCTAATCTGGAAGGAATGGAGGCAGATGTCACCCAAAATAGACCAGTCCAAGGGATGTTTGTTTGCATTTGTATTTAAATGCAGACATACTGAGTATTCTGGGATCACCCTCACTTTTCTTCCAATCCAGAGACACCTGGAGGTAGACAGCTGGATGCTTCAAGTAAACATTAAATGCATGACTCAACCATAGGCTTCTCCATCCTCATAGGTCACAAATTCCTTACCTCAACAACAACAACAAAAAGGCCAGAATCTATTCCCAGAAAAGTGCACGTATGCTCAGACCCTCACCACTGAGCCTAGAATTGGCGGAAGTTCATGGGCCTTTGTCATGGCCCCACCCAAACCCTTCCATGGGCCCCTAGTTAAGAACTCCTGTTACCAAGTGGTTGATTGAGCAGTTCAGTTCTTTTCACTTTTACAGTCATTGAAACTGGATGACAACAACCAAAAAGAAACATTAAACAAAAAAGCCCACAAGGAAACAAATTTTAATTAAAGTTGGATCTGCTTCATAAGTCCATGTCTAGCACTAACTCAAAAAACTGAAGTATGCTTTCCAATGGGAGGCTCTTCCTCCTGTGAGTGCTACTTCGAATGAGAGGAAGTTTCAGTAGTGCATTAAAATCCTAATCATTAGCCGCAACACAGAACGTGAAGGGGGCATCCCAGAAGAGGCTTATCAAAGGCAGAATAGAGACCTGGCACACAATTTCCTTTGATGTCTAAGCCATTTCCAGGAAAGAGAAAAGGAAGTGGGTATTGTCCCCTTTTGCTTTCCTTTTTGCCCCCACCCCACCCCAAAACAGCTCCACAGAATCAAAGCGAAGCACTCTCCTCATCCTCTGAAATGGAACATTTCAATTAGCTAGTTGTGCTCTTCACAGAAACACTGTTAGTCAAAATAATCTAGTAATTGTTTCCCCTTTAGCTTTAATCTAACACTTTCAGTTTGTAACACTAGAAATCAAAGGGGTCTTCCTTATGCTTTAAGAAAAGGTTTAATTCTTAGGTGAAGTAGCAAAGTCAGAATACACCGTTATCTTGTTAGCACTTGTTTCTGTGTACTGGTAAGCATTCTTCCAGAAGCCTCCCTCTGGGCTGGGGGCTGGGGGTCATGCCTTTCCTTCGGAAGCTCTGCCCCCCGAGATACTTGAATGTGATGCTGCCCGCTTTGACTCACGCACCACACAAAGAGCATCTGGGCTGGTCTCCATCTAAGTTCCAGCTACTGACTCCCAACTCAGCCCAGCACATGGCAGTTCATCTGGCTCTCATTTGTGTATGAGTCTTCTGTTTACTCTCTTCCTAAGAATGGGTAAAGGAAACTTGGCAACCATGACCTGGCTTGGTCAGGATCGTAGAGGCATTAATAATGCCTGTGGCATACATTGGTACTGCTCTGTGTT
Organism: Callorhinus ursinus; assembly: GCF_003265705.2. Classification (NCBI taxonomy): domain Eukaryota; kingdom Metazoa; phylum Chordata; class Mammalia; order Carnivora; family Otariidae; genus Callorhinus; species Callorhinus ursinus. The sequence goes on along the minus strand of NW_027397063.1, from coordinate 95,548,398 downwards.
TTACAGAATACTTTTGTACGGGAGCTCCTGGAATCAGCCTCATAGGATGCCAGCCTGCTAACGAGAAATGTCAACAGCTGACAGGAAGAGGAACGGGTTGACATTTGGGAGTGAGTCATTCTAAGCATTCAGAGGTGCTAGAAGGGGTACCAAAGGGACTGCGAAATTCCCTCCCAGGGGCAAAGGAAGGAGGGGATGGTGGCTCTGGGGACTGTTTTAAATGCAACCCTGCATAAGGCCATGAAGTTGAAGGAGTTCCATCGTGGGTTCCTGTTAGTTCTGTTCTTCAATACTTTTTTTTTTTTTTAAGATTTTATTTATTTGACAGAGAGAGCACAAGCAGAAGGAGAGAGAGGGAGAAGCAGGCTCCCCGCTGAGCAAGGAGCCCAATGTGGGACTTGATCCCAGGACCCTGGGATCATGACCTGGGCCGAAGGCAGCCGCCCAACCGACTGAGCCACCCAGGCATCCGTATGTTCAAAAGCATAAAAAAACCAAACCAGAGGCTAACCTCCAGGTCACTATATATTCAGATTTTCACTTTTTAAAAAAAATAAACCCACATGAGCTGCTAATTTGGATACTTCACCAATTATGGCAGCTTACCTCTGGGTTATAGTGATCTGTGGTAAACACCAGGTCAACTTGACATTCCTTCTTTGGATTAACCTGAAACATAGAAACAGAATCTTAGCCTAGTAGAAGCTCTGTTAACATCTTCCTATTGAAGAATCACTCTCATGGGATAGCATGGCATGCAAATGGTAGCTGTAGCATTTATACCGGAATGAAATCAGTCATTTTTTGCAAGGGAAAAGATCTCAAATTTTGGTCTGATCATGATATTCTGCTTGCTAGTGGGACACGTACTCACAAAGGGGAGTTCAGAAAGGGAAATGGTTGTATCGAGGGGGCCAGTTGGCTTTGGGAGAGCAGGCACGTGCAGGCCAGGCTGGGAGGGAGCGCCTCTCCCTGCCCCTCCCCAGGCAGCTGTGCATCCATGCACCTGGGAGGGCGCTGGCCCGGGAGAGCCCTCATGCTGCTCACGGTCATGGTCAACAGGGAAGACGGCAGCAATGGCGTACCCCATTATAGATAATGGGTTTTCAGATGCTGGTAAATGCAGAAGGGGGGATGGGCATTAGTGGCTACTTTCACTAAGGTGGCCAAGGAGAACACCCTGAGGAGGACGCCTCCGCTCCAACACACAGTAGGGAAGCAGCCACCCCCAGACCCTGGGGCAGAGGGGACCTGGCGCTGAGGCCGGAGGTCTAGGATAGGAGGGAGTACCGACACGGAAGAGCCTCAGATGTGTGGCCTCTCCCTCCCTGGCAGCTTCACCAGCGGGTGTACTTCTAAACTCTGGAAATGCACGTGTAGCCTTTTAAACTTGTCATCGATTCCAATGCATTGTTTTAGACCTGACAAAGCCATATCGCTGAGGCCATTTCAACTGTTTAGAAGAACTTCATGCTATTTGCCATCAAGTTGGAAACATCGATTTTCTTTGAATCTTAGCCCAGGAACCCAACAACCAAACAAGATAGTTTTTTTTTTTTTAAAGATTTTACTTATTTATTTTGACAGAGAGAGAGAGACACAGCGAGAGAGGGAACACGAGCAGGGGGAGTGGGAGAGGGAGAAGCAGGCTTCCCGCTGAGCAGGGAGCCCGATGCGGGGCTCGATCCCAGGACCCTGGGATCATGACCTGAGCCGAGGGCAGACGCTTAACGACTGAGCCACCCAGGCGCCCCACAGGATAGTTATTTTAAATAGGCCAGATACTATCTATTCCTATTTTAGATTCTTAAACAATTGTGGAAAGCTGGAGAACGGAGGGCTAGGATTCTCTGGCAATTATTTATGCAAAGAATATTTAAACATGTGAATGTAGAGATGTCACTGTGAGGGGGGAGGGGGAGGGGCTGAGGGGCGGGGAGCACCCAGAGCACACCGCAGGGGCAGTTTGCTTAGGACTCATTTTCGATCTTGAAAAAGTTCTGGTGTAAGCTGAAACACAGATTTCGATTTACAGAAGTCACACGCCCAAGTCTGACTTCTCCCTCATTCACTGTTCGCCACCTACCCTGCCAAGCACGGTGTGGGGGATGGGACAAGGAGAAATAGAACATCAGTCCAGCCTTAGCAGAGATTCCCTTCTACTGTGGCAACAGGCAAGTCACTAGAGACAGAGTGTGCTCATCAGTGTGGCCGAAAGCTGCACGTGTGCAGGGTGCTAAGTGTAGGGAGGCTACAGCAAGGGAGGCCTGAACGAGTTCTTTGAGGGGCAGGTACTGGCTGGGCAAGGGTGTGGGAATAGAGTATAGGGCCTGGCATTCCAGGGGAGGCAATGAAGCTGGAGAAAAGGCTGTGTGGGGAGAATGGCACAAAGTCATGGAAAGGTTTTTTTTTTTTTTTTTTTAAATGAAGAGGACTTGGAACTTGATCCTGAACTCAGAGAGGGAGGGAGGCCCCAGTAAACATAACTACAACACTTACGGTGTTAGAAGGATAAGATATGGCATTAAAAGGGCTTAGACAGGGTCAGGGTAAAAGTTCAATGTATGGTCACTATTTTTATCATTAGTAAAATCTACAGACAGAGAGAAAGAACTATGCTTGCTGGAAATTAGAGTCTGGCCCAAGTTCAGGCTAGGGAGGAAGGGCAACACGGACTCAAGTTTGCTTTCACTTTGGTTTACTCCTGCCTAAAGCTCCCAATGAGTGGTTAACAGGTTTGAGATTTGCACCAGAGTCACTGGATAAGGCTCTCCATGGCCTCAGTCTCCGAGACTCCTGAAGTTTGGGGGTCTTTGCTTCCCGAGTCAAAGGAACACAAGGAATGGTGGGCTTGCTGCCTGTGACTCCCACACCACACTGGGACCGACCAAGAACTAGTACTCACAGAAGGCAGCCCCTCTGCTTGCCTGTAGGTTCTAAGGCTTGAATCACTTGTTGTACCAGCCCTGGGGCCCTCTCACCTGCTACATGCAGGACCTTTGCTTGCATCCACTTCAAGGCCCCCCCTGAGTGTAGGCCTCCTACACAGGAGTCAGGGACCCGCTCAGGCTGCTAGTTGGGGGGTGGGCAGGATGGGTTGTGTGACCATTCGTGAGGTGAGAAGGGGGAAGCAGAGTTGGTAGGTACAATCTCTGGTGCCCAGGAGCAAGGGAGAGTAGTCCAGAAGGCAGCTGGATGTTACAGGAGATTCAGTGGAGTAGAGTGGTTGAAGCCACAGAATTGGATGCAACCCCCCAGGGAAGATCTACTTGTATGTACATAGAAAGGAATCCTGAGGACCACCAACCTTCATATCAATAATACATTGGGGGGGTGGTGGTGCTTATTTGCCATAGACAAGGGTTCACAAAAGTCTTCCTCATCCTTGATACAACTGGGTGTATTTTAAATAAACTACTTAGGATAGTATTTGAAAACACACAGAGGCAAAATGAAGTATCAGTACGTACTCTTTGTAGGGAAAGAAACAGAACTCGATTAACAAAGGCTGTGAGCTGAGTCAGAATGGAGACTGGCCTTTTGAAGAGTTATTTTCCTTGCTGATTTGATTTCCTTATTTTAATCAGGCACCCTTAAAAGCATGTACATTTTGTCCAAAATAAGATTTTTGTGTTTTGGGTTGTGCTTTATCAGTTATCAAGACGCAGAGCTTTTATCTCCCACAAGGGCCTCTCCCTTCTTCCTTGCCTGAGTCGCAAGCTCCTGTGAGGCGGCTTTGCGGGTCCTCCTGAGATAAGCCCCGTGAGCCGCACCCGCTCCGGGACAGTGTCTCGTTGCAGGACTGTCTTCCCCTCTGGCTGTCTTTGATTACAACTGTTCTGCAGTAAAGAGGCCTCGGCAATTCAACACCTGCCCCTGCGGGACTGGTGGAGCTCGGAGCGCTGTGCTAGGTGCTGGAACATGGGGCGACAGGACAGTGGTAGCCTGCACCCTCCGCAGGGAGAAGGACTTCAAAGAGAGCCCTGTGGGATTGAAGATTTGATTACAGATGACTGAAGAGCTAGGGAAGGATAACTGGAGGACTGATCCAGTCTCGGGACCGGGGAAGTGACCTCTAAACTGAACTGTGAAGATTAAGAAGGAATTGACTTGGGGGGTGGGGGGGACAGCGGTGCAGGCAAATCATTCCACGGGGAAGGAACAGTGGGGAGGAAGTTCCCTGAGGAGCTGCCAGTGGGGCCAGAGGGCAGAGAGACAGGCCAGGATAAGGAGGGGCCGCCTCGCAGGCGGTGGTAAGGGTTTTACCGTAAGAGAAGTAGGAAGCCACAGACAGGAGAGACTTTTAAAAGATCCCTCTAGCTGGAGTGTGGAGAGCTGGAGCTGGAGTGAGGAGGTGTCCAGAGCGAGCACAGGGCACAGAGACTGCAGGGGGCGAGCAGAGGGCCGTGGAAACGGAGAGAAGTATATGGTGGACAGCTGGAGGGCTACAGAAGGTAACACTAAACGTAATTCAAGGGCAGAGATACCCGCTAGAATGTAAGTTTTATATTAGGACATTATTACACCAACCATCATTTAAATGATGCTTCTATTTAGAGAACAACAGATACCCTAGTGGGTCTGTGCTGGGTACAGTTCTGAGCACTCCACGTGTCCTAACTATGCTAACAGAGCTCCAAAGTCCGGTTCAAACTCATGAGTAATCCTCTGACTAATGCAAATTAAAGAAGCCATGAGGTATCACTGTACAACTATCAGACTGGCAATAAATTAGAAAGTGGTTAGGGCCGACGGTGGGCCAGGTCTAGGGGCTGATGGAGAGTAGTCCAGTGCAGCCTGGCTCGGGGGCAGCCTGGCTGACGTGGTCACATCAAGCTTACATATGCCCTGCAAGCTAACAAACCCACCTCCGGGTACATATCCCAGAGAAACTGTGGCGCTGGTTCCAGGGGACTCACTGGCACCGCATGTGTAGTGGGAGCTGGAGGCAATCTGGTGTCCATCCCTGGAGGGTGGGCGGGTAAAATGGGGGTGCCAGCCACAGAGTGCCATTTGGGGGGGACAGGCAGCAAACTAGCTGACATACAGCAATGTACATAGATCCTTAAGGCTGTGAGTGAAAACAGAAACAGACAAAATGTATAGCATAAAACCATTTACAAAAAATTGTTTAAATAAAAGTTTGCACACAAACCCAACAGTATCTTTTATAAGAATACTGACAAACAGATGAATACACATCAGACTTTTTTGAGTGGTGGCCCATGGGAGGGTGGGGGGAATGGGAATGGGGATAAAAGAATAAATTCCAGAAGGAGCCTCCATGCACCAAAGACAAAAATGGTCCCCGAAATGAGGCATGGTCCTCCCTCAGCTTTGCACCTGGGACCAAGACCACATGAACAGGCTTTTAAAAAGATAAAAAGTCGGGGCGCCTGGGTGGCTCAGTTGGTTGGGCGACTGCCTTCGGCTCAGGTCATGATCCTGGAGTCCCGGGATCGAGTCCCGCATCGGGCTCCCTGCTCAGCGGTGAGTCTGCTTCTCCCTCTGACCCTCTTCCCTCTCGTGCTCTCTGTCTCTCATTCTCTCTCTCTCAAATAAATAAAATCTTTAAAAAATAAAAAGATAAAAAGTCATTTAAAAATCTTAAGTCTAAAGTAACTGAGCATGGATGTCTTGACCCCGTATCTTAGATTTAGGTCTTTTTTTCCCAGTTAGTGGGATTAGCTTTGAGGAGTGTGCTAAACAAATGAGACCTGGTTCCGAATCTAGAAGTTCTACTCCCGGGATGGAGCCAAACTCTCCAGGTCAGGTGGCCCTCCGTCTGTGCTGGCTCTTGGTTTGCTACAGCCGCATGGTGCAGAGCTAATCCATCCATTCATAGCTATTAAAAAAAAAAAAAACCAAACAACTAAGTAGATATTTTTTGAAAGAGCTTACTCTAGTTCTGGGAAAGGTGACAACAGTTCTGGCTTCCCTGAGGGAAGAAGTGTTCCTGGAATAGCAGGCCACGGTGCTTACACCCTTTCATCTCCCACCCCCGCCCCCAACTCCCAAAGTGTCCAAATGGGAGACAGATTAGGAAGTCTCATATCTGTTTCTTAAAACACAGCAAGAGGTACCGCACGCTGTTCTAATACTTTCCAGAATATTGGCGCTTTATATAAAAGAAAAGTCTGCAAACAAAGCAAATGACCGTGTGACTATATAACCTGAAGGGATGAATTAGTATCTCTTTGCTACAGATTTCTTTTTAATTATGTATAAAAGAGGATTTAGGGCTATCGCCTCAAACACAATGCTTTACAATCAGGGACCACTAATCATACGGATTATATTCTAATCTGGCTTCTGTGTGTGTTTTGTTTTCCAGGTTTCTTGGTTTTGCTCCCACTGGCTGCGAGGGAAGGCAGCCCCTTCCCATGTGCCCTTTCTACACGCCGATCCTCACAAGGAACGGGCTCTTAGGGGAATGAGCAGCACTTTTGATTTGGGGCTTCCCTTGCAGTAGGGAGGGAAACAGGCTGCTTTTAAAGTCCTGTTTGAGAAAGTGTTCAAAGGAAAGTGTACAAAGGATGACTGAACTCAATATATTAGATTTTGGGGGAGAGGGTAAGAAACATGCTCCTCACATCCTTAGCAAATCAATATCAAGCATTTATTTAATGCTTGTACATAAAGCATCCTGCTTAACCACAGGAAAAGAACAAACGATAAAGCTAGAATACATATAATGGGCTCTTGCTACATGCTTCTTGTGGTTCTACACAGTGCCTGTGGATTAGCACATCCCCGCCGAGAGCCGTTTGAAGTAGATACTATCATTGCCCCATTTTAAGGATGAAGAAGTGGAGTCAACCACCCCAAGTCACAGAGCTAGTAAGTAATAAAGCCTGGCTTCAGACGGCTGCTCGGCCCTTCTATGGCACAGAAGCTGTAAGACAGAGCCAGCAACCTCTGAGAGAGGGTGGAAAGAAAGCTGTTGAATGCGTGCATGGGGCGGGGGGGGGGGGGGGGGGAGACTGACGGTGCTTATAACCATGGTACCTGCAGACAGGACCACCCAAACCTTCTGGAAGGAGCCGGCCAGGCATGTGTATCAGTTTCCTAGGGCAGCTGTAACCAAGTACCACAAAACGGGTGCCTTAACAGAAATTGATACTCTCACAGGTGTGAAGGCTAGAAGTCCAAAATCAAGGTGTTATCAGGGCTGTGCCCCCTTGCGACTCTGGGTAGAATCCCTCCTTGCCTCTCCCCGCCTTCTGGTGATGGCTGGCAGTCCTGGACGTTTCCATGGCTTGCAGCTGCAGCATTTCAACCTCTGCTCCGTCTTTAGGCGGCATTTTTCTCTCATGTGGTCTTCCTCTAAGGACATCAGTCATTGGATTTAGGGCCCAAGCTAACCCAGTATGGCCTCATCTTAACCTGATTACATCTGCAGAGACTATTTCTGGGCAAGGTCAGGATCACAGGTGCACGGGTTAGGACTTCAGTGTATCTTCTTTGATGGTTGATGGCACAACAACCCCCAACAGCATGAAAGTGAAGACGATCTGAGATTTTGTAAGGAGCCTCGGATGTGTTATTTCAGGCGAGGCATAAAGGGGAGCATGAGCCAGTGCAGGTGAGGAAATCTCCAGGGAGGACCGGGACTGAGAAAAGCCGAGAGAAAGGGAGAGGCGCCTGGCACAAGGAAGGAGGTGAGCAGCCAGGTTGGGAGGTCCTCGAGTTAGTGGAAGGATATACTTGGAGTGAAGGTTAAGATGGTGGATTGGGGCAACAGAATCTCCTGGAGGGCCTCCTGAAACACAGTGTGGTGGGCCTTCCCTCCAGAGTTTGGGGTCAGCAAACTGAGGGCCGGCCCTGGGAATCTGCATTTTAAGGAGTTCCAAGTGGCTCTTCTGCTGCTGGTCTGGGGACCACCATTTGAGACCTTCTCCCGAGGTGCTGGGTGGAACGGCTGAAGTTCTGAGGGAGGGGTAGAAATGACAAGTAGCTCCAGTGACCATCACTAGCATACAGCTGACTGAGAGTCTGAGGACACGACAATCCTGAGGGCCCAAGGCTTTCGTGAGGACTGACTGAAATGGAGGAACGTAATTCAAAGTTTGGTTGACAGTGTCTTTGGCAGTTAGGTCATGGGGCCTCAGGAGGTTAAGGTGGCAGGTCTAGCCCCTGCTTCAGGGAGTGCAGTCAATAAACTCCATGGCAACCCAGCACGGGCTCTTGGGCAAGCAGGAACATTTGAAGGTGGCACTCTGGACTTTAACAGTTCAAATACATACAATGTTGAAGAAAATTCACTCCTAGCTTCCTATTACATGGAGAGCTACTTGGCCACGTAAAGACATTTATATATGCATCAAGAAGTTAAAACTGGGGCGCCTGGGTGGCTCAGTCAGTTGAGCATCCGACTCTTGGTTTCGGCTCAGGTCGTGATCTCAGGGTCCTGGGATGGGGAGCCCCACATCAGGCTCTACGCTCAGTGGGGAGTCAGTGTGAGGATTCTCTCGCTTGCTCACTCTGTCCCTCTGCCCCTCCCCCCACTCATGCATGTGCTTTCTAAAATAAATGAATAAATGAAATCTTTCAAAAATTAAAACTAAATTTAAAAAAGAAGTTAAAACTGCCCATTCTAATAGCACCTCTACAAAGTCATGGCTTATTTTCAGTAAACAGCTGTTTACTGTAAAATGTAAAGGTTTCTTTTCATGTCAACGGGTCAAAGATTCTTCCTCCAGCACATGTCTGGACTATATTTACAGTAGATACAATACAGTGTTTGTTTAAAGTCAAGTCACTGAAATATCGGTGTGAATATTGGAAATAAACCTGAGGACCTTCATGAGGGAGAGACAATAGGTATTTATTTCATTTTTAGAAACCTAATACCCCCTTTACACTCACTCAAAAACTGGGAGCCGACGAAAGGGCAGGAACAGCGTCCCCAAGAAGCCCTGCTGTCGGCTGCCACAGGGGGCCATGAAAATGCTGTGACTCTGCCAAAAGCTAATCTACAGAAAGAAAACCCTGTGCTCTGGGGAAACGCTGTCCTTGCTTTTCTGCTCTTTGTGGATGGTTGCTCAGCACAGTCCCTTCATGTTGCCTTAGGGCTAGTGGTGACAACATTAAACTTCATGCTGTCAGGCTGAGGGGGACGGGTGGTGGGGACAACTCCCGTTGTCATTGAGTTCCCAAGTGATTCTAATCTCCCTTCCCACACACACTGGGCCCCGCTGGCCTGACAGACTCAGCTTCTAAATGTCCCCTCCAGCCTTCACATTTGGTAAAAAAACATAAATGTCATGCCATTTCAGTGAAAGCAAACTTCTTCATTTTGTAAGGTTAGCTTTATGAGTCAGGCTCGGTGGCAGAGAAGTAAAAGAATCATTGGTGGATAAAAATTGCTGTGCTGTTCTTATGTTCTGGACAGAGAGCTTCAGTGTATTACATTATACCGGGGAATCATCTTCCTGCGTTTCCCTTCTCTTCGGCAATGACAGATAAAGCAAAGACTCTATGGAACGAAAGTCCGTGACCTTCGGATCAGGCCCCATCCCGTGGGGCCCAAGGAGACCTTTGCACATGGACACTCTGCTTTATTAGGTTAAGTAGCAGTGGACAGAGACACAAGAGTGCTGTTTAGCCAACTCTAGTTCCAAGTTCTCGGCCCCTTGGAAAGAAGCTAAAGTGGACATGGCCCGAGGCAGTGTTACCCTTGGCTTCCCCGCTAGCTCAGGGTGGGGCTAAGTAGAAAAGGCTGGTCATTAAGAGGGATATGAGGTGCTGGGTCTGCCGCATTCCTCTAGAAGGGCTGGGCCCGGCCCAGCTTGTGTTCCAGATGCCCCATGGTCCCAGCACCCTTCCAGCTACCTTTACTAAGTTCATTGAACAAATAGCATTTGTTTCTTACAGAGCCTGATGTCAGACGAATGGAGGAACAAAGAGGTCTGAGCCCTTCCACGGTAGAGCAACTGACCTAGTCCTGTTGAGGAGCAAGCATAAAGCAGCCCCCAGTCAAGTACCGAGACGGTGTGAAGGGGGCAGACGTGTTTGGCGGTGAGGAGATTACCAAGGCTGCAGAGGTCAGCCAGACAAGAGGTGTGGGCAAGAGCCGCTATTTCTTGGGCACAGTCACGTGTCCAGCAGTGTGGGGAGTACTTGCATGAGCCCATAGCTACCCCACAAACTGGGTGAGGTAGGCCGATTAATAGTCTTCAAAGATGCCCACGTCCTAATTCCTGGAGGCTGTAAGTATGTTGCCTAACAAGGCAAAGGGAATGTTCTCAGTGTGAAGATGGAGGATCCTCAAGTTAAGGATCTGGAGACTGGCAGACAGCCTGATGATCCAGGTGGGCTTAATGAACGTATTTACAAAAGTCCTTTTGAGCAGACAGTAGTGTTGCATTCAGGAGACTCTGTGCTGCTGACTTTAAAGATGGAAGATGGAAACAGGAGCCAAGAAACTGGAAAAGGCAAGGAAACAGATTCTCTCCTAGAGTGTCTGGAAGAAAGGCAGCCCTTCCAACACCCTGATCTAGACTCATTTGGACCACTGACCTCCAGAACTGTAAGAGAATAATCTGTGGGGTCTTTTAACCTATAAAGTCTGTGGTCATTTGTTACAGCAGTGAAACTAATTACAGATGTTAGTGATTCTTAACATTGTACTCTGCAGGTCCTTTGGGGACCATTGTGGGTTTACATCCATCTTGCTCACAGTTACGGTACAAGACCCCCTTTGATAACTCGACTTTACTGGGTAGAGACGTGCTGAACAAGCATAAGAAGTAACCTAGAGTGGACACTTGCTATGGTTACTATCCCCAACGTCTCCTGCGGACCAGCCCTGTAAAAACCTCTCCAGCTGAGGCACTACCGCAAAGGCAAATAAGTAGCAAGTTTGCACATGCAAGGAAAATCTCTAGGGTGACTCATTGTCCATACAAGGAGGACTAAGGTCAGGTTGGATTTGGGAGATAGCGTGTGTATTTAACATTTCCATGCCTCATTAATCAGTCATTGTAGGGTTGAGTATTCATATTCTATCTCTAGCAGAACCACCTAGGCTGTTCGAGTTAGAGTGTGCAACTAAGCCAGACTCCTGGTGGTTAGATTCATGACCCACCGCCACCAGTGAGCTTTATATGGGGCCACTGCTCATAATCTGTGATCACACGCATCCCTGGCTAGAACACCACATGTGGCAAGACAAGTGGAAAAGTGTTGTGGGCTGGGGAAAAAAAAATGGTTGTGGTTCAAAACAATTTATTACAAGGAGGTCAGAAGCATTCCTACTTACGAGCTCATCCGGGGGCAGCTGGTTTGGGTGACTGGGGCTAGGTGCCAAGGAGGCCAAGGCCTAAGTTTATCGTCAGGGCCAGGTGGCCTGTTCCCATCCTGTGCTCGACCCAGACCCTGCAGTCAGAGCGTGCAGACCAGACGGGTGCTGTGGTGGGAGGCGGGGCAGAGACCTTGGGTGCACCTGTGCCTTTACAGCACGAGCAATGCCTGGGAAGGAAGGAGAGTGTATCTGTTTTGCACTCTCAGGATTGTTAGGTTCCATCCCCAGGGCAGTGTGAGGGCACATGGAGAAACACCGTGTTCATCTTGCAAATCCCACGCCCGTTCTGTGATGCCTGTAAAAGCAGCTAGGAGGCTTCCCTGAGTGAAAGTAAAGATTGGAAAGTGATTGAGGAAGAAGGTTTTTCTTAGTAGAGTAAGTGCTCTCTTAAATGCTTGTGGCTCAGCAGACAGGCTCCGTTCCGCTGTCAGACATGTGGGCGAGTGCCCTCAGTAGCCCAGCCTGTCTGCCCTGACAGTGGCCTGATGCTTGCCAGAAGTCCACTGTTTTGCTCCCAAACTCGCTCCTGCCAGGGGTACCTATTGCCTAATTGCAAACTAACCGTCACATAAACTGTGAAGAGTGGAAGCACCAAAAATAAAAAGTATCATGGTATCATGTCCACAAAATCCAAGTTAAGTTTGTAGAAGAAATTGATTAAGTCTCTAAAACTCTCGCTGTTGAATTGGGTGTGGATGAGTCAAGACTGAGCAAGAAAGAAAAGGGTAAAAGCAGAGGACTGTGCTGTATTCTTTGCAAGTGCTCCCAACACTGTAAGTAAACCAAAATGGAAATCACAGATGATCCATAACGGCTGACTTTTCTTGCCAGAAAACTGCAAGGGGTGACAATGAAATGGCCTTGGCCCTATACCCAAAAACAGGTGATATATTTACATTTATTGATTTTAACTTAAATCGAAGCATTTTGAGGTACGGATATATAACCTCCCTCCCCCAAACACAGGAGCCAAGAAGTGCAGCGGGCACTCACCTCAAGTGACCAATCCCCAAGCAACGGCTGATTCCTGAGTGGGTTGCCTTTCTCATGAAGTACGTGCACGCAAAGATATCTAAATGTCAGGGGAGGGGCTGGCCTCTCATCATCTGCTAGGGGCAGTGGTCTCGGGGCTTGCTAAGACTCGTCTCAGTGTAAGGGGCAGCCTCTTAAGGGAAGAAGGAATTGAGAGTGGGGCTGATCCAGGATACTCTGGGTACCAACACCACCCAACATCTCCCACCACCCTGCACTGCGGGTCATGAGGCTGTGCCACGTGCTATGTGGAGGGGGAAAGCCAGGAAAAAAGATGGCACCAGGTAGGAGAGTGAGGGAACACAAGCTGTGGCCTGCGATCTCCCCCTATGATATAGTACACAAAACGAAACAGACCGCTCACGTGGCTCTTTCAGCAGCTAGCCCGGATTTCTTCCCAAAACTTGGCTACATTTACTACCACAGCTATTACTGGATTTCACCACAAGAGGGCAAAAGTGTTTCTAAAATGAGAGATTCTTGCACAACTAGGAAATCAAATCAATCAGGGCTGGAAGAGGTCTTAAAACACTTGGTTCATTGGTTTTCAAAATCTTTTTAGCTGAAACCCACAGCAAGAACTGCATTTTTCATAGTGAACTGGTTCATAAATATATATTTGAAACACATTTTAGGTACTATTTACTCTTACTTTTGAAACACTTATAGTTCGTACTCCAACCAATTTTGTTAAAAATTAACCAACAAACCACAAGACATCTGCAACCTACTAACTTGATTTCCTACCGCACTAGTGGGCCATTACTTTGAAAACCCCTGACTTGGCTCCAGCCTCTCATCTTACAAAGAGGTGCATGGGCCCTTAGGGTGAAGAGGGCTCCCTATGAGCTACACTTTTCACACCCACCCACCCACTTGCTCACCCTAGGGGCAGTCCTGGATGAGTGACAGACATTGTGTAGCAACTGAGCACCCACCCTGGAAATGCACCAATTTGATAAAGAATGCAGGCCCATTTTGGGGGCTGTACCATTTTTCACTTCTTGTCAATACTATGTTCTTGTAAGTACAGCAGAAATTCCTTAAGCCACTACACTGAAAGCTCCACGCGGGTGATGTCTGCGCTCCTCATTCAGGTAGCCAAGAAACTGCTTCAAAACTGAATGACTATCAAAGAGGCTTTCCCGATGATCCCATCCCAATCTGAATTAGGGCCATAATATCTAGCCCAGTGCCAGGCACATAGTAAGTGCTCAAGAAATAACTCATGGATAAATGGATCACCCCTCAGACAGTATAATGGTAGCTCACATTTTTTATATTTTACAACTGGTATTTATATCCTCTTATAGAACTCTTAACATGGTTGGCAGAACATGGATTATTTCCACTCCAAATGAGGAAATAATCAGAAAAGACATGATCTTTCTTCTCTAGGTTGTGTGGCTCACTGGAGGCAAAGCAGGGGCTAGAATCTGGGTTCCCTACAACACCACACCAAGCAGCCCATGGCAGCTCCCCAGTAGGAGACAGCACCCCACTCTCAAGCCCCCCCCCCCCCCCCGCTAGGCTTCTCCCAGCCCCAAGGATCCTGGCAGGCCACGGCCACAAATTAAGATACACCTTGCCCTAGGCTGCCTTGATCACCCTTGAAGGTGGGCCCCCATTTAGTGGTGATGTTTGAAGGTGGTAGAGGAATGGAGAAAAAATTTCACTGAATTCCTGGGAAAAACTGAAACCACTTTAGTCTCTAGAGACTCTTGGTCCTGAAAGTCACTGAGCTCTTTTTCCTGGCTCCTTGATTTAAAAACATTTATAACTATTTTCAGAAGAAATGTGAAGGTAAAGCAAATGACAACAGGTTATCCTTTCTTAGGGTCAATACCCTGCATTCCCCTACTTATTAACTACCACCCTCCCCCCCCCCCCCCTTCCCCCAGCCCCTAGGACCCTGGCAGGCTTGGTTTTTTGCCCCACCCCATTTTTTTTTTTTTTTTTTTTTTTTTGGTCAAAAGAATTCCTTTAAAATTCAGGAATATTATACTATTACAGATGAAAAACACTGAGCTCTTGGTCTTGGAAGGAAGAAAAGAATTCCTGGAACTTGAAAACTGAGTTTTCTGTAGGGAATGCTCCTCTATGATAACCGGGGAGCAAATCTTCATGGAGACTCTCTTTGGGCTCTGGGAGGTGGCTACTCTCCTACTTTGACAGAAAGTTCTCAAGCTGTTTCTGCACTTCTCTACTGAACTGGTAAAACTGAACTTTTCTCCCTGAGGCAGCAAGGATTGTTTAAAAAGGTGAGAAGAGTAGGTTGCCTTTTTCTAGGAAAAATTTGATTTCATCAGTCAATAAATTTAGCCACCTTAGCTACAGGATTAAGTCTTTGAGGAACAAAGTCTGTGTTTCCAAAAGGCCTTCCCCACCCCTGTATCTGACACCAAAACTAGAACAGTCTTAAACAAAAATCCTACTGCCCCTCTTTAAAACTCTACACTCAATTCCAGATTTTGTGAGGCTGAGTCTGCAGGCTTTGTGGAATATTCGGGGGTTACTGGGAAAGAGTGTCGCTACTTTGGGGACAGACTGAGTGGAGTTCTGTAACTTTGCAATCTTCTGTTTGATGAAGCAAGCAATGTAGCTCCGCAGACACAAAGAAGTAAGGTTCCAACAGCCAGTGCCTGGAAATCAGCAACCAAATCAGGAGCTGCCAAATTCTCATTCATTCCATTCACATGGAAAACAGCCCTGGTCCACTCCCATTAAAGCAGACGCCAGTATTAGGAAGGTTCCTGCCCCCTCGGCCAACGCACCAATTCCAACCACTTCATCCAGAAGCCCTTGCAGGGTCGCCTGCGGTTGAGACAGTCCGTCTATGGTCCGCAGGGGAACGGGCGCAGATTTTAAGAAATCCCGCCCACGACTCCTGCCGGAGCCATGGTTGGTCGCGCAGTAACCACCCCTTTGGCAAGCACCTCTGGATACTGCCAGACAAGATCAAGCCTCGCCTTTGGAGCCTGTTCCTCAGTTTCCCCATGCACCTCTCTCCCAGGAATGGGAGCTGCTCTGTGAAAAATCTACCGCCTCGTAACCGCCGAAAGAGCCAGCCAGCTTCCTGTGTACTCTGCGCAACCATGGGCCGCTGCACTGCCTGACCACTTCGGAGGCGCCGAGGCACTAGCCGGATCTCCCCCAACGTCTTACTCCTCACAGACCCCGTCTCGGATCGGCCGCGGGGCGGACGGGCGCGCGTGCACACAGGTGTCGCTGCGCACGCGGCGCGCGGCCGTGTCACTCGGGCACTCACCCTGGCGCGGCCCTCCAGCACGGCGGCCAGCACTCGCAGGGCGCTCGGCGAGCCCGCACGGAAGTTGAAGAAGTGCAGCGCCGCGCGCGCCGCCTGCTGCAGGAGTCCGCGCTGGAGCTCGGCGTCCTGGAGCCCAGGGGTGTCCTCGGGTCCCCCGGCCCCCGCGGGTGCCGCCGCCACCCCTTGGAGGGCCAGCAACAGCAGCGGCGCAAGCAGCAGGACGGCGAGGCGCGGGCCCCGGGGCCCAGAGGCGGGCGGCGGTTGCCGGCTGGGCGGCATGGACGCGGGCGGGCGGGCAGGCAGGCGCGGCATTCGACGGTCCGGGCTCCCGGCGGAGTGCGCCGGCGCTCGAGGAAATAAGGCCGCGGAGGGCCACTCCCCTCCGCCCCCGGGGCGGCCCGCTGCCGGGAGCCCAGGTCCCCGCTCGGCCGCGCCCTCTCAGCGCTTCCTCCAGCCCCGGGTCCCCTCCGCCCCGCCCCACTCCGCCTGGGCCCCAGCTGCCCCGGCTCGAGGCCCGGACGCGGCGGCGCCTCCGTGGCGCGGGGCCGGGGGTGTCTGGCCCAGGCCGCGCTGGCAGAGGGACGAGGGGAGCAGTGGAGACTCCTCCCCCCGAGGGAGCGTAGCTTGCCCGCAGCCACCCTGCGCCGCGCCCCCAGCCCAGTCGGGGACCCGGCTGGAATCCCTTAGAGACTTGAACCTGGGCCAGGGCTCAGAGTCCCATCCAGAGATGATGGAATCAGTGGGGTGGATGGAATATTTTGTAAAGGCCTGAGTACTCTATTGATAACTTAGTTTTCTCAGTTCCCGTCACCCCTGGTCTCTCCAGTGCAAGCACCCCCATGGGCCTTGGAAAGCACAGATGATATCAATTATTAGAAAACCGGTAAAAACAACTATTTATACATGAGTGAGACCACACGCTGTAACACAACTCCCTTTCTACATGCTGATGTTTGCACAGACCGTCTGGAGGGACAATCAGAAACCGGGAACAGTGGTTGCCTCTGAAGAGGGAGCTGGGGGTGGGAGGAGCTTACTCTAACTGCAAGCCTTTGATTCTTTGCTATCATCTCTTGCTGGTAGTAACAGCAGCTGGCCGCGTGGACTCGGAGCCAGACTGCAGGGTTTGAAGAGCAGCTTCCCCAGTGTGTTACTGGACTGCTCTGCACTTTTGTGGTGCCTCCTAATGGTTTGCATGTGCTAATATCTATACATATGTAAAGCACACAGTAATAGCTATGTGAGTGATTGCTTTTATTAACCTAAAAAATTAGATATAATCTTGAAAATAATGCAGTCAGCTGTGGATTTCTTTTCACAAATGATGAGAGGGGATGTCAGGGACTAAAACCTGCTGGGCCATTAAATAAAATCTTAGCTATTTACTTTTAGCCTTCTTAACCCAACCTTTTATCAGAGCTATTAGCAAGTCAGAAAATGTGAATCTATACCCCTTTTCTATTCTCCTTGGCAGGTGAAAGCAAAGGTAGGTGGGATTGGGAGACTATAGATATCAACCCTCGACTACTGAAACCTGATTAACAAAAGCTCAGCGGTGACTGAGATGATCCTTTTTCTCTGAGACTTGGACCCAGGAACATCTGTGGAGAAAGTGCCGCTCACCTGGTTCCTTGGGTCTGCATCTCGCATGCTCTAAGGTGACTTGAGCTTTTGTTTCAGTTAAGCCCTGGAGACCTGCATATTTTCCATGCTGTGTCTCCAGGCCTGTAACATCTGTCCTAAAACCCCTGGAGGAAGGCACTTTGCTGGTCATGGAAAGAACAGAAACCCTGCTTGACAGAGTGAGCTGTTTTCCTAGAACATTTGGCTTCCTCATCTCTTCCTTGAAGGTGCCTAGGACTCATGGAGGAATTCATTGTCCTCAACATTGGGCCCATAAGCTACCTGATGCTCACACTGTCTGCAGCAAGTCCCCAGAGATGGGAACAAGACCCAGGGCTTGGAGCATGACACCCACACCCCACCAGACTCTCAATAGCAAGGCAAACAGCAAGGGGGTACCTGCAGTGCCAACGGCTCTAGAATGCAGGTCTGGGCTGTGATGGGCTGTGATAGTTTTCTGAATTTGTGAGGTTAAGAAGGGAGCCTTTCTAGCTGGAACCAGTGAGAATGAATCCTTTGAGATGCAGAACTGGAGACAAGTTCTTTCTAAAAGAGATGTGATAGAAAATAGAGTAGTTAACATTTATTCCTGTCACCGAGGAAAGATTTCACATGACTAGTTAGAGACTGACATGGGTGTGTTTGAAAAGCCTCACAATCCAAGTGGATAAGGTAACCAGCACTATCCAGTAGAATTTTCTAATGAAAATGTTTCTATATTTGCATTGTCTGTATGGCAGCCACTAGTTACATGGGCTACTGACTGTTTGGAATGTGGTTAGTGCAACTGAAGAGCTGAATTTTTAATTGATTTAAATATACATAGCCACTTGTGGTTGATGATTGCCATATTAGACAGCACAGTTATAGACAACTGACTTTTCACTACAGCAATGATTTGGGGAAAGAGGGAAAATAATATTTTGGGGAGCCGTGTTTCAGATAGGGTGCTACATGCTTTCTGTAACAGAATCATCTCATTCAATCTTCACAGTCTAGAGGAGTAAACTGGAGGCCAGAGAGAGGTTACATGACTTGCCCAAGGTTGCATTACTAGCAAGGGTCAGGAAAGGGGTCCACACTCAGGTGTGGCCCACCTTTTCTCCAAGCACTGTTTGGTATATTTCACAACCAGAGACTCGAGATGGAGGGGTTTAGATTACAACAACAAACCTAAAGAAGGGCGAGAAAATACAACTTTGCAGTCAGAAGACTTGGGATTATTTTATTTCAAGAGAAGAATACTGAAGGAGCCACTCAATCTTCAGTGCTAAATTAAAAGTTTTTTTTTTAGAGGAGAGCAGTGGGCTGTCTCTATTACCACTAACGAAAACTTCATTTTATTCTGGTTATTCTCAGGGTCATGGAGGGATTAATATAGCCTTGGTTCTGAGGTGTGGGCATCTCTCTTTATATCTCATGAGCCTGGTTGGACTTCAGGCCCCCAGAAGGAACTCAACAGCCTGAGCCTTAGGATGCTGTATGAGTGGCATTTGGGCTAACCAGAAACTGGTGGCTTCTAAAGAAGATAAGAAGCATCAGGATTCCAATATCCAAATTATTTGGTGATCACAACACTGGTTGTTAGCCAATGTACATAGTGAGTGAGGACAACCTATTTGCTTGATACTCTTGATTCAGAGTCATTGCTACATTTGAGCAGATGAACAGAACCATTACCCAATTCTCTCTTCCACTTACCTGTGGGCATGAAACAATTCTTTTAAAATCCACCATGTGTTCACAGTTAAAACTGAAAGTAACTTAGATGGTGTGACTTTGACAAAAATTTCTTCTCTTGCAAAGATCTGACAAGCCCGTTTTGACACATAATTGCCAACAGATGGTTTTAAAAATGTAATGAACACGGTCAGTACCCAATGTATTGGATTTTGCAATTTTCCAAAGTAAGCCCTCATTTTTGGCATGTCATGCTAGTTAGGAATGCAACATCTTTATAGATCAATTATACATTTTCTGATGATTCTGGCATGGCATTTTGTTTTTCCATCAATTACTTAAGACAGGGTATTTGCCGTTCCAAGAATGAATTAACATTCTACTTGATTTATAAACTGTGATGTAAAGTAAATTACAAGTTGGGACTATTCTAATTTTCCAAGCAAAGGATATTCAAGTAAAGCTTGAAATTGTAAAGTTTATTCTTTCTTATTTGAGAAGATGCTGTATTTGTTCAGAGTGAAATAAAAAATTTTAAAGTTTCCCCCCCCGGCAGTAACACTTATAATTTTATGTTCTTCAAAGAAAAATCCCTAGTAATTGTTAATATTTGTATACCATGAACTTCCTGGAGTGACTGATTTACAAAACTATTTATGACACTAGTGTTCACCAATCAAACTTTATAGAGTATGTTATCAGGGCAAACTAAAATCAGTTCCTCATACCGCAGAAGAATGCATCTGCCCACATACGGCAGCCTAGGTAATAAGACAATGTGTTATAAAACCCACGTTGTATTTTTTTCCTTCTCACCATTCTTTCCACAGACATGACAAGGCATGCATCTAGTAGTGAGAACAAAATACTGATAAGTAAATCACCTGACCGATAAATAGATGACACAATCACATAGACAATTTATATACATACAGAGTCAGTTGAGTTCCTTGTAATGATGCAGTGGGTGGATTTTCAGGTTGGGCAATTATTCAAGAAAAGCTGCATTTGTGGTGGGTTTAGAAGTGTCAGCAAGTTGTGAGAACATTAAGGTAGGGGACTGTTCCAGGCAGGAGGGGTGGCCTGAATGAAAGAACTGTAGGGAGGGCCAAGCACAGGACAGCAGTGAGACTGGCTGGCGTGGTGCCAGAGGCTACCAGGTAAAGGAAAAAAGGTGGGAGACTTTGAAGCCCAGAAACAGGCATTTTGTTCTTAGAGGTGCCCCAGAAGTTCCCACACACCAAGGATGAAAAGAATGTGCAATGCACAAGGTGAGTAAGATTGTATGAACATTATTTTTTGGAAATAAATGCTAGTGTAAAAATGATTTTCTCTTCACTGGTAAAAACAGACATATGATCAGACTTTAGGATAAGGAGGTACTAGTGTAGGCTGATATGAAATTCTATCTTTTGATTCTTAAAGAACTAACAAGTACAGAAGAGTGCAAAGGGCTCTGGTCTGAGAGGCGAGAGGAAAGAGTTCTAGCTCAGCTCAGCCGTCCTAACTGGCTTCAGTCTCCTCTGTGTAAGGGGCTGGGTTTCGGTTGAATTGGATGATAATCAGAAAGAAGAGCCAGTTTGGAGCACTGTGGTTATATTCTCCTTTAGCTGCGCCTACCCAAGGCAGAGAGGCTTGCTGGATCGTCCTTTCTTTGGACTAGTCTCAGTGCTACTGTCCCACCTTCTCCAAGAAGCCCTGTTCTCTCTCACCAGCATGCAGCTACCATAGATTTATTACCGGATATTTTATCTTATTTTCAGTACTCTTTTATTTAATTTACATTTTATTTGTGTATTTCTCAGCCATTTTTGGATTTTAAAAAAATCCAAACCAAAAAAAGATTCACAGTTTAATTTTTATGCCCATTATCTGAATTAAATGAGACAATCGGATGTTTGGGATTCGGTAAATGAGATGACGCACGTGTTAGATTGATGTAGCAGTCAGGATAGGCAAGGATATGCTGCAGTAGTGAACGAGGCTTAAATCTTGGGACTTAAAACAGCAAAGGTTTATATTGTTGCTCTCACAAGTCCGCTAAGGTTTGGCTGGAGGCTATGCCTATATCCCTCCTTCCAGGGAGCGGGCTGAGGGAACAGCCTCTTCGGGAGCAGGGTTCCCTGCTGTGGCTGAGGGGGAAAAAGGAGCAAGGGGGAGTTGTGCTCAGGCTGTTAAAGTTCCCGTCACATTTCACTGGCCAAAGCATGTCACGTGGCCATGCCTAACTTCTTCAGGGGGTGGAGAGGTACAATAACATTATGTTCCCCAGGAGGTGGCGAGCTGGAGATATCTGGAACAGTAACAAGTGTCTACCACAACAGTAATTATCAGGCAAGGCCCTACTTAGTCATAAGTCTTTTTGTATGTCATTTTCGTCTGCTAGGGCTGCCATCACAAGCTACTACAGACTGGGTGGATTAAACAGCAGAAGTTCATTGTCTCACAGTTCTGGAGGCTAGAAGTCTGAGATTAAGGTATTGGCAGGGTTGGTTTCATCTAAGCCCTCTCTCCTTGGTTTGCAGATGGCCACTCTCTCTGTGTCTCCTCGTGGTCTTCTCTCTCTGGGTGTCTGTGTCCTAATCACCTCTTTTTATAGGGACACCTGTCGTATTGGCTTAGGGCCTACCCTAATGACTTCATTTTACCTCATTACCTCCTAAAGGTCCTATCTCCAAATATAGTCAGAAGTACTAGGGGTTAGGACTTCAACATGGATTTTGGGGGACACGATTCAGCCCATAATAGATATGATCTTAAAATTGGGGCCTGTCTCACTAAGTAAGGCTATAACAATGACAGGAATATGCAAAACTTTTCAGTACATTTCTATCCCTTTACCTGGTGCCAAAACTCTAATGAGAGCAATTTTTGTAAATAAATCACTTCTTACTACAACTTTCAAGACAGATATAAAGAGATGCTGTGATTAGAATAATATAAAAACATTAAGAAATACAAATTTAATTACAGGTCTGTGGAGGGTTTCCCTCATTCATCTCTACCCTAAAACTCTGTGAATTGATTAGATAGTTCAGAGTCCTGATTTAACTTTTTACTGATTTTAATGAGTCTCTTACAAAATGTGTTAGAAAACCATAGACTGATTGTTCTTATTGAATATGTCCCTGCTGTCGGACAATGACTTAGGCTAGTGGGTCTCAAACCTGTGTATGTCTCAGAATCCCAGTAGGCCTGGGATGGGCCTGAGCCTTTGCATTTCTGACCAGTTCCCAGGGGACTCGGATGCTCCTGGTACCAGCCCCGGGATCAGACGTCAGACACCAGTGGTTCAGGAAGTTGCAGTTGGCATAATGGAGAACCGCCTTTGTATACATCTTGTCTCTGGGTGCCTGCATGGGGGATGCCAAAAGGCAACCTTGTTAATGTAGGTACACCCGCTGGCACCTTCCAGGCATGGGCAGACAGTGAGCAAGAGAGTCAGAATTGTAAATCATCTGACCAGGACTAGCTCTTTTGCATTTTCTTTTGTATTTCCTAATCGGAACACAAGCCATGTAATATTACCCACTCTGCACAAGGCTGCTTCCTCTTGGCCCACTCTTCAATCATTTTGTTTTTGTTTTTAGAACAGAAGGTCCTGGTAGAACATTCTTTTTAATAGCTATGCCAATGCCACCAAAGTCTTGAGGGAAAAAAAAAGACTTACCCAATCCTTTTTCCATGTCCAACTGTCTGACTGCTACTTTTCTTAAAGGAAAATCTCCAGGGTCACAGTGTTAACTGTGACCACCCTTGCTTTGGGAGGCACAGAGCTCCTTGCCAGAACACAGCACTACAGCCCGCGCTCACTCTCTTCTTGGTACCCTTGTGCCCTCCTGTTTGGGGCTGCACACGCAGGCTGTGCCACTAGGGCTGGTGGGGATTTTTCAGTTTCCCAAGGAGAAGTGAGGTGGGAAGGTGATGAATGTATAGCCCAAAGGAGCTAGCTGGCCGGGGAGGGGGGTTACACTGCTCTCTGCCTACCTAATATCCATTCTCCTTTCCTTCCTTACTAACTGAACCCCAGTGTTGTTCAGAGTGGCCGTGTGTCCACCAAATACTGCGCCGGTGGCCTTGCAGCTGGGGTAGCTGTGGGACCTGATGCTGGCCAATGACAACCAAGGAGTTTCCACACATGGCTTCTGGGAATGGCTTTGGCTTATCAGAGAAAGACAATTACCATGTGATCTCACTCATATGTGGAATTTAAGAAACAAAACAGAAGATCATAGGGGAAGAGAGGAAAAAATAAAACAAGACGAAACCAGAGAGGGAGACAAACCATAAGAGATTCTTCATCACAGGAAACAAACTGAGGGTTGCTGGAGGGAGGGGGGAGGGGGCTGGGGGGGCTGGGTGATGGACATGGGGTGGGCATGTGATGTGATGAGCACTGGGTGTTGTATGCAGCTGATGAATCACTGACCTCTACCTCTGAAACCAATAAAATGTTGTATAGTAATTAATTGAATTTAAATTTTTTAAAAAAGTAAAATTTAAACAAGGCGGGGTTTGGCTCAGCCAGGGTGTTCTTAGGGACCTTTGCCCTTCAGCCCTTTCTTTTTCCTTTCTGGAATGCAGATGGTAGGCCTGGAGGCACAGCAGCCGCTCTGCCAGAGCAGAAGCTATGCACGGAGGAAGCCGGAGCAGGAACGAGAAGGAGGTGCCTCTTGAATGGGGTCCCTGAGCAGCTGCAGGACTCCAGACTCTCTTATGTGAGAAAACAAACCTCTGACTAGACAGAGCCTCTCTCTGTCAGGTTTTTGATATTTGTGAGGGCTCTGCCTGCCTCAGGAAGCATGAGGTCTGGGAAAGAAGAGAAGCCGTTGGGGGGGGGGGTACAAGAGAGTGCTCCCTGGCACTGATGATGGTGATGGTGATGGTGACAAGTGTTAACCTCCTTCTCCTGAGGACTTACTGTAGGTTGGGAACAATGCCATGCTCTAGACAGGTCATTCTGAAGATGATGAATCCTGAGGCTCAGAGGGTTTTAGTAACGAGCCCAAATCACACAGTCAGCAAGTGGTGGAGCTGGGATTCTGCCCTGGGCCTGTCTGACCTCCCCACGCCTCATCACGACTCTTGACCCCTCCAACTCTGGTCCCAAGGCCTCTGCCTTCAGTGTCTGGAGTTGGGTCTCGAGGTTCATGACCCTGGCTCACACAGCTTGTATCTCTCTGTTAGGGACTGATGTTTCTGTCTCTCCCCCAACCCCCAATTATACGTTGAAGCCTTAATCCCCAATGTGATGATATTTGGAGATGGAGCTTTTGGGAGGTAATCAGGTTTAGATGAGGTTATGAGGGTGACACTATTCTCCATGATGGAATGGTATCTTTATAAGCGGAAGACGGACCAGAGCATGCTCCTTCTCTCCACCATGTGAGGACACAGTGAGAAGGTGATCATTTGCAAGCCAGGCAGAGAGTCTGCACAGGTTTTAAACCTGAAAGTTCTGTGTCTGGAAACTCCCCTCAGCCCCAGGCAAATCAAGATGGTTGGTCACCTACCCTGTACCTCTTTACTCCTTTTCAGCCTAAACAATGCATTTCCTAGAATGTTTGTGGTAGAATGAGGTGTCTACTTCTACCTGATCCCCCTCTCTGGAAGACACTCCAGTTTGTCAATGCCATTCTTAAAATGCAGCACCTGTAAACCAAAGGAGATAATCAACGTTGAGTTTAGTGGACCCGTCAATGTGTTCAATTTTTCACCAACTGTACCCACCATTGACAGAGAACTGCACGTGTGATCAGTGAAAACCACAGGGCTTTCTTCTGTCAAATCAGGTTCCCCACTCCCACCCGGGATTTGGCAATAGGCTTCTGGACCTAATGGCAGTTTACTTTTTGATTTATTCTAGTTTAACTTTTTGGCCTGGGCCCAGTCAGTGCTCCTGTTTAGGTGATGGGAACTGTGAGCCTGTGGCCCATCCCTACTGGTCTCACCCCTCCGTGTGGCTTCTGAACATTTGGTAAAAGCATCTTCTATGCCCTCATCCGAATTGTTGATTCAAATGTTTAAGAACCTTGAGGATCTGTCCGTCAATAATTTATAGTTTTCCTGTCCAGCCACCTGGGAATAGATAGAACTGTGTTTGGGCTCTCAGGGGTAACCCTAGAGGCTTTTGAGCACATGTTCATGAAAAATTGGGATCCTTTAGGGGTTGAAGCCTTTTCCAGAAAGCACAGGGTGTCATTGGGTAACTCCACTCTGAATGAGCACAGATAGTTGAGGCGTGGACCCTGTAATTAGTGGGCGGTCTACTCCCAGCAAAGGCCTAATCTTCAGTTGACTCCCTTTGCCACTCGGAGGTCTCTGAGTCACTCCTCTCACCTTCGACTATTTATCAAACTTCAAGATTTTATTCCGTCATAAAGAAACTGCTGGGATATACCTTCAAGTGTAACTTTTTAGAGTTCGTGTTTTAACTTTTTTATTCCTCTACATGTTCCTGTAATGTCAATTAAACCTGAGTTAATGCCTACAGAGAAATGCCCAGATCTTAAGTGTGCACGTCCACGAGTTTTGACAAATGTAGAGATCCATGTAGCCAGCATCCTGATCGGAATACAGATCATGTTCATCACCCTAGAAAGGTTCCCTTCCTTATCCCTCACATGTTCTATGGCTCTAACACTCTAACAGGTCTTAGACCCTATGCAAATATAATGGGGGGGAGAGAATAAATATCCTATAAAAATAAAATGAAACAGATATACATGATTTACAAATACCTATAGTTTAAAATTCCCTATCCTCCTCCATGAGACAGGTAACCAAGTGTTAAGTGTGCTGTTTTCTCACATTTCCCATCGCATAATTTTCTTTAAATAGTTCAGTATGTCATACCAATTAAAGCATTTATTCTGTGTTGTAACTTGTAGTATTTTTCAAATATATATATATATAATTGAATTGAAATGGAGACCATCTCCCTGGTCATGAATGTCATTAGGTATGTAAGGACCTGCATGGTAACTGATTGGCAGAACTGACCCATGAGGTCTATAGCTGGGACAGGTGCACACAGGTGCAGGAGTGGTTGCTGGCCAGCCTCCACCACTGGTTTGCGTTGGCTGCTGTTTATGGAGACCTGCATTTGCAGAGCATCCCTGACTGCTGGGCTGAGGTACCTGCAGGTGTCTGTGGAATGTGAGTGATTGGTGCCGACTGGTCTTGCAGATAATGAAGGCAGGAGATGAACTGGACTGGCCCATTCATCGTAGGTGGACAGAAGATAGCTCTCTGTAATTCCACTTGATAAAGAGTGCGTCCCATTTACTAGTACAACAGTGACTTTAGGAAAATCCTGAGACGTTCTTTAAGCCTTATAGCAAATTATGTTTTAGCTCTTCTGTGTAGGTTTGGCTTTGGTGTTTTTGCCCAGCTATGCTTAGTTGATACTCGGATCACTAGGTGGTAAAGAAGAAATACTAGAAACAATAATAATAACTACCATCATCATGATAATAATAGTAACAATTTACTGACTGCTCATCATGCTGAAAACTGCACTGAGGCGTTTATGTAGATCATTTGAATTAATTCCCTTGGTAGGACCATTTATAGTTGAAGCAATTGGAGTCAGACAGGTTAAGTAACTTGCCTAATAGGTTAAAAGCAGAATCTGTGGGGCACCTGGGTGGCTCAGTCGTTAAGCGTCTGCCTTTGGCTCAGGTCATGATCCCAGGGTCCTGGGATCAAGCCCCACATCAGGCTCCCTGCTCCTCGGGAAGCCTGCTTTTCCCTCTCCCACTTCCCCTGCTTGTGTTCCCTCCCTTGCTGTGTCTCTGTCAAATAAATAAAATCTTTAAAAAAAAAAAAAGAAGCAGAATTTGTACTAGGTATACCAGTCAGTGTCCAGGAAGAGAGCAGATGTCAAACTTAAGTTGAGCAACTAGAAGTGAGTATAATAAAAGTGTGGGCAGGACTTAGGGAAACCATAAGGGCTCTTAATATGGGGGGTATTGTACCCTTAGGCTGACGGGACAGAGAAGGAACCTGGAGACAGTGAGGCTATGTGGAGAGGGCTCTTTCAGGAGCTGTGGTCTTTGGTTGACAGTCACAGTTATGGGGACATCCATGGATACTGGAGAATAGATGCTCCGGCTTCGTAACGTTTGCCTGCCTCCAGTCTATTGAGCTCTTCACTGATAAACCCAATGGAAGCAAGAGAGTGGAGGACCCTGTTGATATAGTCAATTATATGCCTATAACATATCTTCTCTCAGTCTGTGCATTGTTTTTTTTCACTTTATGTGTATTGACTTTTGTTCTACATATGTTTTACATTTTATTTTATTTTTAAAAAAGATTTTATTTATTTATTTGTCAGAGAGAAAGAGAGCACAAACAGGGGGAGCAGCAGAGGGAGAGGGAGAAGGAGACTCCCCGCTGAGCAGGGAGCCCAATGCGGGGCTCGATCCCAGGACCCTGAGATCATGACCTGAGCCGAAGGCAGACACTTAACCGATTGAGCCACCCAGGCGTCCCATGTTTTACATTTTAATGTAATCAAAATTTTCTTTCATGGTTTATGCTTTTATATCTTATTCAGGAAATGTCTTTCCTACCTCAATGTCATAAAAATTATCTCTTATTTTCTTATAAAGATATTAAGATGTTGTTTTCCATATTGAGTCTTCATTATACATAATTTTGAATATGCGTGTGAAAGTGATTTTCTTCCCAAATCAACAGCCAGTTGTCCCAGTACCATTTAATGGTCTAAATTGTAATGCCACCTCTGTCATAAATGGTGTTTTCATATGTGTGAGGACCTGCATCTAGATGTGTTCCTTGCTCTGTTTGTCTGGGCCAATACTTGGCACTCATTATTTTAGAGTTTCTAGCTTCATAGTCACATTATCCAGAAACATGAGTCTCCTTCTCCTTCCTCAGTTTTTTCTTAGCTGTATTTTTCTATTCCTCACCATTACTTTGAGGATGAATGTAACAAGTTCAATGAAAATAAGTCTGTTGGGGTTTTGTTTAAATTGCACTGCATTTATTAATTTGGAGAGAACTGACTTATTTAAGATATTAACTTTAACCATTTGTGATTGTGGTAAATAGGGCCACATGCTCAGGTTTCCTCTCATGTCCTTCATTATAGTTTGAGAGTCTTCCCTAGATCTTGCACTGCTTTTGATAGATTTTTTTTTCCTAGTTAGGCACCTAGTGGTTTTATTTTGTATTAATACTGAAATCTTGTTTTCTATTACATTTTTATTAGTTGATTCTGGTCTAAATACTTTGGCCTTTTGTCTGTTGATTGTGTATTTAGCAACCTGTTAAACTGTCACATTTCTTATAATAGTTTTAAAAAATCTCTTGGATTTACCATGTTGTGGTAGGCAAAACTCTAAGAAGGCCCCCGAGATTTTTACCTGCTGGTGTACACACCCCATCTAATCCCCTCCCCTGAGTGTGGGCAGGACCTGAGAATATGATAGAATGGTCACTCCCTTGGTTCAGTTATTTTGTATGACAAAGGTGATGGGATAGTCACTCCCATTATTACGTTTTATCATATAAGACTCAGACGTAGTCCACAGAATGGAGAGATTTTCCTGGTGGCTTTGAATAAGTATGCTGTCACAGTGGGAACCATGTAGCAAGGGAATGTGGCCAGCTTCAGGGAGCTGAGAGCAGCTTTCAGATGACAGCCATCAAGGAAACAGAAACATCAGTCCTACAATTACAAGGAACTGAATCCTGCCAACAACCATGTGAGCTTGAAAAAGGACCCTGTGATCCAGCTGAGAACAGAAGCAGAGCCCCGCTTTGATTTCTGCCTCCTTCCATCCTGAGCAGAGTTCTGACCAACAGAACTGTGAGATAATAAATGTGTGCTGTTTGAAGCTGGTAAATTTGTGGTAATTTGTTATCTAGAAACAGAAGACAGATACATAAACAATATATTTTCTACAATTAATGGCAAGGTTGTTTCTTCCTTTCCATTCCTTATACACTTTATATTCACCTCTGGGCTTCTTGTGTTGGCTAAAACCTTGTGTAAAATAGAAGTGATAATATTGGAAAATCCTTGAGTTTTTCTTGATTGTGAGGAAATTCTTCTAATATTTCATTCTTAAGTATAATGTTTGCTATTATTTTTTAGAGGACATCTTTTGTGGGGTCATGAGTTTCCCTTCTTTTTTTTTTTAAGATTTTTAATTTATTTGTTTGACAGAGAGAGACACAACAAGAGAGGGAACACAAGCAGGGGGGGTGGGAGAGGGAGAAGCAGGCTTCCCACTGAGTGGGGAGCCCGATGCGGGGCTCGATCCCAGGACCCTGGGATCATGACCCGAGCCGAAGTCAGACACTTAACTACTGAGCCACCCGGGTGACCCATGAGTTTCCCTTCTATTCCTACTTTGCTAACAGTTTATTTTCTGATCATTAATGGGCTTTAAAGTTGTTAAATGAGTTTTTTTAGATCTATTGAAATATTTATATATTTTCTTTTTAAATTATTTATTTTTCTTTATTAGGCTGTCTCCTACATTGATAGATTTTCTGTAGTTAAACCATTGTTTCACTCTGGGAATAAGCCTTACGTGTGTGTGTGTGTGTGTGTGTGTGTGTGTGTTTAAGTTTCAGTACATTGCTGGATTTAGTTTTCTAATGTTTTATTTAAGTTTTTGTTACCTCTTCAAAAGTTTGATGAAACAATTGTGAAACCATCAAAGACTGTTGCTTTTTTTTCATTTTAAATAGACTTTTTTTTTTTAAGAGCAGTTGTAGGTTGACTGCAAAATTGAGCAGAAAGAACAGAAAGTTCCGCTATATTCCTTGTCTCTCCCGGCAAACCCCCAGCACCCCCCCACCAACTATCAACATCCCATATCAGAATGGTACATTTGTTACAAGTGGTGAACCTATATGAACACATCATTATCACCCAAAGTCCATAGTTTACATTAGGATTCACTTGTGGTGAATTTCTTTATGGGTTTTGATAAATGTATGATGACATGTATGCACCATTGTAATGTATCATACAGAACAGTTTCACTGCTCTAAAAATCCTATGTGATCTGCCTATCCAACACCTCCTATCCCTAGCCCCTAGCAATCACTGATATTTTTACTGTCTTCTTAGTTTTGCCCTTTCCAGAATGTCATATGGTTGGAATTGTACAGTATGTAGCCTTTTCAGATTGGCTTCTTTCATTAGTAATATGCATTTAAATTTTTTCCATGACTTTTCATGTCTGGATGCACCATTTTATTTATTCATTTGCCTACCAAGTTTTAATAATTGCTTCCAAGTTTTGGTAATAATAAATAAAACCACTATAAATACCCATGAACATATTTTTGTGTAGCTAAAAGTTTTCAGCTCCTTTGGGTAAATACCAAGAAGCATGACTGCTGGATCATATGAGTATGTTTATAGCTTTGCAAGTAAGCACCAAACTAACATCCAAAGTAGCTGTGCCATTTTGAAGGATTGTTATTTTCAGGAGTTGATTTATTTTTATTTTTTTAAGATTTTATGTATATATCTGTCAGAGAGAGAGAGAGAGCACAAGCAGGGGGAGCGGCAGGCAGAGGGAGAAGCAGGCTCCCGCTGAGCAGGAAGCCCGATGTGGGACTCAATCCCAGGACCCTGGGATCATGACCTGAGCGGAAGGCAGACGCTCAACCAACTGAGCCACCCAGGTGTCCCTGTTTTTTTTTTTAAATTACTGATTCAACTTGTTTTTAAATGCGTAAAGATCTTTTTAGGTTTTTTATTCTCCTTGAGTCAAGTTTGGTTTTTTATATTTTTCTAGAAAATTATCTATTACAGCTAATGATTTAATGTCATATTGTTCATAGTATTCTTTAATGAAATTTAAAAAATTCCTATACCAGAAGAGTCCAAGATGGTGGAGGAGTAGGAGACCTTAGTTTTGTCTGGTCCCACGAATTCAGCTAGATAGCTATAAAATCACTCTGAAATCCTGTGAACTCAACCGGAGATCTAAAAAAAGAATTGCTGCAATTCTACAAATAGAAAAGCAACCACTTTCTGCAAGAATGACAAGACTAAAAAACTCACCTCAAAAAAGAGAACAAGAGGCAGTACTGATTGTCAGGGACCTAAACAGTATGGATATAAGTAAGATGTCAGAACTAGAGTTCAGAATAACGATTGTTTTTTGTTTTTTTTTATTATTTTAAAAAAATTTTTTTATTGTTATGTTAATCACCATACATTACATCATTAGTTTGTGATGTAGTGTTCCATGATTCATTGTTTGTGCATAACACCCAGTGCTCCACGCAGAAACAAAAAAATTAAAGAATAACAATTGTAAAAATACTACCTGGCTCTTTCCACAGTTTGGCTATTGTGGACATTGCTGCTATGAACATTGGGGTGCAGTTGCCCCTTCGGATTACTACATTTGTATCTTTCGGGTAAATACCTAGTAGTACAATTGCTGGATCATCGGATAGCTCTATTTTCAACTGTTTGAGGAACCTCCATACTGTTTTCCAGAGTGGCTGCACCAGCTTGCATTCCCACCAACAGTGTAGGAGGGTTCCCCTTTCTCCGCATCCCCGCCAACATCTGTCGTTTCCTGACTTGTTAATTTTAGCCATTCTGACTGGTGTGAGGTGGTATCTCATTGTGGTTTAGATTTGGATTTCCCTGATGCCAAGTGATGTGGAGCATGTTTTCATGTGTCTGTTGGCCATTTGTATGTCTTACTTGGAGAAATCTCTGTTCGTGTCTTTTACCCATTTCTTGACAGGATTATTTGTTTTTTTGCATGTTGAGTTTGAGAAGTTCTTTATAGATCTTGGATACTAGCCCTTTATCTGCAATGTCATTTGCAAATATCCTCCCATTCTGTAGGTTTCCTTTTAGTTTTGTTGACTGTTTCCTTTGCTGTGCAGAAGCTTTTTATCTTGATGAAGTCCCAATAGTTCATTTTTGCCTTTGTTTCCCTTGCCTTTGGAGATGTGTCTAGCAAGAAGTTGCTGTGGCCGACATCGAAGAGGTTGCTGCCTGTGTTCTCCTCTAGGATTTTGATGGATTCCTGTCTCACATTGAGGTCTTTCATCCATTTTGAGTTTATCTTTGTGTATAGTGTAAGAAAATGGCCCAGTTTCATTCTTCTACATATGGCTGTCCAATTTTCCCAGCACCATTTATTAAAGAAACTGTCCTTTTCCCATTGGATATTCTTTCCTGCTTTGTCGAATATTAGTCAAACTCTCACTCTTCACAGATGACATGATATTTTATGTGGAAAAGCCACAAGACTCCACCCCAAAATTGCTAGAACTCATATAGGAATTCAGCAATATGGCAAGACACAAAATGAATGCATAGAAATCAGTTGAATTTCTATACACTAACAATGAGACAGAAGAAAGAGAAATTAAGGAATCGATCCCATTTACATTGCACCAAAACCCATGAGATAGCTAGGAATAAACCTAGCCGAAAATGGTAAAGGATCTGTACTCTTAAAAACTATAGAACACTTATGAAGGAAATTGAGGAAGACACAAAGAGATAGAAAAACATTTCATGCTTATGGATTGGAAGAATAGATATTGTGAAAATATCTATTCTACCCAGAGAAATCTACACATTCAATGTAATCTCTATCAAAATACCATCGACATTTTGCACAGAGCTGGAACAAATAATCCTATAATTTGTATGGAACTGGAAAAGACCCCGAATAGTCAAAAAAATGTTGAAAAAGAAAACCAAAGGTGGTGGCATCACAATGCCAGACTTCAAACTATATTACAAAGCTGTGATCATCAAGACAGTATGGTACTGGCACAAAAACAGACAAATAGATCAATGGAACAGAATAGAGTACCCAGAAATGGACCTTCAACTCTCTGGTCAACTAATCTTTGACAAAGTAGGAAAAGATATCCAATGGAAAAAGGACGGTATTTTTTTTAAGTAGATTTTTATAATATGCGGAGGAGGGACTGTTCAATTTTCTCTACTATGGCATTACCACATCCTACTGAGCTGATTGCAATTTATTTGATTTGCCAACGCCACAGATGGAAGGCCACTGAAGACTTCAGTAGATCCCAATTTGGGGATATAATCACTCTGATTGAAGAAACCACAGTAAATAAATGTGCTGTATTTGGAAGAAGTAGGATTGGGGTGAGGTAAAGTCTTTTTTTATATGCTAAAAACAGATAGCCCTTTGATTTCTTGATGAAGACAAGTCATCTTAAATACTTAGACCATTCAACTTAGTAAGATGTATATTTAGTTTACCTTACTCGATCATAGTTCTGAACTCAGTTACTTTTGGACTCATTTAGTTTTCTCAGGTTGTGGAAGATGGGTAGAAGCTCTCCACTGAAGCATGCCAGGTGTATCCCATTTCTCTGAGCTGACTTTACCCCATCCTCTGCCAGCCCGTCTTCTTTCTCTAACTCAAAACAGCACCTTGTGACTTTTATCAACATTTTTATCAATAAAATTAATCTTCAAAATTATTTTTATTGTTTGACAGGCAGGATTGTTTGTTTACATAACCCCCAGTTTGCATCAGAATACACATGGTAAGTGATCCATAGAACTAGCTGTTTCAGAAAGAAGTAATACTATGAATGATCAACATTTTTGAGCGTTTGCTCTACGACAAATACTTTAAATTGGCTCTTATTTGATCCTCATGCCAATTCTGTGAGGGAAGAGCAAATCTTTTATTCTTAAATTTAGAGCTCAGCAAGATTTGAATTCTCATTTACTGTAGCTCTGCTGGCTTGCGTTGTTCAGAGAATTTCTTTGTTGTACTTTACTCTTTATGCTGACCTTGACCTTGAAATGTAAGGTAATATGATTGCCTTGAAAGAATAGTTCTTGAAGGTATAAAAATAATACTGAAAATAATTCTTTCTTACTTTGATGCAATTACAGGAGTTTTTCTTCCCTTGATCATTACCAGCATGTCCAGAACGGACAAGACATACTTAGATCACCCTATAACCACATGACAGAGGATGGAGAAGGAAAGACAAGTCCTAAGCTATAAGGGAGGACCAATTCATAGAGTAAATTAATAAATGACCAGAACTGTAGCTTCTGTTTCACAAAGTACTGTGTAATGGAGAGAATATGAACTTTGGGATTAGACCAGGTTTGAAATAGCATCTGCTGCTTACTGATGTCCTCATCCTGGACACATTACATAAGCTCTCCCAGCCTCAGCTGCCTTGAAGAAACAAAGAGTAGAAAAGAAAAAACAGTTTTGGTGGTGAATGAAATCTCATACTCTAAGAAAAATAGCTTACAACGGTATGATATGCTCCATTTGAGCATTATTGCGACTACAAGTCTTTAGGACACTTCGCTCTAGTGTTAATGATGGAGAATAGTAGTGGGGGTACTTTTCCGACACTCACTCTCTTGTGCAACTTTTCTGTCCAGAATTGATCTGAGGATCCAGAACCCCCAGAGGGTAGCTGATTCCTTGTGTTGGCCTGCAAAATCCTCAAGATTGATCTGGAGCGAAACAAGAATAATTTCCAGGACTTGAGGAGCTGTGCTGAAAGAACACAGAGGTTGACCTAGAGGGGTACTTTGGCAGTACGAATATCACAAAGAAAATGGTAATTACAGTTAGTTGGAATTGTTGAATTTGTAAAAAGTTAGATTTGTAAAAGAGAACAGTTAATATAAAGTGAACAAAAGGAAGTTATAGTAGAAGAGTTAATACAACCATGCATGTTTACTTTTGTGTTGATAGTTATAAATAGGAGAACAGGAATACATGTGGGCTTTCTATTTCTCCTCTTGGCTGCATTTCCTTACCAATACTGGGTATGGATGTACGCTTGTTACTGACTGTGAGGAGAGAGGGTGAAGAACACCACTGGGTTCAGCTCTAGCACTGATGGGGTGGGCTCGGTGTGCTGGTGGGACAATGGACTTGGAATTTCCTGGAGGCAGTGGTGGCAGCAGCGGTGCTCAGCAGGCTTGCACACGCAATGTTTGTGCACCCTGGTAACACCACTCTCCTCTTGCTCTTCCAGTGGCTTGAGGATAATGGTGTGCTCATGCTGCTGCCAACCTCTGTGTTAAATTTCTGATGTCTGAAATACCCCGAGTGGGTTTGGTTTTCCCAGCTGGACACTGAGTGATTCTGCCAATCTTTTCTTTTGGCCTGGAATATTGAACAATACTTGGAAGGTATCGAAATAAGTAATACTGCATTTTGTACAAACTTGGGAAGGCATAAGAAGTATAGAAATGCTTAGGAAATAAGTTGGGGTTGATATTTTAAAACAGTTTTAAGGCTTTTGTGGTCATGTTTGCGTTTGAACTGTTTAGAAATTTGTTATGCTAAAGTTCCATTATAGTTTAAATGAGGTAATTTAAGTAAATAATCAATGCTCAAATGTATGAGAAAATTTGATTTTCAAAGTTTTGTTTATTAAACCTGTAGGTTTTAATAAATTCAGCATTAAACAAAATACAAATAACAAGTGTTCTTTCTATGGGGAGTTCTTAAAAATAATGAATGTGATCACCTTTTCTGTGTGTGTGGTTATGAGATATTTATGAGTATTAAATGGATTATGGCCTGAAGAGCAGGATATAAACTTTCTCTTTAAACAAATACTCAAATTTTATTGTTTTTTTTTTTTCTTTCTTTCTGGATGGTAAAGAGCTGCTTGGTCCATTCTGGGTGTGAGGGCAACTTTCTCCAGGGCTGAGAGGCAACACTTCTCTTCATTCCTTGGAGTGAAGATTAAACTATTGGGTTTGATGAAGAATGAGCCCCACCAGCCCTTGAGGACTGACACGGTGATGTCAGTTGCTAGTAACTGGGGCTCAGCATTGATAGGCCGATTGAGAATCTTCCCAATAATAGGCCAACCACAGATAATGTGAGGGAAGAGAAGAGACGAAGGCTTTGGCTCAGGGAATGAAAGGAGTAGTGGCCAGAAGAGGAGAGAGGCCACAGAAGTCAGGGGAAACCAGGCCCCCTCAAACTGTGATTGTGATCCTTAAATGGGGGTCTTGACCTAGAAGCAGCCTCAAGTGGGTCAAGTGAAGAACTACTTCTCAGGAGCCACAGTGGATTATAGCCTTGAACAGGCACTGGGCAGGATTTACATTATGGATTTCCCATTCTTGCTAGTTAGTCTGGTGCCCAGAGGACCACGGCTACTGACACAGAAGTCCTGGCACCTGTCACAGTTACCACAGTCTTTATGATGTATCTAATCCCTGGCAGAGCTGGTTTATTCTTGCTATTCTTTTCAAACATGTTTTCTTTTCCTTGACAGCTCCACAGCAATTGAGAAGAAAAACCACTTTAGATAAAGAAATTAGCTAGAAATGGGAGTGGTTTATTTCAGGGAAGAGGGAGCTTGGTATCCATCAGCTACACAGAGAGCTCTGAAGAATGAGGAATGCACCAGAGCTACATATGGTTGATCTTCATTTCCTAGACAATCACTCAAAGGAATAGCACATGAAAAGCAAGGAGATATTTCTTTGTCTATTAGGGTGAATAAAGATTCAAGTGGTATTCCACTAGACTTCTGGGGCATGAAGAGGATCTCTAACAGTAGAAAAAAATTAGGAAGTTCTGTTATCTTAACTAGACTGTTCGACATTTGCCTAATGTTTAAAATGCCCAGTCAAAATAACTGAATCCCATTTAGTACCATGAGTCTATGATGATTTTCTTTCTTCTGAAGGATGGAGAAGCACGAATTGAAGTAATCAATATACTCTTAAATTCCAGAGAATAAGGTGTGAACAAACTTTTACTGGATTTTGGATAAAAGTTTGTATGCTGATTATACCTTGTGCTGGAATGTTGGGGAGTGAACCCAAATATTATATTTATAAGGGATGGAGCAGCACTCTACCATTTGTTCATGCATCAAGCATTCATTAAGAGTCCATGATGTACCTCTGCCAGGCATTAGGAAAAAATATGGTAAGCAAAACATACATGGGCCTTGCCCTTATGGAGATCACAGCTCAAGAGGAAGAAAAAGACGTTAATCAAAAAATCACACACATGACTGCATAATCACATATGTGATAAATTCTTGAGGGAAAGATACTTGGTTCTAGGAGAGGTAAACTAGTCTGGGGCAGGAAGTTTATTGAGGAACAGACTTTTAAATTGAGATCTCAAGTACTAGTGTGAGCCAAGAGCCAAGGCAAAAGGTGGGTGGGGGTGGGAGGAAGGGAACAGCCTGGACAGAGCTCTGTGGCATGGAAGTGCCCTTGTGGAATGCCTGAGGAGCTTACAAGAGACCAGTGTGCAGGAGCAAAAAGTGGAAGATGATGGTGAAGTGGGCAAGAGTCAATACCAAATCCTGAAGACCATGTTAGGATTTGGTCTTTGTTCTAAGACTGACGGGAGGCCTGAATGTTTAAGCAGAGGTGTGACACACTCAGACTGGGTCTGCAAAGAGTCACTCTGGCTGCCCTGCTGTGCACATACGGGCACAGGCACAGTGAGGAGTTCAGTGAGGAGGGAGTGACTGTAACATGTGACCCTCAGTATTGGTTTCTTCCTCCCCACAATGGGTCCATCAGCGTGAAGGACATCAGGTTACATGATACTTGTAGCAATAACCTTTCTCAGGCACTCAGTGCCCTGGGCCTATGGTAGGGCTTTGAAAGGCTTCCAAGGGTTCAAAAGTACCCCAGGAGTGCTAAATATTGTTATTACTGACTCAAGGGTCAGGAGGCCTCCTAAATCATAACTCCCATGTCCTGCTATTACCCCATGTGCTTTTTATCCCATTTGAGTTCTCTCCAATCCTAACTCTACTTTGCCTGAGAAAATGATCCTACAAAGCCCAAGGGGGCATGGCTTTGGGCCATACCTTGAGCAATCTTAATACTTTATGAAAATCATTTCTCTTTTCTTCTTTACTGACCTGCAGAACTTTTAGTTACATCATTTTGGGATTAATTATGAATTTTGAGGCAATGTCAATGTAAAATGATATGCTCTTTCAAACGATAATATGGAGAAGTGAAGTTATTTTTCTCTGGCAGAATTATTAGTGGAACTATTACTTTTTTGTAGTGTTAATTTTTCATCACAAGATAATAAATAGTAACAACAAAATAATATGATATCTACCTACAAATCAAAGCTAGTTTTAAGGAATCTGAGTAAGATTTAGGGCTACACTATGTCTTAGATTCAGCAATCAACACAGTTTATTTAGGGACCAATTGTATTGAAAAAGTACTTTGTCCTTCTCTAATTAGAGAGAGATTCTCAAGCTATCAAAAGAGATCAAATCTACTCTGTCCATCATCTTGGAGCCTGTGGAAGCCTGCTGGGAATAGGACTTCTAAAGTGGTAACTATGTCAGGGAGGCTATGGTCCAGGGCTATTTTTGTTGGCAGTGTCTCCAGAATCAGAGAGAGAACTCGTTCTAAAATTGAAGGTCTTTGTTTATGCCTGACGTGAAACTGAATTCTACTTGGGCAAGAGATGTGCTTATGAGCATAAAGCACAACACAGTGACTCCTGGTGGCAAACCAAACCAAACCACAGGGATCTGGAGAAAGATAACTCATGCCATGTGAACAGTGGCAGGGTTCTTGCCAAACCATGAAGCGGCCTTCCTGCGAAGGCCACTGCACATAGAATCCTTGCAGTGTTGTACCCCTCAAGGATTTAAATTTATCGAAAAGTAAATAAAATTGTTGCATTGGTTCTCTTGAAAAAACAAAAGATATCAAATTCTGATGTGTAGGGAGGGACAAACAATGGAATATGGAGCTTTAAGGTGAGGGTAGCACATTAGGGTACTTCCTTCTGACCTGCCCTTTATGTCACAAAGGCAGTCTGTCTGGAATGTCCTTCCACTTGCCCCATGCTCTATTTCCCCAGTGGATCACTGATAGGCTGCTCTGCTCTCTGCAAGGGACCTTTCATAGGAGCTCAGGGGTGTCCTTTCTAAGGTGATGATCCAGGCAGAGGTAAGACCCATTCTTGAAGAGAAAACTAATTAGATGAAAATGTTGAGCAGCCTGAGGTCAGGACAGTGAGAGCAGGTCATGAATTTTATAAGGAATCATTAAAAGAGCTGCCATCTGCAAGCTGGAGACCCAGGAGAGCTGGCTGGTAGTGTAGTTCTAGTAGTTCTAGTCTGAGTGCCCAAGTAGACCGATGTTCCAGCTGGAAAATATCCAGATGGTTTAATAGGCCCCTTCAGTATGACGGGCTGCAGCAAGCCCTACTGGTAGCCTGAGCTGAGGTAACAGACCTTGGTCTGGTCAGCTCTGTGGTCAGTTTTGGGTGGACATATTAAAACTAGAGTTTTCAAAAAACTGCCAGTAGGACCACCTCACAGTCATTAGGATGGCTATTAGAAAAGAAAGAAAGAGAGAGAGAGAGAAAGAAAGAGAGAAAGAAAGAGAGAAAGAAAGAAAGAAAGAAAGAAAGAAAGAAAGAAAGAAAGAAAGAAAAAGAAAGAGCTGGCAAGGATGTGGAGAGATTGGAACTCCTGTTGATGGGAATGTAAAATGATAAGCAGCTGTGGAAAACAGTAGAGTGGTTCCTCAAGAAATTAAAAAATAAAATTACCATATGACTCAGCAATTCCACTTTGCATATAGACCCAAAATAATTGAAAGCAGAGAATTGAAGAGATATTTGTACACCCACACTTATAGCAGCATTATTCACAATAGCTAAAACATGGAAGCAACCCAAGTGTCCACCCATGGATGAATGGATAAGCAAAATGTGGTATATACATGCAGTGAAATCTTGTTCAGTTTCAAAATGGAAGGAAATTCTGCAATATGCTACAACATGGATGAACCTTGAGGATATTATGCTAAGTGAAATAAGCCAGTCACAAAAACACAAATATTGTAGGATTTCACTTATATAAGGTACTTAGAGTATCAAAATCATGAAGACAGAAAGTATAATGGTGGTTGGCAGGGGCTGGGGAAGGAGAAATGGGGAATGATATGCATCTCTTGCTGACCCTCCCCTATTCATCAAAACTGTACCATGTGACACTGTGGAGTTTGCACCAGCCCTTCACTTAACAATTTAACTCCGGGGAAGCATTGTCCAACTGATTTTTCTATGATGATGGAAATGTCCTATGATATCTGTGCTGCCTAATATGATAGGCCCTAGTCATTTGAGGCCATTGAACACCTGAAAGTTGGCAGTGTGAGTGAGGAACTGAATTTAAATTTTATTCAATTGTAATTATTTTAAATTTCAATAAGTCCGTGCATCCAGTGGCTACTTTATTGGAGAGTGCTGCTCTAGGGACCTGACCAGAATGGATGTGTTAGCTTGGTCTTGGTTAAACTCTAGCCTTGGAATGTTAAACTGACCTTCTTGAAGTATGCTCTGACTCTTTAGTTGGAGAGCTATTAATGACTAGTTATATCACTTTAAAATCAACTAACTAATCCAACAACTAACTAGTCAACTCCCCTCCACTGACCCACAGCTTCTTCCAGGTATCACCCAGACCTGCTCTTTCCCTTCACAGGCAGAATTTTGAAATCATTTCCTATAATTGTTGGACATTTCCTCACACCTGCTCACTCCTTGGTTCCTGCCACCTGAACTCCCATTCATGCTACTCTTAAAGCATCTCCTCTCATCAAAGTCACCATGACTGCTGTGTTTGTTTGCAAGGGCTGCCACCACAACGTACCACAGACTGGGTGGCTCACGCAATAGAAATTTAGTTTCTCATAGTTCTGGAAGTTTGCAGTCTAAGATCGAAGTGTTGGAGGGGTCAGTTTCTTCTGAAACCTCTCTTCTTGGCTTGTAGATGGCTGCCTTCTCCCTGTGTCTTCACATAGCCTTCCCTCTGTGTGTGTCTGTGTCCTAATATCTTTTTATAAGGACAACAGCCATATTGGACTAAAGCCTACCCATATGACCTCATTTTAACTTATCTCTTTAAAGATCCTGTTTCCAAACACAGTCAAATTCTGAGGTACTAGGGGTTAAACAACATATGAATTTGGGGGGACACAATGCAACTCAAAACAACTGCTTTGCTGCTAAATCCAACATATACTTTTCCACCCTTAAGCTGCTTAATCTCTCAGCTTCATTGGACAATGGTGTCCACCCACACCGACAACTCTAGCTCTCTTGTTTCTGTGACTCCACACTCCTGGATTTTCTCCCACCTCTCTGGCTGTTTCCTCTCAATCTATGCTATAGATTCCCGCCCCCCCTTTTTAATCTTGCCTTTAAATATTGGTGCTCCTCAGGGTTTTGTTCTTGTTTTCTCTTCTCCTTTTACACACTCTCATCCACTTCCATGGCTTTTGTTACCATCTCTGTGCTGATACTGTACAAATCCTTGCCTTCAGCCCAGATTCTCTGGTGAACTCTACACCCAAAACATAACCATCTAATGGACATTTATCTATACTTGGCTGTCCTACACATAACTCAAATTCAACAGGTTCAAACTGAATCAATCATCTATCTTCTCCAAATTTGCTCTTCTTCTGTGAGCTCTAGGTCAGGGAATGGCATCTCCGTTCACCCAGCTGTTAATTCTAGGAGCCTGCAGCTTCATCTTGACTTCCCCCACCTCTCATCCATCATATCCATCTCCTCCTCCCTGTATATTCTGTCTCCTTAAAGACTGTTAAATTCTGTTGCTTTTCTTCATCTCCACTGCTGCTCTGTTGGCTTAAGTCACTATCTGATATTTCTAAAATGCAAATATAATTATGTTCCTAACCTGCTTAAAATACTTCAGTGACTTCCCATTTCTCTCAAGATAAAGCCCAAACCTCCTAACATGATTCTTCTGTGATCTGCCCCCTGCTTCCCTCACCCTCTCTCATCTGCAGCTACTTCCTCCTCTTGCTTTCTCTGTTCCAGGCTCAGCCCAAATACATTACAGCATTTCTCACCTATGAGCCTTCACACCTGCTGTTTCCCTGCTGGAACCCTCTCATTGTCCACCTGCTTTGACCTGGTTTTAGTTCTTGGAGGACACTCTCTGTGGTTGTCTGGGCCAAGTGTACCTCAGGTGCCCCATAGGACTCTATAACTTCCAGCCTCTTCTACAAGACTGCAAGTTCCTTAAAAGCAGAGATTGTGTCTGTCTTGTTTCCCACTGACACATAGTAGGTGCTCAGCTGCTACAACAGAATCCTTAAATGGAGCATGGCTGGGGCAGGGCTTTTGGGGACCTTCTTCCCATGAATTCTAAGGTGAAACCTCCAGCTGCTTTCTCCTACACAGATTTTTCTATATGATAAACCATGCTAACGGCTTGTATAGTTCATGGAAAGTGATAGATGGAACCCCATCTTCCTAGAGCTGGCCTTATGAAAAAGATTATTTGGAAAGAGCCAGGAGAGAGGTCTTTTCCCTTACACTCGAGACATATAGCCACTAGATTAATCAATATAAGCTGGTTCCCAGGGCAGCCTCAAACAAAACAGGTAGAATCTATGTAAGTTTGCCGGATGGCCAAGTAGATTTGAAGAGAACACAAAATAGAACTCTCCAATACTCTCATATTGTGGTAAGATGACCTTATGGCCATCAGATGAACGGTTCTGATTTTTTCATTCATCTAAAAATACTTACCCAGGGACTTCTCTAAGCCAGGCTTTGTTCTGGATGCACATAGTTAGAACTATGCACTCTACA
Source organism: Callorhinus ursinus (assembly GCF_003265705.2). Taxonomy (NCBI): domain Eukaryota; kingdom Metazoa; phylum Chordata; class Mammalia; order Carnivora; family Otariidae; genus Callorhinus; species Callorhinus ursinus. Next base: position 95,505,827 of record NW_027397063.1, on the reverse strand, counting down.
CACACAGTAGCAACCATCCTATAGAGTTTAAGGGCCTTTTAAAGGTTCAGTTCCTCTTGTAATTATCTTATTTCCCAAAGGCAGGGACATTTAAATGCCAAGGGTGTGCATTTTGCTAAAAAGAAATATTTATAAAACTGAGAGCATACTGCATCTCTCAGTATCTTTTTTTTTTTATCAAGCATATCAGTATCACCTTTATTCCAACATGTCTTTTTAAAACTTTTTAAAGATAAGAATAGGCACTTATCCAGTTGGGAAAAGAAAAAAAAAACAGCCTTTACAAAATCATGCTGAAAACAAATTTCTATTTCATATTTGAAAGTCTTATTTATCTTTGATCAATGCCTTTCTTGGGGTGCTATGAGCTGAAAAATTCATCTGTTCATTTTTTTGTGCAATCATCACATAAATAATTCATGGATGCTATATACTGACTCTGCAAGGAGAAAATTCCAACTGTGCATCAAACTCTTAGAGGGTGTAAGTTATAGACATGGTTAGGTTTGTTAGCTCTGTGTCAACTGTTTTAGCCGGAATTTTTTGGATTTCTCTTTTAAAATGAAAGGCTATTGTTTTGAGGTTCTTTCTTAATTTTTTCTAGACTGAACTCCAAAAGCATACATAATAACTTCCCGTGTGACTTTGAAAGCTTAAGTGTGATAACTGTAAAATGTTCTGTTGTAACTTTGAAATTCAAGCCGTGGAAGTTTTACAAATTGCATAAAGATATCTGAGCACTGAAGAAAATTCTAGCAAGTGACAGAACTCAATCCAAATGTTTCTGAATAAAATACAGTAAATATAGGCTACCAATTCTTAAGAGTTAACAACAACACTGTACTGTTCACATTCGTCAAATACATAGATCAAAAGTCAAAACATAAGATATTCTATACAAGTAAATAAGATATTCTATACAAGTAAATAAAAGTAAAGTAGCCAGAGCTAAAGAAATGAAGACTTTATGTTTTCAGGTCTGAACCTCTAAATCTGAAGTGCAGAGTGAGAAAAGAATTCTGCTCTATTAGGATATTCCTCCTAGAACATGGAAGGGGCTACTCTCATGTGAATTGGTGGGGCTGGCAGTGAATGTGATGCCACAGGAGAACATAGGAGTTAAGACATAGAGTTCCAGAATTAGAAAACACCAAAAGGAGCCCAAAGCAGTGAAAATTCTCTTAGCTACTCCTGTATAATGGTTTGATCATTTGGGGCACCTGGGTGGCTCAGTCAGTAAAGCATCTGGCTTTGGCTCAGGTCATGATCCCAGGGTCCTGGGATTGAGCCCTGCATCGGGCTCCTTGCTCAGCAGGGAGTCTGCTTCTCCCTCTGCCTGCCGCTCCCCCTGCTTGTGTGCTCACTCTCAATCTGTGCCAAATAAATAAATACAATGTTTAAAAAAAAATGGTTTGATCATTGTTCCAGTGGGAAGAAATACCCAAATGAGGGAAATCAATTGACATCTGCAGTCATGGAGTGAGCAGAACAGGCAAACAGTGGTCCCTCTCTCATGGCAGGAAATAAAGACTGGTGAGATTTCATCACCAGAGGAACTGCTATTTTTATTCTTTAGAGTGAAAGTACTAACGCAAAGATGAGAATGCTTGTGGGATACCAACCAAATCTGTACTTTGCTGACTTTTGTCAACAAGAGTGTTACTTGGTATGACACTTTCTTCCCATCTTCCCGTCTTCACTGTGGGCAAAATGCTTGGAAACCACCCTAGGGGCTTTGCACCCAGTACTGGGAAAGTCACACCTCCCTGAACCAGACCCATACTCAGGTTATGAGTTCAAATCCCATAGTAGCTTCTTTGCACCCACTGCTCAGCTATCTGTGGCTGTACGTTTAAACTTGCTTATTCACATTTTGCCTCCCCAAACAGATTGTAATCTTTGAAGGAAGGAGTGTTCCTGGTACATTAGAGGTGCCCAATTCATATATAACAAAACACACAACAGGCCATTAAATCTGAGTGAATCAGAAAGAAGCATTAGAGGCAAAATAGTGTTAGTCCTAGTTTATAGGCATTCACAATGTATGAAAAATAATGGGTTCATTTGTTGTTCATTCATTCAAACATGTACTGAGTGCCTGGTATTTGGGGTGGCTAGTGAAGCCACTCATAGTTCTTCATGTCAATAGCAAACACAGATGCAAGAGGCTCAGGGATTAGACCTGCTGTACTAACACCCCACCTATCTGTGCGGGCTCTGGCTCTTCCCCTATTTGTTATGACACTTTTGGCTCAGAAAAAATGGATGAACAAAGTTCAAATGAAGTTCATTGTGTGCGTTTGTGTGTTCCTTAGAGCTTACACTTGGCAAACCTCAAGGGAGGACTCTGGCTGAACCCAGTGAACTAGGGGGAAAGAATCACAGAAGTCTGGGATTTGTTGACCAGAAAAATTCCCTGTGGTCTGACAGACTACCATTTCCCACATGGCCCTACTCATCAGAAACACGGAAGTATCACTTTCAACTGGCTAAGCTGCTTCTTCTGGATCTTTCTTATGTGCGTCTGAATAATATGCTTCCGTATTGACTTTTCAGATTTAGATATAAACTCTTGACTTCTTCCTATGAAAATGAAGATTTAGCACCCTTGTTCTCCTCATTCTTCCAACATAAATATATCATAATATTTGGTTAAATCAGTATTCAAAGTTAACACTTTGTGATTATTGTAAATATCATACCCAGCTAAGGCATGCAGCATGCACTAATAATGTTTCCTTTGTTATACAACTTTTTTTCCTCCCTGGAGTTCAATATTATCTTATGTTTTGATTTATACCTATCCTTAATGCTCCTCCAACGAAAACAGACACATAGGTGCAGGAACAGAATAGACAGTCCAGACATAAACCCACACTTAATGTGGTCAGTTAATTTATGACAAAGGAGGCAAGAATATACAATGGGGGAAAGACAATCTCTTCAATAAGTGGTGTTGGGAAAACTGGATAGCTACATGCAAAATAATGAAACCGGACCACTTTATTACACCATACACAAAAATAAGTGCAAATAAAATGGTTTAAGAACCTAAATGTGAGACCAGAAACGATAAAACTTCTAGAACAAAACATAGTAATCTCTCTGACATTGGCCTTAGCAACATTTTTCTAGCTATGTCTCCTCAGGCAAGGGAAAGCAAAGCTAAAATAAACAAATGAGACTAAGTTAAACTGAAAAGCTTTTGCCCAGAGAAGAAATCCATCAACAAAGCAAAAAGCCAACATACTGATTGGGAGAAGATATTTGTAAATGAGATATTCAATAAGGGGTTAATATCCAAAATATATAAAAAACTTACACAACTCAACACCAAAAAAACAAATAATCCAATTAAAAAATGGGTCGGACACCTGAATAGACATTTTTCCAAAGAAGACATTACGCAGATGACAAACAGACTCAAGAGAAGATGCTCAACATCACTCATCATCAGGAAAATGCACATCAAAACCACAATGAGATATCACCTCACACCTGTCAGAATGGTTAGAATCAATAAAACAAGATATAACAAGTGTCAGTGAGGATGTGAAGAAAAAGGAACTCTGGTGCATTGTTGGTGGCAATGTAAATTGGTACAGCTACTGCGGAGAAGAGTATGGAAGTTTACCCCCAAAATTAAAAATAGAAATACCATATGATCCAGGAATTCCACTACTGGGTATTCGCCCAAAGAAAAAGGGAACATTTATTCGAGAAGATATATACACCCTTATATTTACTGCAGCATTATTTGCAATAGACAATATATGGAAGCAACCTAAGTGTCCATATGATGTCCACAGATGAATGGATAAAGAAGAGTGGGGTATATATATATATATATATATATATATATATATACACACACACACACAATATCATATTACTCAGACATCAAAAAGAATGAGATCTTGTCATTTGCAAAAACATAAATGGACCTAGAGGGTATCATGCTAAGTAAAATAAGTCAAACAGAGAAAACAAATATCATATGATTTCAGTTATATGTGGAAATTAAAAAAAACACACACAAAGGAACAAACAAAACAGAAACAGACCCATAAATACAGAAAACAAACTGGTGTCTGCCAGAGAGAGGGAGTTAGGGGATGAGCAAACTGGGTGAAGGGGAGTGGGAGGTACAAGATGAGTAAGTCCTGGGGATGAAAGGCACAGCATTGGGAACACAGCCGATGGTGCTGTATGATGCTTTATGATGACAGACGGTAGCTCTGCTTGTGCTGAGCATAACAAATCACCATGTTCAACACCTGAAACTAGTGTCACATCTGTGTCAACTGTACTTAAAAAAAAAAAAATACTGTTTTTTTTAATCCAGTATTGCAGTTTTAGTTTTTTACTTGGATTAGTCAATTTATATTAATTATTGACTTAGTTGAGTTTATAGTGACTCTTACTGTCTTCTAATTAACCCACCTACTTTGTGTTATATTTTTAGTTTTTCTTTTCATTTTTTGGATTAATACATTTTATATTATTCCACTTTGCCCCTTTACTAACTTGTCATAGACTTTTTTACTGACTGTTCTCATTTCTTCAGTGCTGATCTCTGACAACATACTAAGGCATTACCTTCGGTTCTGGATTCCATAGATTGAAGAGGAAAAGCAGGCTTTCTAAGTTCTAAAAGGTGAGCAATACATGGTTTAAGCTTAAAAATTAATGGTTGGATGGATAAAGATGGAGGGCTGAATCAGGTAATTCTTTGAAGTGATCCATGAGATCCATGGTTTTATAATGGAAGGGACTACATTTACAACAGAAAACACCATCAATGGTGCTTACTACAGTTGATTCCTTTTAATTTGTATTTTCATCTTGATCCATATAGCCAATTGCTATTGGAAACTGTCACCAGATTACCTATGAGTATCTCAAACTCAATGTATCCCCCCTTCCTCACTGCCCTCACTCCTGTCTTTATACGCTTCTCTCAGATAACAGCACCACCATCCACCCAGTGGCCAAGCCAAGAACATGGACATCATCTCTCTTTTTTTCTCTCTTTTTCACCTGCTTTCATCACCAAGTCTGATTGCCTCTATACCTTAAAGGTTCCTCATATCCATTCACATCTCTCCATCTTCACTTCCTCACTGATTCTGCCTCCTCTCCATTGCTTAACCACAGAACAATGCGTAAAATGGAGGAATAACTCAATTTGCTGAATGAATGTGCATCCACTACTGGCAGAAACAAACATTTTAAGATAAACAATGAATCCCTTCTCGCTATATCAATTAGCCTCTTTTCAGATGCTAAAGAGGTGCCCACAAGGGGCTTGGGTGGAGGGGTGGGGGTGAGGCCAGGATCAGCAAGATGGAATAACCAAAGAGAACCTTCAAGGATGTAGTGTTTTGAGGCTGTGGGTCCTACACTAGGCTTCCTATGCTCCTCTCGTCATATGAGGAAACAGAACATGCTGTCTCTGGAGGTCATAAAAACCAAAGTGACTGAAACTCTGAAAGCCAATTTGCAATTCCCGAGTGTATTGGCTATCTGGAATTTTCAGCGGACTCGATGGATCAGAGTAATGCAAAAAAGCAGGACCTCCAGCCTCAGGATTTTATAGCACCTATAAAACATGTTTTACAGTTTCGGCTCAATTTTATACTGTTAAGCTAAACATTTGATATCATAGGGCACTTTAAGCACATTGATTTATGGTAAGTCAGCAACTGCATCTGTAATAGAAAGTCCAAAGTATGGGTTTTAAAAGTAATCTACTGTATTTATTATTGACATAAACAGTTACCTGCAGTCCCTTTGAACATCATCTTAGATTTAACTCATGTATTAAAGATATTATGTTTCCCATCCAGCAAGGTCATCACCAAGGTGAAAACTATATATGGTTGAAAATGAAAAAGATCAAATGTATAATGATAAATATTTTAAAAATAAGTGGCACGTGGGATTTCATCTTTCTACATTCCTGATTAATAATCATATTCTGTTTATCTTTTATACCCACCCCCTTCCCCCAGGTCCCAACTCTGGCAACCTCTAATCTTTTCTTCATCTCTTTAATTTTGTTATTTCAAGAATGCTGTATAAATGGAATCATATAGTTTGTAACCTCTTGATATTGGCTTTTTAAAAAATAATTCAACATAATTCCTATGAGTTCTATTTAATCTTATGTGGATTATCTCATGTTTATTTCACCAGCATGGTTACAACTAGGGTGGCATAATTCAATTAATTTAAGAACTACTGCAATATATACCAAACTAAGAGAGTCTAAATACAAAGTAATTTCATAAAAGGGAACATTATTTATAACTGAGTCCATATTAATGAGTGAGAGATGTTTGTTTTCAGACAGTGTGAGAGCGAGCCTGGCCAAATTGCATCTGGTTCATCTAAAGGATGGTTGGCAGCATAATTAAAAAGCATCCAATTTCCCTAATGCTAATTTAAGAGCTGTTTTAATTACACATTTGGAAAAATTATGAAAAATTTGGAAAATATTCCATTTTCATTTTACATTTGGAGAATGTATGTTATTTAGTTCGTAAGCATTTATTGAGTTCATCATGTGTACACAGTAAGCTCAAAAGTCATGGAAAAACAAAACTTGCATGGGTATTATAATAGCACAGATCTGTATTGCCTTATTTGGATATTGTTCTTAAGATACTGCATGTGGCCTTATTTTTGTTTTCACAGATAAAGTTTGACAAAGGCTCTTTCTTTTCAAATAACTCAACAAAGGGAGGTCTACAGTTTGGGTTAAGTTTATGTCAAGAACTGTTAGCAGGCCATGTCACAAGGTCCCCAAGACCACCCCAGGTTGAATTATTCTCTAGGAGGATCCATAGGACTCAGCGTGTCAGAGTCATGGTTTTGATTTATTACAGAGAAAGGATACACAGCACAATCAGCAAAGGGAAAAGGAGCATTGGGTGAAGTCTTGAGGAAACCAGGCCCTAGTTTCTAAAACTCCCCTGTCAGTACAGTCACACAGGACACTCTGAATTCCCCCAACATTGAGTTGTGACAACACATTTATAATGAGGCCAACCAGGGAAGTACATTAGAGAGTCAATGCCCAGAATTTTTCTTGAGGGCTGATCACGTAACACTCTTTATCTAGCATATACCCAAAGTCCAGACTCCCAGAAGGAAAGCAGATGTTCAGCCTAAACTACATTATTTGCACAAACAGTTTGGCACAGTGAGCCACATTTATCAGCTAATGGGTGGGAACCCTCCTGAAATCTAAGTTTCCAGATACCAGTCAAGGGCCAACCTTGCAAGTAGGTGTTCTCAAGGATAGCAGCTTAGGCCTGTTATGTTAACTCTTTTTAGTACATAGGCCCATTTTGGTGTACTACTTATCATTCTGATCTCTATCTCACTGACTACTATGTCTTAGAACACAGGTGGGTAAAAGACAAAGGTTATTTGTTGACTCTCAGCTAAATAATATAGCAAGACAATGAACATGGAAATGGCCAGGCAGACATGCCTCTTTCTCCTAGCATGAGAAAAAAGAAAACCCAACAACAAAAACCAATACACAAATCTTTAAGATTAAGAATACTGCCTGAAAAATGGATTCACATTCATTATCCTTATTGACAAAGTCTGTATTGTGACTTGAGATACTGATGATGTATGAGGTATCCAATTAATCAGACATTTAAACTATTGTTTATTTCATTGTAAAATCTCATCCTTTAAATTTTTCATATGTGTGTTCATTACTATAAGATACTTGTACTATGTACATATGTACGTTTTGAAACTAAGTAAGTATACCTATATTAGGGATGGGTTTGCAAATTGCTTTCCTAATAGGGACTTACCACTCCTGCATTTGGGTCATAAAATTTTAGAACTGGAAGGAATCATATAGACTTAGTTAAATTTCCTCTTTTATATTGCAGCATTATTCACAGTAGCCAATATATGGAAACAACCTAAGTATCTATTGACAGATGAATAGACAGGTAAATGCAGTAAATATATATAAATATATACAATGGGATATTATTCAGCCTTAAAAAAGAAAATCCTGCCATTTGCAACTACATGGTTGAGCCTGGAGGACATTATGCTAAGTGAAATAAGCTAGATACAGGAAGATAAATATCACACGATCTCACCTATATGTGGAATTAAGAAAAAGTGGAACTCACAGTAACAGAGTAGAAAGGTGGTTATCAGAGGCTGGTGTGGGGGTGGGAAAAAATGGGAGATATTGACCAAAGGGTGTAAACTTTCAGTTATAAGATGAGTAAGTTCTGAAGACCTAAGATACAGCATGGTGATTATAGTTAATAATAATGTATTGTATACTTGAGATTTGCTAAAAGAGTACATCTCAAGTGTTCTCACTACCCACACACAAAATGAAAACTATGTGAAGTGACAGATAGATTAATTAACTTGATATTGTAATAATTTCACCATGTATATATAATGCAAAATATCACATTATATTCCTTAAATATATATAATTTTTATATGTAAGCCACACAATAATTAAGCTTGGAAAAAAATAAGGAAACTGAAGCCCAAAGAGGCGAAGTTGACCTGTCCAAGGTGACGTAGAAGTTAGTGGTAGGGACAGGCTAGAACCTGGATCATCGTGAGCCATCTAGAAATATTTGACAAGATCTGGAAAGCTTGGGAGCCATAGTTCTTTGGGGGGAAGGAATGAATGAGCTACATTTCCTTGCCTCTATTTCCCTTCTATCATCTTGCCTTGACATCTTTTTCATATTCTTCTTCCCAGGGGGGACTGACTTGCCACAGTTTGCCTTATCTGGAGAGAAGGGAGGGACATTTATGCCCTTTGGTTTATCTGTTGAGTGATTTCACACCTTAGAGTGTACATGGGATATTGATGGTTAGACAATGGCCAGGAATACAATAGCTCAGAACTCTGCCATTAGTGCATTGTTAGACATTATTTTGCTGCTTTCTAATTTAAAAGGCTAGAATTAGAAAAAAATTAAATTAGCCTGGAACATCAGTAGCAATAATCTCTTATGTTTTCACAAGGTTTCCCCAGTTATGAGGTATTTCCCCTTATAAATTGGTAGTACATAGTATATATATATATTTTATATATATAGTATATGTATGTACTATATACTTATATACTATATACAAATTATAGTATAAATTGGTTATTGCTTAAACTACTAAATTTTGGGGTAGTCTACATAACCAGAAAAGAATGGATAAAATTATTAATTCAATTGTCCAGGAGAAATCAAGACTCAGGGATTTTAAATGATGAATGTGGCAGAACTGAGTCCCAAACAAGGGCTTCAGATTCTCCCCGCCCCGCCCCATTACACCACAATACTATGATTCCGCAGTTTTAGTCACATCTTATACAGAACTTTACAGAAAGGGTGAAGGATTGATTCCAGGTTAATGATTTTATATCTCTCCTATCTATAATTTTGGTTTGAATTTAATGGTATTCTTACACCATAGGCCTCCTTTGTATAATTTAATGAGCTGATTCTAAAATGTATGCGGACATTTGTGCTCTCTCCATAGTCTGGCTATTGTGATAATGCTGCTATATCAACCGATGAATGGATAAAGAAGAGGTGGTGGTATATATATATATATATATATGAATATTATTCAGCCAACAAAAAGAATGAAATCTTGCCATTTGCAATGACATGGATGGAGCTAGAGTGTATTATACTAAGTGAAATAAGTCCAAAAGAAAACAGATGAACATATGGGAAGGGGGAAAAGAAAAAAGGGGATAGAGGGAAACAAGCCATAAGTGACTGTTAATGATAGAGAACAAACTGAGGGTTGATGAGGATGTGGGTGGGGGCATGGGCTAGATGGGTGATGGGCACTGTTCTGATGAGCACTGGGTGTTGTATGTAAGTGATGAATCACTGAATTCTACTCCAGAAACCAATATTGCACCGTATGTTAACGAACAAAATTTAAATTTAAAAAAAAGTAAAAAGAAATGCTTTCAGAATCTAAAAATAAAATGTATGGAATATCAAAGGATGCAGAATAGCCAAAATGGTTTTGAAAAAGGAGAATAAAGTTGTAGAATTTATATTCTTAATTTTAAGATATATAACAAAGTTACATTAGTCAAGACAGAATGGAGAGACATATAAACATATTAGCAGGATAGACATATAAATAAATGGGATACAATAGAGAATCCAGATGTAGACCCATACATATTTATTTAATTAATTTTTTAATACATGTACTAGGGTAATTCAATGGGGAAAGGATTATATTTCCAATAAAAATACTGGAGCAATTGGATGTATAAAAAGAAAAAAATTAACTTTGGGCACCTGGGTGGCTCAGTTGGTTAAGCGGCTGCCTTCGGCTCAGGTCATGATCCTGGAGTCCTGGGATCGAGTCCCACATCGGGCTCCCTGCTCAGCAGGGAGTCTGCTTCTCCCTCTGACCCTCTTCCCTCTCGTGCTCTCTATCTCTCATTCTCTCTCTCTCAAATAAATAAATAAAATCTTAAAAAAAAAAGAAAAAATTAACTTTGATTCTTACCTCAAACGCATATACAAAAGTTAACTAGAAATAACCTAGATTGATCTGAATATGGAGGCTAAAATGGTAAAACTTATAAAAACAAAGAACAAGAGGAAGTTTCTGTGATCTTGACTAAGGAAAAGATGTCCTAGATAAGATACAAAAAAGCAGAAAACATTAAAGAAAAAATAGGTTAAATGGCCTTTATCAAAATTAAAAGTATATATACTCTTCAAAAGATAGATGATGAGACTTCTGGAAAGGCCATGTGATGAAGGGAGAAATAAACAATTTAATAATTATAGCTGGAGACTTTAATGCCCTACTTTCAATAATGGATAGAAGAACTAGGCAGAAAATCAAGAATGACATAAAAGACTTGAACAACACTATAAATCAACTAGATCTAACAGATATCTCTAAAACACTCTACTCAACAACAGCAGAATATACTTTCTTCTTAAGTGCATATGGAACATTCCTCAGGATAGACTATATAGTAAGCTATAAAGAAACTGTCAGTAAATTTAAAAAGATTTAAATCAAACAAAGCATGTTTTCAACCACAATGGAATAAATTAGAAAGCGACAATAGATGGGAAGCTGGGCAATTCACAAATATGTGGAAATTAAACAACATATACCTAAATAACTAGTAGGTCAAAGAAGAAATCACAAGGGAAATTAGAAAGCACTTTGAAATAAATGAAAATAAAATACAACATACTAAAACTTTTATGGAATCAGTTAATGTGACATATCACATCAACAAGAGAAAGGACAAAAACCATATGATCATTTCAATAGATGCAGAAAAAGCAGTTGACAAAGGACAGCCTCCTTTCTTGATCAAAACTCTTCAGAGCATAGGGATAGAGGGTACATACCTCAATATCATAAAAGCCATCTATGAAAAACCTACAGCGAATATCATTCTCAATGGGGAAAAACTGAGAGCTTTCCCCCTAAGGTCAGGGACACGGCAGGGATGTCCACTCTCGCCACTTTTATTCAACATGGTACTAGAAGTTCTAGCTACAGCTATCAGACAACAAAAGGAAATAAAAGGTATCTAAATTGGTAAGGAAGAAGTAAAATTTTCACTATTTGCAGTTGACATACTATATATAGAAACCCTAAAGACTCCACCAAAAAACTACTAGAACTGATAGATGAATTCGGTAAAGTTGCAGGATACAAAATCAATGTACAGAAATCTGTTGCACTGAGGGGCCCCTGGCTGGCTCAGTCAGAGGAGCATGTGACTCTTGACCTTGGGGTTATGAGTTCAAACCCCACGTTGGGTGTAGAGATTACTTAAGAATAAAAGAAATCTGTTGCATTCCTATACACTAATAATAATGAAGCAGCAGAAAGTGAAATTAAGAAAACAATCCGATTTACAAGTGCACCCAAAACAATAAAATACTTAGGAATAAACCTAACCAAAGAGGTGAAAGACCTGTACTCTGAAAACTATTAAACACTGATGAAAGAAATTCAAGACAATGTAAAGAAATAGAAAGACATCCCATGCTCATGGGTTGGAGGAACAAATATCATTAAAATGTCTATAATGACCAAGGCAATCTATACATTTAGTGCAATTGCTATCAAAATACCAACATCATTTTTCACAGAACTAGAACAGACAATCCTAAAATTTGTATGGAACCACAAAAGACCCCAAATAGCCAAAGCAATCTTGAAAAAGAAAAACAAAACTGGAGGTATCATAATTCCAGACTTCAAGTTATATTACAAAGCTGTAGGAATCACTTCCATAAATAAAATAGTTATTACACTGTGTAAATTTGACATCAATAATTCTATTATCTTCCATAGGGCTCATATGCAAATTACATGCTGAAAGATATTGGTGTGTACTTAAATGCTAAAACAAAACAAAACCCCCCCAAAACACAAGACTCAACTACCTGCTGTCCAAACAAACACAAATCCAGGTGTGATTATTTTTTTCAATATAAGTCTCTCAATTACTTAGGCTTTGAGTGTTCTGACCCTATAGGTTTTCAGACTATGTGGTACATATTACATGTTTTCTTCACTCAATCAAAGAAAATACCTTTTTGTTGATAAGTTAACATTGTTTTCTCAATAATAACTCTATCTTGATGAAAAAGAAGGCAATGTGAACCAAAAAGATTGAAATTATCATTTTTTAATAGAAAAAATGTATTTCATTATGTCCTGTAGCAAATTATCAAGGGCATAATATCCCACCAAAGACATATGTACGTTATTTAAAAAAATAATTTAATAACATTTTTTCTAAAAATTTTGGTGACTGAAATTTCCAAAAAGATTACTTAAAATTGTGCTTTTTGTACCACATGCTTAAAACAAAATATTAAAATATTTAACTTTTTCACATACATTAGATATTCTGTATCTGAATAAATTTGGAATATTTAAATTTTATTCATGTCATTCTTTTTATTTTAAAGTTTACTTGAAAAGATTAGAGGTTGCAAAACATTTTTTTTTAATTTGATATCTACATAACATAATGATTGCTCACAAAGGATTGAATTTTATAAATAATGTGATTTTAAATATGAATTCTTTCTTTAACACTAATAATTTAAGAATCTGATTTTTGGGAATGGTGGCATTTGCTGAAAGATTAAATGATTGCAAACTTTCTAAGTTAAAAAAAAACAAAGCTGTAGTAATCAAAACAGTATGGTACTGGCACAAAAACAGACACAGATCAATGGAACAGAATAGAAAACCTAGAAGTAAACTCACAAGTATACAGTCAATCTTTGACAAAGGAGGAAAGAATATATAATGGAAAAAAGACAGCCTCTTCAACAAATGGTGTTGGAAAACTGGCCAGCTACATGCAAAAGAAGGAAATGGGACCACTTTCTTACACCATACACAAAAATAAACTCGAAATGGATTAAAGACCTAAATGTGAGACCTGAAACTATAAAACTCTTAGAAGAGAGCACAGTCGGCAATTTCTCTGACATTGGTTGTAACAACAGTTTTCTAGACATCTCCCCTGAGGCAAGGGAAACAAAAACAAAAATAAACTATTGGGACTACATAAAAATAAAAAATTCCTGCACAGTGAAGGAAACAATCAACAAAACTAAAAGACAACCTACTGAATGGGAGAAGATCTTCATGTGACATATAAAATAAAGGCTTAGTATCCAAAATATGTAAAGAACTTATAAAACTCGTCCTGTATCGGGCTCCCTCCTCGGCAGGGAGTCTGCTTCTCCCTCTGACTCTCCCCCCATCTCATGTGCTTTCTCTCTCTCTCATTCTCTCTCTCTCAAATAAATAAATAAAATCTTAAAAAAAAAGAACTTATAAAACTCAACACCAAAAACCAAATAATTGAATTTAAAATGGACAGAAGACATGAGCAGACATTTCTCCAAAGAAGACAGCCAGCTGACCAACAGACACATGAAAAGATGCTCAACATCACTCATCATCAGGGAAATGCAAATCAAAGCTACAATGAGACATCACCTCACACCTGTCAGAATGGCTAAAATAAAAAACACAAGAAACAAGTGTTGGCTTGGTATTATACTGAGCGAAATAAGTCAATCAGAGAAAGACATGTCTCATGATTTCCAGTTATATGGAATTGTTAAATTGAATAACACAAACAGGGGATGCGTGTGGTGGGTGCGGGTGGGAGGGATGGGGTGGCTGCGTGATAGACAATGGGGAGGGTATGTGCTACGGTGAGCGCTGTGAATTGTGTGAGACTGTTGAATCACAGACTGTACCTCTGAAACAAATAATACATTATATGTTAAAAAAAAAAGATCGGAGGAAGGGAAAAATGAAGGGGGTGGGAATCAGAGGGGGAGAGGAACCATGAGAGACTATGGACTCTGAGAAACAAACTGAGGGTTCTAGAGGGGAGGGATTAGCCTGGTGATGGGTATTAAAGAGGGCACGTATTGAATGGAGCACTGGGTGTTATACGCAAACAATGAATCATGGAACACTACATCAAACACTAATGATGTAATGTATGGTGATTAACATAACATAATAAAATTAAAAAAAACTTCAAGAGAAAAAAGAAAAAGTTTATAAATTGAATTTCATCAACATTTAAAACTTCTGTTCTGCAAACAATATGAGTAAAACCTACAGAATGGGAGAAAATTTTTGCAGATTATATATCTGATAAGGGTTTTATGTCCAAAATAAAGAACTTCTATATATAATCATATATATATATATTAAGACAATCCAATTAAAAATGGGAAAAGGAGGGGTGCCTGGGTGGCTCAGTCAGTTAAGCGTCCGACTCTTGATTTTGGCTCAGGTCATGACCTCAGGGTTGTAAGACAGAGCTCCTTGTTGGGCTCTATGCTGGGCATGGAGCCTGGTTAAGATTCTCTCTCTTCCCCCTTCTCTACTCCTCCCCCACCAATCCACCCCTTTAAAAAAATGGGAAAAGATAAGACATTTCTCCAAAGAAGATTTACAAAGTCTAATTAGCACATGAAAAATGCTTTCATTTGCCATTAGGAAATGTAAAGCAAAGAAATATGACTTCACACCCACTAAGATGGCCAAAATAAAGAAGACAAGATAATAACAAGTATTGGCAAGGATGTGGAGAAATTAGAACCCTTATACATTACTAGTGATAAGTGAAAACATATGTCCACAAAAACTCATTTATATAAGAATGTTCAGGGCGCCTGGGTGGCTCAGTTGGTTAAGCGACTGCCTTCGGCTCAGGTCATGATCCTGGAGTCCCGGGATCGAGTCCCACATCGGGCTCCCTGCTCAGCAGGGAGTCTGCTTCTCCCTCTGACCCTCCCCCCTTTCATGTGCTCTCTCTCTCTCATTCTCGCTCTCTCAAATAAATAAATAAAATCTTAAAAAAAAAAAAAGAATGTTCATAGCAGGCTTTATTCATTACAGCCAAAAAGTGGAAACAATCCAAATGTCCATCAACTGATGAATGGATACAGAAAATGTAGTACGTTCATGCAATGGACTATTATTTGGCAGTTAAAATAAATGAAGTACTTATATATGCTCTAACATGGATGAAACTTGAAAACATTTTACAAAATCAAAGGAGCTAATCACAACATATCCATATTATATGATTCCATTTGTATGAAATGTTCCAAATAGGCAAATCCAGAGATACAGGAAATAGTTTAGTGGTTACAGAGGCCTGGGTGGGTAATGAGGGCTCAGTAAGAGGATATGGAGAGTGAATGCTAATGAGTACAAGGTGTATTTTTGTCGTGTTGAAGTGTTCTAAAATGAGATTGCACTGATGGTTGCACAACTCTATAAATACATTAAAATTCATTGACTTATATACTTTAAATGGTGACTGGTAGGATATGTGAGTTATATTTCATTAAAGCCATTTTATTTTATTTATTTTTAAAAATATTTTATTTATTTATTTGACAGAGAGAGACATAGCGAGAGAGGGGACAGAGGCAGGGGGAGTGGGAGAGGGAGAGGCAGGCTTCCTGCCAAGTAGGGAGCCCGATGTGGGGCTTGATCTTAGGACCCTGGGATCATGACCTGAGCCGAAGGCAGACGCTTAATGACTGAGCCACCCAGGCACCTCAATAAAGCTATTTTAAAAGGACTTCATTAAGAAAATAAAAATGCAAGCTACAGATTGGGAAACATTATTTACAAAATATAATCTGATGAAAGACTTGTATCTTAAATGAATAAAGAACTCTTACAATATTGGGAACACAACTCAATATTTAAAAATGGGGAAAAGATTTGAACAGACACTTCACCAAAGAAGTTATATTCCATGCATGTCAAATAAACACATGAAAAGTTGTTCAATCAACATGGATAGTCATCAGGGAGATATAAGGTAAAACTACCATGAGCTATTAGTACACATCTATTGGAACTGCTAAAACTAAAAGAAAAACATCTGACAATATACCGTGTCCATAAGGATATGGAACAACTATATTTCTCACACATTTCTTTTGCGAATGCATAAGGCATAGCTGGGTTGCATAGTAGTCCTGCAGTTCTTAAAAAATTAAACATACACTTACCACACAATCAGCAATCCTGCTGATCAGTATTTACTCAAGAAAAATAAAAACATGTTTTACAAAGTTTCTTCCATGAATGTCCTTAGCAATTTTATTCATAACAGCCCAAACAGGAAGAAACTCAAGTGTTCATCAACAGGTGAATGGATAAACAGACCATTCTATATTCATTCCAAGGAATACTGCTCAGCAACAAAAAGGAATAAACTACTGGTGCTCACAACAATATGGATGAATTTCAAGTGGCTTATGCCAAGTGAAAGAAGATAGACAGAAAAGACTACATTCTATTATTCCTATCACATGAAAATCTAGAAAAGGCAAACTACAATGAAGGAAAAACCAGATCAATAAATTTCTAGTGTTTGGGTTAGGGGAGAGGAAAAGATTGAATGTAATGGGCCATGAAGGAACTTTTTGGGGTGACATCTATTTTGTCTAGACTGGGGTGGTGATTATATAGTGGTATAAATTTATCATGTATCATTGATTTGCACAATTACAAGGGATAAATTTTACTCATGTAAATTATACCTCAATAAAGGTGATTAAAGTTTTTAGAAAAAAATCAAAGAAATGGGGGGTTTATGGTGGTAGGGAATTACTATGGATTGAATGTTTGCTTTTCCCCTAAAATTCATATGTTGAAATCTAATCCCCAATGTGATGATGGTAGGAGGTAGAGGGCTTTGGCAAGGTGCTCAGGTCATGAGGGCAGAACCCCCATAAATGGGAATAGTACTTTCACAAAAGATAACCAAGAGGGCTCCCTTGCCCCTTCTTTCATGTTAAGGACACAGTGAAAAGAACCAGGAAGTGGACTCCCACCAAACACCGAATCTGCTGGTATCTTGATCTTAGACTTCCCAGCTTCCAGAATTCTAAGAAATAAATTTATGTTATTTCTAAGCTATTCAGTCTACGGCATTTTGTTATAACAGCCCAAATGAATGAAAACAGGAATTTACAAGGGATTATTGGTAGAAACAAACTGAAATCCACTGATGTTAGCCAGTCCTTACGTGAGGTATAAAAGGACTGAAGTCGAGATCCCTAACGCCCAGCTAGCCACTATACCACATTCTCAGTTCTTTTTGGTGTGTGTAATATTATTGTATATGAATCCAAAGCATTTTGAAAAAGAGTGAAACATTAATAAGTTTCAAAATCAAATATACTGAGTTTCTGACATGATTACTAGCCAGTAATCTCAGAGGAGGAGCATACTCCAGGATTAGTCTGGGTTAAGTGAACCCTGACACAAAGATCTGAGGGCAAGAAATTTATTTGGGGTATTTTTTATGTGGCTAAAAGCCTGAACACACCAGGCCTAATGCTATCCTGAGGCCTGCTTCCAAGGTTGGCCCTTGGCTGGCTTCAGGGAACTCGGATTTTGAGAGGGTTCCCAAAACCCTCATATGAATGGCTCACTGTGCCTAAACCTCATGCAAACAATGTGGTTTGCGCTAAACACCTACTTTCCTTTTGGGAGTCTGGGATTTGGGCACATGCCGAGCAGATGGTGTCTATAAGACCAACTCTCGTTAAAGACTTCGGGGACTGAGTCTCTAATAAGCTCCCCTAGTAGACAGCTTTTCAAACATGCTGTCACAACTTGTTGCTGTACGAAGAAACCACATCCTGTGTGATTTACTGGAGGAGACATTTTGGAAGCTTATTCCTGGTCTCTTTAGGGGTTCATCCCATGCACCTTTTCTTTTTGTTTTTTGTCCTTTAGCTGTAATAAATCACAACCATGAGGATGACTCTATACTGAGTTGTGTGAATCCTGCTAGTGAATCACTGAACCTGGGGAAGGGGAGTCTTGGAGACCCCCCCCCAACACAGGAGGTGATCCCAGAAGACACTAAGAAGGGAAGAAATGATGGCCCTTAAAAGGATGTATTATTCAATAAGTTACCAGAGTGGGCAATCAGGGCAAAATTCTTCTGGGGAACATGCACTTCAGAGTTATGTGCTCAAGTGGCAAGAGGGATGTGATATTTATCACCCCACCATAGAGTTGGTATTCATTGTCTGGAACTTTCAGCCCACCCTGCGCACAGGCCCAATGGGCTCTGGTGGCCATAGCTAGCCCTGAAGCAAAGAGCTGCAGTTGGAAGTTGGGCTTGCTTGTATGGAAATTATAAATGCCTGTGGAGGATATGGTGGGGGCACTTCTCCCACAGCCTCTAAAAGGCATAAAATCAAACATGAACACAGAACTATTATCCAGCCATTTCACATGCTACCCATTGCCTTCCTTAGGATGAATTACTTGCACCTTATTCCCACCAGGGAGCCCTTGCCTCCCAGGAGAGTCCTTTAAAAGCTGCAGTCTGGCCCAGTGCAGTGAGAGCATAAGGGAAAGTTTGCCCTATCCATATAAGATGGAAATAAGGTCTTTGTTCTCTCTCCGCTCTCAAGTCCTGGTCACAGGAAGCCCTGCCAGGGTCAACTGTTCCTTTTGTTTTACCTCTTTACTAGCCCAGTCTAATTAGGAGGGTCAATAGCTTCCTGTCCCACAGAATGGGCACCCAATCTGAGCCTCTGGCTCTCTCTCCTTAGGACATAGGCTCCATCATCAGGCTACATTACTGAGGAATACTCTATCTGGGCATTGTGTAGGTCCACTGGAGATGATTTACTCTGCCTGCTCTTGGTAGAGTGCCCATATTCCCCAGGGCCTCTGGCTTACTTACAGTTTCCTCATTCTACCTTTTCCTACTTACATAGCTAGAATTTCACCATTTATTTAACATTTTTTAAAAAAATTCAAGAATAATTAACATATATTAGTTTCAGGTCTACAATATAATTTTTCAACAATTCTATATATTTCTCAGTGTTCATCAAGATAAGTATACTCTCAGTCTATAGCAAGTGTACTCCTTTGTCTCTTTCATCCATCCCTCCACCCACCTCTCCTCTGGCAACCACCAGCTGCTTCTCTGTATTTAAGAGTCTGGGTTTTTCTGTCTTTTTTAAAAAATTTTGTTCATTTGTTTTGTTTCTTAACTTCCCACATATGAGTGAAATCATGTGGTATTTCTTTCTGCCTTATTTCACTTAGCATTGTACTCTCTAGGTCTATCCATGTTGTTGCAAATGGCAAGATTTCATTATTTTTTATGGCTGAATAATATTGTTGTATATGTATAACACATCTTCTTTCTCCATTTATTTGTAGATGGACACTTGGGTTGCTTACATAATTTGGCTATTGTAAATAATGCTGCAAAAACATAGGGGTGCATGTGTTTTTTTGAATTAGTGTTTTTTCTTTTTTAATTTAATTTAATTTTATTTAAATTCTTGTGTTTTCATTTTCTTTGGGTAAATACCCTGTAGTGGAATTACTGGATCATATAATAATCTTATTTTTATTTTTCTGAGAAAACTCCATGCTGTTTTCCATGGTGGCTGCACCAGTTTGCATTCCCACCAACAGTGCATGAGGGTTCCTTTTTACCCACATCTTCACCAACATTTGTTATTTCTTGTGTTTTTAATTTCTGGCATTCTGACAGGTGTCAAATGTTATTTCATTGTGTTTTAATTTGCATTTCTCTGATGATTACTAGAAATTCATCATTTATAAGATGTGGATATTCAGAGTACCTATCTCATAGGGTTGTTATGAGGATTATGTCAGATAATACCAGGAAAGTGCTTAAAACTGCCTGGGACACAGGAAGCAGTCAATATTATTATGTACGTATAAATAGTTGGCAGATGCATATTTATTAGAAAAAAAATGGAATGCACAGATTGTTTCAACCTGCTCATTGAAATGCACAGGCAGACTAGAAAGGTAATAGTGTTCTTCAGGAACACTTAACTGATTTTCAATTTCAGCTTCTGAAAAATTTCAAAAGTTCTAGGTAAAATACTATTCCTCTCACAGTTGTGAGTGATTTACCAGTTCAACTCCTAAATTCTAGGTTGCTAGGGAGACTTAGTGAAATTCTTGTTCAAGAAATGGAAGGTAATAAAATGGTAACCCTTATAAGCTCACTGTCATCTTCTACCACTCATATATTTTTAATCTTCCTTTTAAAAAAAAAGCTCAATATTTATAGAGCAGATTTGAAAACCCCTCCTTCTATAACTGCTTGTGAGGAAAACAGAGAGGCCGTGGCCAGAAAACTTAGAATGCTCAAATTAGAGACACGCAGAAGCCATAGGGCCTCACACACACACAATGAGATGAGCCACTCCTGTGGTCATACACGATTAGCAACAGACATTGAGCAAACATGGTGAAAGGAAGAAGACATTCCTGGGAACTCCTTTATGAAGACTGCACTTCAGGTGGCCTTGGAACAAGAGCACAAGCAAGAACTCAGGACTGTCTGGCAACTGGAACAAAGTCTGTAAGACCCAAGTGGGACTGAGCCAGCAGGTGACAATGTGTGGCAGAACTTCCACAGTGCAGAGAAAGAAATTCAGAATGGAGATGATTTCTTAGCCACACTTGGCTAAAGGTTGTCGTAAGGAGTGGTTTAACTGTTGGTATCAGAACTCAGTGTGTATCACATTGCCAGTTTTATTGATCATGGTAATTGGACCTGTGTAGGTCATTTCATCAAGGACAAAAATGCAAATCTGTTAATATTTACATATACTAAAGAGCCACATGATCACGGTTTAGTTCTCACTGCCCATGAATTTGGTTCTTAATTTAGCTAATTTTCGTTACCAGATCAAAACTACCACATGCTGTTTAAATCAAAACATGCTACATTGTTTTTCTTTAGCCCTTCAGAAAACTCTTTCCTGCTAAGCATATTAGTCTTGGGTTTTTTTAAAAAAAAAGACTTATCCCTTGGAAACTCGTGCCTAGTTTACCTAGTGAACACAGGCAGTGGATTTTTAAAGAGTTATTGTCCTAAGATATGCGTGACCTGGGAGGGCTAGTCTGGAATCTACCCTATAAAGTAGCACAAGAGTGCCACCCACTGGTCAAACAGCTTTAGTGTTTGTGTGAGAGAGAGCTTACCTCTGATAGAAACAAAGAGCATCTGGAGACTGATGCTCTCAATAGGTGAATATGCCAATCCAAAAGCAAATGATTTCTGCCTTGAAAAATTTATATCCACTATTGTACATATTTCTTCATGTTATTTTTATAAGTTTTTGCTGCATATGCCAACCCAAATAGGCAAAAATTCAAAAGCTTGACAATACAGTCTCTTGGTAAGGCTGTGGGAAAACAGGTATTTTCACAACACAAAAAGTTACACCCCTCTAAGGGGAAATTTGGAATATCTAACAAAGCCACATATGCACTTATCCTTTGACTCAGCAATTGCACGTTAGCCTGAACACACTTCCAGCAATATAAAAATACATATGCAGATCATTCATTGCAACATGATTTGTAATTGCAAAATACTGAAAGCTTAATATAACGCCCAATTATAGGAAAGTGGTTGAATAAACTACAGTACGTGTATACGATATAGTATTACACAGATATAAAAAAAAAGAATAAGATCTGTAGGAACTGATATGGAGGATTTTTCAGGATATGTTGTTAGGCAGACAGAAACAACTTTTAACAATTGACATCTGTATCAATGCTGTTTTTTGACCTAATCCATGAGATAATTTAAATTTTTAGTACTAGAAATTTGTGCTGAATCAGGAATGGTAGAGTTGGATGAGGAAGGCATTTTAAGACAGGTACACCTGTCTTTGCCTTCCCTGGGCCAGCCCTCCTGACATATTCACTAATGCACTGTGTGTGCGGCAGGTCACTTCTCGCAACAGATAGACAGGTAGACAGAGACATATATACATAGGGATCTGAAACAGAGCATAAGTTGTGTTTAGCTTTAGATATATGAATTGAATCACACATTGACTCTGCCATGTTGCAGTATTCACAGACAAATCATGCTCAAATAGATGACAGCAGGCAGACCAGAGTCTAGTAAGTTTGTTCACCTCAAGATTTTACTATGATCTGTTTGACATAGGTGTGTGTTGATTTAAATTTCAAGCTTAGCATAGAGAAGACCTTATTACTTCCCAAATTATAAAATCTGCCCTGCTTCTGTAGTAGTATGCTCCCATTTCCCTTTCTGTTGCTGTTCTTCCAACAGACTGGTTATTTTAATTTTTTCGCATCCTTTTTTCTTCCTACTTTAAATTTCAGAGGCATCTTTGTTGTATAGCTTTGTTATAGTAATAACTATAACAGATTTATTTGTTCTATTAAGCTGTGGGTTCCTTGATTTTTTTACCTGCACTGCAGGAACTGGGAACTGGAGAGGCTCCGCAAGGCCAAGCGCTGGCTAGATCCTTCCAGTCTGAGATGTCTCTCCTGTGCCATCTACTGACAAAGCTTCACATTGTGCCAGGGGCAAAGGAAACATTTGAATTATCAAAAACTGGGTGAAAAGAATGAGCTGAGATGGTAAACCCACAACCTGCGCAAGATGTGTCCATATATACTTCCTATGCCTGTTCCTCCAATAGCTTAATTTTTTTTCTCATTCCTTGTCTTTCTCTTCCTCAACATGTAATTCACAAGTATGTGCACAACTTTTGTTGCTTAATGTGTATATATGTATGTATACATATATATTTGCCTTTACATTTTTCCAATTAGAAAATTCAGTATTACATATTCTTTCCTGAGCCCCTTCACCTGTTATGAGGGAGGAAAAATGTGGTGAGTTTATTTTTGCAATTAGTCTATAAAACAGAATTCCATAACCATAGTAGATAAATAGATAGAAAAACGTATAGGTAGAGGTAGGCACATGGATGAACGCATAGATGGACACATAAAGAGAAAATACAAATAGATTGAAAGAGGGAGGCATACATATATTAAAAATTATCATAGTAAGAGAGACAGCTCTTTATTAAAAATTGAAGTCTGTAGGGCATAAATGTAGTCAGTGGCATTAGAAATTTAGGGGCATTTGGGATGGCTTTTCATCTTGGGCATGGTACCTATCTTTGTTCAGAATATACCAGCCTTCCTCCTTTTCCTCCTGACATACTCACCAATTTCCTATCTTTGGGGTAAGGGCCCTTCTCTTTAATTAATTTTCAAAACAGATGATAAGGCTGTGCCAATCTGGGGGTTACACTCATGCACGTTTTGTTCTAAGCGTCTAACTGGGATCTGAGGTCAGTGTCTCTGATGTCTGAGGTGTAAGAGCTCTCTCTTTCCCAGTAAGAAATCTCTTGTACTCCCTTAGGGGCATGCTTATATTTACTTTCTCATGCTGTTTTTCCAAGGGGCTGGTTTTGGTGTTAATTTTTTCTTATCTTTCCCTCCTCATCTTCTAATTCTTTTCTTTTTTTCCTTAACAAGGACCATTTTTATTTTTCAAAGAGCTTGTGGATATTCTGCCTGAAGACAAGAGGACACATATTCTCAAAGTGACCATACTTCTATAAGAAAGGGGGTACAGTAAGACTCTAAATTTGTATTTGCATACATAAATTCTAGAAGGGTACCCCCAAAAATTAGTAAGAGTGGTTTCTTGGGGCAGAGATGGGGACAAAAGGGTGGATGGGCATAGGCGTAGGAGCAAGACTTGCAATGCTACCTGGTAAATAATAAAATTAAGTGCAAATTTATTCGACATAAAGATAAAACAAGCAATGGACCCCCAATTTTCCTTGAGTAGGCTATATTTTGGGGGACTAGAGTATAGTGCACAGCTCCCACATTATCTAAAGAGGGGGTGGGGGGCGCTTGGGTGGCTCAGTCGTCAAGCGTCTGCCTTCGCCTCAGGTCACTATCGAGCCCCGCATCGGGCTCCCTGCTCGGCGGGGAGCCTGCTTCTCCATCCCCCACTCCCCCTGCCCATGTTCCCTCTTTTGCTGTGTCTCTCTCTGTCAAATAAATAAATAAAATCTTTAAAAAAAAAAAAGAGGAGGTAAGGAGAGGAAGCAGGACCTTCTCAAGGTCACCCTGAAAGTCATGGGAGAAGGAAACTCTCCCTAGCCTTGCCTGCTGGCCACACATGGTGTTGGGCCCTCTCTGAAATGGTGGGTGACCTTCAACTTACATTTTTTAAAAATTTTTATTGTTATGTTAATCACCATACATTACATCATTAGTTTTTGATGCAGTGTTCCATGATTCGTTTTTTGTGCATAACACCCAGTGCTCCACGCAGAACGTGGCCTCTTTAATACCCATCACCAGGCTAACCCATCCCCCCACCCCCCTCCCCTCTAGAAACCTCAGTTTGTTTTTCAGAGTCCATCGTCTCTCATGGTTTGTCTCCCCCTCCAAATTACTCCCCTTCATTCTTCCCCTCCTGCTATCTTCTTCTTTTTTTTTCTTAACATATATTGCATTATTTGTTTCAGATCATCTTCTAATTCTTAATTGTATATCTCTTTGTTATTGTTTTGTCATATTGCCTCATATATTTCCAACAGGTCTGTAACTTTTGTACTTTTAATAAATTTTTTCATCAGTGGAATAGTCATATATATTAATACAGTATCTTTTGCAATCTCTTTCCTTCTTTTAACTAGTCCTTCCAAGTAGGTCATACAGCAATTTATGGTCTAATTTTTGTTTACTCACTAATTTGTATTGAAACCCCAGTGAATTACTTATTCTGCTCCTTCAGGACTCAAATTTGCCACAAACAAATGAGGAAAACAACAGAATTATTCCATTGGAGGTGAATAAAATAAATCTAAATGTGTCTTAGGTATTTTTCTATACAATAAAAAGCATTATTTATTGAGCATGCAAACACTCTTTTAGAGCTTTATAAAAAAAGTTTGGCCATAGAGGGTCAGATCCATAAAGACCGCTCTTTGGCTTTAATTATTTTAGATGCAAAACTTTGTATCTAAAACACATTAAGACTAGTATTTCTTGCTCACTGTCATTCGTATTTTTTCCATATGAAGAATATTAACATGCTTAAAAATCCCCCAATCACCTTGGCATCCCAGTAAAGTATGCAGGTCACAAATATGATTTTTTTTTAAAGATTTTATTTATTCATCTGAGAGAGAGAGAGAGACAGACACACACACAGCAAGAGAGGGAACACAAGCAGGGGTAGTGGGAGAGGGAGAAGCAGGCTTCCTGCCGAGCAGGGAGCCTGATGCGGGGCTCAATCCCAGGACCCTGGGATCATGACCCGAGCCGAAGGCAGACACTTAACACCTGAGCCACCCGATGGAAAAATTAAGGTGCAGAAATGTACAAGGAGTCCAAGTCATATAATAAGTATCTTTTCTTACTGAAAAATCACTTCTGGAGCGCCTGGGTGGCTCAGTCGGTTAAGTGTCTGCCTTCCGCTCAGGTCATGATTCCAGGGTCCTGGGATCGAGCCCCATGTCCTTGGGCTTCCTGCTCAACAGGGAGTTTGCTTCTCCCTCTGCCCCCCTTCACCCCTGCTCATGCTCACTCCCACTCTCTCTCTTTCTACCAAATAAATAAATAAAATCTTAAAAAAAAAGAAAAATCACTTCTACTGCAATCAGCTTTTAAATCACGCTTAATGAAGATATCATTTCAACTTTATGTCATGCTATAGTTCTTTATAAAAGAGTGAATTTTATATTCTGGGCAAAGGGAGCAGATATTCGGAGTGGACTTCCTTGCAAACATACTGCTGAGAGAAATGTTAAGGAATAAAAAATAGCATTACCTGAGTCCCAGAGTTGAGAGGTGAGGGAAGAGCTTTCTCCACACTGGAGACGGTCAAAGGCAAGGTACCAGGCAAAATGTATGGGAGACACAGATTCTCAGGTCATGATGGTAATGCCAAAAAATACACCAAAAAACAAAAAAATGAAAAAACTAAAGGAGGCTGTTAAAGAATGATTAGTAGATGAATCAGCCAAGGCTCCCCAGACCTCCTGGTGGATGCCTTCTTCCCATTATCTGGGCCACCAGTTTTGCCAATTCGATTCTAAAATATAAGGGCAATCTTATCTTCCACTACTTAATCCCATGATTTAAATCAATCTAGTTATTTTTACCAGACTTCCAAAGCTTTCTTTTGCACATCTTCCACATAGAGTTGGATGAAGCTGATAGGGCAGTTGATGTAATTTTGTATCCCTTTCTAAGCTTTTGTATATGGTGGTTTTTTTTTGTTTTGCCTTAAATACCTTAACCCCTTCCTCCCTACCCTATTCCCCCTCAATCTTCTCCATTCTTGGAGATCAAGCTCACCTATTACAGCTTCTGGGATCCCAAGAAGAACCAGACTCTCCTCACTCTTATCCCACATTAGAAACTGGCAGGGCTGGTGGGGAGAGGTGGGGTGGACGTGGACCAGAGAGGGAAAGAAGGCATTGAAAAGAACTATGAGGTTTTCAGCTTGGCTTCTGCATAGGATGGGGATAAGGGGAATGTTCTGACCCACACAGCCCTCTGGAGGCGTGGTAGTAAGTAAAGGCATGTGAAGGCTGAATCTAGACCTTAAGGTTTTCGAGAGAACTCTACCCTCTTTTCTGTCTATGGGGCTAACTTTGCTTCAGAGGCTGCAGCCATCCCCACACCAATGAAAATGGCTGGTCAATCCAACGGCCTTGTGTCCCAGATGATAAAGTCTATACCTATACCCTCATTCCTATTTTTCCATCACTTGGTAATTATAAAGTAAGTCAGTTTGCCTGATTAGCAATAGGTCATACAGTAATAGGACTCATAGAAAAGTTGAAAGACTAGTACAAAGATTTCCCATATACCTGGAACCCAGATCTCCTAAATGTTAACATTTTACCACATTTTTTCTCTCTCTCTGTAGACATTTATACAAGTATGTATGTGTGTAAGCCACATACACAATTATAAAATTGGCTAGCAGCCACATTAATAAAGCAGGTAAAATTAATTGTAATACCTTGTTTGCCCCAATATCTGTATGTTATCATTTCAACATGTAATCAGTATAAAAATTCACACAGTATTTTCTTTTTTCATACTAAGTTTCTGAAATCTGGTGTGTATTTTACACATACAGTACATCTCAATTAGTAGCCACACTTCAAGTGCTCAATAGCACAGTGATGGCTAACTAGTGGACAGCACAGAGAGTGTGATGATCTTTCAAGCTATGGGACTGGGTGAGTGAAAGAGAGCCCAGGACTGGGTCTTGGAGCACTTGAACATTTAGAATTCAAGTCAAAGAAGAGGAGCTGACAAATCAGACAAGTGACAGCCTAGTAGACTAGGAGGAAAAGAAGGCAAACGTACTGTCAAGGGGGCCATGAAGGAGGAGGCTGTCAACTGCATCAACTGATGCTGAGAAGTCGAGTAAGATGAGAACAGAGAAGTGATCACTGTAATTGGGAAGATGGAGTTGTTAGTCATCTTGGCAAAAAAGCTTCATTAGACCCAGCTACTCTTTTGGAACTGAAGAGAGAATGGGAGGTGGAAAGTGGAGACCTCATGTGCAGACATCTCGAAGGCAACAAGTTCCAAACTAATTTATCTCCTCTGACACTCTCCCCCACTCTCCTCTCTTCCTTTTTTCTGACCTCTATTTGAGGCCTATGCTAGATATCTGGGAGACATTCTCGAGTCCCTTTCTTTCAGGCCTTATATGCTAGTATTCACAAAGCCATCCCCATTTCACCTCCTAAATACTTATTGTTGCTTTTGCTCCATCCCTATGTCCCCATTGTAGGCTCCTGCCACCTCTGATCTTCCTAATACCTAGTAATCACCGCTGTAATTACACCTCTAGGATTGTCACCCTCAAAATTCTTTTCGTAAAGCCTGGAGACACGCAGAAAGGCGGGGAATCGAGTGGTGTTGCCAGACTGAATTTTTAAAAACACAAATCTTGTATTTTTGCTATTCTGCTAAAAATCCTTGCATGGCTCTTCATGGAACAGCTTTAGCGTTCCTACTCTTGAGTTTCTTTTTTTTTTTTTAAGATTTTATTTATTTCACAGAGAGAGACACAGCAAGAGAGGGAACACAAGCAGGGGGAGTGGGAGAGGGAGTAGCAGGTTTCCTGCAGAGCAAGGAGCCCGATGTGGGGCTCCATCCCAGGACCCTGGGATCATGACCTGAGCCGAAGGCAGACGCTTACCGACTGAGCCACCCAGGCGCCCCTTGAGTTTCTTCTCTTGCAATCCCAAATCAACACACACACACACACAGGAGTCCAGTTCTGTTTCATGCTTGCGTCTTTATTATCCCTCCTACCCACCCCTCCCCTTCTCCCAGTAACTCATCCCCCGAAACAGGCAGCACGACCAGCTCATTTGTACTAATTTTTGCTTAGATACCAACCTCAAGTACCTTCAGCATTTCCCACCCCCCTCTATGGCTACTTTTCTCCAAAGCTATTAAAACTGTGCACCTGTTCTCCCTTTCCCAAATGCCCTGCCCTGGCATTTCAATAAAATTCAGTGCTTATTTAAGTCACTGATCTCACCACATTCATCATAGTTTTTTTAAAGTACAAGTTTCTGTCAACGTCTCCAACTAAGCCGCAAACTCTTTGAGGTCCGAAAGCTCGTCTCATTACATTTGTGTTCCCAGTACCTGACACGTCACTTGACACATCATTAGGTGTTCAAGCAAACGTGTTAATGTTAGGAGCAGTCAAAGAGGCAGAGGAGAGCAACGCTGCGAGAAGGGCGGCCCGTCTTTCCCTGTCTCCAGCCCACATCGGATCGCTCAGGAGGAGGCCGGCGTCGAACCCGACGCGAGGCCCCCACTTCTCCTGCTGGAGCTGCGCGAGTGTGCAAGGAGGGCCGGGCAGGAAATAAAAGGGCAGTGCTCTCCACGGTGGAAGGCCGAAGGAGAAAGGCTGAAACGTCCCCACAAACAGAACTAATGGCGAAACCCCGCCTCCTCCTTACCTACCCGGCCGGGCCTGCTTGCCACGTGATCAAGGCCACCCACGTGAGCTCGGCTCTGCGTGATTCGCCGAGGCGTCACGTGAGCACATTCTTCCCTGGGCTCCGGCAGCATAGTTTGTCTTGGAGTCAACATTCTCGCGTCCCGGTCTTCCCCCGACCCAATGGAAGAGGACGATGAGGAAGCGCGGGCACTGCTGGAAGGCGGCCCCAATGAGGCTGGCAGAGGTGCCCCTGCCGTCTCGGCTGTCCCCGGAGCGCTGCCGGCCCTTTGCGACCCTAGTCGCCTGGCGCACCGGCTTTTGGTGCTTTTGCTGATGTGCTTCCTAGGCTTCGGTGAGCATCTGGCCGGGTGGGGTGGGGTGGGGCTGATAATCCAGAAATTTCTGATTTTCTCTGGGATCCCCGAGATCCGCACTGAGCTAGTTCAGAGCTGCCACGCGGCCTCAGTGCAGCTTCCTCCCCCCGCCCCGTTTCGGGACTCCACTGAAGCCTGTGGACGTTGCTAGCCCTTAGGCGTCTTGGAGGTGGAGGTCCGGGGACAGAGCTGGGCGAGTTTTGTCCCCCTCTTTTGCCCTCCAAGAAGTCCCGGAGGCTAGCAGCTCGCCCCCTGGGGACATAGAGGTGAAGGAATCCCTATTTCTCAAAGCTCCTGTCGATGTACTGTTAAGAAGGAATTCAGAAAGATTGAACTACCCACCTCTAAGCACTACCCCCCCCCCCTTTAAATGACTAATATGTTAGCAGTCTGTTATGGTCTTTGGGTAAATACATCAATGTGTCTTGCTGATAGCTTCAGTGAGTAGATGTGTTCTCTTACTCTTCCGCTCTGCCATGAGTGAAGTAACCATACTGGACTCGTGGTAGTCTTGGCGGTATTTGGTTTGTTACGAAATCTGATGACTCTGAAAACAGTTTCTTGAGATAATTTCCAAAGCACCTCCTTGTATTCCTGCAACTGATGTATTCAGCAGCATTTTAATATCAGTTTGGTATGGTATGGAGGTCACAATGTGTTTTTCAGGGCGCTCGCTAGAACCTGTGTCACCAACAAGTTTAGGAACATTATGGTGGATAACTTTATGCTGCTGCTGGAATATGTAAACAGGCATGAAGGATGCTTTGGGCTTAGTTTCTTTGCAACTCCTTGTTCACTTCTTCCCCCACACTTTGTGGAAAGATGATGCCTATCCAATAGCTTTATGCATGGCATAAATATAACTGACAGGCATCCCTGTCAGTTATATTACTTTAAATGTCAGTGCATGGGGCGCCTGGGTGGCTCAGTCAGTTAAGCCTCTGCCTTTGGCTCAGGTCATGATCCGGGGTCCTGGGATGGAGCTCCGCGTTGGGCTCCCTGCTCATCGGGAAGCCTGCTTCACCCTCTCACACTCCCCTTGTTTGTGTTCCCTCTCTCACTGTCTCTCTCTGTCAAATAAATAAAATCTTAAAAAAATAAAAAAATATGAGTGCATGAATGTCAAACCTCTCTACATTTCTTTCTTACCCCCAACAGACATTATCAACATGTTTTAATCTTTTAGAACTCAGTTTTTTCAGTCTTGATGCTGTATTCACTACAGTATTTGATCTTGGGTATTCTGTTTGTAGAGCTAGATTATTGTTTCAAATATTGATTCCGAGTAGTTAAACTCCATTCCTGTGCTGTCATGGTAAGTGGTGACCTCAGGGTACATTATTGGGAAACTGCTGGGGATGTTTGTGAAATCTTTAGTGTGTGTGTGTTTTGGTAGCTTCACATAAGGAAAATATAGCTGCATGAAGATGCTAAAATAAAAAAAAAAAGACCTATGAAGCATGATGAAAGTGCAATGACAATCAGTTGTTGATTAACTTCTTTATTTTTTATTACGTTCAGTTAGCCACTGTATAGTACATCATTAGTGTTGATGTAGTGTTCAGTGATTCATTAGTTATGTATAACACCCAGTGCACATCACAACATGTGGCCTCCTTAATACCCATCACCCTGTTACCCTCCCCCCCCCCCCCCCCCCCCCTGAAACCCTCTGTTTGTTTCCCAGGGTCCGTAGTCTCTCATGGTTCCTCTCCCTCTCTGATTTCTCCCCCTTCAGATTTCCCTCCCTTCCCCAGTGGTCCTCCACACTATTCCTTATCCACATATGAGTGAAACCATATGATAATTGTCTCTCTGCTTGACTGACTTCACTTAACATAATCCCCTTCAGTTCCATCCATGTCGATGCAAATGGTGGGTATTCATCCTTTCTGATGGCTGAGTAATACTCCATTGTATAAATGTACCACATCTTCTTTATCCATTCATCTGTTGAAGACATCTCGGCTCCTTCCACAGTTTGGCTATTGTGGACGTTGCCGCTATGAACATTGGGGTGCATGTGGCCCTTCTTTTCACTACATCTGTATCTTTGGGGTAAATACCTAGTAGTGCAATTGCTGGATCATCAGGTAGCTCTATTTTTAACATCCTGAGGAACCTCCATACTGTTTTCCAGAGTGGCTGTACCAGCTTGCATTCCCACCAATAGTGTAAGAGGGTTCCCCTTTCTCCACATCCTCGCCAACATTTGTTGTTTCCCTGTTTTGTTAATTTTTGCCATTCTGATTGGTGTAAGGTGGTATCTCATTGTGGTTTTGATTTGTATTTCCATGATGGCTAATGATGTTGAGCATTTTTTCATGTGTCTGTTAGCCATTTGTATGTCTTCTGCCCATTTTTTGACTGGCTTATTTGTTTTTTGAGTGTTGAGTTTGAAAAGTTCTTTATAGAGCTTGGATATGAGCCCTTTATCTGTAATGTCATTTGCAAATATCTTCTCCCATTCCGTGGGCTGCCTCTTAGTTTTGTTGACTGTTTCCTTTGCTGTGCAGAAGCTTTTTATCTTGATGAAGTCCCAAAAGTTCATTTTTGCTTTTGTTTCTCTTGCCTTTGGCGACGTGTCTTGAAAGAAGTTACTGTGGCTGATGTCGAAGAGGTTACTGCCTGTGTTCTTCTCGAGGATTTTGATGGATTCCTGTCTCACATTGAGGTCTTTCATCCATTTTGAGTTTATCTTTGTGTATGGTGTAAGGGAGTGGTCCAGTTTCATTCTTCTATATGTAGCTGTCCAATTTTCTCAGCACCATTTACTGAAGAGACTGTCTTTTTTCCATTGGATATTTTTTCCTGATTTGTGAAAGATTAGTTGACCATAGAGTTGAGGGTCGATTTCTGGAGTCTATTCTGTTCCATTGCTCTTTGTGTCTGTTTTTGTGCCAATACCATGCTGTCTTGGTGATCACAGCTTTGTAATATAGCTTGAAATCAGGCAACGTGATGCCCCCAGCTTTGTTTTTCTTTTTCATTGTTCCCTTGGTGGTTGGGGTATTTTCTGGTTCCATACAAATTTTAGGATTGTTTGTTCCAGCTCTTTGAAAAATGCCAATGGTATTTTAATAGGGATTGCATTGAAAGTGTAAATTGCTCTGGGCAGGATAGACATTTTAACAATGTTTATTTTTAATCTAGGTTCCCAGTATTTGCTGTATATGCACAAAAATAATTTGTAAATGATTTCGCATGTTTTCTCTGCATTATTTGGCTACAACTTAGAAAATTATTAGTGGAAGGGAGGTGGTCCATGGGTGTCAGTCCTGGAGCGCCTCATATAAACATTGAAAATCACCAATTGAATAATATTTGCAACCTGAAACTTCTATATGGGCAGTATTATCACTTATAAAATGTTTGCTCTTCCTTATTCTAGGCAGCTATTTTTGCTATGATAATCCTGCTGCCCTTCAGACTCAGGTTAAAAGGGTAAGTTGATTTTTCACTTTGTTTCTCTGGAGTAGGGATAGCTGTTGAGACATCATCAGGTCTCAGATTGCCTAGTCTGAAATATTGTCCATTGAATCCATTTTAACATCTGTAGTAAAATCCATATGTAGTAAGGAGTGTTCTTGAGTTGGAATGAGTGACAACAAAGAATTCATTTAGAGCACTTGTGACTAGATAGTGTTTTACACTTTAAATAATTGCTATTTCCACAGAATTACCAAAAAATATTAGCAGATTTTTGTTTGCAATTCACTTTCCAATTGCGTAATCATCTGAATGACAGATGATTGTGTAGGATAGCTTTTTGCTTTCTTAAATATGTCTTTTTTTATTGTTCTTCCATTTTTTTAAATGTGGATGCTGACTGCTGAGGATTCTCCATGTCAGTACTTTTCGTCTGGTTTTGTAAAAATACATTTGATATTTATAGTTTCTTGTGTATTTAGATAGTTTTTGCTTTTTAGGGTTTTTACCTTTGGACAGGAAGAAATAGATTGGCCCTTCACATTCTAGAATGAAAGGGAAAGAAGGTAGGGTTTAGTGTGGGGGGGTAGGGATGGGCTAAGATTATCTTTTGCCATGTGGGGGGAACACCAGTGCATATGGCATAATGGGAATAAGAATGTAGAAGATACAGGCAGGTGCAGAGGGAGATGGTTCCAGTAATGGGGGATCTAATTGATCCTGGACTCCATGAAGCCTCTGAAAGGCATGTGGACCCAGGAAGTTCCCAGGGATCCCAGGTGCGACCATTTTTCTGGGGCAAGGGCCATAGCTGTCATGAAATTCTCAAAGTAGTTAGTGACTACAAATGATTAAGAAACTCCTGTCCTACACAAAAAGAATGTTTTGATTTGTTGCTAAACTTAACTGTTTGGAAAAAAATAGTTTTATTTTCTTCCCATATAGGATATGCAGGTGAATACGACGAAATTCATGCTGCTGTATGCCTGGTATTCTTGGCCCAATGTAGTTTTGTGTTTTTTTGGTGGCTTTTTGATAGACCGAGTATTTGGAATACGGTAAGCTTGAAAAACATCTCACCTATGGGTAAGATATTATTAGGAAAGCACAGAACTAGATTAAGGTATTTCTATGAAGAACTGAGTAAAACTCTGTATTGACTGTAATAATCTACATTAGTTTTTTTTTTTATGGTTTTTATATATTCCTGGAATTGGCTTTTGAAACTTGGTTGGTATTTCAGTTAAGGTCGGGACTAGTAAATGCTATTCATGAAATATGGTAACTCAGTTATCTTAAAAGTGTAAATAATGTCCTCACTTGGGATCAGGCAAACCAGGGTCTGAATCCCATTGCTGCCACTTACTCAGCGTCCTGTTCTGAACTGTTCCTAGCTTCCTGAGCTTTAGTTTCTGTGTTGGTAAAGTATGGTAATAATTCTTGCCTTACAAGGTAGTTACAAGGATTGAAAGAGATAGATAGATAGTATTTGGGACATATGTAGTATTTATCTCTCTCAGCCCCAGTGAGATTTTCTCTTTCTACCCTTGGGCATTGAACTTTTTGTGGCCACTTCTGTGAGAGGCGGAGGGAGGAATAACATTATAAGCTTTGTCATTTTTTATCCTTATGGTTGTGTATGTATTGTTAGTGGAGACTTAAAGAGGGATGCAGTCTGGGAATATTTTCAGAAGGCAGAGGGAAAAATGATGAAGCATCTTTCCGCCATGTCTGATGGAAAAGGATTGAAGAAACTGAAAGTGTTTAGACTCGGGGACTTAGAAATCTTGAAGGGTTAAGTATAAAAGAGGAATTAAATTTATTTTGCTTGGTCTGAAGGGATGGCATTAGCTTGAAACTTCAAGGGGGGCAGATTCTACTTGGTATGATGGAGACTTTGCTTGATCAGTTTGATGAGGGGCCGTGATTTGCCTTAGGACCACAGGAAGTTTTCTAGTTGCTAGAGAACATTTCGGTAGAATGTGGGATGGCCATTTCACAAGCATCTTGAGAGGGATTTGAGTTTCAGAAGTATGGCTTACTCGTAGAATCTTTAAGGACTCTTTTAATACTGGCGTTTTATTGCTCTGGGGAAACATTAATCAGATATTTGAAGTATAGAATGTGTGAGTAGGCAGATAACTTGATTGATATTTGTCCTTTTAAAAATAGTTATTATGCTAAGTGAAATAAGTCCAGACAAAGACAAATGCTATATGATTTCACTCATTTGTGGAATCTGAAAAAAAACAAAACACAACAACCAACAAATGAATAAACAAAAAACAGAATCATACCTTTACAGAGAACAAACTGATGGTTGCCGGAGGGGAGGGCAGGGAGGGTTGGCCAAAATGGGTGGAGGGGGGTGAGAGATACAGGCTTTTAGTTATGGAATGAAGTCAGAGGAACAAAAGGAATATAGGTAATGATATTGTAATAGTGTTGTATGATGACAGATGGTAGCTATACTTATGGTGAACATAGCGTAGTGTATAAACTTGTCAAATAACTATGTTGTGTCCTTGAAAGTATTATAACACTGTATCAACTATAGTAAAAAAAAACAAACAAACCCAAAATCAATAAAATAAAAAGTTTTTAGTTATCGGGAATTATAACGAATTAAAATTACTTAATCTTGGAATAAATTCTAAACTCTTAGAGTAATTTTATAAAGAATGTCCATGTGCATGTGGGGGAGGGGCAGAAGGAGAGAGAGAGAGAACCTCCAGCAGACTCCCTACCGAGCTTGGAGCCTGATGTCGGGCTCCATCTCACCACACTGAGATCATGATGAGCTGAAACCAAGAGTTGGACGCTTAACTGGCTGAGCCACCCAGGCACCCCAAGAATGTCGGGTTTTGAGTGGGAACCCTGGGAACTTCTTGAAGATTATTTAACAAGTTTTGTTTGTTTAAGAGATGATAATGGTTTAAGCTAAAATATGTCATTACTGAAGCCTCTGGAGTCCCCTTAGAAGTCAAGACTTACACAGATTAACATATTTAGCCTGGGAAAGCTGCTGCCTTTAGAGGCAGACTATCACTTCGTTTTTCTTTCCTTGGAGGGAATATATAGGGGTCAAAGACTGAAGTCTAGGGGTCAAAGAAGACTAAAGAATTATTACTGAAGGATTTGGTGACATAGTCTTAATTCATTCTCTCTCTGTCTCTGTCGCTCTCTCACAGATGGGGCACCATTATTTTTAGCTGCTTTGTTTGCATTGGGCAGGTAAGATAGTCCAAAACATTCATTGATTATGTAACAGCGACTTTTGAATTCTTGTCTGATTCCACCAGCAAAAATGTGTTTATTGAATGCCTGACTTAATTAAGCAGAGTCCCCAAAAGCCCAGGTAGCATAATGTATAGTCCATTTTAAGCCTTGAGATAGATGAACATTAATATTTAAATTTCACAGATTTACTAAGAAGGAATGTTAAAACTATTATAGAAGTTGTGATTCATTATAAGTTACTTATTTCTCCTGAATACTTTTTAAGTTTACTTTTTCATTGATTCTACATTTATATTCTACATTGTAGGTGATTTTTGCTCTGGGTGGAATATTTAATGCTTTTTGGCTGATGGAATTTGGAAGGTTTGTGTTTGGGTAAGTTATACATAATTTCATTCATCCTAATATATTACTGTTGACCTGTCAATTTATTAAAGATTCACAAAAATATATTACTGTCTCTTCTGGAGAATTACCTCAAATCCTTGAAATCTAGCTATATACACAAGACTGTTTATTGTCTTACTTTTCCTTTAAAGTGAGCAACAATTTTGAGTGGTCATAGTTAACTCTGTATGGGGTTTGAATATTAAGTAGTTCTCCAAAAATATTTTTCCTGGGTGTTTTTTGTTGTTGTTGTTGTATTGAAGGCTGATTTAAACCGCATTTAGAAAAGTGTAGACCAACCATTTCTAGGTTGGTGATTTATGGACATTTTGCTGTTTCTTAGTGGATAATGTACAGGTCCTTTTGAACCCTGTTAAAGAGGCTTGAATGAGCAAAATACCAATAGACTGATGATTCTTCATGAATTTTAATGTCTGTTCAGTAAGTCCATTCTGAGTCCAGCCTTGGGCTTCCTGCACTGAGAAATGCAGATGACATAACTTATTTAAGCTTTTTTATAAGTACTAGGGACATGTAGACATATATGATACACCCTAAAAAATGCTCTGAGAGAGAAAGAAACAAAATGTATATAAAAATATGAAAGGGATCCAGAGACGGAGGGGTGGTCAGAAAAGACCAGAAGTGGTCTTGACATTGGTATAGGGTTTGGATTAGTAGAAGAGAAGGAGAGTATTTTTGGATTAGGACAGAGTGAGGAGGGCTCAGTGTTAGGATATGGAGGAGAATCTCCTAACTGAAGGCCTAGAGGAGGAATGGTCAATATGTAGAACTTACAGAATGAAAGTTAAAATCCAGGAAGTAGGAAAATGTGGAATATGGAAGGTATTGGGCTGAAAAATGTGAATTTTATGTTTCCACAAAATACGAACCACTCTTGCCACATGAACATTTTATATAGCATAGGTGGTGATTTGACCCAGATTCCTTTTACCATAGGTCATGGTTATATACCACAATCCCCAAAACTTAGCAGTGTCATGCAGCTGTTACAGTGTGCTTGTGGACTTTTTGGGTCAGGAATTTGAAAAGGGCACAGCATGGATGGCTTGTCTGTGCACCAGATGTCTGGAGCCTCAGCTCAAAAGATTCATGGAAGGTTGGGTGCGGGAATCATCTGAAAGCTTGTTGACTCATATGTCGCATTCTGGGGTTGGGACAACTTGAAGACTAGCGCTGCTGGATGGAGTGCCTAAGTGTGGCCTCTCTGTGGCTTGGCTTTCTCATAGCATGGTGTACTGAGGGTAGTTGGACGTCTTACAAGATGGCTCAGGCTTCAAGTGTGAATGTTTGAGTGAAAAGGTAGATTTCAGCTTTGATTACACAGCACCACTTCCACAATATTACATGGATTGAAGCAGTCTCAGTCCCACCTAGAGTCAGGGGTGGGGACATAGGTCCCACCTTTTGATAGGAGGGGTGTCAAAATTTTAAACTTGCATTGCTAACTGTGGTATTTCTGTAAAAGCAGTAATTTTTCTTCTTTTTCTCATTTTTAGGATTGGTGGGGAGTCCTTAGCAGTTGCCCAGAATACATACGCTGTGAGTTGGTTTAAAGGCAAAGAATTAAACTTGGTATTTGGACTCCAACTTAGTATGGCTAGAATTGTAAGTATGACAAACCTAATGAAGCGAAACAGGAAGTAAGAGATTTAATCTTGTAATTATCTCTTAAAAATAATGGGATGAAGTGTGTTTTGTTTGCTGTATTAGGTATTGATTTTTTATATATATCTGTTGACCATAGTATAGCATTTACCTTATTACTTTAAGGCATTTTTGACCTTATTTCACTTGGGAAACAGTCTAAAAAGACTAATTGAGCATTCATTAGTTCAAAGAATCTGAGCATTGGGAGGGATCTTACAGGTTTTGTCATCAGATTTCTTTGCCCATCCCTGGCATGAAAGTCTTCCAGACTCTACTTGCACATTTCTAGTGATTGGAAGCTCACCGTGCGTGTGATAGGGCAGCTCCTGTACTTGAGCTTTATGAAGTTCAGCCTCACATAGAGATGAAATCTGCCTCCACAAGTAGCTTTTTCTCATTGCTCCCCCTTGTGCCCTCCAGTTAACATTTGTTACCTCTTTCGTGTGCCAGCACTTTGCTTATAAAGACAGCTTTTAAGTTCTTCATCAGACATGCTCATTTCCTGTGGTTGTCTAAGCCATATGACATGGGTTTCAGTTCCCTGGTCATGGTGCTCCCGCCTGTCTGGGCTTACTGCAGGTGCTCGGTACTTTTCCCCAGCATTTGGAACCTGGAAGTGTTTGTGGTGTTTCAGGTTTGGTCTGATAGAGGGTACTCAGGGAAACAACGTTATACTTTTATTAATGCAACCTGTGAGGTGTTTGGCCACCCCAAACCCTGTTAGGTTTTTTTTCCTCATAAACTCCTATGAATAGAGGTTTTTTTAAAAAAAATCCTTGCCATTGAAAATCAAGGTTCCAAAGACTAGTTATTGGCCTGAAAATGCTTGTAACATATTCTTAGGGAAGAAGAAATCCAGTACAAAAAGTTTTTAAAGTACTATTTCATTATATAAAGCATATAATGTATACATGTAATCTATATAACATTTTTGTGATTTTTATACATGTAGGTTCTTTCTAATTTTTCAACCATTATAGATAGCACTGTTGTGTGACACTATAAAACTTGTCTGAATCTCTGATTGTTTCCTGAAGCTAGATCGCTGGGAATGGAATTGAATCAAGAGGATTTGTTAGGGTTTCTTAGGACAGTAGTCTCATATTATCCTCTCCGCGATGTTTACGTCCCCATCTGTGGGATATGAAAGGATCATTTTTATTATAGCTTTGATAGTAGAGACTGTCATTACTTAAAAAATCATTTTTGATTGGAAACACCTAAATATGACTTTAATTTGTAATTCTTAGCTAGTATGGTTTTGCATATTGTCTAAATTTTATCCACAAGGATATTCTGAGTACCTCATTATGTATCTTGTGCAAGTCAAGATATGTCTGTGGCAGTTTGTGGGTCTCGTTGTCTAATAACTTATCGAAGAAGGAAATAAGATGTAATCTTGGTGACATCATTGTGGCTACTGGTGGATTCTTTTCTGTGTGGCCACAAATTAGCTCTAATCCATTGAGCTGCATTCTGAAAGCCTTGAGTTTTTAGGAATCTCAGCGGCTTCGAGGATGCAGGGTGGAGGTTACTGGGGTGATGGGAGGACCGAGGAGGAGGTAGAGTGAGCTGGACCGCAAGCAGCCACCTCCTCTTCAGCCAGGACAGCTCAGCTTTGACCTGATTTCTGTGCTTAGGGTCCTTGTAAGACACATGAGAATTCCATTCCATTCCATTACAGAGCTGCTGGGGTAGATGGAGTTTCAGTGTTTTTGCACTTTCCTTGTCCCTGTGCGTATTCAGAATGGTTGATAGAGATTCTGGCTTTACCTCCACATGATTTTTCTGTAGCCTGAGCTGTGAGTTTGTCTATTTTGGACAGTTGATCTGTTACCATTACACCTTTAGGCAGTGGACTTCTCACTTATTATTTATATCTTCCTGGGGGTTGGAAGTCCAGCACCCTTTTGATTGTCATTTGTAATTTGTTACTTTTAAGCTCATTATTTCAATGAATATTTATTGAGGACTTGCTAAGCCATGTCATGTTAGGCATTTTAGAATTAAAGGATTTTTAAGGCAGCATCCCTGTCTCTGAGAAGCTTTTATTTTCAGTGATAGTGAGGAAAGTTTCCAGTAGGTCTCCATTTATACCTTCTTGCTCATTTGAGTAAAGCCATAGGTTAACATTTTGTAAGAAATAGCTGTGTGAAATTTGCTACTGTGTTTGCTGTGAGAATATTGTTGAGGACGTGTTCATTTCTCAGTCTTTAGTGTCTGACCTGTCAGTAGTAGTATTTGGCACAGTTGACATTCCCCCTACCTTGATTTCTTCTCTTGGGTTCCAGGACACTACAGTCTTATAGTTTCCCTCTTGCCTTTCTGTTTACTCCTTTGGCCTATTCTGCTAGTTCCATCTCAGTCTTTTGAACTTGTAAATGTGGGGGTGCCCTAGGGCATGGTTATTGAACATCTTCTCCTTTCTTTTGACACTTACCTCCTTGGTGATTTTATCTAGTTTTGAAGTTTTAAATAGTATATCTTTGCTCCTGAATTTGTATCGCCTGTCCAGACCTTTCTCCTGAATTCCATATCCCTATAATGCAGCTTCCTACTTGACATTTCCACTTGGATGTCTAGTAGGCACATCAGACCTGACATGGCCAAAAGCCAGCTCTTGATTTTCTACCTGTGACCTCCCCAAACCAGCTTATGCTGTAGTTTTCTCATCCTCACTTACAAGCAACTCTTTTCTTCCATTTGCTCAGGCAAAACCTTAGGTGTCATTTTAAATTACTCCTCCCCCCGCCACAACATGTGTTTTCCATTTCAAGTCCCATTAGCTTTATCATCAAAATATATCCATATTCTAGGGGCGCCTGGGTGGCTCAGTCATTGGGCATCTGCCTTGGGCTCAGGTCATGATCCCGGGGTCCTGGAATCGAGCCCTGCATCAGGCTCCCTGCTCAGCGGGGAGCCTGCTTTTCCCTTTCCTTCTGCCTGCTACTCCCCCTGCTTGTGCTCTCTCTCTTTCTCTGTCAAATAAATAAATTAAAAGTATATATATATATCCATATTCTGACCACTTCTCACCATGCCCCCTGCTAGCCATCCTTGTCCAAGACTCATCATCTCTGTTCTGGATTTTTGCACTAGCCCCCTAATGCATGTCCTTGCTTCTGCCTTTATTCCCGCTTATAGTCTCTTTTGAATATAGCAGCCAGAGCAAATCTGTTAAAATGTGTGGAATCCTGCCACTTCTATATGCTTCTTCGCTTCCCATCTCACACAGAATAAAAGCCAGAAGTCCATATTATTACCTGTATCCTGCTTCCCCACCATTTCCTCTCCAGGGATCGCATCTCATGTTCTGTCTTCTTCCTTTACACCGTTCCAGACTCTGCCGTAGCTGCTGTTCCTTGAGCACGCCGCCGTATGCACTCTCAGGGCCTGTGCACCGACTGTTCCTTCTGCCTCAGTGCTCTGTCCTTTCCCCAGATCACCTCGTGGCTAGCCTCCTTCAAGTTTTTACTCAAAGGCACAATCGCAGTGAGGCCTCCACCCCTTTATGTTCTCTTTCCCTGCTTTTTTTTCCTTATTTTTAAAAGTACTTACCACAATTTAATATACTACATATTTTACCTCTTCTACTCCTTTGAAATGTGGGATTTATGAAAGCTGGAGATTTTTCTGTTTTGTTCTTGGTTATATTCCCAGTACCTAGAACAGCGACTGGTTCAATGAGGGCTCAATAATTGCTAAATGAATAAGTGAATGAGAATATTATCTTCTGTAACTTTTATTGTCTTCTTATGGATAGGATGAATTTTTAAGGTGTAAGTATAAGCAAAGGCTGTGCTTTTTCTGAGTGAAAGTTT
Source organism: Callorhinus ursinus (assembly GCF_003265705.2). Classification (NCBI taxonomy): domain Eukaryota; kingdom Metazoa; phylum Chordata; class Mammalia; order Carnivora; family Otariidae; genus Callorhinus; species Callorhinus ursinus. The sequence continues at coordinate 95,463,483 of NW_027397063.1, read as the reverse complement.
ATTTTATTCTTAGGTACGCTGTGAATTTTGTCACTCGTTTCGTTTTTGCTTTTGTTGCTAGAAAATTCTAAATGTACTGTGCTGTCTTCAATACTAGCATCTTCTATAAATTAGCATGTGTGTGTGTGTGTGTGTGTGTGTGTGTGTGCAGTAATCTTATCTGTGGCTTTATCTTAGTGTGTTAGTTTTTTCCGAGAGTGTTTTTTAAAAAAATGTATCTCTTGTTTAATCTGGATCCTGTTATACTTGTTTCTGCTAGCCATCTCACATCCTTAATTGAATAAGGCAGAGCATATATAAATGAAATGTTTTTTCCTTCTCTTTCAGGGAAGTACAGTAAACATGAATCTCATGGGATGGCTGTATTCTAAGGTTGAAGCTTCGTTGGGTTCTGCTGGTCACACAACCCTTGGGGTCACACTTATGATTGGTTAGTGGATCCTGATGTCCCTTGTTTTGTATCTTCTGAAAGCACGTCATAGGAAGTACTGTGGCAGAGAGGAGAGAACACTGGAATCAGGGTTAGACCACTTTTGTTATAGTTTTGCCTGAACGGTTCACGAGTTCTTGGACCTAACTAGAAATACTGAATCTTTTACCCAGTTTGTGTTACTATTTCCATTTTCTTAAAATGGAGGATTTTGTCCCACCTTATCTACTTCAGCATTGTCATGGTGAGCAAATAAGAGATTGTGTTTGAAAATTCTGAAAACAGATTTTTTACATGTAAGCTGTTACTAGTCTATAGCAGAGGCATAATTGTTTCCTTTTGATCAAATTCAATTAGTATGCCTATGGACCTAAGATTTTACAGACGTTAGAGGTGATAGGATGTTGTAGGAAATCCACTAAGTTGGGAGTCAGGAGTCTGGGTTCTAGTCCTGATTCTAACTGGTTCTGTCAACTTGGACAAGGAAGTGAACCTCTGTGTCTTAGTTTTCTGTAAAATTTCAGGTGTTTGAAAGTGTATAGGTCCCTTCTGGCGCTAGGTTCTGTGAGGTAAGACTTCGTTGTACTGGTTGCTGGGTGGATCACTGAGAAACATGTGAGACCTTCTGGAGTTCCCACCTGTGCTTTTCTCTGAGCAGTGGGTTTTTGTAACTGAGCCCCCATAGTGGGTAAAAGGACCACTTGCAGAGCCCTACAGAGACCTGTGGGATGGTGAGTTGAACATTCTGTGCCATCTTTTATTCCTTATAATTCCTTGATATAGTTTGGTAGAAAGAGGGCAGTGGAGAGGAAATCTCGAACAGGTCACCTGTATCTAGAGCTTTCTCCTTTCCTCCCTGACCTCTCAGATCCCTTGCTTTATTTAAAACCTCTTTTTCTTACTCTTAGATGCTCTTCAGTATTCTTTCCAGTCCTCTCCACAATGGAGAATTTGAGAATTTTAGAGAATTTTAGTGCCAGAAAAGATCTGTGCCATCAAGTCAAAGCCTCTGATTTTACAGATGGTGAAGTTGAAGCCCTGAGAGGTTAAGTTCTGTGTTCAGCATCATTCAGCTTGTGGCAGAAGTAGAACCCACATCTACTGACTTTTATTTTAGCAATTTTCAGCTAGACCACATTATGAAATTAAAGATCCATGTTTTTACTGAGCTTCTTTTAAAAATCTTGAGAAGTGTAAACTTTATTTACTCTTTATCCTGATTTGCTTTAATGCTAATGAGATCAGCACTAGTGAGTAATGCTGATTACACAAAGGAAGGAGAGCCTGGCTGAGCTGTGCTGTGGGAGGGTGGGGCCCTTTGGGCTGCTAAAGGGTAGGAGCAAGGGTTGCAGACTTTGGGAAGGAATCAAGAGGAAAATTCGATGATCATAGAATCAGATGTTGCTTTTATACTTTTTTTCCCTCTGGCATCTGTCAATAATCAGTGCTTAGACTTAGTTAAGAGATTAGTACAGATTTGCTAGCGGGTCATCCACTCTCTTAAAGTCTGTATTTGCATTACAAGACTAGACTAGTATGTTCTAGTCTTTTCCCTCTAGTCTCCAACCTTCTACTGGGAAATAATATAGTAAGAGTGACTGCTGTTTTTTGAGTACTTATCCACATGCTGTTTCTTTCCTTCTGTCCTGATTTAGTAATTGTAGGATTTTCTTAAATGTGTCTGGATGCCATCCATTTCATTTGCTAGGTTTTCTGCTGTTACTATAAGGTACTGCCTCTTGGGAACCTTCAGTCATTCTCTTTTAAAAATCTCTCTTTTGGGCGCCTGGGTGGCTCAGTTGGTTAAGCGACTGCCTTCGGCTCAGGTCATGATCCTGGAGTTCCAGGATCGAGGCCCGCATCAGGCTCCCTGCTCGGCAGGGAGTCTGCTTCTCCCTCTGACCCTCCCCCCTCTTACGCTCTCTCTGTTTCATTCTCTCTCTCAAATAAATAAAATCTTTAAAAAAAGAACTCTCTCTTTTTTATTATAGGGGGTATAACATGTATTCTTTCACTAATCTGTGCCTTGGTTCTCGCTTACTTGGATCAGAGAGCAGAGAGAATCCTTCATAAAGCACAAGGAAAAACAGGTAGGTCTAAATTCAAACAAAGTGGGGCTTTGGGAAATTGCAGACCTTTGAAGGTAATTTACAATGAGGTAAGTTCCTAATGTAGTGTTGTAAGCCCAGTGAGGCTTAATACATGTTTTTTTTATCTTTTGTTTTCCAGTCTGTTTCTACTTGTCTAAATTTTAAGTTTTCCCAGAAGCTATGTTCCAGTAATTTACTGAGAAAAGTATTGTACACTGAATGCAAAGGTTAATCACGTGATAAAAGAAAAATAATCTTGACCTGGGTATGCAAAATTATGCTGATAGCTTCTTCCCTTTCTTTTCAAGGTGAAGTTATTAAGTTAACTGATGTAAAGGACTTCTCCTTACCCCTGTGGCTGATATTTATCATCTGCGTCTGTTATTATGTGGCAGTGTTCCCTTTTATCGGACTCGGAAAGTGAGTATTCTCGTGCATCCCATTTTTGTTGGCTAAATTGTAGTGAGAATTTAATCACACAAATGTAATTTTTTTAGCTATAAATCTTGCTTTTCTGGTTATAGTTTATATTTACACAGGAATTATTTTACATCCTGGTATATAACTGATTTTCTTAGCTTAAGGTTTAGTATTTGGCTTAATACTTTCATTATTTTTTTGATGAAATACCTAATAGTTTTTGATTCATAATATGGATTTATTTTAATGCTTTGAATTGGATTAGTATTCTTTTTTAGAGAATGGAAACAGTGCTTTGGCTCATTATGCCTGGGCACATTTCCATTTGTTAGGACTATAATTATGCTGGGGTTCAAAATCAAATTCTTCTTTTGTGTTGTCACTAACCTCTCCCTTTCCACTGGCAGCTGCTTGAAGTGTGTGAGTGTGTTTATAGGGATGTGTCTTTGTAATCAGAACCTTTAAATTCAGACTGTTTTCAATAATTTGAAATGAACTCTAGGCATTATCTTGCAAAGAACCTATCCAGTCCCACTTTAAGGAAAAGAAGCACTCTTAATGTCATGTAGTAATTCATTTGGTTTTCTGAAAAGTTATGCGTACTGTTTGCTGTTTATTTAAAATGAAAAAATCGGGGTGCCTGGGTGGCTCAGTCAGTTAAGTGTCTGTCTTCAGCTTAGGTCATGATCCCAGGGTCCTGGCATCGAGCCCTGCATGTCTCCATGCTTAGCGGGAGCCTGCCTCTCCCATTCCCTCTGTCCTTCCCCTCTGCTCTTGCTCTCTGTGTCCCTCTCTCTCTCAAATAAATAAATAGATAAATAAATAAAATCTTTTAAGAAATAATAATAAAATGAAAAAATCAATATCAGTGTATTTTATTTAGTTAGTGAAATATTTACATAAACCCTAAAACCTTAGTGCCAGTTGTTTAAAGATGACTGTTAAATAAGGTGGGAAAACAGTATCAAGAAGGAAAAGTTAACTAAACTTAAGAGTTATTTTTATTTAGTTTTATTTTGCCTTTAATTATTAAAAACAGAGTAGTTCTCTCTAAAGTGCTTATTTCTTTCTCTCTCTCTCTTTATTTTAGAGTTTTCTTTATAGAAAAATTTGGATTTTCTTCCCAGGCAGCAAGTGCTATTAACAGGTATTTCATTAATTCTGTGAGTGCTTATTGTGTGCATAGTGTGGGTCTTTAATTATAACCAAATGTTCTGAGAGACAAAAAAGACATGTGACTTAACATCCATCGTGTGAAACCAAGATTATATTGGTGCTTGATTCTGAGAGACCATCTTTGCATTAACGGAAAACCGAAGAAACCTTGGACTACTCTTTAATCTTTAAATTTCTGTTTACTGATGACCATTTTAGAAGAATGCTAAATTAAATGAGCTAGGATTTGCTTTGCCTAATGGTTTTAGGGACTTTTTGGATTTTTTTTTTTTTTTTTTGGTAGCTGTGATACATTTCATTAAATATCTTTTATATTCTCTGGGCAGTGTTGTATATGTCATATCAGCTCCCATGTCCCCGATATTTGGGTTCTTGGTGGATAAAACAGGAAAGAACATCATCTGGGTTCTTTGTGCCGTGGTGACCACTCTTGCTGCCCATGTCATGCTGGCCTTCACGCTGTGGAACCCTTGGATTGCTATGGTAATGTCACTCTGGATGCTTGCAGGGCTCAGGGCTTCAGGGAGGACTCTGTAAAGTGCACGTCAGGAGCTACATTCCGCTCCTCTGGTAACAGAGCTCGTGCCAGTGGGAAAAACAATGACTTGATTGCAGTTTCTACAAAAGAACTATTTTTAAAGTAAATAAATGTTAATTATTTAATGTTAATTATTGTTAAAGTAATTAAATGTTAAAGTATGTTAAAGTAAATGTTAATTATTTAACATACTGTATTTGATATGGTCATCTTAATGCTGAAATTGAATTTGAAATAACGTAGTCTTATAAAAGCCATAATGCTTATTAGTTCCATTTATTTTCCTCTACTTCTTTAAAAAATTCTTCCATCATAGGTGGCAAAAAAAAAAAAAAAATGTCTATCAGCCCAGGATTCATGATTTTGCATTCTTTTGTCTTTGACCCTTAGAAGGTTAAAAAGTGATAATGAATTCATCACGTTTTTGTTCTTTAGAATGTCATTTTATTTTTATTTATTTATTTTTAGGATTTTTTTATTTATTCATTTGAGACAGAGAGAGAGAAAGAGCAGGAGCAGTGGGGAGAGGCAGAGGAAGAGGGAGAAGCACACTGACCTGGGAGCTTGATCCCAGGAGATCATGACCTGAGCCAAAGGCAGACCCTTAACTATCTGAGCCACCCAAGTGCTCCTAGAATGTCATTTTAAAGACCACAGGCTTAAGTGCTGCATTTCTTACCTATTAACAAAAGAATATCTTGGGCATAGATGTTTGTTGTACACTAGTGAGATTTCTGTAGGACAGATTCCTGGAAGTATAAATGCTGTAGCAGAGGCTTTGCACATTTAACATCTTAACAGACATTGTGGAACTTCTCTAAGAAGTTCTTACCCATTTATAGTTTTACCAATAATATACAAATGTGTGTTTTTAGTATCCTAGCCATGTTGGGCATTGGCCCTATTTCAATCTTTGCCAATATGATACGTGTAGATGATCTTATTTAAACTTAAATCATAAAGTTTCTTTTTTAACTAAAGAACAAGTCAGCATTAGGTGATAGTTTTTTGCCCTGCCCTCCAGTTAGGTGTTGATGACCCGAGGTAAGATAATGGACTGTTGGCGTGATGTTGCCTTGATAGCTTAATTTGTATTTAATAAATACTGGAAAATTAGCTTGCCTGAAACATTGGTAGTAACTTTTGCAAAATAGCTGTATTTTCTTGTTTAGTCCTTGATTGTACCCTGGGCCCAGGCAGTTACAGGTGCATATAATATAAAATGGTTAAGATAGTGTGTGTGTATTTTGTCACTAGAGGGATACTGTTAGGGTCAGGACTTTTTTGTATCAAACGTGAGTTTTAGCATAATTGCAATAAAATTTGCATGAATGTTCATATATTTGCTATTATGCCACTCTGGCTAATCTGCATCAAAGGAAAATCACCTTTTGGTTAATGTTAAGACTTCTGCCCTTTTCTGTGTCACTTTCTACAGTGTCTCCTGGGACTCGCCTATTCGTTGCTTGCCTGTGCATTGTGGCCAATGGTGGCGTTCGTAGTTCCTGAACATCAACTGGGAACTGCGTATGGCTTGTAAGTGTTTACACCACACCACAATGTCTCTCTCTGCTCTAGCAACTTAATTATCATATAAAACTCCAGGTCTCCTGAATCTAGTCATCTTCAGGCTTCTGGGACAGCTCTGAGCCTGCAAACCACCAGAAAAGTCAGTTAAGCTATTTGTGATATTACTCTGGTGACAGAAACCCTCCAAGCCTCCAGCAAGAGAGCTGGTGTTAAGCTAACCCCGAAGAAATGGTTTCTGACATTCTGCCTGTTTATCTGAGGGCTTCTTAGTGAGAAGTTGGGTTCTGGTCTCTGGCCCAAAGGGCAAAAGGGGGAAACTGCACCCTTGGTTGGTATTCACTTAGCTCTTACTTTCATTCCGCAGGAAAACATTGAGCTTATATTGCACTTAATAAGACAGGCTCCCTTACCTTTGAGCATAACATCTAGTAGCAGAAATAGTCATGGAATGAAAATACCAATTCACGTCGTCCCTAGTTAAAAACACCTTTTAACACTAATAGTATGTCGTTTATAGATACTAATATTTAAAGTGAATTGTTACTGTGAGCAGTAACTGTAAAAAGATAAACAGTCAGGGGGCTGGCAGGAGTTTTTGGAAGTACCAAGAGGACTAACACTTAAACGGGAGAGTAAAGAGCAGCAGGGATGATCTGTGGGTGCATCAGCCCCTTCTTCTGTCTCAACTTCTTTGTTTCTGGTCCTGCTATCCCTGGGCTCATGTAGCCCATGGAAAAAGAGTGGTGGGTAAATAATTTTTAGTGCTTTTGGAAAATAATGTGAATAGTGTTTTTATTTTTAAATTTCAACCAATAAAGATTTATCTAAGTTTTACTTCATAATTATGATTACATAATTGTGTGAAGACTTTTGAAATTGGGGGGTGCCTGGGTGACTCAGTCGTTAAGCGTCTGCCTTCGGCTCAGGTCATGATCCCAGGGTCCTGGGATTGAGCCCCACATCGGGCTCCCTGCTTGGCGGGGAGTCTGCTTCTCCCTCTCCCACTCCCCCTGCTTGTGTTCTCTCTCTTGCTGTGTCTTTCTCTGTCAAATAAATGAATAAAATCTTTAAAAAAAAAAGACTTTGAAATTGAAATGTGTGTTTGTATTTCTTGAATTGTAGCATGCAGTCCATTCAGAATCTTGGGTTGGCGATCATTTCCATCATTGCTGGCATGATACTGGATACTCGGGGCTATTTGTTTTTAGAAGTTTTCTTCATTGCCTGTGTTTCTTGTAAGTATGTGATGTGGCTACATTTAGTTTCTTTTAATGTGTAACAAAATGTTTTCATTTATACTTTTAGGTTTTTGTTGTTATTCTCTTTTTTTCTCTTTTAAACCAAATCCCTAAGATGTATCTCTCAGATTTGACTATTTCTTGGTCTGTGCGTTAGAGTTTCCCAGCTGGTGGCTTTCTGTTCTCTGAGGATTCACAGGCATTTTTTTAGGCGGTGCCTAATTTTAAAAGTAGTAGTAGAATCTGCTTCATATTCTATTTTAAATATTTATGGTTTTTAGAAAACATTATCCTCTTTATAAAGTGAAACCATTTTAAAGGATGGTGTGTCCCTCGTGTGAAGTGTGGACATTGGTATGATTCAGTTGTGAGTGCTCATCGTTTATTCATTAGGCAACTTTAAATTACTTTTATTCCTGGTCCTGTTATTTAATGTTTACCTGTAATGGTTTATTGGTTAAAAATAGGAAGTATTAGGAAATTGTTGAAAACTACAAAAATAGCATTTTCCTCCAGTAGGCTTCACCATACAGATAGTTGTGTTCATCTGAAAAAAAATCTTATATAACATATCAGATGTCTTTTATGCTTTAACTTGTGTTTAAAATGGCAAACCCCAGTGATGATTTTATCATTTCCATTTACAGGGATAAAAGACAATTTATACTTGAAATGTGGTATTTGTAGATAATTGTTAGGAGATGCCTGAATGCATTTTATTATCTCATAATTTTAGAAGCAAGCACATCAAATTTTAAAAATATATTATTTGTTTTTAAAAAGTGGGTCATGTAGAATTCAAAATACTAGGTCATGAAAGTATTTTTGTCTGTTTTTGATGCTGGAACATGTGGTTTAATTTCAATCCACAATTCCATATATATTTGGTTCTTAAACAAACACCATGCCATTTAAAAATGTTTTTGTTGCCATATTAACTTAAAGTAAATTTAGTGTGCCTTACTTGTTAAGGAAGCCTTGACTTTCTGAGGTTTTCACTGACTTTGGGCTTCTGGGAGTCACGATGACCACAGTCTAATGTTGGGTTAATTTGTAAAATGAACAATGGTGTTTTCAGACGTAAAATCCTCAAAGGATTATTTCTATTTGGTTCTCTGTAAAAAGATAAACAGTCAGGGGGCTGGCAGGAGTTTTTGGAAGTACCAAGAGGACTAACACTTAAACGGGAGAGTAAAGAGCAGCAGGGATGATCTGTGGGTGCATCAGCCCCTTCTTCTGTCTCAACTTCTTTGTTTCTGGTCCTGCTATCCCTGGGCTCATGTAGCCCATGGAAAAAGAGTGGTGGGTAAATAATTTTTAGTGCTTTTGGAAAATAATGTGAATAGTGTTTTTATTTTTAAATGCCAACCAATAAAGATTTATCTAAGTTTTACTTCGTAATTATGATTACATAGGAATCATTGGGAAGAAGTACATGTTTTTTAAGGCCCTGGTGTTTTTTTTCACTTCCAGTGTCACTTTTATCTGTGGTCTTACTCTATGTGGTGAATCATGCCCGAGGTAAGTAGAATTCAGACATTTTCTTCTTAAACCACTCTGGATCATCTTGTGGGGTCCCTGGATTGTCTGCATTCTTCTTTAGAGGCCAGGGCTTTAGTTCGTGTAATGACGACATTCAGTTCATAGTGATGGAAACACATTTCGTTATGTAACATATAATTATGTATTTTGGAACTTCAGATTTATTAGAATTGTTGTCATGTTCTTTCTGGCCAGTTCAACTTAAGTTTTGTAATATAAAATTTTAGATGTTCTTTTTATGTTAGCATAAATAAGTATGGCATTTTTATAATAACTTAAAGCCATTACTGTGTTATTGTCTCATATTTTAAAAAAATAAGTAAAGAAATTTATAGTTATAGTTTGCATTTTGAGACTGAAAGCGTTTGATACAGAATGAGGTGTTACAGATTTTTTTCTTTTGCTAGTATATTTTAAGTGTATTTTTACTTTTTTCTTTCTTCTGTGTAAGATTTTGATGTTAGCCTTTTTAATTTTTCTAAGTAGCTTGCCCCTAAATGTTGTTATGTACTTAGTAAAATGTATATACCTGCTGTTTAAGTGATTTTAGGTCATTTCCTTTAATTTCTCTTCATTTTCAGTATTATTAAATATTAATACAGTGTCCCAGTTAACAAGATGTAAAGCAGTACCTAAGTCCAAACTTAAAAAATGCTCACATTAAGGAGTGATTATTTGTATTTGTATCGTATAAAGATTCTTAAAAAACAGCTTTTTCCCTTGGGAAGGTCCCAGGAGATAAACTATTTCTTTCTCATCTTCCATAGCTTTTTCTGTTACTTTAAGGTATATCAGTGCAGGTGTGTGTGTGTGTGTGTGTGTGTGTGTGTGTGTGAATTTTACTTTTAATAGTTGTGTAGAAAAGGTTCTATGCTTATTTGTGTTTTAGGGGGGAACCTAAATTATTCTGCAAGACAAAGGGAAGAAATAAAACTTTCTCATGCTGAGTAAGTATTAAAAGAGAAAAGTTAACTTCTTTTGCAAATCTCAAACATTAGCATTTTATTTCAAAGTATTAGGTTTGGACTTTTTTTTTTTTTAAATATTTTTATTTATTTATTTAATTGACAGAGAGAGAGAGACAGCAAGAGAGGGAACACAAGCAGGGGGAGGGTCAGAGGGAGAAGCAGGCTTCCCGCGGAGCAGGGAGCCTGATGTAGGGCTTGAAATCCCAGGACCCTGAGATCATGACCCGAGCTGAAGGCAGTCTCTTAACCAACTGAGCCACCCAGGCGCCCCTAGGTTTGGACTTTTAAGAATTAATCTTCTTGAGATTCAAGAGCTAGCAATTAACTTGGAACTACCATAACAAGGATGTATATCAAGGGTTAAAGTGAAGGGGGAAAATAATTGGGTTTTAAATTGCTTTCTGAGAGAAAGTGAGACCTGTAGTATTTGTAATTTATTAGAGGAAAGGTCTTTGTCCTAAGCTTCTGTGCTGGGCTTACCCTTCCGTTCTCTGATCTTTTCATTTTCTTAGCTATTTGAGATAATTTTTCATCTTCTCCTGGTACTAACATTATGTGTTCTCAGACTCACTTGAAACAAATTAAGTAGATAATGTGGCATTAAGTTAAACCTATTTTTTCCATGAGTGTGTGCTAAACTGTAATAGTGTTTCTGTTTCCTGTTACGATTTCTGATTTTTTAGATATTCAGTTTTTTATGATTTAAAAAATTTATTTGTAAACATATACCATGTAACTATAAGTTTTGTGAATTTTGTATAGGTTAAAATCTTGTAGAACAAAGCATTTTTTGGGAGGTGATTCTTGGCCATTTCAAATTTCCTTTTAACATAGTAATTCTAGAAATACATCTTGAGAAGATAATTAGAAGTGTTACAAGTTTTATGTATCTTTATGCCAGGCTTGTTTGTTATGTCAAAAAACTGGAAACAACTTGAATATATCTATATAATATGTTGTTTAAATCATGTCTGAGGATTTTAAAAGTCAGAAATAGTTCCCTCCCTGCACCAAGTCAGAGATACTTACCATGCCACATGTTAAGTAGACAAAGGATTAAAATGCAAATGTAATATCCTAATTTTGTTCAAGAAAAAATATGCAGGCACATGTATTTTTTACTTACTTACTTGTATATAATAGAAGAAATACTGAAAGGAAAACCCCCAAATACAGTTCCATTTGAATGGTAAGGTTACAGGCATACTTTTTCCTTTGTTTTTCTATATTTTCCAGATCTTCTATGTTGATCTTAATGTTACTTTTACAATCAAGAGGTTTTAAGAGATTATCAGCAAAGTGTGCAACCTTTAATATTTGGTAGTACATGCTTTGTAATGCTAATGGTTTTTAGCCATTGTAAATTGTAAACCAGATGAGGCCGCCTGTTTTTCCCCCTTTTTGATAATTCATTGCATTGTGTTTTGCAGATGAGAAGCTTAAATGACTGTGTCATGAGAATGGGCTGCACACACATCATTGGTTTGAAAACCTCACTTTTTTTTTTTAATCTAGAATTTAGTCAGGAAAAATAATGGTCTGGAAATATATATTTATATTTCAAAAGCACCTATTTCAAAGTATATTTGTGAGGACTATTTTAGCTTGTGTCTTATGTACTGTGTATTGCTAAAGAATTCTACTTTGGAGTAGGCTAATCAGTGAAGTTTAGAAAGTTTCTCTGGAATATGCAGGTGAATTTCAGTAAGGACAGTAAATAATGGAAAACTTGGATCTTGTACTGAAATAATTTTCAGAAGGTGTTTCTTAAGGATATCTTTGACTTTTTTTTAATCTTAAAAAAAAAAGCCTTTGAAGGTGTAGAAGGGATATTTTATACAGAATAAACAATGGCATTTTAATAGGCATTCCCTGTTTTTATAGGGAATATTTGAAAGATTTTTTTTTGCAGTTTCTTCATTTTCACAAAAGCAGATTGTATTCTGCTATCTTTAGTTATGAGAGGTTGCCGAGCAGTGACCCTTTTGAGCTTCTTTATCTCTCCATTACCGAGGACCTTGATCACTTAGGGATTTAATTTTATAGTACAAACTTCCTGTACAGTTTTTTCTTACAGTCTAATTAAGTACTAAAAAGTGTCCTTTAAATTATGATAGTTGCATATCTACATGGTTAAAAACACTGTAGAAGGAATACTCAATATCTTCTAAAACTTTAGATTTTTAAAAGAATATTAAAATACTGATTTTAACTCTTATTGATTTGGAAGACTGTTTCTGTAAGAAAATTGAAGTTGGAATAAAGAAAATTTGCCTTTGAAAGTCAGTGGAGTACCTTTTTCTCCAGAGTAGAACCTAAGTAACATTTATGTTTTCCAAATTAAATAAAATATAATTATAAAATTTCTTTTGACAAACTTAAAAACTTTTTAATTGACTTAGTCTTAGCATATTACATATTAAAGTCAAGGACTTTTTCATGTTTTGCTCTCCAGGAGTATACAGATATTTTAAACAACTGTTAAACTGTTGTATTTAGCTAATTGTATTGTTCAAATATAGGACATTACATTGTATGCTTGAAAGTTCTGGACCAGATTGAAAGTACATTCCTTACTCAGGTCAAGTTTATTTATATCCATTTTTCTGATTGACGGTTTATTGTGTCATTATTCAGTTGTTCTTTCGGCTTTGATGGCCATTTGACTGTTGTAGCCCAGATTATTGAGTGTTGGCTTTAGCAGTTGGTGAGAGTGGAGGAAGCCAGTTGCTGCTGCTGCTGGAGGGCTTGTGTGGTCTGGCCTCTGCCTTACTATTTCCACCATCTCTGCCTCAGCCCCAGTGAGCTGTTTCATTACATTTTTTCAGATGGGTCCTGTTTCTTGCCTTTTCAGGGGTTTTGTCCATGCTGCTCCCTTTGCCTAGAATATTTTATCCAGGATTCTCCACAGCCTGATTTCTCCTGATTTACAACAGAAAACCTTAGCCCCAGCTCAGAAGCATTCTTCCTGTGGAAACTTCCAGACCTTCAGGCTATATCAAGTTCTTCTAAAATTTTTGTGATCTTGAAAAGCCCTGTATTTTTCCTTCTTAGTTTACCTCAGCTTATAATGAAGAATTTGTGATAGTGTGGGTATGGCTGTCTTTCTCTTCCTTTAGACTGTAAGCTCCATGAGGGCAGGGACTGTGTCTATTATGTTAATTATGATTGTGTTGATAGTGCCTAGCACAAAGTAAGCACAAAATAAATATTTTTTTGAATGATGCATAAATAAAAAGAGTAAAATGGAATAACCTTTTTGGAGGATAAATTGGCAATATGAATAAAAAGACCTAAAAAGGGGATGATGGTGGGGCACATGCCTTTTGGCTTAGCAATATCATTTCTAATAACTTATCCCAAGGAAACCATCAGACAAATATACACATAAATGTATTTTAAGAAGGTATTTTCATTGCAAGATTGCTTTATAATAGCCTAAAATAGGAAACCACCCACGTTTATAAGAATAGGAGATTTGTTAAGTACACCATATCCTATGCTTAAAGTGAAATATTGAACAGTCATTAAATGGTTTCATTAGAGAGCATTGACATGGAATTTGATGGCATTATTATATGAAGATTCAGAATGCTGCTTTGTTTTTTTTTTTTAAGATTTATTTATGAGAGGGAGAGAGAGCGTGCATGGGAGAGAAACCCAAGCAGACTCTGCACTGAACGTGGAGCCCAGTATGGGGCTCAGTCCCATAACTCTGAGATCACGACCTGAGGCAAAATCAAGAGTCAGATGCTCAACTGACTGAGCCACCTGGGCACCCCCAGAATGCTGCTATTTTTATAAAAACAAATGTGTCTGAAGGATATGTATGTAAATGCCTCTGGGTGATGACTTTCTTTTGGCTTATTTATATTTTCTAATTTTTCAACAATAAATGCTGTAGTAGAAGCTTTTAAAAACCCACAAAGAACAAAATTCAACACAAGTTTGAGTGCTACTTTTGAGGAAAGTGGTAGTTGGTTTTCAGAAAGGAGGAAGGTAGCAGGTAGTGTTTCCCAAAGAACTTTGGGGATGTAGGTGGGAATTAACAGGTCCCTGAGTTAGAAATAGAATTTGCATTGACAGGAAAAAAATTGCATGTGAAGGGAAACTTGAGAGACAAAATAGAATAGAGAATAGGTTAAGGGCTAATGAAATAACACACTTTCTGGTCCCAGTGGTGGGAAAAACAGCTTCAAGTTGTCTGCAAGCTCTCCATGATTTCTGGAATGCCTCAACCTCAGCCTCATACTCCCTGGCTTCTAACATTTGCATGTTCTTGGAGTGCACCAGGGAGATACTGGGTTTAGGCCCCTAACAGAGATTTGCTATCTAGAGGTTAATAGGGGAAAACTGATGTTTTGTAAGAAATACTGAAAAGTCCTTGACATCATGCAGGTGGGCCAGACAACCAAACTGTTTACAAAGTTATTACCACTCAGTCCCATGAGGTGTTTGTTCATATATAAGGTCATGTACTCAAGTACACATGTCTTCTCCTTGGTGGATCTTTATCAGTCCGACATATTGGCAGTGACCCTGCCTAACTCACTCAACTTCCTAAAATGATTTTTTACCCCATACGTTTGACTGCAAATTGTGTAATGAAAATCTGGACGTTCCAGGGCGCCTGGGTGGCTCAGTCGTTGGGCATCTGCCTTCGGCTCAGGTCATGGTCCCAGGGTCCTGGGATGGAGCCCCGCATCGGGCTCCCTGCTCAGCGGGAAGCCCGCTTCTCCCTCTCCCCCCCCCCCCCCCCGCTTGTGTTCCCTCTCTCGCTGTGTCTCTCTCTGTCAAATAAATAAAATCTTAAGAAAAAAAAAATCAGTGGACATTCCATTTGGGATTAGTGTGTACTTTGTAGGAGTTTGTCTTTCTTGTCTTTTTGAAGAAGATTACCTTCCGTGCTTGTCTCCTAAGTTACACTAGGTTGTAGCTTTCTGTGCTTCCATTTCCTGATCAGCAAAATGGAATATCACTAGAGTTTCTTCTAGCACTCATGTACTTAATTTATGAAACATACAGATATGGTTGATTATCACATATTAGATGTATATTCATTGATGGATGACCTGAACCACTGTCTAGAGAAATAGCTATCCATTCTTTGCATTTAGCTGATGGGTTGGAGAAGATGGCTTTCCTAGGATTGTGCTCAGATTCCTTTGGGCACTCTGGCAAATAAATGGAGCATGCTCAGAAATTTCTAGGATACAGTGGGTTGTTCACAAACAGCTGAAAGTGTGGGCTGATTTCAAGCTTCTTGCGAGGTTTATCCAACTCCTCCCCTCCTCCCCCAATATTGAGGCTTGTTCAGTTTTCTCAGGGTTCTGGGTCTTAGCATGTTCAGTTAGTTTTTAACCTTTCAAAGCAGACTCTGTCTGCCCTGGGGAAGAGGTAAATAAAAGTGTCAAGACACAAGGTGAGCCCCTCTGTCTCTTTCCCCTCTCCTCCACCCAATAGAGCCCAGATTTCACAGGGTACAGTACACAAGAGATGGATAGTTGAAGGGGTGAGGTGGGAGGAGGATGAGAGGGGAGAGGCTAGGCTGGCACAGCAACTGGGCTGGCAGAGAAATGACTGGAAGGAGAACAGCCGTATATTAGCAACAGGAATCCTGGGCTGGGACATGGAGGGAGTGGGCAGATGGGCATGGAGACAGGTTATCACAGCTTTTAGGGTTACTGATCATGAGATGGAGTGGAAGTGTCAGAGGAGAAGTAAGTGTCCTCTTTGGGTTCTGGTGGGGTCTATGGAGGTGGAGTCCAGTCTCGGTGGGTGGAAAGTGGGGAAAGAGGGCAGGCATATTTAGTGGATGTTTAGAAATATTTTCTGTGGCTTTAACTTTATTTTATAGTTCTGTGAATTTTAATAGAGATTTGTGTTCAGGCTACCACAATTAGGATACAAACAGTTCCTCAATGATCATTTCATAAGAAAAATATCCTAATATTTTAAGGTCATGCACATGTGGTAACTTCATTTAAGATTTAAGTTTGGTTTATTTTCTACACTTGAACTTATAAAATGCTTTTCTAGCCTGATGACTACAAAAGTTTTTATGATCATGTTACTTAATATGCTGTATTTCATGGAATACAATATTTCACCTTAAACATCTCTGAAATTGGGATGTATGCTTGACATCATCTTATAATTCAAAGGAAACCAGTTGTTGGGAAAACCAAGCATGATGCTATAATAATGTGATGATGCTTGATGATGTAAAATACGCACAGACTTCTGTGTCATTTGTTTCTGGCATCACTGAACCTAATGTACCTTACTAGAGGTGGCGATTCAGAGATGTGGAAAATGTAGGCCGTCTTCCTCAAGGGTTGCGTGGATGCATGGGGGAAACGGACAAAGGATCAGCGGTTCTGTGATGGTGATACGGTGTGATGAGCACTGTCCTGGAGCAATGGCTAATGGGGTTCAGAGGACCTAGAATACTTCAAAGATTCCCAGAGGAGATGGTCTTTGAGCTGTATTGTAAAGAGTGAGTAGGATGATTCACCTAAGCAGGGAAGGAGTGGGAGAGAGAAGGAGGGAAGGAGGTCCTGGAGCTAATCCTGAGTGAGGCTGCTGGTTAATGAAAATGGAGTGAAGGGGATGTAGGGGGAGTTTAGCTTGAAAGTTTTGATATGAAGCAGATTGGTGAAGCCTTTTCATTCCATATAGAGCATGATTTTTTTTTTAAGGTTTATTTATTTTAGAAAGTGTGTGCCTGAGTGGGGGGAGGGGCAGAGGGAGAAGGAAAGAGAGAGAAGTAGACGTCCCACTGAGCGCAGAGCCTGACCTGGGGCTCGATCCCAGGATCCTGAGATCATGACCTGGGTCGAAACCAAGAGTTGGAGGCTTAATTGACTGAGCCACCCAGGTGCCCCCATGTTCAACATGATCTTTTTTTTTTTTTTAAGATTTTATTTATTTGACAGAGAGAGACACAGCAAGAGAGGGAACACAAGCAGGGAGAGTGGGAGAGGGAGAAGCAGGCTTCCCGCGGAGCAGGGAGCCCGATGCGGGGCTCGATCCCAGGACCCTGACATCATGACCTGAGCCGAAGGCAGACCCTTAACGACTGAGCCACCCAGGCGCCCCTGTTCAACATGATCTTAATCCTGAAGGCAAATGAGGATTTTTGGAAGATTTTTCTGTTGGGGATGAAGAGGGTTTATGTTGCAAAAATGTGACCCTAGGAGCAGAAGTAAGGAAATGAAATTGAGGTTGAGGGAACAAATCTGGAGTCAGGAGGGTGTTTAATAGGTTGGAGCAGTGAAGCCCACGAGAGGTGATGGAATTTGAACCAAAGCAGTGGCAGGGAGATGGAAAAGACAAGTTCTAGTGAAGCTTGGGAGGTCGAACTGACCACGTGATTGTGACACGTGAGGTGGGGGAGAGGCTGGGTTTGAGTATGACTTCCAGATTTCTGGCTTGAGTGGACGGGGGCACCATTTACCCAGAAAGAGTGGCCAGCTTGTAATGATGTGCAGTATGAACCCAAGGTAGAAATTACACTAAGGGGGTGTAGCCTCCTCTTGCAAGAGACTAGGCTATAAAGGAAGAGAGAACATAAGGAGTCTCTAGTGGCTGTTCTTTTGATTGTGAGGTTAATGCTTTATAAAGATCTTGTTGTTAATGTGTTTCTCTACTTGCAGAGTGGAACACTCTCAGACTCTGCAATTCTTTAATTTTCTTGAAGTGGCTCTTTTTGCTTTTTGTTCAAGGTTTAACCACTATAAACATTCCCAGCTACAGCTTGCTGCAAGAACGTAAGTTCTGCTTCTCATCATGCATTTCTTCTAAAGGCCATTGCCTTTGAAGTTGTTTGATACATTTAAAAAAAAAAAAACTTTCAACAAAACAAAAAGTTGAGAAACTGAAACACTAAAGAGATTTGGCTGGTTTACAAGAAAGTAAAAGATAATGAGAATACATAACTTTATAAGGTTAGGTTAAGTTATGCTTCGGTGCAAACAACTCTGTGAAACATTTCCCGTTATTGTCTTTAAAATATGGGCTAAAAAGTGAGCATGCTTGCAGGTGTTGTGTTTCTGGAATTGCTTTGAATTGGAGTTGGTGAGTGTTGGAACAAATAAATCCCAGACAACTTGTGATTTAATTTTATAGGCACACATTCATAAATTGGATTTAGGCAGTAATTCCAGAAAAGTATACACAGGAGAATCATTTGCTGTGTGTTCATTTATTCTACAAAGATTTAGTGAGTACCCATATGCTGAAGTCTTTGCTAGATCCTGTAGGAGGGGAAGTAAGAAGATTTAAATATTGCTGCTCATACTTGGTAGAAGGGGAGGTGTTCCTTAGGGTGTGGATAATGGGCCAGAGAAGGGAAAGGGCGTTCTGATGCATGGTCAGGGAAGGCTTCTTGGAAGAGGTGGCATTTGAGTTGTTTTCTGAGAGACAGCTATTTATTGTCTTTGACTAGTTTGTTTCATGTGACAACTTTGATTAATTACCCTCTTTCTTGAAACCGTTCCCTCATTTGATTTTCTAGCATTCTACTGTCCAGCACCACCTCCTATCCCTGTGTTACCTGTCAAGACTTTTATGGTTCCCATATCTCCTAGGTCCTCTGTTCTTTCTCTTTCCTTCTTTCTCAGAGGTACCGTTTACGTCTGCAGCTTTGAATATTTCCATGGACAGATACCTCTAAACTCAGAATTTGAGCCTAAGCTGTCTCTGAACCTCCATCCTGCATTTCCAGCTGAGGCTTCCCTAGCTGCTCACATTTAACTTGTCTGAATCTGAACTCTCCCCTGCAATGCGCAGCCTCCCTCCCTCTCTTCCTTTTTCTTTTCCCTTTGACTGTTGAGTGCCTACTATGTGCTAGGTGCTAGTTTATCATTCTTTTGATTTCTCAGGCTTGGAGTCTCAGAGTCATTTTTGTTCTGTCTTCTTACCACTCCACTCATGTCTAAATAAGTATTTTATTTCTCTAAATTCTTTCTTACATGTTTTAAAATCTTTTTCGTTCTACTTATGCCCATTATCTGTATGCTTGGATCACTGCAGTGGTCTTCTGAATGTGGATTGCCTTCTTCATTATCAGCATCACCATTGCTTACCGAGTGTCTACTATGTTCAGAATGTTGCTAGCGTGCCATGTTCTATAGATTGGAAAATGGAGTAGTGGGGGAGAGAAAACAGACCTGGAATGAGAAAGGAGCCCATCCTCAACTCCAAGGTGATAAGCCAGTAGGAGAGTCAGACCAGTGTGGAGAAGGTTTTGGGGAAGGTATTGAGTAGTAAACCTGTGAGCAGTGGAAATCCACATGGTGTGGTAGGAGGGCTGGGAGTTGAAAAGTTCAGCTGGGACTGGACTGTGACAGGTATGGTATGCCTGCATGAGAGGTCTGAGCTTTTTGTCCAAACAAGTGAGGGTATAGGGAGGGCATGGAGTGTCATATACGAAAAATGCTCTTTTAAGGAAAATGTGGAGGTGGTGTGTAGGCTGGCTTTGAAGGGAAGGAAGCCCTATTAGGAGACTTCACGCAAGTTGGCTGTGACAGTTTTGTTCCTTTTCTCTAATTCATTCAAAACACGGGGGCTGCCGGGTTAAGTTTCTGGGTCACAGCTTTGATTGTATCACTCTCCTGCTTAAATGCCCTCCCTGTGCCTCGAGTCGTTCTTTTGCTGGCTCTGGGTTGGCCTTTGTAATCACAATCTGGCCCACCTTTCCAGCATTATCTCCTCCTCCTCCCCTTCAAGAACCACCCATTGGCTCTCACATTCCACTTTCTCGAACACTGCTGGGGAAATTGTGCTAATTGAAATTTCACCAGTCTTCATGCTCATGCTGCCTTTCATGGTCATCTCAGCCAGTGGTAATAATTTCACCTCTGCTCTTCCCTAATATGTACTACTACCTGTACTATTCATTTCTGGTTAATCAACAACTGACATGATTTCTTCTGTAGCTGCTGAAGCTGTTTAGTTAATGTTCACATTGTTGTTTGTACGTTTCTGTTTTGCTTCTCCAATAGTCTGTAATGTCCTTAAGGGCTTGCATCGTGCTTGACATTTTGGTAGGTGGCTACAGCCATGATATTGGCATCTGCTACTGCCCCAGTCATGCTGTTTTGAACATGGTAATATTTGCTAACCTTCCATTTTGTTTTAGCCTGTTCCAAACAGCCAGGCAGATTTTGCAAGCTTCTTGGGGCCCAGGGCGATAACATATCTGAGTATCCCAGCTTTTATCAGGGTGGTGGGCATTAGATGAGTAGATCCAGGAAGAACTTTTGTTTCTTCTAGTCTTCTTTCCCCTTCTATGGGTGAGTTTTCAGTGACCACAGAGGAGTCAGGAACATCCCCTTGACTTATGTTGGGCAGTGGGTTCCCAGCAACCCTTACAAGTGGGTCTTTTTTTCAAAGGGAGTAGTCTAGTTTGATTCTTGTCTTGAGATAATTGTCCCTGAAAACAAGGATGTGATGTCAACTAAGTTAAACTTTTTTGATCCCAACTATACAGAACTAAGTTAAAAATGGATGCTTATAAAATGGATGCTGTTAAGTAGGTCAGAAAACTCTGCAGAAGCAAAATTGACATTATATAGATCAGAGAAGTAATTGCAAGCACCTAAGTTAACAAAGACTAAAGGCTGGAAAACTTTGACCAGGGGTGTTAAAACACTTGCTTTTTAAGTAAAGGTGATGTATCCTGAGGATTCTAGATTAGTTTTCTTCCCACCTCCAGGGTTGGCAGGCTGGTGTGCATTTGAGGTAAGGGCTGAGTGGACATATGGGATGGCATTATGTTTTTATTGAGGAACCTAGTGCACCGTTTTTCCAGTAATGTAAACCATATTAATTTGTAAGGGGTGATAATTGGGACTTTTGGATATCTGACTCTTCTCTGTTTGCTATGCAAAGAAAGGCACAAAAATGAATAATATAAACAAGAGAGCTGAGAGACTATTCAAAAGAGCAAGCAGTTTTAAGTTCTCTTAGCTGCTATAGAGGCGCTTATGTGGGAACAGCTGACCTGCTAATTAGAAAACATCTTTGCCTATTCATTAAATTAATTATCCTAAGGAATTCTGTTAGGTAATACTTTGTCTAGTTCTAATTATTTTGTGTTCTTGAAAGCAATAAATTGCACTTTTAGAATAAGATTTTATAATTTAGACATATACATGGCTTACTCAGACACTTCCTGTAATTAGAGTGGGGTAGTAATGAGAGGTTACACTTTGGTTTTTATTAAGAAGGCTTATCCACCTCTTCATAGGGAGATTATAATGAATTATTAAATAATGTATGTTTAGATCTGAGAACTCCTTAGAGAGCATTATTGTTCAAATATGAGAGGTTTTTAAGGTTATCTTTTTGGATTACAGTGGATCTTATTTTTTTTTTTAAGAATGAACATCATACTATGATTAAAGACAGTGGTACAACTTTTCTGTCATAAACTGACATTATGTTCAAATAACAATAAGGTGAATCGTCATTCATGCAGTCACTTTTTCCTGCAGAGCTTTTTTCTAAGCTTAATCAGAACCTTGGTTAAGAAGTGTAGTAAAAGAACACATACTGTCTACCCAGTGGTCTGCGCTGGGTGAGCTGACCTAAAATGATGAGCTGGTGCTGTCGAGGAGAACTTGGCTGGCACTTGACCAATGTTTGGATTGGCCCATATGCTTCCATCTTAGGAGTGTGTGCTTCAGAGGCCAGTGCCTGGTTTCAAAGCTTCCATCCAGCACGATGATCTGGGCATTCTCTGGCTGGGTGAGCTTGGACAAGTTACTTAAAGTTCTGTGTTTCCATTTCCTTATCTGTAAATGGGGCTAACGGTAGTTCCAACCTCCAAGGGCTGTTGTGAAGATTAAATGAGTTATTCCATGTAAAGTGCTCTTTCATAGTAAGGGCTTTATTCACTTATCCATGCATCTGTTCATTACTTATTCATTCCACTCCTGTCCATTGTACACTCACTGTGTGCTGGGCCCTGCTAAGGAGGCTGATCTTAGGGGTATAGCAGTCAGAGAGATGAGGTCCCTGTCCTATTGGAACCTAAGTTCTAGGGGGAGGAGACAGACTAAGTGAGTAAACAAATTAACAAGGTCAGGTACTAATAAGTGCTACAAAGATAATGGGGAAATAGTAACTGGGTTATGGGGAGAGAGGTCACTTTTAACTAGTGTGGGTAGGAGCTTCTGAGGAGGTGACGTTCAAGCTGAGGCCTGAGTGATAAGAGCTAAATGTCAGCTCTGATTGAAATAATAAAGTTTTCCTTTGTGTTGGTGGCTCTCTCCATATTCTTACTTTAAAATCTCTTAACATCAATATAAACTCCTTTGTAGCAGGACACCACTCGGAAATCTTGAGCCCTTCTCCCAATAGCACATGACTGTGTTCAAACAAGTCATTGTCAACATCTTGGAGCTCATTTTCCCCAAACTTCATCTTGTCAGTACCCAGATCTGTCTATCCCTGGGTCTCTCTCCCTTGGCTCCGGCTGGGTGCTCACCCACCTTATTATGCCTGAGTTCCTGGAAGAGCCTGACTCTGTTGTTCCCAACTGATAGAAAGTACAGGATTGGGTTGAGGCAGCTGCTCATGCTCAACAGAGGCCTCCATATCTTATAGGCCGAGCTGGCAGTCCTGTGAAGCTAGGAAGTAGAGTGTGAGGTAGAAGGAGCGTGTGATGTGGAAGGGCACAAAGCAGAGGGTGAAGAGGCCGCACACCAGCAAGATGGTCTGGATGGACTTGGCCCGGGCTGCATTGTCTGTCCTCATGAGGGTGTCTCCTGGCTTGGTCAGCCTTCTCACCATCAGCGAGTAGCACACCAAGATGACCAAGGAGGGAAAGATGAAGCCAGACAATGTCAGAACCATGCCTTAGGCAAAAAACTGTTCAAAATTCTCTGGGCCGGTCATGTTGTCACAGACCATCTGGCTGTCGATGTAGTCTGTGTGGGAGAAGAACAGGGTGGGCAGTAGCTGGAGGACCACCAGAGCCCAGGTGGTGGCTCTGGGAGGGCAGTGAGCACAGCGGGTGGCACACGCCCAGGAAGCGGTACACAGAGATGCAGGTCAGTAGCAGGATGCTGCTGTAGAGGTTAGCGTGGAACAGGAAGTGCACCAGCCTGCACAGCAGCTCCCCGAAGGGCCACCTGTCACCCAGGGAGTAGGTGTTGATGGGGAGGGGCAGCGTCAACACATAAAGCAGGTCAGCTACCATCAGGTTCACCAGATAGATGGTGGCACAGCTCCAGTGCTCGGTTTGGTGCCAGGAGAGCCACAAGACCGTGCCATTCAGGGACAGCCCTAGCCCGAGGATGATACTGTAGGTCAGGGAGAGGTAGATTTGCTTATAGTGCTCCGAGAACTCGCAGACTCTCTGTTCCTTGGAGACATTAGTACGCAGCATCTCTATCTCCTTGGAGGCTCCCTCTCGGAGCACAACTGCTCCTGGGAGGAAACAAAATGGGCAGCATAGCATCATGAACTTGGCTGGATATGTGTTAGCCTCTCCCTTGATCTGGCATTCAACTCTGTGTTACCAAAGTCTGGTCAGCGTCCTTGTTTGAGACAGGCCAGCTCCAGGAAAAAAGAAATTAAACCCAAGGGCACAGGAGTCTTTAAAAGCAGGGCTTGTAGACTTACCAGGTGCAAAGGGCTGGCCTTACACTATCTTGTATGCTCTCTGCTCTAGGTTGGGTTGTGATAGGAAACTCAAGTATACATGGTGCGGGGAGGTGCTGCTCTTATTTAAACAGGGCACACAACCTCAAGCACTATGACTCCTGTGGCTCAAATCCTTTGCATAGAGTCAGGAAATCTCCAAGGGGATTTTAATTTGTATCTCTTTCGAGATTTATTAACTGTGTATTTGAATACGGAGGCTGATTTGCTTTTTGCTTATTAACCATCTCAGCATCCCGAACATCCAAAAAACAAATCTGAGCCATGAAGCCAGGTGCAACTTCTTCCATATTTCCATCTCTGCCGATGAAGCAGATCCAATAGGCAGATCCACGGAGCTGAGGAAACTGTGTGTGGAGCCTGCACATTTCTGTCGCACTGGGAGGTCAGTGGGTTGGTCAGCCAATCACCGTGGAGCCTATAGGAATGAAAAGAAATTGATTTCTAGGGTTTGACATTCAGAAAGACAAGCTAATACAGGGCAAGAGAGAAAGGTTTAAGGTAGGTAAACTGGGATAAATTGAGCGTTGACTATAAGCTATAACACAGAGTTTATTCACAACAAAAGGAACGGAGACCTCATTCACTCTGTCAGTCAACAAACATTTATAAAGCATCTATTGGGTCTGGCACTAGGGATACAAAGATGAATAAAATACAGCTCTTGCCCTCCAGCATTTCAGTATGGTAGGGAAGACAGAAACCAATATAGCTAATTGGAACAATGTGAAGAATGGTCAACAAAATGCTGGGAAGACCAGCAGGATGCAGCAGTTCCCTGCTAAGGGAGTCGAGTGAAGGCTCCTTAATGAGGTGCTATTTGAGATGCTTGGGAAAAGAACAGAGGAGCTTGGTAGGCAAAGAAGGGTGAGGGGCCTTCCTGTGGGGGTGGGGGAGGCAGCCCACAAAAGGGAATGGAGCTTAAGGGCTGGCGTGTCCTGGGATGGCAGGGGAGCCAGCACGGGGGCTGCCACCAGAAGGAGAATGGCTGTTCTTCAGCAGGATGGTGGTGGGATAGGTTGTGTTTGAGGAAGATACCCAGTAGCAGCCCCGCACCGGGACTGGAGCGGTCAGACTGTAAGGGAGCTGTAGCGGTGCATGCAGGAGAGGGACGTTCAGTTCCCCAAGCGAGGCTGTGCAGGGTGGATGGAGGGGACGGGCCTGTCCCCGGAAATGCTGCTGAGGCAGGAATGACAGGACTGAGTGGCCATGGGGCATGCACCAGAGGAGTTGAGGGTGTCCCTGAGACAGGATGAGTAGGTGGTGAGGCCAGTGCCTGAGCCGAAGCCTGAAGCTTGAAGGTTGGGCTTGATGTTCTGAGGTTGGGGGACAATGGCTCTCTGTGCTGCAGCTTGCCAAAGGGCTCGCCACCTTGTTAACTGGCTTTACAATCTACTTGACTAAGGAGAGCAAAGGTTTTTGGCTGGGTGAGTCAAAAGACTATAGTTTTCTCTCATTTTGTTCCCTGTAATCTTTCATGTGGGGGGTTGGCAAATGCTTAGTTATTTCCAGCAAAGCTGCCTTCTCTTCTGCTTGGTGTGGGCTCTCACAGGGAAGCCAAAGAGGGGAACCAGCCGGGCTTAGTGCAGGCTCGGCCAGCCAGTGCACACTGTGATCTTATTTAATCCTCAGAACAACCTTGTGGAGGAAACTTTATTAGCTCCTGTTTACTGCTGAGGAAATTGAGAGTCAGAGAAGACACCCCTATGGGGCTCACTAGGCCCTCTAATCTAGTATGCTTGTTTCTGATGTGGATGGTGGGTTTCTGCTCCCTCAGAGCACCTTGTGGTGTGGTGGAAAGTGCTCAGATCTAGCTGCCAGGGACCACTAGCACAGTTTGAACTAAGCCACCTTGTCTCTCGGAGCCATGCTCTCCTCAGCTATAAAATGGGACAGTCTCTCTGGTGAGGTTGCTGTGAGAATTAGCTAGAAGAAAAGCACACAGGCCCCACCGGCCTGCCCCAAGGGAGAGACTCAACACATTTTAGTTCTCTTCCCACGCCTTCCTCCCTCTTTTCCTAGAGACTGTTGAGCTCTTTTGCTTGTGTGGGAAGATGGGCGGGCAAGTGTGCCTTTGCTACGCCATAACTGGAGAAAGTCCCTTTTGTTCATGGCTCTTATCTTCTGCTATGGTCTGAATTGTGTCCCCTACAGATTCATGTGTTGAACCCTTAACCCCTAATGTGACTGCAGTAGGAGTGAGGAAGTAATTAAGGTTAGATGAAGTCATAAGAGTGGGACCTTAATTCTGTAGGATTAGTGTCTTTGTAATAAAGGACAGCAGAGAGCTGACTTTATGTGAGGATATAGTGAGAAGGTGGCCTACAGGCCAGGAAGAGCGCTCTCACCAGGAACCAAACCCTGCAGTTCTCGATCTTACACTTCCCAGTTTCCAGAGCCCTGGCAGTGTTGACCACCCCTTCCTCCTTGAAGCCTCTCTTCTCTGGCTTCTGTCACCCTCTGGCTTTTCACCTGCCTCCCTAGAACTCCTAACTCTGCCCATTCACTGGGATGCAGAACTGAAGAGCCATGTAGCTATTCATAGAACAAAGGAAAAGAGTGGAAGAGAGGCAGGCTAGGGTTTTACAACCGATGAGAACTTAGGGGGCATCTGCCATGATGAATGGGATTCTAAGGAGAAGCCCACACTTCTAGAAATTGTGTACTGCCTAATGCAGTTCCCCCTCTTTGTCACCATTTCCCCAAGAGCTTTCAAAAAGACTGACACAATTTAGGGTTGGAGTTAGTTTCTTTTAAATGGACTCAGTGGAAAGATGAGCTTCATGGAAAGAATGAAGCCGGTGTCCCCAGTGTGTAGTTAAATGGGTATGACGGCTTTTGACCTTGAGCCCAGGGTTCTTCCCACTGTGAGTCTCCAAGAGCCTGGGTCTGTTTCTGGCCCCCTGTGAACAGGGGCCTCAGCAAGCCCTCCCAGGAACAGTAGTGATCTCTGGGTACCACACTGGACATCTTCCAAAGGGGATGGGGAAGTCTTTTTCATCTTAATGGTCTAAAATAGTTATCACAACCCAGGGAAAAGACACACCTAAGATGAAAGAACTGTTTTCTCCCCTTTAGCAAGTGTTTATAAGATACATATTTCAAGAGTTCGGAAAAGGGAGAAGTTTTGAATAAATTTGAGTAACAACAAAATGTTACTACCTTTCAATTGTGGTGGAAAGGTTGTTGAATGAGAAAATCTTTAGAAAAGATTCTGGGCCAAAGGAGTGGGCATTGCTCATTTTCATTTTAAAATGCCACTATTGTATTATACATGTTTAAATCTATGAATTGATTTTAATATTTAATATTTAATATATCTGAAGACTTCTCTTGCTTAAACAGATGAAGCTATTTAATGGAGTCTCATAAATACCTTCAGACAATAAAAGTTCATTTTTACAAGTCATTCTGCAAAACTGTTGATTAATATATGTATTTCTTAATTTCCAAAGATGAATTAGGGATTTGTTATTCATACCACAATGTAATTATTTGATTTTTCGACAAGTTTTTAAAAAATGAAGCCCCCAGGGGCGCCTGGGTGGCTCAATTGGTTAAGCGACTGCCTTCGGCTCAGGTCTCCCTGCTCCCCCTGCTTGTGTTCCCTCTCTCGCTGTATCTCTCTCTGTCAAATAAATAAATAAAATCTTCAAGAAAATGAGTCCCCCAGGTACATTTAATGAGGTGGTGGATTAAAGTAGGTGGTGGTTTACTTTGAATTCCTTTTCCTGTGTTTCAAATTCACTAGATGACTTGGTGTTATTTGGCCAGCAGACCAGTGGGTGGCGATGAAGACCGACGGGTTACAATATCCCCGCCCTCCCCCCCCCCCCCGCTCCTCCCCTCCCCCCCCGCCCCCCGCGCCGAGGAAGTAGGAACTGGGGTCGGGCTCAGGTCCAGGAATAGCAGCTGTGGATGAGGTGTAATTCATTGAGGACATGTAGGAAACCCCACCAATCAAACTACCTCTTATTTGTCTTAATGTCTACAGTTACTGTGCTCAGTTCACACAATGAAATGGAGATACATTCAGCCAAAAGCAGCCTGTTATGGTGATTGATTTTTAAAAAGATCTTATGAGACAGGCATTGTGGCAGACGTTGTTTCCCCCATTTTATAGATGAGTGAACCGAGGTTCAGAGAGGTTAGGTGCAAGTCATATCTGTGATGATTCGGACAAAGTCTGGACTTCTTTTACAAAGTAGAGACTCAGCTCATTCCCACATTTCCCTGAAATGTTTTCTTACTACTCCCGCAAACCCCCACCCCCTCCCAGTCATACAATAAAGAAGGAAGACACAGAAATAAAAGAACGGGCCATCCCTGAAGTAACTTTATGTAGTGCCTTTGTTATAGATGACAGACCCCTAGTTTAAAAAGCATGATCTGGAAAGAACGGTAAAGAGAGAACGGAATAAATAGAATTTTTTAAAAAAAACCTATCAAGAATGAGACCTACATAGCAACCCTATATCCAGTTTTAAACTATACCTGAGTCTTAAAAGGCACTGACATTAGCTTTTTAATGATTTTATACTATATTTTTACACTGTAAGCTTACCCCTGCTGTGTTCCTGGATTCCTCTTACATATTTCAATTGTCCCAAAATATTGGAGTCCAAAGACTTTTTTTTTTTGTCTTGTTTTCCCCTCAAGGAAAGCAAATTGGATCCTTTAAATAATTTAGAGGACTGTCTAGAGACAGTGAGTACCTAATTTCAACAATTAATTCATAGAGCAGCTTGCACATTGTTGTTTTCTGTTGACAAGGATCTGACATAATTGGCAGCTTCAAATTAGTGTAAACATGGGGAGTGATCGGGAAACACTGTTCTGACATTGTACTGTCACAACAGACTAGGTGGTTGCTCTGAAAGCCAAGTTACTTTGTCTAGAATCACTACTAAAAAATAATTTTTTTTTTACTCCATCTGTACAATTGTGTGATCCCCTCAAACTGACTTTGAAATCGGAATTTTTAACATTAATGATGCAGGAAAAATCACTGTAGCTATATTGTCCTATGGTTGTGGAAGTTCATTGTTGCCTTTGGGCTCACAACCTTGAAAGGGGATCTTTAAGAAACTTCTTCCTCCTCCTTTCATTTGGCATCAAAGATCTTTAAATGTACCACCACCTACTTTAATCCACCTGTGTTCTCTGTCAAGAAATGTAGAAACCTGGTTTCGTTTGGGGCAAGAGCAGAGATCAGTAGCAGAGCCTGGGGCTCTAGGACTCGTGGTAAAGTTGCCCAAGGCATCTGCAGAGTGGAGGGCTTGTGTACCAGGACCCCTCCTTCCATCCACTCTTACCCTCAGGCAGCAAGTTCCCCTGACAGCCTGTCCCTAAAATGCTGCTTAAATCAGTAACATGCTGACAGGCTGTCCATCTCTGGAGTCTTTCCTGTTGCTAGGGTGTTGCTAAGGTGGGGGGCTCTGGACACTTAGCACATGGGGGAGGTGGGAGATTGCTGTTGTCTTAGCTTGAGTTTCCCAGAAAGCAGAGCCGAGGTTTAGTGTGCAACCATTTTATTAGGGAATACAGTCCCTGGGAGCAGAAGGGAGGGACAAAGGGGAATAATCTGGTGAATGAGGGAGAACTAATAGGAGGACTCAAAGGTAGGTTATTGAGTTGGCCCCCACAAAAAGCAACGTGTTGTTCAATCCCAGGAGACTGTCCTCTTGAATCAGCTGCATCCCAGGAAAGTTCTCCCAGGGCCAGAAGAAAGGAGGCATTTGTCCACCAGTTTTTCTCTCCCACTGGCCAGGCATGTCCTGTGAGTAGAGAAGAACATCAGAAAGAGGAAACACACTGAAAAAATGCATTTTGGCACCAACCCCCATTTTTCTTTTGCCCTATAAGATGTTACCCTCTTCCTTTACACGCACTTCTGGGTTGCTTTTACATGGGAGATGAGGGTCTCTTGCTGTATCTGATCCCCTGTTTGTGTCAAGTCATTCTTCCAGTTTTTTCTTGCTCATTTTTCTCTATTGAGTTGTCTTGTTTTTGTTGTTACTGATTTTTAGGAGTTATTTATATATTTTGGAGAAGTCTTTTCAGTTTCTCATGCTACACTTTTTTTTTTTACTCTGGCTTTGCTGGCTTAATGACATGTATATATGTGTGTATATATGTATGTATGTATATATATATTATATGTATTTTTTAAAGAATAGAAATTCTCAATTTTAACATAGTTGAAATGATCAGTTTTTCTTTTATGACGTGTGCTTTTTTTGTATCTGGTTTAAAAATCTTTCTTGGGGCGACTAGGTGGCTCAGTCATTAAGCGTCTGCCTTCAGCTCAGGTCATGATCCCAGGGTTCTGGGATCGAGCCCCACATCGGGCTTCCTGCTCAGCGGGGAGTCTGCTTCTCCCTCTGCCTCTCCCTCTGCCCCTCCCTACTGCTTGTGCACTTTCTCTCTCTCTCAAATAAATAAATAAAATCTTAAAATAAATCTTCCTCTGTCTTGAGGTCATAAAGATATTCCCCTATATTACATATGAAAGCTCTTCCCATTTAGGTCCAAGTGATTTTGTCCTACTAATGGGTGTAACGTTTGCATGTGAGTGTATGCGTGTGTGTATGAGAAATGCAGAATAACATTAGATTAGATGCTTTTTGGAGAGTGGAGAGCAGGGGGCATTGGAAATAAGTTAGGAGGCATTTGCTCTAGTTTAAGTGGAACAAGATGGTAGCTTTGACTTGTGTGGTAAGGGTGGCAACAGACAAATGATGGATTCAGCTGATATTTAGGAGGTAAATGAACATGTCCTGGTGATGATTAAATATGGGGTGAGGGAGGGGTTAAGGACCACCTCAGTGACTTTACTTTCTGTTGCGACCAACTGATGCTTTCATCCTTTTGTCTACTATTTCTCTGTTTTATTGCTTCTCTCTATTCAGTTTCTGCTTCTTCCTTTCTTCTTCTGACTCAGCTTTCCCTCTGGGCATCGTTTGGCTTCTACTACTATTGCAGATGGCTGACTGCACACAGAGCCAAAGAAATGTTCCCAAGAGACTCTGATTGACCCAGGTATTCACCATTATTCAGAAAGAGAAGACCCACTTATGAGAATGGATTTTCTTTTTCACCAAACCCCAATTTTTCTTTAATAATGTCTAAATTATGAACTTGGCTTTCTAAAACACATACTTATAATAGAAACTTCTCATGACTCTAAAACAGTTGTGGATAACAAATATAATATTTGAAGCTGGCCTCCAACACAGAGAGTTTCATTTATTAATAGTATGCCTGTCAGAGCTTTGACTCTGAGATTTTTTGTTCATGCATAAACCATAAATTTAAGTTGACAGTCCTATTAATGATGGGATGCAGTTATGTATGTTTATCGTAAAAGAACAAAGTGGATATTTTTTGAACCGTATTATATGCAAGACAGATTAAAAACAGTAGTCATAGGGAATGAAAACAGGCCTTGATGTCATGTTCAGTAAAACATGTCAGAGGTGAGGTCTTAGAAAGCACTACAGTGAAATACGAGGGGAAGGTGTTGGAGTTGCAAGGGATTTCATTTAAACATGAGGCTCCTGTATGAATATTTTCATTGATTTATTTTCATGCCAATGTGTTCTGACATAAATATGGTGATCTATAATGTATCGACCATAAAAGTCAACATTTTTAAAGCTGACTCAGGGAAGTAAAACCTGATTGTTAGTGCTGATATATATGGTATGTTACCCTGTTGAAAAATTAACCTCTCCTGTTCTGCTCCCGATTGAGCTAAATAAGAGAGATGCCTTTCAACGCTGCTGACCTTTTGTGTATGTTTTGCTTCATGGCCAAAGTTTAGTTTGCAATGGGACCGGTGTGTGGTGTGAAGTAAAGAGCAACGCGTATTCAACATTCTTCAGAAAAGACTTTGACAAGAATGAAAGCTGATTTAATCAGCAAAAATCTTTGCCTTTTAGAGGATCAACGGGCCTGGGAAACTCTCTGGGTTAGATACTGTGGAGCCCATAACTTGTATCTTCAGTAAACTGTGAGAGCAGTGCGAGGCCCCAAGACACAGAGGACAATGGGGATGTGTTGGCCACAGGGGACCACAGAGGAGGGACTCAGTCTGAAGCGCCAGAGGTAGGGGCACAGCCTCGTGGTCTGCACAAGCCAACCACAACGGTGATAGGCCCTTCAATGGAATGATTCTACAAAATGAAGACTGAGCCAAAGAGAGTTTAATTTAGCAGCATTGGAGAGTATGCTAATAAGACCCAATTGGATTTGGATGACTTCTTCTTCCACTAAGTTGCAGAACAGAATAAATTTGCTGAAAATAAGAAAGTACCAAGATTTTTAGAGCCAGAGGGGGCCCCTGGGTGCCAGGCAGGTGTAATCACTTGATAGATGAGGAAACTGTCAAGTGAGCAATTTGTCCAAGGTCAGGTAGATGGTTAGTGGCTGAGCTGTGTCTGGATTCCAGACCTCCTGATTCTCTGTCCGGGGCCCTTTCTGCTCCATTTCATCATTTAGGAGCCATGACTAAAAATGCATGTGCAGGGAGGACATTCCACAGGACCACTTGAATCTGGTTTCCAACCTACCACTGTACTGCAACTGATCTTGTCAAGGCTCTCACTGGGCTCCATGTTGCCAAATCCTATGGGAACTTCTGACTCCATTTAAATCTCTAATCAGGATATGCTGCATTCACTGAAACAGTTTTCTGTTGCTTTCTCCACTAGTTAGGATTTCATTGCTGGTGAGGGAAACCCATGCCAAAGGTGACCAGGTAAAACCATAATTTATTGCTCATATAATCACTGTCCTGGTAAGGCTGGCTTTACAGATGGTGCTACCAAGACTGCTTTCTCTCTATATTTCCTGGCTCCACTTTCTCCAAATTGGCTTCATTTTCATATGTACTCTCCTGTCATAGTGACAGGATGGCTGTCATAGACTCCACTCTTTCATTTAATGATGTGTAAATCCAGCAGGAAAAATTATGCCTCAGCCAGGAATTCCTGGGATTAGCACTGATTGGTCCTATTTTGTTTTAAGTTCTATGTTTATCTCTGAACCAACCATTGTGGCCAGGGGAATGGAATGCATTGATTGGCATAGGCTTTGGTTAAATGCTCCAACCCTCGGACCCAGGGGAGAGAATTGACTTCATCCAAATTCCATATATTTAGAGTGAGGGAGCGGTGGCTCTCCTAAAGCATATTTGGGGTCTTCTTACAAGAAAGGGAATGAATACCAGGCAGCAAAACCAACAAATGCCTATAACAACTTCTCTGATGTGACAGTGCCCTGGTATGTCTCCTACTTCACTCTTTTCAGTCTTATTCACTGTATTGCCCTCCTCAACTTGATCCTCAGGGCCCAGTTCCAGACCTTCTCCCCTTCCATGTCTATATTTACTCTCAAGGTAATTTTATTCAGGCCATTGCAAAAGCAGATCGGCATAGCCCAGGACATTTTGAGTCAACCTTGACTAACATGGTAGTTGAAATTGTAGGCATGGAATTTAATAAGAAAGAGTGTTGAATGGGAATTCTTGAGAGGAAGGATGATTGTTGACATAAGTGTTTCTGAGAATGCAGAGCATCAAGCTACCCCTTATCCTTTGCTCCAAAGATAAGGGACAAGGTTGGAAAATATTTACAAATAGTTACCATAAATGCACAAAGAATAAAACGTATTAGTCAGGTAGGTTAAAAGTCCTCTTAAGGTTAGATCTCTATATACGTGCTCTTCTGATTGTGAAATTGAATTTCTGGCTGGTTTATTTGCTGGGAAGGTAAAGAAATCTCCTGGGATATTTTCCTTTATTACAGAGGTTTATTGTAATCATCTATAGAATATAATCTTTAACCCGAGGCTATGGTTACTGCAAAGTTTGTTTTACATATTTGTTGTGGGGAATTGCATTTATTCACTATGTGTCAATTATAAGAAATTGTATGTATTGGAATATGTCTGGGTAGGAGTATGGATTTATGCACCTAAGCTGTTGCATGCCAACCCGCGCTGTTAATGACCTCACTAACTTTATTCCATAACTCCATTTCTACATAAATTCATAAATCCAATTTCTAGTCAGAAGCCATTAGAACCCTTTGTCTTGGCTTTCTTGTTACAGGTTTACTTGAGGAAAATAAATTTGTGACTCCACAAGAATAATTTCTAACCAGTATGTGAAACTTGCTTTTTTCATGCCACCTATGTCTTCATAACCCCCTCATCTATACCCACAGCCCAGTTCTGTCCCCTGAGCTCCAGACCCGTGTATTCAACTGCCCATTTGGCACTACCTGGATATTTATAGATTTTACCAACCTAATGTGGCCAAGAGTGAGCTCCTGTTTTCCTTGTTTTCCTCCCACCAAATCTCTCTGCTTAACATTCTTCATAATTTCAGTAAATGGGGCTGTTTCCCCATAGTCCACTCCCCGACTTTCACTCAGTCCGGATTGTTCTGATGTTGAGTTTGGTCCTAGGACTCAAATCACAAGGCCATTTCCCTGAAAACCTGTCCATTCTTTGAACATAACATGTTTGTTCATGACCCAGAGTCTCTGCGATTCCTACCCCCACTCCTTGGAACACATTTACCATAGCTCTTTTCTCTGCATGGCTGAATTCATCTTATCCTTCAGATCTTAGCTAAAATGTCATGTTCTCAGAGAGCTTTTTACTGTCTAAAACAATTTGTGCTGTAATCCCTTACTATAGGACCTTGTTTACTTTATATGTATGTGTGTGTGTGTGTGTGTGCATGTGTAAATATATATATATATATATTTTACAAAATCTGTGTTTATTTATTATTTTGCTTGGTTTTTGTGTATCTCTCACTAAAATGTAAATTAATTAAGGTCAGGGACCTTGTCTGTCTTGTTCTTTATATCTTTGGGCCTAGCAGTGCCTTGCACATAGTACGTACTCAGTGGATCTTAGCTGAATGAGGGATGATCCTTTTTACTTTCTTAGAAGGGAGGGAGACAAGTGGCTTGCTCTGCTGAGGGTCATGTCACCTCTCCCACCCCGGCAGGATGGACTTTATTGCTGGATTCATACAGATGATAATGGGCTAGCTTCTGAGACAGTGGTTGTTGGACGACTACCATCATGGATGGGCATAAAGAGAAGTAGCTTGAGCCTTCATCCTCCAAGGCCTTGACTCGGGGAGTGTTGGACTTCTCTCTGGCCCCTTCTCTTTAGCCTCCAATTTAGAGCTCTAAACCAATTTAGAGCAGTTTAGAGCAATCTTAATTTCACGCAAAGATCTTGTTACCTTTGATATGAGATGTGCATTCTTGAGAAGGATAAGTAAAAAGCACCAGGAGTAATCCCACAACCAACTTTTCACACAGCTCTTGGAAAGGAAGTTCTGTGCAATGTGGAAGTGAATACATAAAAGAAAAAAATATGAATTATGGCTCGTTCTCATCTTTAAAAATAGTGTATTGGGCTAGTCTCTCTAGTCACAATGTTTTGAGTTGTTTATGATAACTGACCAAACATTTTTGTTGTTTTTGCTTTTTTAAAAAAAATATTAATTTATTTATTTTAGAGAGAAAGAGAGAGAGAGTGTGTGCACAAGCAGGGGGAAGGGCAGAGGCAGAGGGAGAGAATCTCAAGCAGACTCCCCACTGAGCATGGAGCCCGATGTGGGGCTTGATCTCAAGACCCTGAGATCATGACCTGATACTGAAACCAAGAGTCAGATGTTCAACCTGCTGAGCCACCCAGGCACCTCTGTTGTTTTTCCTGTTTGTTGATAACCGTATCAGCCAGCTTTTACTAGATTATGCTGCAGCAACAAAGAACTCTAAAATCTTACTGGTTTATGATGGCAAAGTCTTGTTTTTCACTCCCAATGTGTTAATTGTGAGTCAGGTTCAGCTTTTCTTTGTGTCTCTTCTTCATCCCAGGATTCAAGCTGAAGGAGTAGTCCCAATCTGGGACCTGCTTGTCTTATAGCAGAGAGAAAACCAGAGAGATAAAGGAAACATGAAATAGCTTTTAAAGCTTCTGCTTAGAAATAGCATGCTTCACTTCTAGTCACATGTCATTGGTCAGAGTAAGTCACACAGTCAAGCCTGTTACCAATAAGGTGGTTTAATCCTCTCTCAGAAAGGCGGAGCAAATGATTGAGAATGTTAATATAATCTTCCACAGGAATTTTCTACTGAAGACCTAAAATACTCTTGCTGAAAAGTTATGGCAATATGAGATGAATCAAAATTTTAAAAAGAATGAATATTTTTAATTGTTATGGTGTATTAGCATTATGTGCTAGTCACATAATGTAGGACAAAGAGCATGAAATGGAGGATCTGGAGTCTTTGTATGCCAACAGTTAACTGTGTGAGCTTGGACAAGACATTTATTATTGCTGGGCTCCCATTTCTGTAAAACAAAGGGTTCAAATGAGATAATCTTCAAGTTCATTATAAATAAGAAATATCTATGCTCCTCTGATTCCAAGTACATGATGGGTGGTGGTCCGAGTGATGGCAGAATTGAGGACTCAATTTGTGGGGCATCTTAGGGCTGTTCGAAAGCATTGCTCTGCACTTTGTAGGCAAGTGGGGAGATCTAAGACCTCCACCCTCAGCCAACTTTCAGGGGATGGATCCTGTACTTAATTTCTTCCAAACTGAAGCCTTGCCACTTGCCCACATGAGACTACTGTTCAGTTTAAAAGGATTTTTCATTCTTAGTTCACTTAGCCAGAGGGCAAGTTCTGACAAGGTGGCTGTTTGAGTATTGTCAATGAGTGATGATGAAAAAAAGCAACGAGCAGTAAGATGTGAATGGAAATCCTGACTCCAGCCTGGCCCTAAACTGTTAGTTTTTGGAAAGAAAAAATTAAGAAAACTGAAATCAAACTTTAAAAATCTCATCCATCTGCAACTAATTCTGTATAACTCTTCATGTTGGATGAGCCTCAGGGGTTATGGGAAACTTGTCCAGTGAGAAGCTAACCTGAACCTGTCAAGATTTTTTTTTTCTCTCAGTACACCTATTCCTGTTTTTTCTTGCTATTTAGGTCTAGTTGGCATATGTCTTAAATTAAAAACACTCAGCTCTTTTCAACCAGATTTTCAGCTTAGATCAGACCCTGCAGAGCTTCAGCCACTGAATTAACCACTCGACCAAGTTCTGGTTGACCTCTACATGCCCATTC
The DNA here is from genome assembly GCF_003265705.2 of Callorhinus ursinus. Classification (NCBI taxonomy): domain Eukaryota; kingdom Metazoa; phylum Chordata; class Mammalia; order Carnivora; family Otariidae; genus Callorhinus; species Callorhinus ursinus. The sequence goes on along the minus strand of NW_027397063.1, from coordinate 95,426,709 downwards.
ATCTCCATATAAGTGATTTCATATATTTTCCAATATGTTTCCTGAAAATGGTGGCTTTGATTTATTCCCAATAACTTAAACATATCGCTGTCATTGTTGTCACTATAGCAATTAGGATATTAGTTCAATTTGGTGGACTACTTTCCTCTAATGTGTTAAAAACGTTTTACAAAGATATTGTCCCTCGGGGATGCTCTCCTACATGAGCATCAGGAGATAGATAAACACAAAGATATTCACTGCAATATTGTTTGTGATCAGAAAAAAAAGAATGCCCAAATATCAATAGGAGAATTGATGTATATATTGTACTATAATTATACAATATTCATGCAGCAATTAAAGTGAATGAGCTAGAACTATTTGTATCAATATGAATATATCTCAAAAACATGTTGGGTGAAAAAAAGCAAGTTTCAGAATTATACATACAGTATGAAACCATTTACTTAAAGTTCAAAAACATAATACAAGACTGCATAGTATATATAGATACACACATTTATAATAAAAGTAAAAATAAAATGTAGGATAAGGGTACACAAGAATTTTGGAATAATGGTTACCTCTAGGGAAGGAAGGGAAGATAGACACAGGGGGAGTGATTTCTGTCTGTAATGTTTTATTTCTCAAAACACAAAAACCCCAATAGTGTAGGCTGTTAACCTTGGCTAAATCCTGCTGGTGAGCATGAGGTTATTCATTACTGTTTCTTTATGCTTTTTGGCATGTGGGAAATATTTAATAATAAAACAGTTCATCCCCCTTCCCCATTATCTCCCTTTTCATCTTACCGACTTCCAAGCAATCTAATAGCATTGTATGCGGAAAAACAACTTCTAGAAGTCGGGGTTTACTTTATGTGGTTTGGAGAAGGTGACCTCTTCTTTCTGTTAAATTTAAAAACATTACCTCAAACTCAGATTCGAGATTGGTTTTGAGAAAGAGCTGGTCAATCAGGGCCTTTTCGTTCACAGTGATTTGTTTCACATATCCCAGAGGCTCTTCCCCCACTTCTGCCACCTGCGTGCTCAAAATTCTCTAATGGCCTCCTGTTGTCCTCAGAGTGAAGCCCCAGGCAGCCTGCAGCCCTACAGCATCCGGCCCCAGGCTTCTCCCCTGACTGTTGGACTTCTGACTTCTCCTATCACAGTCCCGGTTCTCCCTGTCCAGGGTCTTCACAGGTCAGCAGCTCTGCCTGGCTTACTGTTATCCCTCATCTCCCTTCAGCTTTAAGCTCTAGGTGCTTCTCTAAGGTTGGCCCTGACCCCTCTCTGGGGTCTGTGTTGGTCTCATTCTTTGCTCAATCTTCACAGTTCCTAGGACACATGATCAATACATATTTATTAACTCTTACTAACCTGAAATTAGAATTGTAGAGATTAAATGAATCAGGTTGCACCCTAACACCTACTTATCCCTCTTTATGAATGGTGATATGTCTATTTATTCTTGCTTCATTTTTGCTATCATAAGACAATAATAGGTATAAAGTTAATTATCTTAACAGACTAATGGAAATTCCTACCGTGGGTTTTGGACATATCTCAATTTAATATTACTTAGTATTTAGTAAGTGACACATAATACAAAGGGAATCATGAAGTAAGTATTAGTCATTATTTTTAAGTCAGGTACCTGTAAAACAGATGATCTGTGCTCCAATTTAGGAGCATATATGGGTAATGAAAAATCCTTAGAATTTCTCTTGAGTTTAATTTCAGTATTGGCAAGCACTATGCACAGGAAAAAAGTCACTGAAACACATTCTAGGAAAGTAGAAGTCTATCTGAAGCAGACTTGTTTTACACCGGAGAGCTTGATTACTAAAGTGTAGGATTTTTTTTTTTTGAGATTTTATTTATTTATTTGACAGAGAGAGACACAGCAAGAGAGGGAACACAAGCAGGGGGAGTGGGAGAGGGAGAAGCAGGCTTCCCGCTGAGCAGGGAGCCCAATGAGGGGCTTGATCCCAGGACTCTGGGAACATGACCTGAGCAGAAGGCAGACGCTTAAAGACTGAGGCACCCAGGCGCCCCAGGATGATTTTTTGATAGTTTTCTTTTATCAGGTAGTTCCTTGGGAAGGATTCACAGGGTGGTGTTAGAATCAAAATCCTCTGAGCTTACTAGTGCAAGTGAAAATTTATATAGCGTCTCTCTTGCTTTTGTGTAAGGGATTGAAAGTCTGCAAATCTTAGTAGGGTATGTCTAATAACATGTTAATAACCCACAAATTGCCAGTTTTGGACTACAGACCTTGAGTGAAAGGGTCTTCATAAATTATACATGTCTGACAAATAGGTGATACATTTTTCAAATCACATAAGCTCCTCAGAATCAAGTCTGCTCTGTGGAGATAATTAAAGAAAATCAATGTGTGTTGATTGATAGATATTTGACTTGAAAACACATTCTCCACGCTGCCTCAGACAATGGGGCGCCCGAGCTTTAAGACTGTTCTCTGAAGATGGTATGAGGAGTGCGGTGGAAGGCTTGAGTGTGCTGGGTATAATGTTTATTACTCTACATGGCAGTTCTCACCTCAGTGCTGGCCCTGACCCCAACTCCCCACACTGCCGAGCGCAGCTGATTTGACCTCTCTCTGCCTCCTTCCCTGAGTGAAAGAGTAGGACTCTCTGTTTTAGTCTCACTGGGACAGTGGGAGGCTTAATTCATCAATGTTGGTAAAGTGCTAGGAAGATGAGAAGTGCTGTGTCTACTCTAAGCAACATTATTGATTCAATTTTTTCCTTGTGGTTAATATAAAATCCTCCACATATCAGATAATGGCTCAGCATTGCATATACAGCCAAGAATTGCTGGCAGAAGAGATGTGGCCTTTGTTTTCCCTTAGGAAAATTGATGTCTGTAAAAGGCCTTCAGTTTCTCTGAAAAAACATTATTACATGATTTAAACTGATTATATATTGTTATTGTATTTTTATTTGCCTATCAGAGTATTTTCTTCTTATTTGTTTGGTTTGGTTTGCTTTTTAGTAACTGTCTATAGTAATGTTGTGCCCAGTAAATGCTTTACATATGGAAGGTCTAGACTGGTAAACATTTTGCTTATCCATTCTGGATTATTCTGTTCATCAAATAATAGGGGAACACGGATGTTGTGTGTATTTCCACAAATATATATATATATATTGAACATATGTAATATATAACACATATTGAATATATATAATATATATGTGTGGTGTGTGTATAGACATATATGTATATATAAATATAAAATCTAATTTGCTTTATCCATAGTGCATAATCCTGTTCATTAAATAATAGGGATAAATAAATATATATATCATGTTAATATGCTTATCTATGTCTGCACTATTATTCTACTGAAATAGTAAATATGATAAGTAACTACTAATTATGATATTTAGGTAATTCACCATTCTTAAAAAGATTTAGGAATTGCACTCCTAAAATTACTTCCCACAAGGTATTTTTTTAAAATCATATGAGAGATCTTGGCCAGTTACTTTACCATTATCTTAAAAAACCCCTTAAATGTAATAATACTGGATCATCTAGCTTATTATTTATCAGACTTGGTTCTGGATCACTTTTCCATGCTTCCAAACTCCAAATAGAGCCTTGGAAGATGGAAAATTCAACATAATTGGTTATTGTGAAACAAAATGTGCAGGGGGCTATAAAGATTGCATTGATGATAAAGACTCTCCTTTGGGTACATGGGGTCTGGTTTGTTTGTTAAAAAAAATTCTGTTTCTACTGGTATTATGATTATGGCTCTTAAAAAGTTTTTATCTTCTCATGATACCTACTGGAAAAAGAAATTAGTTTCATTATCATATGGTCACACTATTTGTATGTAGCTCAGCCATGAAAGTAGAGTCTACAAGGTTTTATGAATTTGCTTGTTTCATTTGTTATTCATCAATTTATTTCCTACACCATTTATTGGATGCTTGGTATGTACTAGATGCCATGAAATGTGTTGGAGAGTAGAAGATAGTCTTTACTCTTAAGGAAGTTGTGATCTAGTTGAGTCAAAGAAAATGCTCTAGAGGCAAGAGATGATATAAATTACGATGGTCAGAGGCTGGTAGTTGTCCTCCAACATCTGTTCTCCTCTTCTTTTTCAGTAACAGAATTCCCAGTTTTTAGCTGGCACATGGCCGCCCAGAGTAAAGATGCATCTCTGAGCCTCACCTGCAGCTAAATGTGACCTGTGCTAAGTCTGGACAATGCCGTGTAAGAGGAACTGTTCTGTGGCAGCTACTGAGACCCTTATTTTCCTCTATGTCCCCTTTGGCCCTTCTTTTTCATGTCTTCTTCTTGCTCACTGGATGTGGATGTAACTGCTGGAGCTCCTGTGATCATTTTGGACCCTGCAGATGAGGGCCTCACCTAGGAATGGAGGAGTGAAGTCTGGCAGGAGCCTGGGGCCCTGTGTTTATGAGACTGTCTTGGGCAGCCTACCTCTGGGCTTCTATGTGAGAGAGCAATAAACTGCCATCCGTCTGTTATTTTAGGTATCTGATACTTCCAGCCAAATATAATCTTGGCAGGCACATCCTGCAAAGTGTACATTGTAAGCGTGGAGAGGACAATATGCAGAGCAGTGATCAGAACGGGGAACAGCCATGAGGGAGGGCTTCTTGGAAGGATTTTGCTATCCCCGCCCCAACTCTTCTCTTACCTATTATTTCCTTCATCTCACCATTTCTTGAATTTGACAACACTCTCTCTTCCTCACCTTTGCTCATGCTGTTCCTTCTTGCAATGCTTTCTCTATGCATCTTCCTGCCTGTCAAGTTCATTACATAATTATATTAAATTATATAATCCCCAAAAGCACTGAACACAGTTAATTAAACTGTGTAAAACACTCAGTACATTTAGCTGTTATCCTCATTGTTATTATTGGCCAGCTCCAATTTTGCCTGTTTTCTAAAGCCTCTCTTGAACACTCTCCCCCTTCCCTCAGACAGAACTGCCCCTCCATAGCCTATAACCCGGCACTAAACAATACTCAAGGAACTGAACTGTTTGGGGAAGTGACTGGCTAGTTACTTGTGTAGCTACCTCTCAGGAAGAATGGAGGGGCAGGAGGAATGTGGCCTTCCAGCATTCCTTCTGTGCTTCCTGGCTGCTTCTTTGACACTGTGTCCCCTCCCTATCCCCAGGCTGCTGTTTCCATAGCCACTTCTCAGAAAGAAGGCCAGAGCAACTCCTGGATCCTGAGCTTTCCCAGCATGAGTTCTCATCTTTGCTGTTTGGGGTCAGGAGAGCCCCAGCAAACAGATTAGAGTGTGGGCCTGGGGACAGGCAAGCTGTGTTTGTAAGATTACCCCACCTCTTTTTTTTTTTTGATAACTACAGGACTGGCATTGTAAGACCAACTTTACAACCCTGTTGTGCTGCTCTTTGGTTTCCAGGTGTTTCTGCTATGGGATTGCTATGCCAGCATGCCCCACACATGGGCCTTACTCTTAGACACACCACACTCAGGGGTGTTCCCTGCACAGGTGCTCAGGGGTCCTCCCTGCACTTTTCTCCCTCCACCCTGTTCAGTTGCTGTCCTAATGGGCCGGGACATAGTCACACAGGTGGCTGTGCAGCTGACCACGCGTGGTACAAGCAGGCACTTATTCTGGCGTCTCATTTGGGCTAGCACGGAGATTTCTTGCTTTGTCTTTGGGAGTTGAAACACAGCAAAACAAACAAACAAACAACCCAAACCAAAAAAACTCCCATCAGGAATAATGAGGGCCTTGTCACTCACAGAATGAGGTGGTTTTCACTCCAGATGGTGGTCTTTAGAAAAAGAAACTGGTACTGTCAGATTTGAGGTTTTTAGTCACTGAAAAAGAAGGACTGATTTTGAGAATCATTTCCACAGTCCCTCCCCTATTCCTTGGTCTTGTCTCTGTCAGACAATCAGAGAACTGAGTGAAGGAAGATGTCCGTTCAGCTTTCTCCCATTGGTGCTGACATACCGATGCTGGCTGGATTTTTGTACCATATTCTATAGTGGCATGTCTCACTTTCCTGAGCCAGGCATACACAGGATGATATTTCATTGTAACTGCCTATTTCATTGAGGCCTTATTAATCTTACTTGCTTTACCCAGTAGGGCAAATTCTTCCTTATTTAAAAGTTTTCTCCCGATAATAGGTGATTATATTTTCTTCACCTAAGCCTATCCACTTGTGTTTCCCGAAGAGTAAAGTTCTCCAGGTGAATATTGGCTATCTTTTTTTCTTCTTTTTTTAAATAAAGAGGCTGGGAAGATTGAGCTCTAATATTTTTTCAGTGCTATTGTTTTTTGAGTCTACATTGAGAGTTAAGGACATATTTTTTAAAAATACAGTTAGACCAGGATATGTAGATATACATACATATATATGCATATGTATCATAACTTGCATTTAGTAAACAATACCAATTGAAAAGTAGAATTGAAAGTGTTTCTGGAATTGTTTAGAACATATGCTGAAAAAAAATTTCAGCAGTAAAAAGAAAAATCCTTAGCATACAGTGTGTAAGGAACCACCTACTAGCTGAAATGTAAACTAAGGGTATCTGATATCTTATTATATGTTTTTTTTTTTTTTTTTTGCAAACCTGGGTTAAGTAGGGCTTACAGAGCTGGGGGCAAATCTGGCCTCCAAATACTTGGGAAAATGCTTTTGAGTTTCATTGCTTAGATTTTAACAACCGTGCACAGAAATCTCATGATCTTCTGAGCAGCTCTGCTGGCTCATGAGGGCAGAGAGGCGCACAAAACCTTTGCGTCTCTTACTTATTGAGACACCTAAGATTAGGGAAACTAATCATTTCCGTTTCTGAGAGAAGGCCTCCCCCCCCACCCCCACGCAGTGGGAACCAGTGGGCCTACAGTCAGTCCTCCCGGCGGCCCTCGCGGACTCTGCCCGGTGCGGGGCATTGTGGGAGTGAGGAGGCTGCAGCCCGCCGAGTTCACGCTCCGCGCCCAGGCGCGACGACGCACGAGGATGGGGGGAGAACACTGGCACCTCACAACCGGGTGGCTGCAGTTGCGGTTGCGTTGGAGGAGGAAGTTCATGGCTGTAGCGCTTCTGTGTGCCTGTCGCTCTGGGAGGTATCCTCCAGGACGGAAAGGCAGATAATTAAGTTCCTATTCACAAATAAGGGGTCCTGGGAGAGCAGATGGGGTGTTGGGGTCAGTGTGGAATGAGTGTGGTCTTCTCAGAAATGCTTCTCTGTTGGATTCCAGAGTACCCCCAATTGCAGTGAAATGTGGAGAGCAAGAGTTGAGCTGGCCCAATGTAGCTTTGCCTGAACAGGCATAACCGTTGAAGGTGATTGCGTTCGTGCGGCCAGTGCGCCATCCTTCGGGCCTGAATGAGCCCCGAATGAGCCCCGAATCTCAGAGGTTGAGGGGAAGGCTGGGAAATGCAGAAAATCTGTTCTTCATTAGGAGGCCAGGTGGCTGAGGGGCATGTTTGCAGTGTCATCGGTTTGTCGTCCTGCTTCAAAATCCGGGGACCTATAGGCAGGAGGTAATGGTACTACACGGATCAGGGCCAAAGACAAACACTGGTAAACTTTCTCAGAGGACTGTGAAAACTAGCATTTTGGTCAGTCTTCTGAACACTCCTGCAAGGGAGTTGTTAGCTTTAGTTTACAGGCTGGTTATCTTTGTTTTGGTGTGACATTAGAAAATGCCTAAAAAAGAGCTTTCCCACTGTGATTTTCTTTTTCTCCCCTTGTCTCCTGGGTTGGAACAATAATGCTAGCAAAATGGCAGCTCTAGAATGGCGAGTGGCCCACAGACTTTTTATTTGGCTTTGCAGAGGATTTAACATTTTGGGGGGAATTAGTTCCTAATTAGTAAGCGGGAAATTTCACATAAAAATGATTTCCAACTTCTCCTGAAAAGTCAGTTTCATTTGATGACAAATGAAACGTCTCATTTGATGATAGTCAGCTAGTACTGGCTAATGACTGCCTCTCTTAGCTGAGGCGTTTGCTCACCAGTTCAGCGTGGCGCACATTTGTATAGTTTTGTTCATTATCGGTTCACCCTCAAGAGGCATTTCAGTTTGAGACCCTTGACAGAGCTGCCTCCCTAGCTGTGTGTATGTGTATATATATATATATACACATATATATATTTATTTAAAAAGCCTTTTTAGAAATCACTCCTTTCTACCTGACCATGACCTGTTGAAGTGGGGATTATTATTGCCCCTCTTTTGCAGATGAGCCCTAGAGAAGGGTCAGAGCACCTGCCCCAGGTCTTAGTCACTCAGTCCAGCAGGGCATCAGGAACCTTTTAAAATTTTTTTAAAATTTGAAACTAAAAAAAATTTTTATCCGCATTGTGCATGGCCACAATTTTAAGCTTGAATGTTTCCGTATACAGAAATGTATGTAATTTCTATGTATTTATATATATGTAAATGTCTATAGTCACAGCTTAGCACACAAATATCAGGATTATTACTCACATTCACCCTATCAATGCCATTAAGGGACCCCAAGGGGGAAAATTTCCCAGGACTACTTACACCTGTAAATTTCTCAATTTAAACTTTTGGCATCCTTAACTATTAAATATTTTTAAAGATTTTTTATTTACTTATTAGAGAGAGAGAATGAGAGATAGAGAGCACGAGAGGGAAGAGGGTCAGAGGGAGAAGCAGACTCCCTGCTGAGCAGGGAGCCCGATATGGGACTCGATCCCGGGACTCCAGGATCATGACCTGAGCCGAAGGCAGTCGCTTAACCGACTGAGCCACCCAGGCGCCCCTTAACTATTAAATATTAAAAACAAATACATTTTTAGTATCAAAATAGACCTTGGCACTTCTAAATAGTCAGAAATTTGCAAACCACCATCATCTTTTAAACCATATCCACCTACTATTACATTCTTAAAATTTTAAAATTTAAATTGACTCAATTTAAATTTGAATTTTAAAATTTTAAGAATTGGGCGCCTGGGTGGCTCAGTCGTTAAGCGTCTGCCTTCGGCTCAGGTCATGATCCCAGGTTCCTGGGATCGAGTCCCACATCGGGCTCCCTGATCTGCTGGAAGCCTGCTTCTCCCTCTCCCACTCCCCCTGCTTGTGTTCCTGCTCTCGCTATCTCTCTCTGTCAAATAAATAAAATCTTAAAAAAAAAATAAAATTTTAAGAATAGCCACATCTTAAATAATAGAAATATGAAGTTGGTTTGCTAGTTGTTTTTTAAATGTCAATGAAAATAAATATATTAACTACTAATTTCATTTGAAGGTTCGTTTATTCGTATTATCTAAAATCATGGCACATTTGCTACTGTTTGGGAAACTCTGCTTCTGATGGAAAAATCATGCAAATTGTAGCTCTTTATGTCTGTGTCACCAGTGAGTTTCCTTGGCTTAGTGTTGGAAATGTATAATGTATAATACAACAGTCATGAAACAAAATCATTGGGGGACTTGGCAACATCTGTGTAGTTCTCACAATCTGTCAGGTCTTCCTAGGATTTTGTGTGGTGATGGGCGAAACTGGTGCCTTGGTGGTTATGGGATGTGCTGGGCACATATAATGACCTATGTCCTTATGGTGTTCCTGCCCCAAGGCTGAGGACCTGCATTCTTCACCTGGCTTTGTGGAAAAATCTAAGTTCATCCCTGGTTGGTAACCTCCATCTATAAGAACTCACAATAGGAACTGTCATATGAATATTTATTTTCTCTAATCCAAAATGTTAACTTGGTTTAAGAGATGGTAGGAAAATATTCTTCATGTCTTGAACATTGAATTTAAATGTACTTTAGAGTTGTAGCAGTAATTCATTTATTTTATCTTATATATTTAGACTTTGAGCCTTTTGAACTCAATTAAGCAAATTTATGTACATCATAAGCTAGTTATTAATTTGAACAAAAGGTCCTGATCTTTTTTTAAATAGATTTCAAGTACTGAAGATAAAGTGAGAAAATTTTTATGTATTTATATAAAAATATCTGAGTACTGAAAGCAACACTAAAACCAACAGGAATTCTTGTGGTTTAGGTGCCAGAAATTCACATTGTTTGGATCCCAGTGTCTTCCCAAGCACTGACTTTATTTTATTTTTTTAAAGATTTTATTTGACAGAGAGAGAGAGAGAGCACAAGTAGGCAGAGTGGCAGGCAGAAGGAGAGGGAGAAGCAGGCTCTCCGCTGAGCAGCGAGCCCGATGTGGGACTCGATCCCAGGACTCTGGGATCATGACCTGAGCCGAAGGTTGACGCTTAACCATCTGAGCCACCCAGGCACCCCTTAAAGATTTTATTTATTTATTTGAAAGAGAGGGAGACAGCGAGAGAGGGAACACAAGCAGGGGGAGTGGGAGAGGGAGAAGCAGGCTTCCCGCTGAGCAGCGAACCCGATGTGGGACTCGATCCCAGGATGCTGGGATCATGACCTGAGCCGAAGGCAGACGCTTAACAACTGAGCCACCCAGGCACCCCAGCACTGACTTTATTAATTGAGTTATCTATATGGTTCATATTGGTAGGGGAAGATGGAGTCATCTTACAAGATCCAGGACAATAAAGAGTTTGGGAGATGACCTTTGGGCTACTTGCAAAGAAGAAGGCTCTGATAGTGCAGCCTACATATATTATATATATATATACATATATATATAATCACCTCAGTCTTTTGAAGACCAACAAAGCAATTGCCGTGTGACATTTCTTAATACAGTTTTTGAAAAGCTTATAATGTTCTTTAAATATGTTTACCCATCGTAATAGCCACTGTAGTCTTCTGAAAAATAATTCATAATTTATAATTTGGGAGTGATTATATTTTTTAAATGTGTGCATTCAGTCTAGAATAGCTCTCAGAGGATATGCTGCACATATAAATACCAGGCTGCAGACAGGGCTTGGATTAATAGACCATGGAGGGCTATTTTTATGCAAAGTTTAAGTGCATATTATTATTATTCCCAAACTGTATTAATAATAATATCCTACACATGTCCAGCATGCGTATGACATTTTACTGTTCTACAAGAGTGCTGTTGCATATGTCATCTCATTTGTTCCTCGCGGCAAGCCTGGGAAGAAAGTTAGGATGTTTTCAAATGTTGACATTGAAATCCTTTGCTGGAGATAAATTCCTAATAATGTGGGGCCAGAGGGAAGATGCTATAGAAACACAAGCATTTTTTTTTTTACTGTATTTTTGACCGATGTCATAGCAATTGCTTAGATTGGTTCTGGACATGTTAGTCTCCAGGGAGAGACAGTATTTCATCATTTCTTCTGCCTGGTAGGAAAAAAAAAAAAAAGCAAAATACATGAGTGCTTTTTTGGAGGAAGAACTGCAAGATTAAAGGATCCACTTCCACTTCACAGCAATTAACAGAAAACCCTTGGGTTCCCTGTCGAGCTCTTCTCTATATCCTTCTTGTTTAAAAACACTTTTCTATATCCCTCTTGTGCCAAACATGGTAAAATCTGGAGAATCAAGTAAGCACGTAGAGACTGTCAGAGGAAACAAACTATTTTGTTATTATAGTCAATAGTGATTAAATTTAGATTTATGTATTATTTATGTAATATTTTGGGCTTTCCTGTTTTACCAACAGCAACAAGGGAACTCAGAGACAACAAGCTGCATGCGTATTGATAGTCAGACTGGAATAGTGAACCCAGGACTCTGGTTTCCTAGAATCTGTGCTGAGAAATACTTAAATAATTTATCATAATGATTATTTCTACAGGATACAACTCTAGGATTAAATGATAATTTTATTTGACTTACATAAAGGGGAATTATTATAGCAGTTACTTTTAAAGAGCTCCCTGGGTTTGCAGGGAGTATCTGAATTAACAGAAAATTGAGCACCATTACTTATTAATGGGGTCCAGCTGATATATTGGTGGTATATCTGGCAATTAGCCATTCTGCATAGTGTCTTTTGTTTGGCCATTACTTTTTCACTATTGAGTGCAAGCTCAGAGATGAGCACCTTGAACCAATGGGGAAGTCTGGCCTGTCAACCTAATAGGGCCTTGCATCATTTTAATGGTGAATTATGATGTGTCTTGAAGGATATTTGGACACACTTAATATCTTTTGGATGACAACCCTTGGAGGCATAAGTGAAGGTACATGTTGTCATTGAACCACTAAAAATCTTTATTCATCACTGGATAGCCATTATATTATATGAATCTCTTTGGACATTTTTTTTTAAAATTATACACTTGCTTTTGGCTTTTGTGGCATTTATAGAATGAATTGCTGTGAGTGAACTGTAGCACAGCAAGTTATGGCCAATAGTATTTATTTGCAAGAGTCACTTTGGGGTGCCTAATTTGTCCTCAGGAGAAATATCTTTTGCTCAGCCTGCAAAATGTTGTAATAAAAATTGATGATTGATGTTGATTATAAGATTAAATGGCTGGGCCACAGTGGCCAATGTCATAAATTAAAGCAGCCCAAAGTTGTGATTGGCCACTAGAGAAGGTTCTAAGTGGGAGTGTTTTTTTAATGAGTCACTATATTTCAAGTCTTTATAGTATTGACTCCTAAAGTTTATTGAAACTGTATTTAAAACATCATTCTACAGTATTTTAAATAAGTTTCTGGTACAGTTTTATTTTGCTTACCTAAGCATGCAGTAGTGGAAGAAAATAGATAAAAATGTCCTTGTGATAGGGAAAACAATTTAAAAGATGGTTAGCATAATGTTGATTGTTCAGCAAAAGACTTGATCTTCTCAATCCATATTTTGTTTTTTCCTTTTTTTGTGTCATGAAGAATGCTCTTTGGACATCGAAAGGAAGAGTGGACAGTGATAAAAGTTTTGAGGGGCTGGAGATGGGAGGTGGTGTTATAACAACACCTCTGGCTTTTTAAAAGTGGTTGTGTTATATTCAGGGTCATAGAAGAACTTCCCTATGAATTTTTTTAATCGATGCTTATAATTGCCGAGGAATTATTTTGCTCCTAGCTGTAGATAAGAGAAGTCTGGTAGTCATAGTTGACCCAGACTTCAGAAAGGCAAGAGACAATGCTTTTTCTGATAGCTTCTGTCAGTTTATATATTCTGAAAACACTTATTTACCCCTTACTGTCTTAGTTTATTTGGGCTACGTATAACAAAAGTACCACAGACTGGGTGGCTTATAAACAACTGAAGCTTACTTGCCACAGTTCTAAGAAGTTATGGCTCTGGCATATTTGGTATCTGGTGAGAGCTGTCTTCCTGGTTCATAGATGGCTGTCTTCTTGTTGTGTCTTCACAGGGTGAAAGAGGAAAGAGGTAGTTCTCTGGGGTCTTTCTTATAAGGGGCTAATCTCATTCATGAAGGCTTTACCCTCATGACCTAATCACCTTCTAAAAGCCCCATGTCCTAATACTATCACATTGAGGACTAGCCTTCAACATAGGATTTTTTGGGGGGGGATACAACATTCAGTCCATAGCACTTACTGTATGTGAATCACAGAGGATTCAATATGAATGTGATATGCTGTCAAAGAATACGCAGGATGAGTGGGAGATAATACATAAATAAATGTGATATCAAACATGGGTTGGCAAATTATGGTCCATGAACCAAATCCATCCTGCCACCTGCTTTTGGAAATAAAATTATTGGAACACAGTCATTCCCATTGATTTATATATTGTCTGTGGTTGTTTTCATGGTAAAATGGAAGAGTTTAATAGTTGGAACAGAAACTACCCAGCCCTTTTTTGAAAGTCTGCTGACCTCAATATAGAGCAAAATTGCTGTTAGGAATCATAGTCAAAATGCTACGGAAACATGGAACCAATTAATTGTGGTGGTGGGGAGGTACATTTGGGAAGTCTTCAAAAGATGGGAGCAGTTGAGTTGGACCTTAATGATATGATGAAAATTCCTAGAAGGCCATAACCCCTTCCCTCTCTTTTCTCTTTCTTCACGCTCCAGCCTTCTTATTGTTCTCTATCTCTATCTCTATGTCTATCTCTATCATTTTGTTAAAGTTGCCTTTTCAGTATTTCATAAAGGTTTAATTCTATATGCTTCATGTTCTAGTCAACTTGGATATGGAAATCAGCAAAAGTCTGTGAAGTGTAAGGCCAGGAAGTGGTATTACTATGGTGAAGTAGGTGGTCAGAAATTCTTCATTTTGGTAGGCAGATATCTGGAGAGTGCTACAGAGTGGTATCTGGAAAAATGACCTAAGAATGATGTTACAGCCACTCCTTGAATCTACTGTTGGTGCAGAGTTGGGTGCTGTTCTTGGCTGTGGTAGACCAGTGTGGCTCCAAAATTTCTTGAAATTACATGTAGTTCCTATGACTATTTCAAATTAGTGAATCATTTCATTAACTGTATTTTTATACAGCCTGCTGCTGAAGCCATTATCTCGTAATTCTAACCTAGTTCCCTTTAGAGTTTCCTTTCCACTTTCAACAGAAGCCAAAAGGAAAGGTGACATAGGGTTGGTGGCTCCTTCATCTCTGTCTTCCCCAGGTACTCGTTTTCCCAATCAGTGGGATAACTTTATAATCTCTTTTAGCAACTGAGAAAGATTTCCTTCTGCCTTCCATCTTGCCAGGTGCTAGTTGAAATTTTCAGATAATTTAAGTACAGTGGTTAAATGTACTCATTAACCACTTCACTGAAGCTCAAAACTCATAAACGTGGTTCAGAACACAAACAGCTTTCTGTCATAGGGGCCATATCACTTCCTAGTGACAAATCCAAGCTTAACCAGCATGTATATTTCCAAAACACACTCAGAATTAATTTAAAAGTTTATAAGAACAAAACTATAAAGAAATTTCACCCCAATATATTGTTATTTACTTCAGATTATACTCTTGGCCTTTTTATCAGATGCTCTCAGGGATTGAATCCAAAGCAATAAACAGTGGGGTAATTTTCTGGAATCTGGAAAGATTATAAATAAGGTTTCAGGAGCAAGGGTTTTATGGCCCTTCAGTTGCCATTTTGGGTTATTATTTACTCATAGCCAGGTCTTATTTAGAATCCCAAATGTTAACAGAGTAAAAATTCTTTTGCTCGTGGTTCCTGAATCAAATAAGAGAAAACCACCAGAAAAACCCAGTGGTTCTGTTGCTTGACAAAAATAGAAGTTACGTCAGTTGGGAAAACCTAAGCAACAAAGCCTTTCTTTTCTTACAACTAAACCACCAGTCAATTTGGCAATAGCATATTCCCACTAGAAATAAACACATTTATCTTTTATTGTTGAGAACAAGGAAGAAACCCGAGACTGCTGCAAATAGCTTTTCTCCCTCACCAAATGAGTATGCCATGTAGGTTAATCTGCTCAGCATTTATGCATACCAGCTTTGTGCAGGGGCTGCAATGGGCAATGTGAAGATGTGAACGTAAGTCCTAGGTTAGTCCTGAAGAAGTTTTCTTAGTACATGGCTTTGCTTTGTGTGGTTCCTTAAGAACCTGGGGAAAGTGAGAGGTAGATCTTGGTAGTTGAATCAGTAGATCTTCTCTCTCACGAAGAGCAAGTGAAATGTAATTTGGTGGCTTCAGTCTTAAGGAAATGGGACTGTCAGAATCATCACAACATTGGCCTGAGCAACTAACTGAACTAGGCTTTCATTTAGCTTTGCACATCTTTTCTTGTTGTGCACTAATTGTTCACTGTGATTCATACATTGTTCTGACAAGATGGCAAATGGAAAATGTGGAAAGTAATTAAAATAAGTGTGTGGTTTAAATTATAATAATCTATTGTCCTTAGCTGAATGCCATTATCAGGGGAAACAGGAAGAAGGGCTGCATTCAGGCATAGAGGACTAGTAGTTTCTGGGTTTGTCTTTATAACAAAAATTCAACTCAAGGAAATGAACTGAAGAGAGACTTGGAGCTTAACCTGATAGTTCTCAGAAGTTGAAATAAGAATTCTGTGTCATTGGTTAAGATCAGATTTTCTAGGGTGTTATCCATATATATAAATTGATTAGGAGGGCTATGATTGAATTTATATATGCTTTGCATATGAAAATATAAATTTTGACTGTTAATTGAAGTAACTTTAGAATGTAGGTCTTGCAAATATTCCTTATAAATACAACTGTACATCTCTAGAATTATTTCCCATAGACTATCAAATATTTGCCTATTTAGAAATAATCAAATATTTGCCTATTTAGAAAGTTTGAAAAGTGCTTTATTACAAATAGCTTACATTTATTATTATAAATATAACAATGCTTACTATAGATATTTTAGAAAACAGACAACTGTACAGAAAAAAATTCTTTGCATTCCCATTAGGCTCATCTGTGTAGATCTTCTGGTCTTTTATTTTTTAAAAAATAATGTGTGTTTGTATGTTTACATAATTAGTTTTACATTGTACGGTGTTTCATATCATGATTTTCTTCATTTTCCATTTCATTTAAACTTCTAGAAAAGTTTATTTTTGGTGACTACATAATATTTGATTTTGGGTCTGGGCCATAACTTGTTCAACCTATATATAGACATGTGGGGTTTGCCCACATTTTTGGTGCACAAACATTTGACCGCACCTTACTGACTTCTCCTACATGGATTCCTTAAAGCAGAATTTCTGGGACAAAAGGTTTGATGCCATCTTAAAAGGTTACTTTAGTACAAATGACAAATGTGGAACAGTTGAATTGAAGTGGATCTCATTTTTAGAGTCAGGGTATTATTTTTGGATTATTTTTCTTCTGTTCTCATTTGGTTTTCATGGTGCTAGAGTTCTTTGGACTTTAGAACCATGAAGACCAAGATTCAGATTCTAGCTTGGCTCCTTATTGCTACTTGATGTTGATCAAATGGTTTAGCTCCCTATCTAGTGTTCTCATCTATAAAATGGGATCAGTAGTAGGTTTTCTGTGAGGATTGAGTGCCTGTCTCTTTCTAGAGGCTCAAGAAATCCTCATTCCCTTTTCAAGGTGTGTACAGAGCTGATAAAGATGTGCGGGCACCTGGTGGCTCAGTGGTTAAGCTTCTGCCTTCGGCTCAGGTCATAATCTCAGTGTCCTGGGATCAAGCCCCGCATCTGGCTCCCTGCTCTGCGGGAAGCCTGCTTCTCTCTCTCCCACTCCCCCTGCTTGTGTTCCCTCTCTCGCTGTGTCTCTCTCTGTCAAATAAATACATAAAATCTTAAAAAAAAAAAGATGTGAACATCAATTAGATGATGAGGGCAACAAAAATGCTTGCAGTTATATTTTGAGATATCTGCTTCCCATTATTTAAAATTTAATATGAATATTTACAGTAGACAGGGATCAAAACCATATATCATTCAGGGGCGCCTGGGTGGCTGTTGGTCAAGCGACTGACTGTTGATTTCAGCTCAAGTCATGATCTTAGGGTTGTGAGAGTGAGCCCCGTGTTTGGCTCCATGCTGAGCATGGAGCCTGCTTAAGATTCTCTCTCTCCCTCTGCCCCTCCCTCCCTACCACTTTCTCTGTCTCTAAGAACTTAGGTGCTCTGCTGTGCTGTGCTGGCAGAATCGCTGGAAATCTGCCCTCTGAGGTTCAGGAAAGCATCCATAAGAAGGTACCATACCTTGGAACTCACCTCAAGGTGACCCAAGGGGAGGCTGGGGAAAGCCATTCATAGACATATGTGTTGCCACTGTGAAGCTGCCTGAAGGGGTGCTGGGGAAAGCTTTTGGCCACTGGGGACTGCCAGATGCTGTATGCCATAGGAACTGGTGCTGGAGAAGCTGCTTATGCCATAGGAGCAGATGCTAGTGAGACCATGTATGCTGTAGGACCTTCATGAGAGGAGCACACCTGACTAGAATAGGAATCCCTTCCTTCTCCAGTACCATCAAGTGATTAAACCTATCATGCCAGCTGGCAAAAGAGAAATATTTACAGATCTCAATACCATAGAGGAGGTAATAATGGGTCTATCTGCTTCTCAGGGGCAGTACATTGATAATTGCTACAGTACAGTCCTTTGGTTACTCCGCTTCCATATACACTCTGCTATAAATATTTGAACTTCTGTACAACAATGAATAAATCCTTACAAGTGAGGAAGATCTTATCCTTTTCCCAAAATGAGAGGACACACAGTCCCAGCAGTCATTGTATCTATCACTGGCTATATTCATTACTCATCAGATTCTGTCAAAGACCCACAGAATATTTTGTTTCTCACAAATGAAATTGTAAAGTTAACTTCCAACAACTTGTATATAAAATAAAGATGAGAAGGAGATAGAAGAAGAAAATTGTTAGCATATATAAATATACACATACATATGGCAAGCAAAGAGAAAATATGCAAAGCTACTCTAGATCTTGTTTCTCTAAATGGTCATAAGGCTGTAATTGATACCAGTGGCATTATTTTATTTCCTCTTCCTTCCTGCTAGAACCTCAGCCGGTTGGGGTTATCTGGTGGAGTAACCCAAACCTTCCCGAAGGCTCTGACTCCTCAATTATCCTGCATTTTGTTTGGTTGCTATAGTTTTACATTAAGCTTTACTATTGTTCTTGGAAATGTGGAGAGATCACTGCAAAGAATCTCCTGTGTTCCAGAAATAGTTCTTTTTGCCCTCATTTGTAGCAGCAGCCTAATTTTCCCTTGCTAATTGGAATCAATTACTCCAGCCAGAAGAGTAGTCTTTTTTTCCCCCCCTGCTTGTTGGTTTAGTGGCATAGACCTAAAATGGCCAATCTCATTTTCTAGTTCAATGGAACCATTGTGCCCTCTGCTTGTAGCCTTGCCCCCTTGTGAACTAAGACCTCCAAATTAGCAGAGCTCAAGTTGCCAGGACAGGAAGCAACAATTCTGGGAGTGATTTATTAGCTATAATAATAAGAGGAGCCACTCCCATGTGTAGGGTCCTAACTAGTGTCATAAATGAGTCTTCAGTAAATTACTCCACTTTTCAACTAGCCAGTTTATTTTATGGGTATAAGCCCATTGCTGCACTTTGCTGTGGAATAAGTTCATTGGTCAGAAGCAACAATATGAAGAATGCTATGACTATGTATAACATACTTTGTGGGTTTATGGATGGTGATTCTCCACTGCCACCTTCCCCCTTCAGCAGGGCAGGCAAATCCATATTCAGAATAAGTGTATATTGCAGTGATGATGAATTTATGCTCCATCCATGTTGGATGCATTGTAATCAACCTGCCACCTGGTAGTGGTCTGTACTCCTGGAAAATGGTGCCTTAACTTGGGGTCAGTGCTAATCTCAACTATTGACAGAATTGATCACACTTAGCCTCGTCATTTCTAGGGAAAGTCCATGTTGTTGAGCATATGCATAGCCTTCATAGTCACTTTGTTCATGGTCCCATTGAGAAAGCCCTGGGGTAACTGGGGAAAGAGAATAACTGGCATCATTTTGCCATCTGATTACTAAGAGCTTCTCTGCAGTGGATAAATATGGGGATTCTTGTGGAACACAAATATCTTTCTCAGTCACTGGTGTCATAGGAAGCCAAGGGTTGAGAGAGAGGAGGCAATGCAACTGGAGTTGTGTTAAAGAGGTCTGAGTGACTTGTTAATACAGCTTGTCAAGTAGAATATGACACTGCTAATCAATGCCTGGGGAGGACTCCAACTACATGGATGATAGCAAAGATCACAAATGCTAGCCACCAGAAATGGAACTCAAACAGTTCTACCCCACTGTCTTAGGATTGGAGTCACCAAGGAAGACAGAACACTGTCATGCACTGGATAGAACAGTGCTTTTCATAGAGAAGACAGAGCAAGATCAATTCTAGTAGTGTGCTTTGGTCTCTCATGACTAGAGGCTGCCCGTGGCAGCCAATGCAGGGCAATTGACTTATATGCACCTCTGTCATGCCTTGGCAGAAGGACTTCTCCCCCACTACCATGGAGTCTGAAATACTGAAAGCTAGGGCTATGCCTTTGGGTTATTGATGCACACACTTAAGGAGAACAAAGGAGCAGACATAGAGCCAAAAACAGGAAAAGGTAATACCACATAAGGCAATAAGCCCAGCACAGGCTGCATGAACTCTTTATCTCTTGAGAAAGACATGTTCAAGACCCCAAGGCCCATTCTAACTTGGCTAAGTTGGGGTCAAAAGACTGTGCCCAGGAAACTGCCTTTCCCAGCACAACTTTTTTATACCTTCCAAACCTTCATTTTTGTTTTATGATAGGTAGATTGCTATTGCACATGCTTCACCTATGGCTAGAAAGCACTCAGTTCATCATGGGAAGTTCAGGCCTCATGATCACCTGCTGTCCCATGGTTAGGAGTTCAGTCTCTATCAGGGCCCAGTAGCAACCCAAAAGATGTTTCTCAAAAGAATAATAGTTATCTACAGAAAAGGGCATACATTTTTTCCATAATCCTAGTGGCCTGCATTGTGAGGCCCCTATTGGTACTTGCCAGAGGTTCTAACCAACATCCCTATTTGCCTCAGAGATTTCAACTGTCATTGAATTTGCTTTGCTGGATAGTAAAGGTCAAGTGGTAGAGAGGCTTGTACTGCAACTTGAACTTACTGCAGTGCCTTTTCTTGTTCTGGGCCCCACTTGAAATTGGTAGACTTGTGTGTGGCTCTCTAAAGGAGTTAAAGTAGCACACTGAAATGTGGTATATATTGCTTCCAAAATTAAAAAAAGGCCTCTCAATCACTGTGCCTTTAATTTGGTGGTAGTTGGTGTGAAGTGCAAGAACTTATTTTTAACCTTGGAGGAAATATCTCAACTTGTTCCAGACTGTTGAACCCCTAAAAACTTCACTGAGGTGGTGGTGTGGGGGTTCTGAAATTTTGGGGGGTTTATTGCCCATATGTCTTACTAAGACATTAAGTATTTGCTCCTTCCTGCTCGTTAGATCCCATCAGCATAATCTTGTCAGTGTAGTGTGAAGTTAGTGGAACATCAAGACAAACAAGATCTCTGCATATTATATTATGGCAGAGAGCAAGAAAATTTATTGGGTATTTCCTTTTTTCCAGTGTGCAGACACTCCAGCAAATAGCTATACATCCTTTGGGGAAGATTTGGAGGAATTTATAGTGAGCAGTTATGGTCTCTTTTAAGGCAAATTTCATCACAAAGTTAAATAGCTAGGAAATATACAGTTTCCCTGAAGCAAGACTGTGAAGGTATACTGTCTTCCCTTTGAAGTAAAACCATTTCTGATGGTCTTGGCAAATTACTATGGAAAGAAAGGCATTAGTTACATGCCATGTGACAGACTATTTGCTTTAGTAAAGATACCGCATCTAGGTCAGCAGCTACATTTATAGTCACTACTTGATTAAGACTGTGATAATCCACAGTCATTCTCCAAAATCTATCTGATTTCTGCACAGGCCACATTGGTGAGTTAAGTGGGTATGTGATAGATACCCCATCACTTCTTTCAAGACTTTGATGGGGCCCTTAATCTCTGAAATTCCCCCAGGGTTACTATCTTGGTAGGGAGGGGAAGTGCCAATAACTTTCACCCATAGAGATACTTCTATTTGCCAAATGTGTCTATTCCAATTATACATTCAGAAATCGAGGAATAACTGCAAGGTAGGTCCATGGACAAGATGGGGCCACTGTAATTTGAAATTCATGTAAGACTCCATCTATCACATAAGCACTATAAGCCCCGCATATAGCTCACAGTGATATTGTTGGTTTCTTAGAAATTAGTGTCAGTTCAGAGCCAGTGTTTAGTAATTTTTGAAAGATTTGGGTATTTCCTTTTTTCAGTGTATAGACATTGTAGTAAATGGCCACAGTCTTTTAGGGAAAACTTGGGGGAATATTTATAGTGAGAACTCATGGTCTCTTTTGAGGCAAATTCCATCAGAAACTTAAATAGCTAGGAAATATATAAAGATTAACATCTTTATCTGAAACTCTGTTTTATTGGTTAATTTATCAATAGTGTGGTAAACATTTCCTCCAAAAGATACAGCAACAGGAGAAAACATTTGCCTGACTTTTCCAGCTGAAATTAAAGTCTGGGCCATTTCAAGGGCATCATCACTCAAACCCTGGTTCTTTGCAGACTTGCAGAATAATATTTATAATGACCCAGACCTGATATTGGAAACAATAAAATGAAAGCTAAAAGAATCATTCTCTTACAGACCAGAAGGCAGCAGATTACTATGACAAAGGTCTTTGCAGCCAGCAAAGGTCAACTTGTCACCTTTGTTCTAGCTGCAAATCCTTTTCAACGAGTTGCCTTTGAAAAGTTACTTAGGGCAATAGACGAAACATGTGCTTCCTGACTATCTGAAAAGACAAAGCAGTAGTGAGCCTAGACATTTGAAATATAAAAGCTGACCAATTTAAGGTGAGCAAAATACTCCCCAATGTTGCAAATGACATACTGGATAAAGGGTTAGTATCCAAAATTTATAAAAAAATTATCAAACTCAATGCCCAAAAAACAATCCAGTTAAGAAATGGGCAGAAGACATGAATAGACACTTTTTCAAGGAAGACATCCATATGGCTAACAGACACATGAAAAGATGCTCAACATCACTCATCATCAGGGAAATATAAATCAAAACCACAATGAGATATCAGCTCACACCTGTCAGAATGGCTAAAATTAACAACACAAGAAACGACAGGTGTTGTCAAGGATGCAGAGAAAAGGAACCCTCTTACACTATTGGTGGGAATGCAAACTGGTGCAGCCACTCTGGAGAACAGTGTGGAGGTCCTCAAAAAGGTAAAATTAGAACAATTCCACCAGTAGGTATTTACACAAAGTATACAAAAACACAGATTTTTTTTTTGAAGGGGTACATGCACTCTGATGTTTATAGCAGCATTATCAACAATAGCCAAACTATGGAGAAAGCCCAAATGTCCATCAAATGATGATAAAGAAGATGTGATATATACACAATGGAATATTACTCAGCCATCAAAAAGAATGAAATCTTGCCATTTGCAATGACGTGGATGGAACTAGAGTGTATTATGCTAAGTGAAATAAGAGAAAGACTAGTTAGAGAAAGACTAACTGAACTAAGAGAAAGATAACATATGATCTCACTCATATGTAGAATTTAAGAAAGAAAACAGAACATATGGGAAGGGGTTTGGGAAAGGAAGAGAAAGAAAAAAACCATAAGAGACTCTTAACTATAGAGAACAAACAAACAGGGTTGATAGAGGGAGGTGGGTGGGGGGATGGGCTAGATGGGTGTTGTGATGAGCACTGGATGTTGTATATAAGTGATGAATCATTGAATTCTACTCCAGAAACCAATATTATACCATATGTTAACTAAGTAAAATTAAAAAAAAAAAAGTGACCAATTTAAGGTGAGCAAGATGTTCCACAGTGTTACCAAGTTAGGGAAAAACTCAAATCCACACTTGATTCTTAGAGCCTAGTTGAAAACTGTATATTCATTTGTTCACCCCATTACCTATTTTACTGGTTCTACAAATTACACCTACAGAGCTTGGCTTGAGGGTCATCCTTCTCTTTCTGAATGTACACTGTTACTGCTAATGAGCAAGGACATAAGGACTTGGCTCAAAGTGGGTGTGAAGCAAAGAGCTTTGGAGAAATCACAAACTGGAAAACTTGACAAATAATTGACAGCTTAGCAGCCTATGCAAGCGCTGTCCAGAAGCCTGCTTCCACAAGTACAGAGGCACAGCATTACTTTCCTGGGAGGAAAGGTGACCTTTGAAATTACGTGCTAGAAGCTTTCACAGTTCAGATTGGGCTGCCCATTCGAGGGAATAACTTATTTAAAATGTCTCTTTTGAAATCTTTATTGCTAAAGTTCATTTATCTAAGGCCTCTTTTAACAATAATCTCATTTCTAGTTTTAAATAATTTTAAAATCATTGGTTTCTCTTCTTTTCTTTGATTTATTTTATTTTTTTAAATTTTATTTTATTTTATTATGGTATGTTAGTCACCATACAGTACATCATTAGTTTTTGATGTAGTGTTCCATGATTCATTGTTTTTGTATAACACCCAGTGCTCCATGCAATATGTGCCCTCCTTAATACTCATCACTGGGCTAACCCATCCCCCCACCTCCTCCCCTCTAAAACCCTCAGTTTGTTTCTCAGAGGCCATAGTCTCCAAAACCCTTAGTTTGTTTCTCAGAGTCCATAGTCTCTCATGGTTCATCTCTCCCTCTGATTCCCCGCCCCTTCATTTTTCCCTTCCTTCTCCTAATGTCCTCCATGCTATTCCTTATGTTCCACAAATAAGTGAAACCATATGATAATTGACTTCCTCTGCTTGACTTATTTCACTTAGCATAATCTTCTCCAGTCCCATCCATGTTGATGTAAAAGTTGGGTATTCATCCTTTCTGATGGCTGAGTAATATTCCATTGTATATATGGACCACATCTTCTTTATCCATTCATCTGTTGAAGGGCATCTCAGCTCTTTCCACAGTTTGGCTATTGCAGACATTGCCACTATGAACATTGGGGTGCATATGGCCCTTCTTTTCACTACATCTGTGGCTTTGGGGTAAATATCTGGTAGTGCAATTGCTGGGTCATAGGGTAGCTCTATTTTTAATTTTTTAAGGAACCTCCACACTGTTTTCCAAAGTGGCTGTACCAACTTGCATTCCCACCAACACTGTAAGAGGGTTCCCCTTTCTCCACAACCTCTCCAACATTTGTTGTTTCTTTCCCTGTCCATTTCTGCCATTCTAACTGGTGTAAGGTGGTATCTCAATGTGGTTTTGATTTGAATTTCCCTGATGGCTAATGATGATGAACATTTTTGCATGTGTCTGTTAGCCATTTGTGTGTCTTCTTTGGAGAAGTGTCTGTTCATGTCTTCTGCCCACTTTTTGACTTGATTATTTGTTTTTTGGGTGTTGCGTTTGAGAAGTTCTTTATAGATCTTGGATACCGGCCCTTTATCTGTAGTGTCATTTGCAAATATGTTCTCCCATTCCGTGGGTTGCCTCTTTGTTTTGTTGACTGTTTCCTTTGCTGTGCAGAAGCTTTTTATCTTGAGGAAGTCCCAAAAGTTCATTTTTGCTTTTGTTTCACTAGCCTTTGGAGATGTAACTTGAAAGAAATTGCCGTGGCCAATGTCAAAGAGGTTACTGCCTATGTTCTCCTCTAGGATATTGATGGATTCCTGTCTCCCCTTGAGGTCTTTCATCCACTTTGAGTTTATCTTTGTGAATGGTGTTAGAGAATGGTTGAGTTTCATTCTTCTGTATATAGTTGCCCAATTTTCCCAGCACCATTTACTGAAGAGACTGTCTTTTTTCCATTGCATATTTTTTCCTGATCTGTCGAAGATTATTTGACCATAGAGTTGAGGGTCCATTTCTGGGCTATCTGTTCTGTTCCATTGGTCTATATGTCTGTTTTTGTGCCAGTACCATGCTGTGTTGGTGATCACGGCTTTGTAACATAGCTTGAAATCGGGCAACGTGATGCCTCCAGCTTTGTTTTTCTTTTTCAATATTTCCTTGGCAATTCGGGGTCTTTTCTGATTCCGTACAAATTTTAGGATTTAGATATACTTGTTTGACATTTCATCAGATTAAAGCTTAGATCTGGCTTGCTTTTTAAAACTGCTTTCATGGAGGAGAGAAGGAAAGATAGTGGAGGAGTAGGGGACCCTATTTCAACTGGTCCCTGGAATTGAGCTTGATATCTACCAGACCACTCTGAGCACCCACAAAACCAGCCTGAGATGTAAGAGGATCTGGATCTCTACAAGCAGAATATCGCAGGCAGTTGGTTTTGAGGTATGAAGTGGGGAGCCCTGATTCCATGGGCAGATATCGGAGGATAAATGGCAGTGGGAGGGTGCCTGTCCGTGGGGATCCTATACCGCCAGTGAGCGACAGCCTCGTGAGCTGGGGGCGGGGCACAGACTCGAAGACTGGTAGCGGCGGGGGGGGGGGGGGAAGGACTTTAGGGCAGCCCCCGGGGCGGAAACCCCGAGCAGCAGGGTTGCGTGGGCGAACTGGGAGCGGCTGGCGGTTTTAGAAGCACAAAGGGCAGATATGTGCCCAGACCTGGAGGCAGGACTGTGGGGGTGCTTCAGAGGGGTACACAACCCAGGATGCTGCAGTTTATAGCAGCACAGACAGAAATGGAGACAGTGTGGCCTGGAGAGCTCACTGAACAGACTGCGGTCTCTCTGCTCTGAGGCAGAGGGTTGGAAACAGTGTCTTCTGTTCTGACTCGCGGAAGAGACATGGAAAGCCACCAGAGAACAAAAGCCCCCAAAACGGATTTCTGCTGAGCCCATCCCCCACCACAGGGGGGCAGGGCAACTCCGCCCAAATAGGGTTGCCTGAGTAACAGTGCGCCAGGCCCCTCCCCCAGAAGACAGGCTGGGAAAACAGGAGGCCAGCAACCCCAAGGTCCCAAGAAAACAGGTGCATCTTGCTTGGGTTCTGGTCAATAATTTGGACTCTATACATTTCCTCAAGCACCCATCAACAGAATGACTAGGAGGAGGAACCCCCAAAATAAAAACTCAGAGATTATGATTTATGCTGCAGATTTACAAATGGATGCAGATATATCCAAGATGTCGGAGATGGAATTCAGGCCAGCAATTGTGAAGACAATGGCTAGAATGGAGAAATCAATTAATGACAACATAGAGTCTCTAAGGGCAGAAATGAAAGCTGAATTTGCAGCACTTAAAAACGCTATCAATGAGATCCAATCCAATCTAGATAATCTAACAGCTAGGGTAAGTGAGGCAGAAGAACAAATAAGCGACCTGGAAGACAATATAATGCATAAAAAGGGAAAAGAGGAGGCCAGGGAAAAACAACTCAGGATCCATGAAAATAGAATCAGAGAAATAAGTGACACCATAAAGCATTCCAATGTCAGAATAATTGGAATCCTGGAGGGAGTGGAGAGAGAGAGAGAGAGAGAGAGAGGACTAGAAGATGTATTTGAGCATAGCTGAGAACTTCCCTAATCTGGGGAATGAAACAAACATTCGCATCCTAGAGGCAGAGAGGACCCCTCCCAAGATCAAGGAAAACAGGCCAACACCCCGGCATGTAATAGTAAAACTTGCAAATCTTAGAACCAAGGAAACCATCTTAAGGGCAGTTAGGGGGAAGAGATTCCTTACATACAGAGGGAGGAACATCAGAATAATGTGAGACCTATCCACAGAGACCTGGCAAGCCAGAAAGGCCTGGCAAGACACATTCAGGGTACTAAATGAGAAGAACATGCAGCCAAGAATACTTTATCCGGCAAGGCTGTCATTTAGAATGGATGGAGAGATGCAGAGCTTCCACGACCAGCAGAAACTGTAAGAATATGTGACCACTAAGCCGGCCCTGCAAGAAATATCGAAGGGGGTTCTATAAAAGGAGAAAGACCCCAAGAGTGATATACAACAGAAATTTACAGGGACAATCTATAAAAACATCTTCACAGGCAACATGATGACAATTAATTCATATCTTTCAATAATCACTCTCAACGTGAATGGCCTAAATGCTCCCATAAAACGGCACAGGGTTGCAGATTGGGTAAGAAGACAGGACCCATCCATATGCTGCCTACAAGAGACTCATTTTGAACCTAAAGATACATTCAGACTGAAAGTGAAGGGATGGAGATCCATCTTCCATACCAGTGGACCTCAAAAGAAAGCTGGAGTAGCAATTCAGACAAATTAGATTTTAAAACTAAAGTGTGTAATTAGAGACACAGAAGGACACTATATCATTCTTAAAGGGTCTATCCAACAAGAAGATCTAACAATTGTAAATATCTATGTCCCCAACATGGGAGCAGCCATCTACATAAGCCAACTGTTAACCAAAATAAAGAGTCATATTGATAACAATACGTTAATTGTAGGAGACCTCAATACTCCACTCTCAGCAACGGACAGATCATCTAAGCAGAAAATCAACAAGGAAACAAGAGCTTTGAATGATACACTGGACCAGATGGACCTCATAGATGTTTACAGAACATTCCACCCTAAAACAACAGAATACTCATTCTTCTCAAGCGCACATGGAACTTTCTCCAGAATAGACCACATACTGGGTCACAAATCAGGTCTTGACTGATACCAAAAGATTGAGATTATTCCCTGCATATTCTCAGACCACAATACTTTAAAACTGGAACTCAATCACAAGAAAAAATTAGGCAGAAATTCAAGCACTTGGAAGCTAAAGACCACTCTCCTCAAGAATGTTTGGGTCAACCAGGAAATCAAAGAAGAACTTAAACAATTCATGGAAATCAATGAGAACGAAAACACATCAGTCCCAAACCTATGGGATACTGCAAAGGCGATCCTAAGGGGGAAGTACATAGCCATCTAAGCCTCACTCCAAAAAATAGAAAAATCCCAAATTCAGCAACTAACTCTACACCTTAAAGAACTAGAGAAAAAGCAACAAACGATGCCTAAGCAATGCATTAGAAGAGAAATAATTAAAATTAGAGCAGAAATCAATGAATTAGAAACCAGAAACACAGTAGATCAGATCAACGAAACCAGAAGTTGGTTCTTTGAAAGAATTAATAAGATCAATAAACCGCTGGCCAGACTTATCCAAAAGAAAAGAGAAAGGACCCAAATTAGTAAAATTATGAATGAAAGGGGAGAGATCACGACTAACACCAAGAAAATAGAAACAATTATTAGAAATTATTATCAACAATTATATGCCAATAAACTGAGCAGTCTGGATGAAATGGAGGCCTTCCTGGAAACCTACAAGCTGCCAAGACTGAAACAGGAAGAAATCGACAACCTGAATAGGCCAATAACCAGTAACGAGATTGAAGCAGTGATCAAAAACCTCCCCAAAAACAAGAGTCCAGGGCCTGATGGATTCCCTGGGGAATTCTACCAAACATTCAAAGAAGAAATAATACCTATTCTTCTGAAGCTTTTTCAAAAAATAAAAACAGAAGGAAAACTTCCAAACTCATTCTCTGAGGCCAGCATTACGTTAATCCCCAAACTAGGCAAAGACCCCATCAAAAAGAATTTCAGACTGATATCCCTGATGAATATGGATTCCAAAATTCTCAACAAAATCCTAGCTAATAGGATCCAACAATACATTAAAAAGATCATCCACCATGACCCAGTAGGATTTATCCCTGGGATGCAAGGGTGGTTCAGCATTTGCAAATCAATCAAGGTGATAGAACACATTAATAAGAAGAGGGAGAAGAACCATATGGTCCTCTCAATTGATGCAGAAAAAGCATTTGACAAAATGTAACATCCTTTCCTGATTAAAACTCTTCAGAGTATAGGGATAGAGGGAACATTCTTTAAGTTCATAAAATCCATCTCTGAAAAACCCACAGCGAATATCATCCTCAATGGGGAAAAGCTGAGAACCTTTCCCTTAAGATCAGGAACACGTCAAGGATGCCCACTGTCGCCACTGTTCAACATAGTACTAGAAGTCCTAGCAACAGCAATCAAGCAACAAAAAGAAATAAAATGTATTCAAATTGGCAAAGAAGAAGTCAAACTCTCTCTTTTCGCAGATGACATGATACTTTATGTGGAAAACCCAAAAGACTCCACCCCCAAATTACTAGAACTCATACAGTAATTCAGTAATGTGGCAGGATACAAAATCAATGCACAGAAATCAGTTGCTTTCTTATGCACTAACAACGCAACTGTAGAAAGAGAAATTAGAGAAACGATTCCATTTACAATAGCAACAAAAACCGTAAGATACCTTGGAATAAACCTAACCAAGGAGGTGAAGGATCTATACTCTAGGAACTACAGAACACTCATGAAAGAAATGGAAGAAGACACAAAAAGATGGAAAAATATTCCATGCTCATGAATCGGAAGAATAAACATTGTTAAAATGTCTATGCTACCCAGAGCAATCTATACCTTCAATGCCATCCTGATCAAAATTCCAATGACATTTTTCAAAGTGCTGGAACAAACAATCCTAAAATTTGTATGGAATCAGAAAAGACCCCGAATTGCCAAGGAAATATTGAACAAGAAAAACAAAGCTGGGGGCATCATGTTGCCCAATTTCAAGCTATATTACAAAGCTGTGATCACCAAGACAGCATGGTACTGGCACAAAAACAGACATATAGACCAATGGAACAGAATAGAGAACCAAGATATGGACCCTCAACTCTATGGTCAAATAATCTTTGACAAAGTAGGAAAAAACATGCAATGGAAAAAAGACAGTCTCTTCAGTAAATGGTGCTGGGAAAATTGGACAGCCACATGCAGAAGAATGAAACTCGACCATTCTCTAACACCATTCACAAAGATAAACTCAAAGTGGATGAAAGACCTCAATGTGAGATGGGAATCCATCAAAATCCTAGAGGAGAGCATAGGCAGTAACCTCTTTGACATCGGCCACAGCAACTTCTTTCAAGATACATCTCCAAAGGCTAGTGAAACAAAAGCAAAAATGAACTTTTGGGACTTCCTCAAGATAAAAAGCTTCTGCACAGCAAAGGAAACAGTCAACAAAACAAAGAGGCAACCCACGGAATGGGAGAAGATATTTGCAAATGACACTACAGATAAAGGGCCGGTATCCAAGATCTATAAAGAACTTCTCAAACGCAACACCCAAAAAACAAATAATCAAGTCAAAAAGTGGGCAGAAGACATGAACAGACACTTCTCCAAAGAAGACATACAAATGGCTAACAGACACATGCAAAAATGTTCATCATCATTAGCCATCAGGGAAATTCAAATCAAAACCACATTGAGATACCACCTTACACCAGTTAGAATGGCAGAAATGGACAGGGAAAGAAACAACAAATGTTGGAGAGGTTGTGGAGAAAGGGGAATCCTCTTACAGTGTTGGTGGGAATGCAAGTTGGTACAGCCACTTTGGAAAACAGTGTGGAGGTGCCTCAAAAATTTTAAAAATAGAGCTACCCTATGACCCAGCAATTGCACTCCTGGGTATTTACCCCAAAGCCACAGATGTAGTGAAAAGAAGGGCCATATGCACCCCAATGTTCATAGTGGCAATGTCCGCAATAGCCAAACTGTGGAAAGAGCAGAGATTCCCTTCAACAGATGAATGGATAAAGAAGATGTGGTCCATATATACAATGGAATATTACTCAGCCATCAGAAAGGATGAATACCCAACTTTTACATCAACATGGATGGGACTGGATGAGATTATGCTAAGTGAAATAAGTCAAGCAGAGAAAGTTAATTATCATATGGTTTCACTTATTTGTGGAACATAAGGAATAGCATAGAGGACATTAGGAGAAGGAAGGGAAAAATGAGGGGGTGGGAATTGGAGGGAGAGATGAACCATGAGAGATTATGGACTCTGAGAAACAAACAGGGTTTTAGAGGGGAGGGGGGAGGGGGGTTTGGCTAACCCGGTGATGGATATTAAGGAGGGCACGTACTGCAGGGAGCACTGGGTGTTATACAAAAACAATGGATCATGGATCACCACATCAAAAACTAATGATGTATTGTATGGTGACTAACATAACATAAAATTAAAAAAAAAGTGTCCAACTCCTGGTTTCAGCTCAGGTCATAATCTCAGGGTCCTGGGGTTGAGCTCTACATCGAGCTCTATGTTCAGCAGGGAGTCTGCTTCAGATTCCTTTCCCTCTCCCTCTGCCCCTCCCCTCGCTCATGCTTGCTCTGTCTCTCTAAAATAAATAAATTTTTAAAAGGGAAAAAAACTGCTTTCATGTATTTAAAAATAGTAAACATTGGTGATGTTGCATTACTGGAACTTTTTTTCCTTCCACTCTTCATCTCTGACCACTGTCACTAATTACAAAATATGAAATGAACAAAAAACAAGACTAGGAGAATGAATTCTATGACATACCTGACATACTATGCACAGGATGTCACATTTTAGAAACCCATGTATATTTTTAGGAGCCAGGATCACATTAGAATATTACGGCATACAGCTTTTGTAATCAGCTTCTGTTGATTTTGAAAAAAAAATAATCATACAGAGACAATTTTTTTCTTTTTTTAAAAATTTTATTTATTTGAGAGAGAGAGAGCCCAAGCAGGGGAAGTGAGAGCAGGAGGAGGAGAAGCAGGCTCCCCCCTGAGCAGGGAGCCTGACGCAGGGCTTGACCCCAGGACCCCGGGATCATGACCGGAGTGGAAGGCAGACACTTAACCGAGACAATTTTCTATACTTAATTTTTTTCCTGATCTTTTCCAGGTAAATATCTATATAATCTGTGGCCATAATGTGTAGTATAACTTTCAAATAATTCCATGTGTTGGTGCATTCATTTCAGAATCATATATTCCACAGCTTTGGACCTATGCTCAATAATATTTGTCACATACAATTCCGTCTTAAGAAATTTCTTTCTTGGGGCGCCTGGGTGGCTCATTCGTTAAGTGTCTGCCTTTGGCTCAGGTCATGATCCCAGTGTCCTGGGATTGAGCCCCATGTCGGGCTCCCTGCTCAGCAGGAAGCCTGCTTCTCCCTCTCCCACTCCCCCTGCTTGTGTTCCCTCTCTTGCTGTCTCTCTCTGTCTGAAATAAATAAATAAAATCTTTAAAAATAAAAAAAGAAATTTCTTTCTCTTGGCTTAGTACTGTTAATTGTCATTTGACTCTTGGGGTGGAGGGAGACATTTAATAATATAAAATCAACTTGCTACATACTCCTAGAAATGCCTTAATATTCATAATTTGAGGCACTGTAAAATGCTGTTTACCTGTTTCAGGAGGGATAGGGATTTATTTTGGGGAGAAAAGAGAATCATCTTCAGGTGATATATGGTAAAACACTAGTGGGAGGAGAGCCCAAGGTACAGATAGGCATTCCTAGACCACCTTTCAGTTACACTGAATAAGGCCTTGGTCTCTAAGTTCAAGCAAATGGAAATTTAAGTGAAGAAGGAACCTGCACAGGTGATCTGTTATTTGGAGAAGATGTGGGCAAATATATTTTTTAAAATTTTATTTTAAATTTTTAAATTTTTATTTTTAATTAACATATAATGCATTATTTGTTTCCGGGGTACAGGTCTGTGCATCAGTCTTACGCAATTCACAGAGCTCACCATAGCACATACCCTCCTCAGTGTCTATCACCCAATTGGGCTAATATCTTGATCTCTGAGGTAGAAAACGGTAGATTCTGGTAGAATAGAACCTGGTAATGGATTCCGGTAGAATGGTAGAATACAACCAGTATAGAGTGTCTAAGGAAACTCTTGGTAGCTTTTATTTACTATAAAACATTGGCTAGCTATTTAGAGGTACTTTCAGTTAGGTTGAATCACATGAAATTGGTGATAATGGAAGATTTTTGTCTTAATAAGATTCCGCCTACTGACTACTGTGTTTTGATATTAACAAAGCATTTTTTAAAAAGCTTTCCAAGAGTGAGATGATGAAATCTAACCTGAGTTAGCTGCTTCAGCCCTAGTGCGTAGATAATGGCTCAGTGTCATCTTGACTGGTGTGTCTTGCTGAGTTCTAAAATAAAGGGCTCTAACTTTGGCTCCAGCCTGTCCAGTGTTTTCATCAGTGTCTTGGGTAAAGCTAAACAAAGCAGACTTACTAAATTTAGAGGGAATATGAATTAAGAAGTATAACTAATGCTGAGTTTAGAATGCAAATGACCTCAACTAAGTGAATCTCAAGGCTGATTAAAAAATTAAGTAAATAGCAATGGATGGAGTTTCCTAAATTGAGATTTATTTAGTTCACTGGCTCTTATTGAGTCCCTACCATGTACTAGACACTGATCCAGGTCTTGGCTTTACAGTGATGAACAACCCTGCTAGGGTCCTGCTCTGATGCTTGGGCTAAAAAAATAGACAAAGACCAAATTTCCCCTCACCAAAATAGGAAAGGAGAAGAAAGATCCACAGTACAGCAGGTTCTTGGGAAAAAATCTGGAGGCTTTTGATCATTAGAAGCTTCCATGCCACAGACTTTCTGGATGTGTTAGGAATTGTACTAAAATTGTTAAGCATATGGTATGTTTGCTAAAAGAAAAAGAGCCAATGAAATCTTAGGATTTGTTTTCATAAATGCAATGTTCAGCCCTTTGGAAGTGATTTGCCCACAGTTTTCTGGGCCTTTCAGACCACCCAAGGGTCACCATTCAGGGGTGGGGTGGGGTGGGGTGGGATAACATTATAAAAGGGATGTTGACAAACTAGAGTGTGCCTAGACAAGGGGAATCAGGATATCGGTGGATCTGGAAGTCATGTATTTTAAGAAATAGCTGAAGGAACTGTAGAAAAACACTAACGGGAGACATGCTAATTGCCTTTAAATATTTGAAGAGCTGACAAGTAGACAGGGAAGGAGCTTATTCTTTGTTGCTGCACTTAGCAGAAATAGCATAAAGCAATGGGAATTTCAGGAAGAGAAATTTTTATTTGGTATCATAATGACACTTCTCAGATATAGAAGCTGTCCATTACTGGGACACATGGTGCTTGAGGTAGTGAGCTTCCTGTCTTTGGAAGTATTTAACCAGAGGCTGGTTGATTCTTGACCAGGGGCAATAAGACAGCATTCCTGCATTGGATAAGAGGTAGGAGGAGGTGCCTTGATAGTATATTTTCAGCTCTATATCTGTGATTCTTGTGGTGTAATTTGCATGTATTTATGTGGAGATGCGGGTACTGTGTAGGTTTTTTTTTTATCCCCAAAGGAAAAAAGACCAGTCTAAGTTGAATTTAGAGGTAGGTTACCTCCAAATTTTTGGGACTAGTCTAAGAGTTGGAGAGTCATTACACATTAGGTAGAGAAATGTTAGGAAGGGGTGAGGAGTGGGCCATGAGACTATTCCAACTGGTTTTATGTCCATGACCATAACTGGGAGCAGGCAAGGCTCCAGTACAAGAAGGTGAGATTTTACTCTAGTTGCCAATCCTAGACTCTGGGGTGGGAGTGGGGGTGCTGGTTAGGACTGTTGGTTGCATAGACAGAAACCCCAACTCAAATTGCCTTAAACTAAAAAGAGATTTACTGATTCATATAACTAAAAAATCCAGGGGTTGATCCGACTTTCGGCATGACTGAATCCAGATGCTCCAACCATCTGTCTCCCTTCTTCCCTCCCTTTTGTTTTCCTCTGTAGACTTAATCTGCCATCTAGAAGGGTACCTGACAGGGTAGATATCTAACAAAGATTTGCTGAATGCATACATGAATGAGCCTGCCTGCTCAGCAACCCCAGTTAAAGGCCCCATAGCCAAAGTCCCAGATGGACTTTAGTTTGGCCAGACTTGGACATATGCTTGACTTTAAACCAATTGCTAGCGATGCGGAGGATGGAACACACTGATTAATTAGGCCATTAGGCTGGACTGACTAGACCTGGGAGTTTGCAATATCTGGTTGCATTTTATTCTCCATCTTTTCTGTAGGCTCTTTAAGGGGAGAGGGAAGGCCCTCTTACTTTGTGTGTGTGTGTGTGTGTGTGTGTGTGTGTGTGTGTGTGTGTCCTCATGAAGACTAGTACTAAGTGCATCGTTTTTAGTCAGCACGTGTTTATTCTTTTCCTCTAATCCATAATGGCTCTTAAGAAGCAAAGGTACTGAAATAACTGAATTGTGGCATCATTTTTAAAAACTGTGCAACAAAAGATTTGAATGAATTCAGAATTTGATATATTGCTTCCAAATAATTTTCATGTGGTACATTAAAAAGAAATTCATTTTGCATGAATATAAGTGATAAATAGGAATTCTGAATTCATTCTACTCACCACAGAAAGTTATCCTTTCAGCTTTTTCCATGTAATTAAAAGATTAAAATTGAATGAATATTTCTTGCAAGAGGAATAATTTTCATGGAAAAGCTTTATCTTTCCATTGAGAGTATCTGACTTCTATCCCTGGAACAAAATTAAGGAATGATTAATTTTTTTTATATGCTTTCAGACAATTTTTAGCTCTTTTATAGGAGTAGGGCTGGGTTGTGTGGATACTAGAAAATGGTACAGAAAATGAACTCGAGCAAGTAAAGAGAACCTTACAAGTAGGATTATTTTTAAATGTTTTGTGGAGGCAGCCATCCTGGCCTGGGGCTGCCCTGCCCCCTACTACTGCTGGGAAGTGGAGTCAGTGGGCTCTTCTTTTTAAACCTATGGGGAGCAGAATGAACACTGGAATGTTTCAGTGATTTGGACTGCAAGGATATGATGGGAAATATCCTGATACAGTGTTTAGGGGCCTATGTTTTTCTAACAACAAAAGGAAATGATTCTTTTCCCTCAGAGAATCCTTCCATTTTATATTTGAAATGACCTTGCAATGATGCAACAGAACTACAATCTGTGTGGATTCTTTTTTCTTCCAGTCTAATTTAACAGAAAACTGAAATATACTCCTGTTTGGTGGAAATTAAGTGTATTTGCAGTATATTTATTCTACCTGGTCACTCTTTAGTTTTTTTTTTTTTTTAAGATCTCATTTATTTATCAGAGAGAGAGACAGAGATAGTGACAGAAGGCATCAGTGGGAAGGAGAGGGAGAAACAGGCTTCCCATTGAGCAGGGACCCCACATGGGACTCCATCCCAGGACCCTGGGATCATGACCTGAGCTGAAGGCAGACACTTAACTGAGTGAGCCACCCAAGTGCCCCCACTCTTTAGTTTTTTAATCATGTTCTTTCCATGTCATTATTACAGTATTCTCTGATACTATAAGATATATGATCATTAAGAAAAAAACCAAACCATGAGACTAACACCTCTAATGAAAACAGGCCTGTCATTATTTTATAGGTAGAGCTGGTATTAGAATAAGAATCAACAGAGACTCCATTGATAAATATAACTCTAGCATTCAAAATGAACAGATATTGAACATCATTTTACTTGTGTATATATTTATCTTTTATTAAATCTTGTCTTTCTCCATCAGCTTCTCATAATTGAGATAAGATAACTGTTAGAGGGAATGAAAATGAGGATAACATTGTACTGCAGTATAACCAGAACATGTTGAAGAGTTTTATGAGTGTTGTTTTATTTGTATTCTGTATTTATATGATGGCTACAGATGTTACCATTATTCTCACCTATTAAGGCAGATGATATTTGTGGTGGAAAACATGTATATAATTAACTACTTGCAAATACTGTATTTTATAGCTAGATGGAAAAGTCTACTTAATAGGTTTAAGTATCTTATAATTTTCTATTCAAAAGTCTAATTATCTAAAGAACATCAGAACCACTACTACCAAAAGAACTGAACAAGTTAAAGGCATGACTAGTGACTTCCTGTTGGTTTGACAAATAATCTTACTTTAAGGAGCAGAGAAGTCTGTCTAGGAGATTGAGCGGACTGCTTGTACCAACCTTCCACTTTTATGCTTGTAGTGTTTTGTAAGGGCTGTCAAATGACACTTTCCACTTGAGGAAATCATAGCTTAGTGCCTTCAGAATCTCTACAATAACCACTTGGGTATTAAAATACTTTTCTAGCTGGGTTTTAAGCTATAAGTACAATAGGTGGAAAAGGGCACATGGAACATTTTATAAACTCAAACATTTGTTTTTTAAACTAGCCTCTCTCCGAGAATTTTTATTGTAATTCTGAACATTAGCTGCATCATGGCAAATTTTAGTAAATAGAAAACACTCCTTTGAACCATAGTTTAATTTTTGGGAATCAGTCAGATACCCACCTTTCTCATATAGGCTAAAACCAACACATTACCATTTGAAACTTGAGTGATCTCCTACTAAATTGTGCTAAACAATGAAAATTTCATCAGTATTCTTTAGCATTCCTCTTGCTTAGTATAGCATTCCTCTTGCTTAGTAACTTTTATTCATTTGTGTCTTTCTGGTTGTCAACCTGATGGATTTTGCATAATTTAGGTGCCTGTGCATCTTTTAGAAGGAAGCCTAGCTTTCCAGAATGCATTAATATTGATTGTCACTACATTGTGTCCAGGGAGATTAATGTGCACTTCTTAGAGTTTCACACAGTTTAGTCCTGGTTGACAGAATTTGATTTATGTATAGACATTGTGGATGGTCCCTTGCAGATATTATATGAGGGCAGTAAGAAAGCCCTGCCCAGAAATCTCTTCCATTTCTAGGATACCTGAAGTTGTACTTTATGATATTTGCTACTTTGGGTTAAGCATTGTGTTCTTTGGCTAATCTTCTTTTAAAACTACAAAAATGGGTGCCTGGGTGGCTCAGTTGGTTAAGCGACTGCATTTGGCTCAGGTCATGATCCTGGAGTCCTGGGATCCAGTGCTGCATTGGGCTCCCTGCTGAGCAGGGACTCAGCTTCTCCCTCTGACCCTCCCCTTCTCATGCTCTCTCTCTCAAATAAATAAAATCTTAAAAAAAAAAAAACTACAAAAACTTGGGTGCCTGGGTGGCTCAGTCGGTTAAGCGGTTGCCTTTGGCTCAGGTCATGATCCGAGGGTCCTGGGATAGAGCCCCGCATTGGGCTCCCTGCTTGACGAGGACCTGCTTCTCCCTCTCCCTCTGTCTGCTGCTCCCCCTATTTGTCCCCTTTCTCTGTCAAATAAATAAATCTTTAAAAGAAACCCACAAAAATACAAAAAACTTAGTAGGAAGTAATTTCTCTCAGTTGTATTTGTTTTGTTTTATGGAAACATATATCATATTGTTATTTTAGGCCTCTCAACTGAAGAAAAAGTATATAGAAAGAGCTTTGCTGAAGGTTAATTCAAGTTCCTTCAAAATTTTTGCTAATGGTCAACCTTGATGTGTGAAAGATCTTTTTCAGAAACTTGGCTTTCTTATTTATGTTTCTAATTACTTCTATTTCTGATTAACCAATACAATATGTTACAAAACAGTAAGCACAAAACCAGAATGATCCCGATGTTGCAAAAAAGAAAAAAAGTAGGTTACAGACACTGCATGTTGAAACAGATTGATCCTTTTTTTTTTTTGCAAATAAAATAAAATACAACTTCTTAATTATCTGAGATAGATTACGCTTTGGATGGACAGTGATAGAAATAATAATACATGGTATACTCGTTAAAGAGTAGCATTTCTAAAATAATTGAAAACATGTTCATATTGGGGGTCTCTGTCTTTTGGAAATATATAATAGCCCAATCACTCTATGACAGTAAATCGATTTTCTGGTGGAGAACAGTTGTGAAAATAATATTAATTTGTGTCTTGACAGGGGTGGCCGTGAATTGAGATCTGAAGCACTGAGGGATGATGATGATGATGTTATCTCTGGCCTGGAGTGGTCCTGGCCCAAAGTGGAAGGAGGAGAGTGACACTATGGTGTGCTCTTGATGGGGTTGGGGGTGAACGCAGGGTTCATGAGAATGGTGATGTCTGGTGGCCAGTGAGTAGAAACAGAGTCATGTCTAATGCTGGCTTTTATTGTCTGGACTATGTTGCTGGATTCTTTAGAAAGATGAGCGGATAATTTGCTTACTGAGAAGCAGATGCTGCACAGTCTTCATTTGAAATAAGGACAGGTCAGCTATGAAATTGAGCAACAATACAATTTTATATAAAAGCAACCATGGGATAGTAAATATTAAAAAATGTTTCTATTATTAAATAAATGTATGTCCTGTTGACTGTTTTTTTTTTTCTCTGTGGTTTGGGATGGATCATTACTTCCTTTTCCCCAGACCCCTGTTATTGTTAATTGTGTGCCTAGTATAGACACCAAAAGGAAATGCACCAGAAGGTTTGCAGTGGTTATCTCTGGATAGAGGAATTGTGGGTGATTTTTATTGTCTTTGTTTTTGTTTTTCTCCATTTTCCAGATTTTCTGTCATGAACATTAATAACTTTTGTAGTACATAAAAAAAAAAAAAAGGTGTAATGGTAGCGGGATATTTTGATCTCGACATGAACGTGTTGAATCTAGTTCTGCCAGCCAAGGAGGCTGCTTCCTTTGCACAAATTGGACTAGTGGGAGGACAGAGTTACAGTCTTCATAAATGTGTCAAATCCCTCTCCACTACTCTAATTGCTTCCCTAAAGGGTTGAAACTGTTAAATTATCAAAAGTTTAATATACTGTGGGAGGTAATTTACTTACCATGTAGGATTATATCAAATAAACATGTTTTATAATTTGTATTAGAAACCTAGCCCATTTGTAAAACTCACTGAAACTTTGATTTAGAATTTTTTGTACTTATTTATTTAGTAGTTTTATGGTTTTATTAACAGAAATACAACATGCACATAAAGCTGTCTGTC
This sequence comes from Callorhinus ursinus, assembly GCF_003265705.2. Classification (NCBI taxonomy): domain Eukaryota; kingdom Metazoa; phylum Chordata; class Mammalia; order Carnivora; family Otariidae; genus Callorhinus; species Callorhinus ursinus. The sequence goes on along the minus strand of NW_027397063.1, from coordinate 95,386,533 downwards.
TGTTCATTTTCTTTGCTGTGCAGCATGGCCTTGGGATTGGTGACTCTGATGGCCTGCTGGGCTGCTCTTTCCATATGGCTTTGCAGTTCTTGGAGGGGACATTGTGAGCAATCTCTGCACAGTAAGATCTGTTGCACATCAGGAGCACTTCAAGCTCCTTGATGTTGTGGACTAGGAACTTCTGGAAACCAGAAGTTCCTAGTGGTTTTTTTTTCTTGTTGCTCCTGTAACCAGCATTGGACATCAAGATCTGGCCCTTGAATCTTCTGTGCAACCTATTGTCAATGCCTCTGGGTTTCAACCAGTTAGGCTTATTTTTGACATATTGGTCTGACTGGTGCTGGATGAACTTCTTGGTCTTCTTTTTAAAAATCTTGGGCTTCACCAGAGGTCTGAGGGTGGCCATGATGCTGAGTAGGAGATGGCTGACACCTCTGCAGGCAGCACAAAGGAAGAGTGGTTTAGAACTTTATTTATTATTATTTTTCCTTTTTTTTTCAATTAAATTCAATTAGCCAACATATAGTACATCATTAGTTTTTGGTGTAGTGTTCAGTGATTCATTAGTTGTGTATAACACCCAGTGCTCTTCACATCACATGCCCTCCTTAATGCCCATCACCCAGTTACCCCATCCCCCCCACCTCCCCTCTGGCAACCCTCTGTTTCCCGGAGTTAAGAGTCTCCAATAATTTGGCTCCCTCCCTGATTTCTTCCCATTCAGTTTTCCCTCCCTTCCCCTATGATCCTCTGTGTTATTTCTTATATTCCACATACGAGTGAAACCATATGATAATTGTCTTTCTCTGATTGACTTATTTCACTTAGCATAATACCTTGCAGTTCCATCCATGTTGATATAAATGGTAGGTATTCATCCTTTCTGATGGCTGAGTAATATTCCACTGTATATATGAATCACGTCTTCTTTATCCATTCATCTGTTGAAGGACAATCTTGGCTCCTTCCACAGTTTGGCTAATCTGGACATTGCTGTTATGAACATTGGGGTGCATGTGCCCCTTCTTTTCACTACATCTGCATTTTTGGGGTAAATACCCAGTAATTCAATTGCTGGGTTACAGGGTAGCTCTATTTTTAACTTCCTGAGGAATCTCCATACTCTTTTCCAGAGTGGCTGCACCAGCTTGCTTTCCCACCAACATTATAAGAGAGTTCCCCTTTCTCCACATCCTCACCAACATTTGTTGTTCCCTGTCTTGTTAATTTTAGCCATTCTAACTGGTGTGAGGTGGTATCTCGTGGTTTTTCCCAGGTGACAAGTGATGTGGAGCATTTTTTCATGTGTCTGTTGGCCATTTCAATGTCTTCTTTGGAGAAGTGTCTGTTCATGTCTTCTGCCTATTTCTTGACTGGATTATTTGTTTTTTGGGTGTTGAGTTTGAGAAGTTCTTTATAGATCTTGGATACCAGCCTTTTATATGATATGTCATTTGCAAATATCCTCTCCCATTCTGTAGGTTTCCTTTAGTTTTGTTGACTATTTCCTTTGCTGTGCAGAAGCTTTCTATCTTGATGAAGGCCCAATAGTTCATTTTTGCTTTTGTTTCCCTTGCCTTTAGAGACATGTCTTGCAAGAAGTTGCTGTGGCTAAGGTCGAAGAGGTTGCTGCCTGTCATCCATTTTGTGTTTGTTTTTGTGGATGGTGTAAGAGAATGGTCTAGTCTCATTCTTCTGCATGTGGCTGTCCAATTCTTTCAGCACCATTTATTGAAGAGACTGTCTTTTTTCCATTGGATATTTGTTTGTGCTTTGTCAAAGATTAGTTGACCATAGAGTTGAGAATCCGTTTCTGGGCTCTCTATTCTGTTCCATTGATCTATGTGTCTGTTTTTGTGCCAGTACCATGCTGTCTCGATCACAGCTTTGTAATAGAGCTTGAAGTCTGGCATTGTGATGCCACCAGCTTTGGTCTTCTTTTTCAACATTCCCCTGGCAATTCGGGGCCTTTTCTAGTTCCATACAAATTTTAAGATTGTTTGTTCCAGCTCTGTGACAAATGTCAATGGTATTTTGATAGGGGTTGCATTAATGTATAGATTGCTCTGGGCAACATAGACATTTTCACAATGTTTATTCTTCTAAGCCATGAGCATGGAATGTTTTTCCTTCTCTTTGTGTCTTCCTCAATTTCTTTCATAAGTATTCTCTAGTTTTCAGAGTACATATCCTTTACCTCTTTGGTTAGGTTTATTCATGGGTATCTTACAGTTTTTGGTGCAATTTTAAGTGGGATCAATTCCTTAATTTCTCTTTCTTCAGTCACATTTTTGTTGAATAGAAATGCAACTGATTTCTGTGCATTGATTTTGTATCCTGCCATGTTGCTGAATTCCTGTATGAGTTCTAGCAATTTGGGGGTGGAGTCTTTTGGCTTTTCCACATAAAGTATCATGTTATCTGTGAAGAGTGAGAGTTTGACTTCTTCTTTGCCAATTTGAATGACTTTTATTTCTTTTTGTTGTCTGATTGCTGAGGCTAGACTTCTAGTACTATGTTGACTAATAGTGGTGAGAGTGGGCGTCCCTGTTGTGTTCCTGATCTCAAGGGAAAAGGTCTCAGTTTTTCCTCATTGAGAATGATATTCGCTGTGGGATTTTCATAGATGGCTTTTATGACATTGAGCTATGTTTCCTCTATCCCTATACTTTGAAGAGTTTTAATCAAGAAAGGATGCTGTATTTTGTCAGATGCTTTTTCTGTATCAATTGAGAGGATCATATGGTTCTTGTCTTTTCTTTTATTAATGTGATCTATCACATTGATTGATTTGTGAATCTTGAACCACCCTTGCGTCCCAGGAATAAATCCCACCTGGTGGTGGTGAATAATATTTTTAATGTACTGTTGGATCCTATTGGCTAGTATCTTGGTGAGTATTTTGGCATCCATGTTCATCAGGGATATTGGTCTGTAATTCTCCTTTTTGATGAGGTCTTTGTCTGGTTTTGGGATCAGGGTAATGCTGGCCTCATAGAATGAGTTTGGAAGTTTTCCTTCCATTTTTATTTTTTGAAACAGCTTCAGTAGAATAGGTATTATTTCTTCTTTAAATGTTTGATAGAATTCACCTGGGAAGCTGTCTGGCCCTGGACTCTTGTTTTTTGGGAGGTTTTTGATTACTGCTTCAATTTCCTTGCTGGTTATTGGTCTGTTCAGATTTTCTACCTCATCCTGTTTCAGTCTTGGTAGTTTATAAGTTTCCAGGAATGCATCCATTTCTTCCAGATTGCCTAATTTGTTGGCATATAGTTGCTCATAATATGTTCTTAAAATTGTCTGTATTTCCTTGGTGTTGGTCGTGATCTCTTCCCTTTCATTCATGATTTTATTAATTTGAGTCATTTCTCTTTTCTTTTGGATAAGTCTGGCCAGAGTTTATAGATTAATTCTTTCAAAGAACCAGCTTCTAGTTTTGTTGATCTGTTCTACTATTCTTCTGATTTCTATTTCATTGATTTCTGCTCTAATCTTTATTATTTCTCTTCTTCTGCTTGGTTTAGGCTTTATTTGCTGTTCTTTCTCTAGGTCTTTTAGGTGTAAGGTCAGCTTGTATATTTGGGATTTTTCTAACTTTTTAAGAGAGGCTAGTATTGCAATGTACTTCCCTCCTAGGACCCCCTATGCTATATCCCAGAGTTTTTGAACCAGTGTGTTTTCATTTTCATTAGTTTCCATGAATTTTTTAAGTTCTTCTTTAATTTCCTGTTTTACCTATTTATTCTTTAGCAGGATGCTCTTTAACCTCCAAGTGTTTGAGTTCCTTCCAAATTTCCTCTTGTGATTGAGTTCAAATTTCAAAGCATTGTGGTCTGAAAATATGCAGGGAATAATCTCAGTGTTTTGGCATCAGTTGAGGTCTGATTTGTGACCCAGTATGTGATCTGTCTGGAGAATGTTTCATGTGCACTTGAGAAGAAAGAGTAGTTTGTTGTTTTAGGATGGAATGTTCTGTATATATCTGTGAAGCCCATCTGATCCAATGTGTCATTCAAAGTCCTTGTTTCTTTGTTGATATTCTGCTTAGATGATCTGTCCATTGCTGTGAGTGGGGTGTTGAAGTCCCCTACTATTAGTGTATTATTATCAATATGTTTCTTTACTTTGGTTATTAATTGGTTTATATAATTGGCTGCTCTCATGTTGGGGGCATAAATATTTAGAATTGTTATATCTTCTTGTTGGATAGACCCTTTAAGTATAATATAGTGTCCCTCTACATCTCTTACTACGGTCTTTGTTTTAAAATCTAATTTATCTGGTATGAGGATTGCTACCCCAGCTTTCTTTTGAGGTCGATTAGTGTGGTAAATTGTTCTCCACTCCCTCACTTTCAGTCTGGAGGTGTTTTTAGGTCTAAAGTGAGTTTCTTGGAGACAGCATGTGGATGGGTCTTGCTTTTTTATCCAATCTGATGCCCTGTGTCTTTTGATTAGAGCATTCATCCCATTTACATTCATAGTAACTATTGAAAGATATGAATTTAGTGCCATTGTATTGCCTGTAAAGTCCCTGTTTCTGTAGATTGTCTCTGTTTCTTTCTCATCTATGTTACTTTTGGGGTCTCTCTTAACTTACAGTATTCCCCTTAATATTTCTTGCAGGGCTGGCTTGGTGGTCACATTTCTTTCGGTTTCTGTCTGTCCTGGAAGCTCTTTATCTCTCCTTCCATTCTGAATCACAGCCTAGCTGGACCAAGTAATTTTGGCTGCATGTTCTTCTCATTTAGTACCCTGAATAGATCATGCCAGCCCTTTCTGGTCTGCCAGGTCTCTATGGATTGGTCTGATGTTAGTCTGATGTTCCTCCCTCCATATGTTAGGAACTTCCTCTCTGGAGCTGCTCTCAGGATAACTTCTTTTTCTCTAAAATTTGCAAGGTTCACTATTATATGTTGGGGTGTTGATCTATTTTTATCGATTCTGGGAGGGGTCCTCTCTCTCTGCCTCTTGGACTTGACTGCCAGTTTCCTTCCCCAGATTAAGGAAGTTCTCAGCTATGATTTGCTCAAATATACCTTCTGACCCTCTCTTTCACTCCACCCCTTAGGCACCCAAATAATTCTGACATTTTTTCTTTTCAGGGAATCATTAAATTCTCAAAGCCTTTTCTTCATGGGCTCTGGTTGTCTTTCTCTCTTTCACTCAACTTTTTTCCTTTCCATCAGTCTGTCCTCTAGATCATTTATTCTCTCTTCTGCCTCATTTACTCTAGCTGTTAGAGCATCCAATTTGACTGCATCTCATTCATAGCATTTTTAAGTTTGGCCTGATTAAATCTCATTTCTGCCCCTGGAGATTCTATACTGTCATTTATGCTTTTTTCAAGCATAGCTATTAATTTTATAATTTCTATCCTGAATTCCATCTCTGGCATCTTACTTATATCCATATCAATTAGCTCTGTGGCAGAGAACATTGACTCTGGTTCTTTCTTTTGTTGTGAATTCCTCCTTCTAGTCATTTTGCCCAGAGAAGGATGGGTGAGCGAGTGAGCAGAGTCCAAGATATCAACCATGACCCAAGCAAAATACACCCTAGACAAATCCAAAGTAGTCGGAAACCAAAACAGAAAAGGCAACAAAAAACAAACCAGAACATACAAGAAAAAGAGAAAAAAAGAAAAAAAAAGTGGTGGGGGGAGGGGAGAAGAGAGAGTATAATCTAACAGGGTGGACAAAGCAGAGTGATCCACTTGTTCCTGAGTGAGTTTTGGTCTGTGTGTTAGAAGACACTACCTCCCAAAATTGCAAAGAAAGCAGAACTTAACTATATACAAAAAAGAAAATTGAATAGAGTGAAAAAAAGGGCTAAAATGAAGCATATATCTATTAAATGTAGATGTAAAAAATAAAAAATGACTTAAAAACACAAGTTGGTAAAATAAGAAACTGGTTGAAACAGAAAAAGGTAAAAAAAAAAATGGAAAATTTTAGACTGAAAGATAAACGAGTCGTGAGAAAAAAACCTCAAGCTCAATATACCATTTTCCCCTGACCCCTCAATATACCAGTTTTACAGTCTTGTGGGATCCATAAACCCTTTGTCCACCTATTCTTCCAGTCGGTCTTCTTGGGGAAGGGCCGAATGTGCTGCTTCTCTTGTGTCTTTGCCTGGGCTGAGTTGCCCCACCCCTTGCCAGGGGGCTGGGCTCGGTGTAAGCTGGTCCTCTGTATGCTTTTGTTCCCAGAAGATTTCCACACCTCTTATTTTTATCAGAATAAAAATTGCCCTGGTCTCCAGCCCCAGAGCTGAAAGATCGAGGTTCCCCCCTCTTCAATAAATGCTCTGGGACAAACAGTCTTTAGTTTTGTGTGTTCCAAACTCTGTAGACTCTTGCAGTTCATGCCCACTGTAATCCTCCTGGGGGGAGTCCGAGAGACCCCTATCACTGCCCTTTGTGTGCCCAGGATCTGAGAGCGGTTGCAGGCTCTTGAGGGTACCCACTCCCCTACTCCAGGGCTAGTGCTGGGTGTCACCCTACTGTCCTTTCTGGGTTGCTGCCCTGAAAGCTGTTGCCTGGTGGTGGGTGCGGCCGTTTCGCACCTCCCGGGGGATGGTAAATGGCCCTTGATTTCCAGTCTTTTTCAGGGTTCTCAGGCAGAGAGCGGTCACCCATCCGTCTGGCTCAAGTTTTATGGCAAACTAAGCTGAGAGCCCCTTCCTGGGCTTGCTAACTGCAACCAATTTTCCCACTCTACTGCTTGGGCACTGTATCAGTTAAGGCACCCTGGTCCTTTCTGTGTCTCCTGGGACCCTGGGACCCTGAGACCACAACTACCCACCTAGAATTCTACCCTTTTCATCCCGTGAGCCCCTTTCAGAAAGGAATGTCTCTCACTGGAGCAGATTTGTAAGGGTTCCGATTTTGTGCTCCAGGGATATATCACTTTCCAGTAGCCAGCTTGTGGAGGCTTCCTCCCCTCTCTGTTTATCTTCTGATACCTCCCCACAGATTCACAACTGTGCACCTCCTACCTTAGAAAAAGCAGTCGCTTTTCTACTTGTAGAGTTCCAGATATATTTTCTTACATCACACGCTGAATTCGTGGGTGTTCAGAATGGTTTGATAGCTATCCAGCTAAATTCAAGGGACCGGATGAAACGAGGTCCTCTACTTTTCTTCCATCTTCAGCAATCCCGATTTAGAAATTTAACAAACATAAAGAAAATTAAAAGGCTGGGGGGGGGCAGGATTTTCATTGTGTTAAGAAATATGACTTCTGAAGCAAATTAATAGCACTAACTTAGTTTTAAAAAACTTTTAAAAGAGCTTTTAGCTCACTGTTAACACGTTTGTGTAGTCTCTGAAGTTTTAAAAATACAGATGAAAGTGTTATTCTAGCTGAGCCAAGATTCTGCCAAATTTTATGTAGAAATGTATATATACACATATATGAGTGTATCTTTTAAATATTTTACTTATAATTTATTCATATCCTGCTTAATTTTAGAAAAGGATTTGATGAAGCTTATTTCTACTTCCTATTGAAGGAAGTACAGTTGTTTTGCTTCTTCATATTCTTATTTTCTTTACTATTTTTAAGCACAAAAGCTAGAAGTAGGACTACTGGGTCAAATCATAGGCTTATTGAGCTGCAGTTGTGACTGTATTCTCATAAAAGTGTGTTTCTCCAGTTTACCGTGCTGGATGTTACTCTTCTTGTAGGTTTGTGCCAGTCTCATCGAACAAAGGCATCTTGCTTTTACTTGTCTTTTCTTGACTACTGGTCAGGTCTTTTCTGTGGCCATTTATTTTGTTCTTCTGCCACTTGCCTAGTCATACATAGCCTTTACCTACTTTTTGATTGATTGCATTTTCTTCTTATCACTATGTAGTAGCCTTATGTATTTTATGAACAATAATCTTTTATTGTCCATCTGTATTATAGTCTTTTTCACTGCATATTGTTTGGGTCTTTTAATGGTATGTTTTGCTAAAACAAATTGCTTAATTTTTATGTCATTAAATATTTTCCTTTATGACTATGGACTCTGAGAAACAAACTGAGGGTTTTAGAGGGGAGGGGGGTGGGGGGATGGGTTAGCCTGGTGATGGATATTAAGGAGGGCACGTATTGAATGGAGCACTGGGTGTTATACACAAACAATGAATCATAGAACACTACATCAAAAACTAATGATGTAATTAATGGTGACTAACAACATAACATAATAAAATAAAATAAAAATATTTTGAAATATTTTTTCAAAAAATATTTTTGAAATAAGTATCTTGTCCACCCAGTTGACTAATGCAGTTTAATGGTAAATGTGATGCATATTCGTGCATATATAGAGTCTCCCAATATGACACTAGCACCCTCTTTTACTAATTGCTCTTGAAATTCACATAATGCACATTGTTTACTAATGAACCTTGTTCACTAGTTTTTAATCCTGAACTTGCCAAATTAGAGCTGGTCCAGGAAAGGTATTTTTTACTACTGGACATTGTTGGACATAGTAGTTCCATGGCAGCATCAATCATAAATTTTTGTTGAAATATATGAATTTTAAGCAACAAAACCCACCCTCTAAGCACCTTAAGGAAGGAAATTAGTGTTTTTATTATTTATGTATTTCCTTAATTTAGCCTTATCCAGATTCATCAGATATATTGTACTAATCAATTTGCTTTTGATTTATGCTATTTTATGATAGATATATTTTATGGCAGATATATTTTATGATATATATATGTAGTGCTTCAAGTAAATGAAGTTGTATTGGCAATATTTCTAGACATAAATATAACCAAAAGTCATGAGATTTTATACACTGATAGAGGTAGAACTCTTATTTAATGTAATATTCATGATCTTCTCATTTAAGAGGGTAAATTGACTTGAGATTATTATTTACACCACTGTAGCAGTTGATTTAATGGACTGTTGTCCCACAGGTTTATATATCACCCATGTGACTGGGTTAGAACCAGTCCTTAAAGAAATAATTCTAGAAATTAAGTAGGTATATATAGGATCTTTTTACTATAACCTAAACTTCTAATTTTCTCTATTTTAATTTTGAAGATAGCTAATAATTTAAAGTATAATTAAATTATTTTTGGTTTTATCCCCATAACTAAGGAATAAATGAAATGAAAAGAAATGGCTAGGACTCTTTTTTTAAAAGTTTTTAAAATTTTTATGACAATACAGTGTTATGTTTTTATATTTATTTTAGATTAGTATATTAGTGTATAGCATAATGATTTAACAATTCTATATATTACTCAGTGCTCACTACACATTATAGTCACTGTCATTGAGTAATATAAACACAGTATTACTGACCATATTCTCTATGCTATACTTTTCATCTTTGTGATTTATTTTATAATTGAAAGCTTGTACCTCTTAATCTCCTTTATATATATATTTTTTTGAAGATTTTGTTTATTTGAGAGAGAGAAAGAGAGAGAGAGCATGAGAGGGGGTTGGATCAGAGGGAGAAGCAGACTCCCTGCTGAGCAGGGAGCCCGATGCAGGACTCAATCCTGAGACTCCAGGATCATGACCTGAGCTGAAGGCAGTCACTTAACCAACTGAGCCACCCAGGTGCCCCCCTTTATCTATTTTATGCATCATCCTACCACTTCCCCTCTGGCAACCACCAGTTTATTCTCTGTTTTTTTTTTTTTTTTAAGATTTTATTTATTTATTTGTCAGAGAGAGAGAAAGAGAGAATGGCAGGCAGAGGGAGAAGCAGACTCCCTGCTGAGCAGGGAGCCTGATGTGGGACTTGATCCCAGGACCCTGGGATCATGACCTGAGCCAAAGGCAGACATTTAACTAACTGAGCCACCCAGGTGTCCCTGTTTTCTGTTTTTAAAAGTGTTTGTTTATTTCTTTTTGTTTGTTTGTTTTTTAGATTCCACATGTAAGTGAAATCACATAGTATTTTTCTTTTTCTGTCTGTCTTCATGTAGCATAATACTCTCTAGGTTCGTCCATCTTGTTGCAGATAGCAAAAGCTCACTCTTTATTTATGGCTGAGTAATATTCCATTGTGTGTTTGTGTATGTGTGTGTGCAAACATCACATCTTTATTCAGAATCATCTATTGATATTTGGGTTGCTTCCATATCTTAGCTATGGAAATAATGCTGTGTAACAAACATATCTTTTCAAATTAGGGTTTTCTTTGGATAAGTACCCAGGAATGGAATTACTGGATCATATGGGTAGTTCTATTTTTAATTATTTGAAACTTTCATACTGTTTTCCATAGTGGCTGCACCAATGTGCAGTCCCACCAATAGTATATAAGTGTTCCTTTTTTCTCCACATCCTTTCAGTGAATGTAAATGGGTGTAGCTGGATTCTAGGTTTTTCTCCTGGCATGATGTTCAGTGGTTTTTCTGAATAAAGGTGTTTTCTTACCTCTGCATCTGTGTCTTGAGCCCTTGTGGTAGTCATCACTGCTACTTATAGACAGCCTAGCTCGCCTCCTGCTGGACATATACCAGGATCATCCTCTCTGGCTCTGTGAAATTAATGATGCCATATGACTTGCTTTGGCCAATGAAATATGAATAGAAGTGACACGTTTACCTCTGGGCTAAGCAAGTGAGAATGGTCTGTGGCTGCCATGTCCCTGTCCTCCATTTGACCAGAGACATTTCTGAGGCTAGAGGCACTGTCAGCCTGGTTCCCAGAGTGAGGATGACATGGAGAAGAGCCCCCTACTTACCTGAAGCAGACATGGAGTGTAGGTGGAAACTAAACATTTGTTGTTAGAGGACTTTTAAGATTTGGAGATTGTTATTACAGCATAGCCTAGCTTATTTTACTAGACAGAAGCCTCTTACAAATGTTGGGAAGCACTGAGAGGCAATAGGTACCTATTTAGGTTTCTTTCAAGCTCATTATAACACACCCCTTCTCACCTTGATCCCCACAGGGATGAGTACCTAACAGCCAAATTTATACTATTTGCTAGACCTTACCTTTTTTTGGCTGTAGTTGATGGGATACCTCACCCAGAGCTGGGCCAATCAAATTATCTTTCCCAACAGTTTACTTTTAATTTTTTTAATGTTATGTTAATCACCATACATTACATCATTAGTTTTTGATGTAGTGTTCCATGATTCATTGTTTATGCATAACACCCAGTGTTCCACGCAGAACGTGCCCTCTTTAATACCCATCACCAGGCTAATCCATCCCCCCACCCCCTCCCCTCTAGAACCCTCCGTTTGTTTTTCAGAGTCCATCGTCTCTCATGGTTCCTCTCCCCCTCCGACTTACTCCCCTTCATTCTTCCCCTCCTGCTATCTTCATTTTTTTTTCTTAACATATATTGCATTATTTGTTTCAGAGGTACAGATCTGTGATTCAACAGTCTTGCACAATTCACAGTGCTCACCATAGCACATACCCTCCCCAATGTCTATAACCCAGCCACCCCATCCCTCCCACCCCCCACCACTCCAGCAACCCTCAGTTTGTTTCCTGAGGTTAAAAATTCCTCATATCAGCGAGGTCATATGATACATGTCTTTCTCTGATTGACTTATTTCACTCAGCATAACACCCTCCAGTTCCATCCATGTCATTGCAAATGGCAAGATCTCATTCCTTTTGATGGCTGCATAATATTCCATTGTGTATATATACCACCTCTTCTTTATCCATTCATCTGTCGATGGACATCTTGGCTCTTTCCACAGTTTGGCTATTGTGGACATTGCTGCTATAAACATCGGGGTGCACATACCCCTTCGGATCCCTACATTTGTATCTTTGGCATAAATACTCAGTAGTGCAATTGCTGGATCGTAGGGTAGCTCTATTTTCAACTGTTTGAGGAACCTCCATACTGTTTTCCAGAGTGGTTGCACCAGCTTGCATTCCCACCAACAGTGTAGGAGGGTTCCCCTTTCTCCACATCCCTGACAATATCTGTCGTTTCCTGACTTGTTAATTCTAGCCATTCTGACTGGTGTGAGGTGGTATCTCATTGAGGTTTTGATTTGGATTTCCCTGATGCTGAGCGATGTTCAGCACTTTTTCATGTGTCTGTTGGCCATTTGGATGTCTTCTTTGGAAAAATGTCTGTTCATGTCTTCTGCCCATTTTTTTGATTGGATTATTTGTTCTTTGGGTGTTGAGTTTGATAAGTTCTTTATAGATTTTGGATACTAGCCCTTTATCTGATATGTCATTTGCAAATATTTTCTCCCATTCTGTTGGTTGTCTTTTGGTTTTGTGGACTCTTTCTTTTGCTGTGCAAAAGCTTTTTATCTTGATGAAATCCCAATAGTTCATTTTTGCCCTTGCTTCCCTTGCCTTTGGCAATGTCTCTAGGAAGAAGTTGCTGCGGCTGAGGTCGAAGAGGTTGCTACCTGTGTTCTCCTTTAGTATTTTGATGGATTCCTGTCTCACATTTAGGTCTTTCAACCATTTGGCGTCTATTTTTGTGTGTGATGTAAGGAAATGGTCCAGTTTCATTCTTCTGCATGTGGCTGTCCAATTTTCTCAACACCATTTGTTGAAGAGACTGTCTTTATTCCATTGGACATTCTTTCCTGCTTTGTCAAAGATGAGTTGACCATAGAGTTGAGGGTCCATTTCTGGGCTCTCGATTCTGTTCCATTGATCTATGTGTCTGTTTTTGTGCCAGTACCATACTGTCTTGATGATGACAGCTTTGTAATAGAGCTGGAAGTCCGGAATTGTGATGCCGCCAGCTTTGCTTTTCTTTTTCAATATTCCTCTGGCTATTCAGGGTCTCTTCTTGTTCCATACAAATTTTAGGATTATTTCTTCCATTTCTTTGAAAAAAAGTGGATGGTATTTTGATGGGGATTGCATTGAATGTGTAGATTGCTCTAGGTAGCATTGACATCTTCACAATATTTGTTCTTCCAATCCATGAGCATGGAATGTTTTTCCATTTCTTTGTGTCTTCTTCAATTTCTTTCATGAGTATTTTATAGTTTTCTGAGTACAGGTTCTTTGCCTCTTTGGTTAAATTTATTCCTAGGTATCTTATGGTTTGGGGTGCAATTGTAAATGGGATTGAGTCCTTGATTTGTCTCTTTTCTGTCTTGTTGTTGGTGTATAGGAATGCCACGGATTTCTGTACATTGATTTTATATCCTGCTACTTTACTGAATTCCTGTATGAGTTCTAGCAGTTTTGGGGTGGAGTCTTTTGGATTTTCCACATACAGTATCATATCATCTGCAAAGAGTGAGAGTTTGACTTCCTCTTTGCCAATTTAGATGCCTTTGATTTCTTTTTGTTGTCTGATTGCTGTGGCTAGGACTTCTAATACTATGTAGAATAGCAGTGGTGATAGTGGACATCCCTGCCGCATTCCTGACCTTAGGGGAAAAGCTCTCAGTTTTTCCCCATTGAGAATGATATTCACTGTAGGTTTTTCATAGATGGCTTTTATGATATTGAGGTAGGTACCCTCTATCCCTATACTCTGAAGAGTTTTGATCAAGAAAGGATCCTGTACTTTGTCAAATGCTTTTTCTGCATCTATTGAGAGGATCATATGACTCTTTTTCTTTCTTTTGTTAATGTATTGTATCACATTGATTGATTTGTAGATGTTGAACCAACCTTGCAGCCCAGGGATAAATCCCACTTGGTCATGACGAATAATCCTTTCAATGTACTGTTGGATCCTATTGGCTAGTATTTTGGTGAGAATTTTTGCATCCATGTTCATCAAGGATATTGGTCTGTAATTCTCCTTTTTGATGGGGTCTTTGTCTGGTTTTGGGATCAAGGTAATGGTGGCCTCCTAAAATGAGTTTGGAAGTTTTCCTTCCATTTCTATTTTTTGGAACAGTTTCAGGAGAATAGGTATTAATTCTTCTTTAAATGTTTGATAGAATTCCCCTGGAAAGCCATCTGGCCCTGGGCTTTTGTTTGTTGGGAGATTTTTGATGACTGCTTCAATTTCCTTAGTGGTTATAGGTCTGTTCAGGTTTTCTACTTCTTCCTGGTTCAGTTTTGGTAGTTGATACGTCTCTAGGAATGCACCCATTTCTTCCAGGTTATCTAATTTGCTGGCATCGAGTTGCTCATAATATGTTCTTACAATTGTTTGTATTTCTTTGGTGTTGGTTGTGATCTCTCCTCTTTCATTCGTGATTTTGTTGATTTGGGTCATTTCTCTTTTCTTTTTGATAAGTCTGGCCAAGGGTTTATCAATCTTGTTAATTCTTTCAAAGAACCAGCTCCTAGTTTCATTGATCTGTTCTACTGTTGTTTTGGTTTCTATTTCATTGATTTCTGCTCTGATCTTTGTTATTTCTCTTCTCCTGCTGGGTTTAGGCTTTATTTGCTGTTCTTTCCCTAGCTCCTTTAGGTGTAGGGTTAGGTTGTGTATTTGAGACCTTTCTTTTTTCTTGAGAAAGGCTTGTATTGCTATATACTTTCCTGTTAGGACTGACTTTGCTGCATCCCAAAGATTTTGAACGGTTGTGTTTTCATTTTCATTGGTTTCCATGAATTTTTTAAATTCTTCTTTAATTTCCTGGTTGACCCATTCATTCTTTAGTAGGATGCTCTTTAGCCTCCATGTATTTGAGTTCTTTCTGACTTTCCTCTTGTGATTGAGTTCTAGTTTCAAAGCATTGTGGTCTGAAAATATACAGGGAATAATCCCAATCTTTTGGTATTGGTTGAGACCTGCAAAAAAAAAAAAAAAAAAAAAAATTCTGGAGAATGTCCCATGGACACTAGAGAAGAATGTGTATTCCGTTGCTTTGGGATGGAATGTTCTGAATATGTCTGTGAAGTCCATTTGGTCCAGTGTTTCATTTAAAGTCTTTATTTCCTTGTTGATCTTTTGCTTAGATGATCTGTCCATTTCAGTCAGGGGGGTGTTAAAGTCCCCCACTATTATTGTATTGTTGTCAATGTGTTTCTTTGCTTTTGTTATTAATTGGTTTATATAATTGGCTGCTCCCATGTTAGGGGCATAGATATTTACAATTGTTAGATCTTCTTGTTGGATAGACCCTTTAAGTAAGATATTGTGTCCTTCATCTCTTATTACAGTCTTTGTTTTAAAATCTAATTTGTCTGATATAAGAATTGCCACCCCAGCTTTCTTTTAGTGTCCATTAGCATGGTAAATGGTTTTCCACCCCCTCACTTTCAATGTGGGGGTGTCTTTGGGTCTAAAATGAGTCTCTTGCAGACAGCATATGGATGGGTCTTGTTTTTTCATCCAATCTGATAGCTTGTGTCTTTTGATGGGGGCATTTAGCCCATTTACATTCAGGGTAACTATTGAAAGATATGAATTTAGTGCCATTGTATTGCCTGTAAAGTGACTGACTGTATATTGTCTGTGTTCCTTTTTGACCTATGCTACTTTTAGTCTCTCTCTTTGCTTAGAGGACCCCTTTCAATATTTCTTTTAGGGCTGGTTTTGTGTTTGCAAATTCCTTTAGTTTTTGTTTGTCCTGGAAGCTTTTTACCTCTCCTTCTATTTTCAATAACAGCCTAGCTGGATATAGTATTCTTGGCTGCATATTTTTCTCATTTAGTGCTCTGTATATATCATGCCAGTCCTTTCTGGCCTGTCAGGTCTCT
>NW_027397063.1:95369813-95370838 GCF_003265705.2 Callorhinus ursinus | reverse complement strand
TATCATATTGCTTATCTCTCGAATTCTGCCCTCATGATCCTGTAGTTGTTGTCTCTTTTTCTCAGCCTCTTTATTTTCCATCATTTGGTCTTCTATATCACTGATTCTTTCTTCTGCCTCATTTATCCTGGCAGTTGGTGCCCCCATTTTTGATTGCACCTCATTAATAGCCTTTTTGATTTCGACTTGGTTAGATTTTAGTTCTTTTATTTCTCCAGAAAGGGTTTCTCTAATAACTTCCATGCTTTTTTCAAGCCCAGCTAGTATCTTTAAAGTCATGATTCTGAACTCTAGGTCCGACATCGTACTAATGTCCATATTGAGTAGGTCCCTGGCAGATGGTACTACCTCTTGTTCTTTTGGCTCAGGTGATTTTTTTCGTCTTGTCATTTTGTCCAGAGGAGAATAGATGAATGAGAGAACAAAATGCTAACAGGTTAACAACGTTCCCCGCAAATATACTCTATACAAATCAGAAAAGACCTGAAACCAGGGGAAAAGAAAGGGAAAGAAAGAGAAGAGAAAGAGAAAAAAAAGAAAAAGATAAAAACAAACAAAAACAGAACAATACAAAAAAAACAGAATATGATCAAATATGATCAGGCTAGTGCATAGATCAGTGCCACACACTAGATTCTGGGTGTAGTTTGGTCTGTTAGAAGAAAGTGCCTCCTAAAATTTTAAAGGAAGAAAGACTTATATATGTACAAAATAAGGGTTGATACAATGAAGGGATGGAAGATGACTGTAAAGATGAAAATTATAAAAGGTTTTATAAACAGAATTGATAAGATAAGAAGTTGTTTTAAAGAAGAAAGAAGATTTAAAAAAAAAAAGGAAAAAGAATAGGAGAGACTGTGATCAGGCAGGAGACTAGAACAAAGCCATACACTAGTGATTTAGGGTATATTTTGATCTGTTAGAAGAAACTGTATATCAAAATTTTAAAGAGAGAACTTATATATATATATGCCAAATATAAGGGTAACTACTATGAAGGGATAAAATATGACTCTAAAAATGAA
>NW_027397063.1:95343323-95364813 GCF_003265705.2 Callorhinus ursinus | reverse complement strand
TCATTTAAAGTCTTTATTTCCTTGTTGATCTTTTGCTTAGATGATCTGTCCATTTCAGTCAGGGGGGTGTTAAAGTCCCCCACTATTATTGTATTGTTGTCAATGTGTTTCTTTGCTTTTGTTATTAATTGGTTTATATAATTGGCTGCTCCCATGTTAGGGGCATAGATATTTACAATTGTTAGATCTTCTTGTTGGATAGACCCTTTAAGTAAGATATTGTGTCCTTCATCTCTTATTACAGTCTTTGTTTTAAAATCTAATTTGTCTGATATAAGAATTGCCACCCCAGCTTTCTTTTAGTGTCCATTAGCATGGTAAATGGTTTTCCACCCCCTCACTTTCAATGTGGGGGTGTCTTTGGGTCTAAAATGAGTCTCTTGCAGACAGCATATGGATGGGTCTTGTTTTTTCATCCAATCTGATAGCTTGTGTCTTTTGATGGGGGCATTTAGCCCATTTACATTCAGGGTAACTATTGAAAGATATGAATTTAGTGCCATTGTATTGCCTGTAAAGTGACTGACTGTATATTGTCTGTGTTCCTTTTTGACCTATGCTACTTTTAGTCTCTCTCTTTGCTTAGAGGACCCCTTTCAATATTTCTTTTAGGGCTGGTTTTGTGTTTGCAAATTCCTTTAGTTTTTGTTTGTCCTGGAAGCTTTTTACCTCTCCTTCTATTTTCAATAACAGCCTAGCTGGATATAGTATTCTTGGCTGCATATTTTTCTCATTTAGTGCTCTGAATATATCATGCCAGTCCTTTCTGGCCTGTCAGGTCTCTGTGGATAGGTCTGTTGCCAATCTAATGTTTCTACCATTGTAGGTTACATATCTCTTCTCCCGAGCTGCTTTCAGGATTTTCTCTTTGTCTCTGAGAGTCATAAGTTTTACCATTAGATGTCGGGGTGTTGACCTATTTTTATTGATTTTGAGAGGGGTTCTCTGTGCCTCCTGGATTTTGATGCCTGTTTCCTTCCCCACATTAGGGAAGTTCTCTGCTATAATTTGCTCCAATATACCTTCTGCCCCTCTCTCTTTCTTCTTCTTCTGAGATCCCAATTATTCTAATGTTGTTTCGTCTTATCATATTGCTTATCTCTCGAATTCTGCCCTCATGATCCTGTAGTTGTTGTCTCTTTTTCTCAGCCTCTTTATTTTCCATCATTTGGTCTTCTATATCACTGATTCTTTCTTCTGCCTCATTTATCCTGGCAGTTGGTGCCCCCATTTTTGATTGCACCTCATTAATAGCCTTTTTGATTTCGACTTGGTTAGATTTTAGTTCTTTTATTTCTCCAGAAAGGGTTTCTCTAATAACTTCCATGCTTTTTTCAAGCCCAGCTAGTATCTTTAAAGTCATGATTCTGAACTCTAGGTCCGACATCGTACTAATGTCCATATTGAGTAGGTCCCTGGCAGATGGTACTACCTCTTGTTCTTTTGGCTCAGGTGATTTTTTTCGTCTTGTCATTTTGTCCAGAGGAGAATAGATGAATGAGAGAACAAAATGCTAACAGGTTAACAACGTTCCCCGCAAATATACTCTATACAAATCAGAAAAGACCTGAAACCAGGGGAAAAGAAAGGGAAAGAAAGAGAAGAGAAAGAGAAAAAAAAGAAAAAGATAAAAACAAACAAAAACAGAACAATACAAAAAAAACAGAATATGATCAAATATGATCAGGCTAGTGCATAGATCAGTGCCACACACTAGATTCTGGGTGTAGTTTGGTCTGTTAGAAGAAAGTGCCTCCTAAAATTTTAAAGGAAGAAAGACTTATATATGTACAAAATAAGGGTTGATACAATGAAGGGATGGAAGATGACTGTAAAGATGAAAATTATAAAAGGTTTTATAAACAGAATTGATAAGATAAGAAGTTGTTTTAAAGAAGAAAGAAGATTTAAAAAAAAAAAGGAAAAAGAATAGGAGAGACTGTGATCAGGCAGGAGACTAGAACAAAGCCATACAGTAGTGATTTAGGGTATATTTTGATCTGTTAGAAGAAACTGTATATCAAAATTTTAAAGAGAGAACTTATATATATATATGCCAAATATAAGGGTAACTACTATGAAGGGATAAAATATGACTCTAAAAATGAAAAATAAAAAATGTTTTTTTAAAAAAGAGATTGATAAGATGTTGGTTGAAAAAGGGAAAAAGAAAAATTCAAAAAAACCCACAAAAAATAGTTAAAAAAATTAACTTTGAAAAACTAATGAATCATGATAAAAAAGGCATGAATTCTATGTGCAGTATTCCCCTAGCGCTGGAGTTCTCCTGTTCTCCTTGATCGGTAAACTTGGTCTTGGCTTGCTGGCTGTTCGTGCTGATCTTCTGGGGGAGGGGCCTGTTGCCGTGGTTCCCAAATGTCTTTGCCCTAGGCGGAATTGCCCCGCCCTTGTCCATCTGGGCTAAGCAAGCTGCTCGGGTTTGCTCTCAGGAGCTTTTGTTCCCTGCAAGCTCTCGGTACAGCTTTGGAGGACCAGGGTGAAAATGGTGGCTTCCCACTCTCTTCCCGGAGGAGCTGAGAACTTGGGGCCCCGCTCCTCAGTGCGCCCCCAGAGAAAAGCAGTCAATCACTCCCGTCTCCCCGGTCTCCGGCCGCACTCCCTGCTCACCCGGCCTGTGACCGAGCGTTTCTATCTCTGGCACCGGGCCCAGTGTGGAGTCTCCAAACCCAGCAGATCCCTGCGGTGCACTCCCGCGCCGCTCCTCCTGGGGGAGGAAGGGGAGTCTCCCTGGCTCTGCCGCTTGTTGGGTCCCTGCTGCAGGAGCAGTGGCCCAACTGGGCCGCGGATCACAGTTTATGGCAACCCCGAGCTGAGAGGCCGCGCCTCGGCTCCGTCTCTGCAGCCGGCTTCCCCGTTCCGATACCTGGGAGCTCTGCTGCACTCAGGCACCCCCAGTCTTTCTGTGACCCCAAGGGTCCTGAGTCCACACTGTCCCGTGAGGTTTTCACCTCCCGCTTAGCCACTGGAGTGACGTCCCTCAGTGGAACCGACTTCTAAAAGTTCCAATTTTGTGCTCTGCGGCTGGAGCACTTGCCAAAAGCGGCCAACAGAGGCCCCCTCCCCTGCCGTCTATCCTCCCGAATATCACCTTGGATTCACTTCTCTGCAGGTCCTACCTTCCAGTAAATGGTTGCTTCTCTGTTCAGAGAGTTGTTGCTACTCTCTTCTTCGGTCTCCTGTTGAGTTTGTAGGTGTTCAGAATGGTTTGATCCCTATTCAGCTGAATTCCTGAGACCAGACGAAATCCAGGTCTCCTACTCCTCCGCCATCTTGCTCCGCCCCTCTTTCCCAAGACTTTAAAGCAGACACTGAGAGAAGTGGAGTCCTGGGTTTGGGTGCATGAGTAACGAGTGACATTGACCAGGGCGCTGCTGGACCCTTGTATTGCAGAGAAGTAGAGAACAGCAGTTTCAGAGAAAGCTGAATGAAGTACATGTGCAGAGAGCAGCAGGCCAAGAGACTCAGAGAGAGGAAGGAGAGGGAGAGAGGGAGGAAGAGAGAAAAAGAGAGAGAATAGGAGAGAGAGGGAGAAAGAGAGTCTGAAGGAAAGGCTGCTGCTTTGGTTCCTGATTGCTTTTGAGTATCTGGTTTTTATCCTTCCCTAGGATTCTGGTGAGGCACATGCCTATTGTAGTAAATCTTCCTCCCCTTCCCTCCCCTCTGTCCCCTTAGGTGGTTTGGAATGGGTTTCTGTTAGTTAAAACCAAAAATCTTTGGTTAAGGCAGTATCCATTGCAAGTGCTACAACCCAGGCCTTCTGCCAATTATCCCTGGAAGGTTTAGGGCAGCAATTTCCATTTCTATTTGAAAGTCTGCTTTTGTCTGTGAGTGAGGGTGTGCCACTCTGCCACAGGGCTGCTTGGCAGAATGCAGTAATAAGTCTGTTAATTGTGAAAACAAAACTAAAATAGTCTCTTTATTGAATTTTGGGGACAATAGGGTGTGGCTGATGCAAACAGAGGAAACTATTGAGTTTTGCTACCTGTCCTCAATAGTATCTGAGAAAATCTGTCTTTAAGACAATCTATAGAACATTATTATAACACTAAGCTCAGAAGACTCCTGTTGCATATAGGGTTTCCAATTAGAGGGTATGGAGTGCATGACATGTACACCACATCCAACATAGACCCACATAATGGTGGGCTCCTTTCTGATACTGGGGAAAATTTGGGGGATTAAGTAGGAAGAACATTGCTACCTCTAAGGTTAATTTCTGCTAAGAAAGGCTGGATAAAGAAACAAAAGCATGCAGTGTCCAAATTGTGAAATAAGTAATATCAATGATGACCTACCCAAATCCCAGTTGCCTCCCTGATGCATCCAAGTGTATTTAGAGTAAGATCACTGATTGCCAAATAGTGTCTTGGGGCCAAAATTAGCAATTGCTGCTTTAAATTTTGAATTAAAGGTGTACAGTCCAGGAAGGGGGTGGGGTATTGACTATGAATGAAACAGGGGCAGAGCAAGAATTGTAATTAGGCTTGATATTTACAGTTTTGTTAAAAAAATTGCATTGAAGTTGGGAGGACTCCAACTAGATCTTACACTCTTTTTATGACTATTTTCAACTGAAATAAAATTTTATAGTTTAATTAATTAAATTTTTTGTTCATTCAACAAGTTTTTGTTAAACCTATACTTTATGATAGACACTATGTAGATCCTGGGATTATAACAGTTCTATATTCTTAGATCTTTTTTGTCTAATCTGAATACAAAAGCTATAAAATTATAGTTTGCTTATAAAGAATTTACTTAAATCTATTTAGACCCTACACTATTCCAAAAGGGATTTAAAGGAGGTTCAAAAATTATTGTAATTAGCTTCAGATGTGGACTGTATTTGAATTATTTAAGCCCCATTTATCAGAAGCAATACAGACTGCTATTCTAAACTCCCAGGCTCATATGCTTGTTATCTAGTGATGATAAATAATTAAAATAGATACAGGATCTTTAAAATTCACAGAAGAAAAAGCAGTCTTTGTTCTGACAATGTGTCTCCCCGTATAGGTGATATCATATGACTATAGCATAAAGAGTATATAATTATGAGATATATTTTTAAATTTACTTTGAGTAGGTAATGCAGGTGCATGATATATAATTCTAGATATAAAATGGCATATAGTAAAAAGTGAGTTGCCTGCCTTCTGTCTCCCAGTTGCCTAGCTCTGCTTGCCGAATGGCGATTACTTTTTTTGTCTATTCTTCCTGAGATAATTTTTGCAATTTACAAACATAGGTATATGGGTGTATTTATTAGTCCCTACATCAATGATAGCATACTTTATACTGTTTTGCACCTTACTCTTTCGCTTGTTTAATATATCTTGGGGACCATTCCTTATCATGTCATGCTATCCCATTTTTTTTTTTACATGGCTTCATTGTATTTCATTTTAAGGATAAACTAGAATTTATTTACCTAGTTACCTATTATTGGTGGATGTTTAAGTTGTTTTACATTTTTTGCTTCTATAAAAAATGTTTCAATAAAGATCTCTATATAAATATCTTTTTCTTTCTTTTTTTCTATATAAATATCTTCATGTAACTACTTAGAAGTAGAGCTACAGAGTCAAAGGGTATGTACACTTTAAATTTTGCTAGGTATTGCCACAGTGTCCTCCATATATGTTGTTTCAATTTCCAGTCTAACTAGGAATGTATGAAATTCCCTTTTTCCCACACTGTCTTTAATACTTTGTGTTTTCAAATATTTTGATCTTTGCCTATCTAATAGATTAAATCTCATTTTAATTTTAGCTTGTATTTCTCTTGTTACAAATGAGCTTGAATATCTTTTTATATGTTTAAGACAATTCATATTTCTTTTTTAGTTAGGTATCTGTTGCTTCTTTTTCTCTTAGGTTGCTGACTGTTTTTTTTATTGTTTGTTAAGAAATCAGTTTTTTGCCATGTGAGTTGCAAATACTTTTCTCCAATTTGTCATTTTTTAAAACTTTATTTTTTAACAACTCATAAACTTTAAATATTGGTCAAATATATTGCTCTTTATATTTTTTCTGGATTTTGCATCATGCTTAGAAAGACCACTCCCATTCTGAGATAAAAAAAAACTTTCCTGGGTTTTCTTATGCTATTATGGTTAGATTTTTCAGATTTATATCTTTGATCCATTTATAATTAATTTTATTAGAGAGTGTAGAAAATTTTATTATAATTAATTTAATCAGAAAATTAAGTTTATTAGAAAGTGTACACTATAAGAAGTATAATGACTCTATGTTCTAATTTTTTCCACTGTCTGGATAGCCAGTGGTGTCACCATGCAGTACTTTGTAAGATGGCTTTAGAATGGTATAAGAAGTTTTTATGGCAGTGAGAGCAAGAAGAAAGACACTCTAGAGGATCCATGTGATGACTTCTGACACTTTTTTTTTTTTTTTTGCCTGGACTGTTTCTTCTTTTTCTTCCTGCTCCTACTTGGGCTGCTCTTGATTTTTGTTGCTCTATTCTGATTCCTGGATGTTTCTACAAGGTCTCCTACCCTGAGGGTGAATTGAATTAGCCTTCCTGCTTCCTTTTGGAAAAAAGGAACAAGCAGGTACGAATACACATATGTCTATGTGGTGAGGCCTTGAGAAAGCTAAAGCTAAATCTCAGGTGCATACAAGGCTAAATGGTACCTACTATTTGAGATTCAAGCTTATTGGATCTTTGAGTAGAGGCTGACTTCCTGGGGAGGTCACAGAGATGCTTTTGAGATTGAAGACTCCATATATTTTTCAAATCATTTTGCTCTTGACGTAAACAATAGGACATCGTTTAGAAGTTGGTATAATGTATACTTAATGAATGTATTTGTATTTCTGTGTGATATTTTTTAAAAAAAATTTTTATTGTTATGTTAATCACCATACATTACATCATTAGTTTTTGATGTAGTGTTCCACGATTCATTGTTTGTGCATAACACCCAGTGCTGCATGCAGAACGTGCCCTCTTTAATACCCATCACCAGGCTAACCCATCCCCCCACCCCCCTCCCCTCTAGAACCCTCAGTTTGTTTTTCAGAGTCCATCGTCTCTCATGGTTCCTCTCCCCCTCCGACTTACTCCCCTTCATTCTTCCCCTCCTGCTATCTTCATTTTTTTTTCTTAACATATATTGCATTATTTGTTTCAGAGGTACAGATCTGTGATTCAACAGTCTTGCACAATTCACAGCGCTCACCATAGCACATACCCTCCCCAGTGTCTATCACCCAGCTACCCCATCACTCCCACCCCTCCCCCCACTCCAGCAACCCTCAGTTTGTTTCCTGAGATTAAGAATTCCTCGTATCAGTGAGGTCATATGATACATGTCTTTCTCTGATTCCTGTGTGATATTGTTTATCAGTACAAGTAACTTGTTTTGTGGATTTTTTATTCTTTGCATAGTTTTTAGTCAATAGAGACTCTGAAGTTGGTGCTAAGGTGTCTGAACTTATTTGTCTTATGCCAGGAAATTTTCTAGGAAGGCACAGATGATTTAAAAAATCATTTGGAAAAAAGCATGGCAGAAAGCATGGTATCTAGAAAGCTGAAACTGGCACCAGGCTTAGTTCACCCCCCATTTTTTTTTTCTCTTGGCACAGCACCTCCCAACTCCTTTATGACTCCATGTAGAGTTTCTCATCTCCCTGAATCTGGAAACTTCAACCCTCCTCATCTTAATAGCTTCCACCCTCCAGTTTATAAGCACACTCAAACCCCTCATGTTTACAAAACAAAGATGTAAAATGACTGCTCCCCGCCTTTTCAATTCCCTTTTGAACTAGTACATAATCTCTTATCCCCCTTGTTATTCAGATTTCTTGGAAGAATAGTCTACTCTTGTTACTTTGAATTATTCTTTCCTCAACCCACTGTTGTCCATGTTTACCACTATTAAACCATTGATATGACTCTTGTTTGGGTCAGTGATGACATCCGCTAGTTGCCAGATCTGATGGATATTTTCCAGTCTCAAGCCTTATGAAACATTCCCTGCTAGATTTGTATATTTAGCATTGCTCATTACCTCTTTCCTTCCAATTATGACATGTTTCCCTCTTCCTCAGAGTCTTTCTCTTTCAGAGTTCACTTTCAAAAGCTCCCTTTCCTCTTCACACTTCTTAAATATCAAGGGGTCCCAAGGTTCTGGCCTCAGCCATGGTTCTTACTGCTATACGTGCTCTTTGTGGGTGATATGCATGCTTTAGGTACCAACTGTTGTACAATTGGGAAAAAACTTTTCCATCTTTATATACCAGCAGACCTCTACCCTGAGCCCTAGATTAAAAAATCCAGCTACGGTTGGTGGTCTTACAGGTCCTCAAACCCAGATGATGACTGGACTCATTATTTACATTCTATATTAGCCTCTCCTCTTCCTCCCTTTACCATCTGATTCAACAGTATCATCTTTCACTCATTTACCAAGAACCCCAAACCAGGGGCCTTATTGCCTCTTCTCTTTCTCTTATCCTTATATCCAATGAGGCAGCAGCCTTTGACAATTTTGCCTCCTATTTTTTTTAATTCATTTAAAATTATTAATTTTTATCTTTCTTAATTTAATTTTTTTCTAAGATTTTATTTATTTATTTCACGGAGAGAGAGAGAGAGAGCAGGAACCCAGGCAGGGGAGTGGGAGAGGGAGAAGCAGGCTTCCCACCGAGCAGGGAGCCCGATGTGGGGGTCAATCCCAGGACCCTGGGGTCATGACCTGAGCCGAAGGCAGACGCTTAATGACTGAGCCACCCAGGCGCCCCTAAATTTTATTTTATTATGTTATGTTAGTCACTATACATTACATCATTAGTTTTTGATGTAGTGTTCCATGATTCATTGTTTGCGTATAACACCCAGGGCTCCATTCAGTACGTGCCCTCCCCAATACCCATCACCGTTGCCTCCTATGTTTTAATCTCTTCTCTCCTCTGCCATAATTCAGATTCTTCAACCATTTTCTTCTGGACTATTTTTCATTGGGCACTTTGATTCTGGTCAGACCCATTTTTCATACAGTTCCTATAGGGGTCTCTTAACAATGCATATCTTACTAGGCTACTCCTCTTCTGTGGCTTCATATTGCTTTTGGTTAAAGCCAGTCTTTGGGCTGTTATCACAAGACCCTCTGATCTGCCCTGCCCACCCCTCCACCCAACTCTTGTTACTCTTTGCTTGGCACTCTTTCACATTCTACACTGCAGAATAGCTGTAGTCTCTTCTGGTCTCTGTTTCTTTGTTCAGGTTGTATGCTCAGTATGCTCCACTCTATCTTTGAATGAAGTGATGTTTGTTCTCCTCTAGGGACAGTTCAGGTGTCATCCCCTGGGAAAGTCTCCCCTTGACGCCTTCTCATTTTGTTTAGGTAGTCTTCACAGTAAGTTCAAAATACTTAAAGCCTGTTTCTATCATTGCACTTATCCTACTCTTTTTTTCCTTCTAAATAATTCCTGTTTAAGCATAGGGCAAAGATAAACATTTTCATTTTGTATCTCCTATGCTGAACTCAGAGCTTACCACATCTTTTAACATGTTGTTGAATTAATCTTGAATGAACAAATGAATGAATGAATGAGTGATTGAAATTCAGCAACTATTTGTATACAGATAAGCATGACATTGTTGACTCAAAATATCTCAGGAAGGATTTTTTTTATTAAACCACATATAAACACAAATGCATATCTTTGCTCATATTTATAAAGAATCTGAAGCAGAGAACCTCAGAGAAGTCTATGTTTTTCTGCCATTTCATTTTTTCATTGCCTGATTTTCTTTGCAATTGGTGTTTGTTGGGAACTGTTAGGTATACTTGTATCTTTTATTGTGATGCTACTCAAAGATATAGATTGAGAGGAATGGAGGTATTGGCAAATGTAGGTGAGGACATTGACATGGTTTCTTTACAATCTGCCTTCAAGGCTATTCTAAACCATTTTTATAAAAAACGTAACCAGCTTTTTTGAACATCCAGAAGGCAGAGAGAGCTTACTCTGGTAACAGGTGATACTACTTGAAGGAAGGGACATAGCAACTGTGATACCTTGTGAATTTCTCTGTGGAGCAGTTACTCAATATACTGGCTCAGCTTTTGAATTAATGTGTTACTAGTAGAGTCTCTTAAAAGACTCTGTTTATTGATTGACACTGTAATAACAGCACTGCATGCCCAGTGGTTGATATACGGTCTTTGATCATTGTTCCATAATACTGAACCCTCATCCACACTCAAATCAATCATACAGCACCATCAACTGCATTAGGAAATGAAGGCCAGCTTTTGTTCAGCAATGCATTTGATAAGTTGAGTCTTCTAAACCTGCAACTAGGTGATGATATGGCTAGTCTGTGTTCAAATGGAGAATAATTTATTGTGATTTTGTCATGCAATTTCACCCCTGCTGGTCCAGAAACTCATTACATGGTGGAGATGGTTGCTAATCAAGATTTCTGGGCTCCATTCTGTCCCTGATAAGTCTTCCTACCCCTCCCACTCTCTATATTTTATTCCAATATTCAGCTGACATCAGCATGTAGCATGTCTTGCCAGAAATAATAAAAACCCTAGGGAGGGGTATGTGATATTTTTAAATATTAGGGAATAGTTGTAAATCACGTAAAGTGATTTTCCTTTGTGTTTTCTAATCATGACATCTCTGTAATGGGAATGTCTGAATCTGAGGATTGGAATATCAAAATGGCCCATTATCTGGAGACCTATCTTCTCATTGGTCTATAAAAGCTTGAAAGGTGTCTTATTGTGCTTATTCCATAGCCATCCATTCCCGGAGCCCTGACGAAGGAGAGCAGAGTAGCGCTAGTTGGTATAGTACTGTGGTTGAAGCTGACATGGCATTTATGACTGATAACTGGTATGGGATACTTCCAGAGCATTGAGAAATATAGAAGGGGGGGCATCTGAAATGGGAAAAATGTTACATGTATATCACTCAATTATTTCACAGGCATTATTACTAAAAAATAAAAATTGCAATATGCTGTATGATTTGATACTTAAATCCCTTAAAGTGAAATTCATAATAGTTAATCCTTATTTCTCAGAGGGCAATAGCATTTATACTTTTGTATATTTTGCACAAATATTACTCCCTTTATTGTTATCTTAAACAGCTAGTTATTTGGCAGATCATAGCATGTGACTATTCTTTATACTTGGAGGGTTTTTGTTGTTGTTCTGATACCTATGTTTTAGCAAAGTCTTAACATTATTATAACTAAATAATGGGTAGATGGTGTACTCACCTAATATCTTACTTATGCTCCAGAATATGTATTTTATTTTTAAATCTATTCAGAGAAGGTTGCTAAAGGAATCCTTAGTGAGAGTTTTTGTAAAGCAAATTCTCACTCCTTGATAAGGATGTTTATGTGTTGGGTTTGCTAAAAGCAAGGCATGCAGTTATATGTAAAATTCAAACAGGATTTCAGAACCCAACAGAAAGCTTTTCTGAATTGTGGATAAATTCCAAGGTAAAGTTATTTTGTTTTAATTCTCAGTGAGATTTTATAGCACATTCAAAGTGTTTTCTTCCCCCTAATAGAAAATTAATCTGATGTTGAGAGTCTCTTTAGATGAGAATATGTGAAGTGAATTCTTCATTGAGAACACTGTGTCCCTGTTAGCCCACAAGGCCCAGGCAGCAGGTCCCTTGGCACACAGAACTGTGCTGCCTGTGCCATGAGGCATGAGCAGAACCCAGTTTGGACATGGGCCTGTGACTTGCTTGGCCTCTCCCTCTGGATCCAAGAGGAGCATTTCCAGTTGTGTCTGCTTTAAGTTGAAATTTGCAGTCATAAAATGTTCAGGGTATTTTCTTTTCTCAAATTTAAATGTTCACTCCATATTTTACTCAACCCCACAGAGAAATGTGCAGGTCAGAAAGCCAGAACCTCATCCAACTTCACTCACGATGCTACTTTGAATAATTAAAAAAACAAGGGAACTCAAATTATAGTGTGAACAAAAATGGCTCTCAGAAGGAGCCAGCTGACAGTTCTGTCAGGTTTTTGTTACTTTAGGAGGTGCCTGATTTCACCTTATTTGACATTTGATAAAATGTCATTGCATCTATGGCAGACCACGTGCCCTCCTCAGGCTCCATTGGTAGAGTTGCTTTCTGAGTAGGGTGATGAATGGCCTTGTCCCCTCTCTCTCAGTTCCCTTATCCAATCCAATTTTCACTGTGGCTACATTTGAGGATTTTTGCTGGAGTTTAGAAAAAATGCTGATTATTGTGTATGATCCTCAGCCCCATGGAGGTGAGAGAGCCACAGATACACAAAGGTATTATGTGTGTGTAAACTTACCACGTTTGATTGCCTTAGGATAAGGAAATATGCTTTATTTAATATTATTACTTAGTAATATCGCTCTGTATTACTAAGTTTTAGTATTACTTAGGAATATATATACATATATATGATTTATAAACAGTAAAAGGAAAAAAGGCAATATGATAAAATGCTGGATAATTTATTTATATATATTTTTTAGATTTTATTTATTTGAGAGAGAGAGCACAAGCTGGCGGAGAAGCAGAGGGAGAGGGAGAAGCAGACTCCCTACTGAGTAGTGACCCCGGTGTGGGGCTCAGTCCCAGGACCCTGAGACCATGATCTGAACTGAAGGCAGATGCTTAACCAACTGAGCCACCCAGGTGCCCCAAAATGCTGGACAATTTGAACTGGAAGAAAATATATCTTAAAGGCAACCTGTTCCCCTTTCAGTGAACTTTCCCAGGTAGTGTGGAGGGCAGTGATTTAGGGCCCTGGACCTCAGAATGAGCAGACAGTTTGCAGATAAGTTAGATATCCCTCCTGGATGAGGTCTTTTTCCTCTAATTTCAGGTAGAATGAGAAAGCTAACCTCATGTTGACAAATGGCAACTTGTTTAATGCTCGAGGAAGAAAATTTCTCTCCAAAGCAATTTACTATTCTAGGTTTGGAATTCATACATAGAGCTAGGTATCTCTGACTCTTGAAATTATATGCAAACATTTGTAGATATTTTTATTTGTGGATATTTCTGGGAATAGGTTTTTGTGTGTGTACATTTTTCTGGGGATAGCTTCTTTACATTTTATCAGATTCTCAAAACGGTGTGTGAACACTCCCATACTGGTCAAGCAACCATGTCCTAAACCATTCAAGATTTTAGATCATAGGGATGGTAGATTGTATTATTGTTCAAAACTTTTTTTCTACACCTCCCTGTTGGTCCCTTTATATAGGAGATTTAGAGTCCCACCCCGCTAATCCTGGAGTTGGTCATGGATTTGCTTTGGCCAATGAGATGTGAGTGGAGATGACATATGACACTCCTGAGCAAAAGCTTTAAGAGCCATGTGTGATTCCATCATTACTCTTTTACCCCTGCATAGACTAACATATTTCAGAGAGGGGTTGTGCCTATTGCCTGGGCTGGGAATGAAGATGGTAGAGCTGAAGTTCACTTTTGAACATGTTACATAAGTGAGAACTACCATATTGTTATAAGTTACTGAGATTCGGGTATTCTTTGCTACTGGCAGCATAACTTAGTCTGAACTGACTGCTCCAATAGGAAGCCCAAGTTACATTCAACAGGATACATTGGAAAGCATTAGTATAATGAGCTTCCTCTGGTTTGGTGCTATTATAAGTGACATATTTTTCCTATGGAATCTGTGTGGTCCTTCAAGTTTTCCCCACAGAGTCAGAAATAAGACCTTAGTTTGGTAGGGTCAGTCTGTTAGGGTCAGTGAGCCCATTTTGCTGAGTCAAAATCCTTTCTGGTAGAAGGGAGCCACTCTGGGTCTGTTTCTTTCATCTGCCCTGTGGCTAATGTTGCCCAGGAAAGAATTACTGATATGAGGAGTGTCTGAGGCCAGGAGCAGCTCTCTGAAGCATAACACAAGCCACCTAACACAGTATATATGAACATATTGAAAAATTATGGGGTGCATCTCATTTGTGGTGCAAAGTATAGTGCAGATTCATTTTCTAAAATGCTCTCTTACTTCAGGCATGACAAGGATGAAGAATAGGTGTTACCACAATAGAACACAATGAAAGGCCACCCAAGAAAGAAAACGGAATTCAGAGGTGACTCATAAACAAAGTACTACCTTCAAGAAAATAAAAAAACCATCCATTATCTACACAAAATGCATAATAATAAGGACAAGTGCTTCATCACCTCCTGTTTGACAGCTAGAGGTCAGAACTCCCATAAGGGAATCACTGCATAACCTCATACTTTAGTCAGAATGGGCTGCACCTGAGTCAGAGAGCTGTTCTGTCTTTGGAGAGATTTGATTTACTCTCCACCCCTATCCCCTATTCTTAATTATTGCTACCATTAAGCAGTTTCAGTTTTTAATAATTTTATTGTTTTTTTTTTAAAAAGATTTTATTTATTTATTTGAGAGAGAGAGAGAGGGAGCACGAGCATGAGCTGGGGGAAGAGTAGAGGGAGAAGCAGACTCACTGCTGAAGTGGGAGCCCAATGTGGGGCTTGATCCCAGGACCCTGAGACCATGACCAGAGCCAAAGTCAGATACTTTACCGACTGAGCCACCCTGGTGCCCCAATAATTTTATTGTTTTTAAAAAAGATCTGTACTAAGTTAATTATCCTTATTGACTTAAAAATGGAAGCTTGATAGCCAGCTCATAAAAGATCTGCCCTGAAGCTTTTTACTCAATGAAAAATGTTTCTAGGAAATTATATTCCTACTGCAAATGGCATAATTTCTTTTTTTTTAAAGATTTTATTTCTTTATTCATGAGAGACAGAGGGAGAGAGAGAGAGAGAAGCAGAGGGAGAAGCAGGCTCCCAAGGAGCAGGGAGCCTGATGTGGGACTCGGTCCCAGGACCCTGGGATCATGACCTGAGCCGAAGGCAGACGCTTAACGACTGAGTCACCCAGGCGCCCGCAAGTGGGATACTTTCTTCCTAATCTAGTACATCTAAGAAAAAGTTAAGTTTCTTTTCATTACAGATTATAAGACTTTATTTTATATTACTTTATGATATTTATTCACTTAGTTAACAGTTATTTATTGACTGCCTACTCTTTGCCAGGGATTATTCTTGGAGTGGGAGCTCAGCAGACTCTGCCCTCAAGGTAGTTGCATTCTAATGAGAGAAGATAGAAATTAAGTACAACAAAAACAAATAACTATGTAATATGTCAGATAATGATAAATACTCTGAAACTAATAAAGCAGAGTAAGGAGAGACAGAGAATTATGGGAATGGGATATTGTTTCATACAGGGTGGTCAGAGCAGTTCTTACTGGTTGGAGGCATTTGAACTGGTTGGAGTTAAGGGTAAGAGTGACCATGTAAATATCTGCTGGTCGAGTCGGGAGTTGGATTCATATCTCATTTTACTCAGATATATTCCTGACAAATAAGATGTAAATTGAGTTTTATTTTAAACACATTATGGAAAGACTTTAAAAATTCTTTTTAGTGAATCTCTCTCTAAAATGAAGATCCCATTGATAAAATGAACAATCATGTCTTAAAAGTAATCTGCATTGTGAATACAAGTTTCCACATACTGAATTCACTTTAAACAAGTTATACTTGTTTAGATTAAGATGTTATAGAGGAGTGATGGACAAGAACAGTTTAAATGAGTGAAAAGTCTTGGGTATATATTCTTAAAAAGGATTTATTATTTTATTTTAATTATTTTAAACTATGTATTGTAATAAGCAAATCAGTCATGTGTGGTTGAAGGTCTTTGAATTAATCAGAATGCTTTGTTATTAGCATATGCAAATCACATAAATGCTTTCAAAATATCTGAGAGCCCTTAAAAAATGATTTCTGTGGTTGAGTTAGCATTCTCTCTATATTTATATGTACCCTGAGGATGCACTAGAAATACGCATTTTTCAGAACTAATGCAGATGTAACTCATACCTTGGGCAGGTTATCACAGTTTTCAAAGAAAGGTGTTTAAACTAGCAAGACTGTGCTTTGCCCTTTAGATTCACTCTTCCTGGATTCACTGCTTCAAAACAAAATGAAGCCAAACTGTTAATAGAATACAGTGAGACCAAACTTGTCACCACCCCATTTTAAAGTAACCCTAATGCATAAACTCTGACTTTATAACAAAAAATGCATGATCTGATGGTTGGAGTTCAAACCTCAGGGAATATGGGCTTTGATTGCAATTGCTATTTTAGAACATTAAGGTGGTTGTTAATTTGTAGAAGAAAACAACCATTGTGAAAGCGAGAAATTGATATAAGAAATACTGTTTCTCAGTCTAAAAAAAAGGGGGGGGAGGAGCAAAATGGCAGAGGAGTAGGAGACCTAAATTTAGTCTGGTCCCAGGAATTCAGCTAGATAGGGATCAAACCATTCTGAACACCTACGAACTCAACAGGAGATCGAAGAAAAGAATAGCAGCAACTCTCTGAACAGAAAAATGACCACTTTCTGGAAGGTCTCTTCTGATTTCTTTGGTGTATATTTTTCTGGGGTCGTTGTTACCCTGTTAGCATTTTGTTCTCTTATTCATCTGTTCTCCTCTGGACAAAATGACAACACGGAAAAAAATCACCTCAAAAAAAAAAAAAAAAGAACAAGAGGCAGTACCAACTGCCAGGGACCTAATCAGTATGGACATTAGTAAGATGTCGGAACTAGAGTTCAGAATGATGATTTTAAAGATACTAGCTGGGCTTGAAAAAAGCATGGAAGATACTAGAGAAACCCTTTCTGGGGAAATACAAGAACTAAAATCTAACCAAGTTGAAATTAAAAAGGCTATTAATGAGGTGCAATAAAAAATGGAGGCTCTAACTGCTAGGATAAATGAGGCAGAAGAGAGAATTAGTGATATAGAAGACCAAATGATGGAAAATAAAGAAGCTGAGAAAAAGAGAGATAAATAACTACTGGATCATGAGGGCAGAATTCGAGAGATAAATGATAACATAAGATGAAACGATATTAGAATAATTGGGATCCCAGAAGAAGAAGAAAGAGAGAGAGGGACAGAAGGTATATTGGAGCAAATTATACCAGAGAACTTCCCTAATTTGGGGAAGGAAACAGGCATCAAAATCCAGGAGGCAAAGAGAACGCCCCTCAAAATCAGTAAAAATAGGTCAACACCCTGACATCTAATAGGAAAACTTACAAGTCTCAAATACAAAGAGAAAATCCTGAAAGCAGCTCAGGACAAGAGCTCTGTAATCTACAATGGTAGAAACATTAGATTGGCGACAGACATATCCACAGAGACCTGGCAGGCCAGAAAGGACTGGCATGATATATTCAGAGCACTAAATGAGAAAAATATGCGGCCAAGAATATTATATCCAACTAGGCTGTCATTGAAAATAGAAGGAGAGATAAAAATCTTCCAGGACAAACAAAAAATAAAGGAATTTGCAAACACGAAACCAGCCTTAAAAGAAATATTGAAAGGTGTCCTCTAAGCAAAGAGAGAGCCTAAAAATAACATAGACCAGAAAGGAACAGAGACAATATACAGTCACAGTCACCTTACAGGCAATACGATGGCACTAAATTCATATCTCTCAGTAGTTACCCTGAATGTAAATGGGCTAAATGCCCCAATCAAAAGACACAGGCTATCAGATTGGATAAAAAAAGAAGACCCATCAATATGCTGTCTGCAAGAGACTCATTTTAGACCCAAAGACACCCCCAGATTGAAAGTGAGGGGGTGGAAAACCATTTACCATGCTAATGGACACCAAAAGAAAGCTGGGGTGGCAATTCTTATATCAGACAAATTAGATTTTAAACCAAAGACTGTAATAAGAGATGAGGAAGGACACTATATCTTACTTAAAGGGTCTATCCAACAAGAAGATCTAACAATTGTAAATATCTATGCCCCTAACGTGGGAGCAGCCAATTATATAAGGCAATTAATAACAAAAGCAAAGAAACACATCAACAACAATACAATAATAGTGGAGGACTTTAACACCCCTCTACTGAAATGGAGAGAGCATCTAAGCAAAAGATCAACAAGGAAATAAAGACTTTAAGTGACACACTGGACCAAATGGACTTCACAGATATATTCAGAACATTCCATCCCAAAGCAACAGAATACACATTCTTCTCTAGTGCCCATGGGACATTCTCCCGAATTGATCACATCCTAGGTCACAAATCAGGTCTCAACCGGTACCAAAAGATTGGGATCATTCCCTGCATATTTTCAGACCACAGTGCTTTGAAACTAGAACTCAGCCACAAGAGGAAAGTCGGAAAGAACTCAAATACATGGAGGCTAAAGAGCATCCTACTAAAGAATGAATGGGTCAACCAGGAAATTAAAGAAGAATTAAAAAAAATTCATGGAAACCAATGAAAATGAAAATAACGGTTCAAAATCTTTGGGATGCAACAAAGGCAGTCCTAAGAGGAAAGTATATAGCAATACAAGCTTTTCTCAAGAAAAAAGAAAGTCTCAAATACAGAACCTAACCCTACACCTAAAGGAGCTGGAGAAAGAACAGCAAATAAAGCCTAAACCCAGCAGGAGAAGAGAAAAAATAAAGATCAGAGCAGAAATCAATGAAATAGAAACCAAAACAACAGTAGAACAGATCAATGAAACTAGGAGCTGGTTCTTTGAAAGAATTAACAAGATTGATAAACCCTTGGCCAGACTTATCAAAAAGAAAAGAGAAATGACCCAAATAAATAAAATCATCAATGAAAGAGGAGAGATCACAACCAATACCAAAGAAATACAAATAATTATAAGAACATATTTATGAGCAGCTATATGCGCAAATTAGATAATCTGGGGAAGAAATGGATGCATTCCTAGAGATGTATAAAGTACCAAAACTGAACCAGGAAGAAATAGAAAACCTGAGTAGACTAAGGAAATTGAAGCAGTAATCAAAAACCTCCCAACAAACAAAAACCCAGGGCCAGATGGCTTCTCAGGGGAATTCTACCAAACATTTAAAGAAGAATTAATACCTATTCTCCTGAAACTGTTCCAAAAAATAGAAATGTAAGGAATACTTCCAAATTCATTTTATTATAGCACCAGTACCTTGATCCCAAAACCAGACAAAGAAGCCATCAAAAAGTATTACAGACCAATATCCTTAATGAACATTGATTCAAAAATTCTCACCAAAATAGTAGCCAATAGGATCCAACAGTACATTAAAAGGATTATTCACCACGACCAAGTGGGATTATTCCTGGGCTGCAAGGTTGGTTCAACATCTGCAAATCAATCAATGTGATACAATACATTAATAAAAGAAAGAACAAGAACCATATGATCCTCTCAATAGATGCAGAAAAAACATTTGACAACGTACAGCATCCTTTCTTGATCAAAAGTCTTGAGAGTATGGGGATAGAAGGTACAAAACTCAATATCATAAAAGCCATCTATGAAAATCCCACAGCGAATATCATTCTCAACGGGGAAAAACTGAGAGCTTTCCCCCTAAGGTCAGGAACACGGCAGGGATGTCCACTATCACCACTGCTATTCAACATAGTATTAGAAGTCCTAGCCAGAGCAGTCAAACAACAAAAAGAAAGAAAAGGCATCCGAATTGGCAAAGAAGTCAAACTCTCACTCTTTGCAGATGATATGCTACTTTCTGTGGAAAATCCAGAAGACTCCACCCCAAAACTGCTAGAACTCATTCAGGAATTCAGTAAAGTGGCAGCATATAAAATCAATGCATAGAAATCAGTGGCATTCCTATACACCAACAACAAGACAGAAGAAAGAGAAACTAAGGAGTGGATCCCATTTTCAATTGCACCCAAAACCATAAGATACCTGGGAATAAATCTAACCAAAGAGGCAAAGAATCTGCACTCAGAAAAGTATAAAATACCCATAAAAGAAATTGAGGAAGACATAAAGAAATGGAAAAACGTTCCATGCTCATGGATTGGAAGAACAAATATTGTGAAGATGTCAATGCTACCTAGAGCAGTCTACACATTTCATGCAATCCCTATCAAAATACCATCCACTTTTTTCAAAGAAATGGAACAAAAGATCCTAAAATTTGTATGGAACCAGAAAAGACCCCAAATAGCCAGAGGAATGTTGAAAAGAAAACCAAAGCTGGTGGCATCACAATTCTGGACTTCAAGCTCTATTACAAAGCTGTCAGCATCAAGACAGTATGGTACTGGCACAAAAACAGACACATAGATCAATGGAACAGAATCGAAAGCCCAGAAATGGACCCTCAACTCTATGGTCAACTCATCTTCGACAAAGCAGGAAAGAATGTCCAATGACAGTCTCTTCAACAAATGGTGTTTGGAAAATTGGACAGCCACACGCAGAAGAATGAAACTGGACCATTTCCTTACACCACACATGAAAACAGACTCAAAATGTTTGAAAGACCTCAGTGTGAGACAGGAGTCCTTCAGAATCCTAGAGGAGAACACAGGCAGCAACCTTTTCCACCTCAGCCGCAGCAACTTCTTCCTAGAAACATCGCCAAAGGCAAGGGAAGCAAGGGCAAAAATGAACTATTGGGAGTTCATCAAGATAAAAAGCTTTTGCACAGCAAAGGAAACAGTCAACAAAACCAAAGGACAACCGACAGAATGGGAGAAGATATTTGCAAATGACATATCAGATAAAGGCTAGTATCGAAAATCTATAAAGAACTTCTTAAACTCAACACCCAAACAACAAATAATCCAATCAAGAAATGGGAGGAGACATAAAGAGACATTTCTGCAAAGAAGACATCCAAATGGCCAACAGACACATGAAAATGTGCTCAGCATCATTTGGCATCAGGGAAATCCAAATCAAAACCTCAATGAGATACCACCTCACACCAGTCAGAATGGCTAAAATTAACAAGTCAGGAAACGACAGATGTTGGCGGGGATGTGGAGAAAGGGGAACCCTCCTACACTGTTGGTGGGAATGCAAGCTGGGGCAGCCCCTCCGGAAAACAGTATGGAGGTTCCTCAAGAAGTTGAAAATAGAGCTAGCCGACGACCCAGCAATTGCACTACTGGGTATTTACCCCAAAGATACAAATGTAGGGATCCGAAGGGGTACATGCACCCCAATGTTTATTTTTTATTTTTATTTTTTTTAAAGATTTTTTATTTATTTTTTAACAGAGAGAGAGACAGCGAGAGAGGGAACACAAACAGGGAGCGTGGGAGAGGGAGAAGCAGGCTTCCTGCCGAGCAGGGAGCCCGATGTGGGACTCGATCCCAGGACCCTGGGATCATGACCTGAGCCGAAGGCAGACGCTTAACGACTGAGCCACCCAGGCGCCCACACTCCGATGTTTATAGCAGCAATGTCCACAATAGCCAAACTATGGAAAGAGCCAAGATGTCCATCTAAAATGAATGGATAAAGAAGATGTGGTATACACACACACACACACACACACACACACACACACACACACACACACA
>NW_027397063.1:95206449-95343313 GCF_003265705.2 Callorhinus ursinus | reverse complement strand
ACACACACACACACACACACACACACACACACACACACACACACACACAATGGAATATTATGCAGCCATGAAAAGGGATGAAATCATGCCATTTGCAACTTTGTGGATGGAACTGGAGGGTATTATGCTGAGTGAAATAAGTCAATCAGAGAAAGACATGTATCATATGACCTTATTGGTATGAGCAATACTTAATCTCAGGAAACAAACTGAGGGTTGCTGGAGTGGTGGGGGGTGGGAGGGCTGGGTGATAGACATTGGGGAGGGTATGTGCTATGGTGAGCGGTGTGAATTGTGTAAGAGTTGAATCATAGACCTGTACCTCTGAAACAAATAATACATTATATGTTAAAAAAAAAAGAAGAAGATAGCAGGAAGAGAAAAATGAAGGGGGGGATTTGGAGGGGGAGATGAACCATGAGAGACTATTGACTCTGAGAAACAAAATGAGGGTTCTAGAGAGGAGGGTGTGGGGGGGATGGGTTAGCCTGGTGATGGGTATTAAAGAGGGCACGTATTGAATTGAGCACTGGGTGTTATACACAAACAATGAATCATGGAACACTACATCAAAAACTAATGATGTAATGTATGGTGATTAACATAACATAATAATAAAAAAAAGAGATACTGTTTCTCATCCTCTTTACTCCCTGCAGCCTTCCCCTTGGATACCCTTTCAGTAAGTACAGTAAATGTCAGATGCTGAGGAGTTAAGAGTCAGATCTATCCTTTTAGCTTTTATGATTAAGTGTCAGGATTGGACATTTCTGGAGAAGTGCTTATATGACACAGTCATTTCCCACCCTCTTCCACCACAGAGTAATATTCAGTGACTTAACCTGATTTCTATGTTCTTGCTATCACAAGTTTACAATTCATAGCCATCTTTCTTAGGGTTACCTGAGATGGTGTTTTTGCATGTATTTCCTCTGCTGAGTTAAATAACACAGCTGTTACTTTTAATATGAAAAAACATTTGTCTCTTCATGGCAGAATGGTAATTTATAGGCAAAACATTTTATCTTTAATTTACAGGTGTACCAGAGCAAGCTCTTTGTTTTAAAAAATGCCCAAGCTCAAGGTGCTGGCAGGGCCATGCTCTTTTACAAGGCTCTAAGGTAGAAGTTTTCCTCTCCTTTTCTAGCTTCTGTTAGTTGCCAGCAACCCTTGGGGTTTCCTGTGTTGTAGATGTGTCACTCCAGTTTCTGCTTCTGTCATCATATGGCATTCTCCCTGTGTATCTGTTTTCACATGGTGTTCTTCTCTCTGTGTCTCTGTCCAAATTTCTCTCTTCTTGTAAGTTCAGCAGTCATTGGGTTAGGGCCCACCCTAATCCAGTTAGGACCTTGTCTTACTTGGGGCGCCTGGGTGGCTCAGTCGGTTAAGCAGCTGCCTTCGACTCAGGTCATGATCCTAGAGTCCTAGGATCGAGTCCTGCATCGGTCTCCTTGCTCAGCTGAGAGCCTGCTTCTCCCTCTGCCTGCCGCTCCCCCTGCTTGTGCTCTCTCTCACTCTCTCTGTGTCAAATAAAAAAAAAAATCTAAAAAAAAAAAGACCTTGCCTTACTTGATTACATTTATAAAGACTCCCATTCTGAAGTTCTAGGTTGGCATGACTTTTGGGGGACATTATTCAACTCAATACCTGTGCCCAGAACTGTTCCTGCACACAGCTTATGCATGGCCTAATATAATCCATTCTAGTCTGAGGCTTTTCTTTTGGTAAATGTTTCAAATACATAGCATCATTCTCTTCCTTTTTTTTTTTTTTTTTTAAAGATTTCTTTCTTTCTTTGTCAAAGAGAGAGAGAGAGAGAGAGAAAGTACAAGCAAGGGGAGTGTCAGGCAGAGGGAGAAGCAGGCTCCCCACTGAGCAAGGAGCCCAATGTGGGACTTGATCTCAGGACTCTGGATCATGACCTAAGCTGAAGGCAGACGTAACGCACTGAGCCACCAAGGCATCCCTTTTGTAAACTTTTTATTGAGATTTAACATACATGCCGGAAAGTCCATAAGTTATAATTGAATGAGTTTTTCCAGTGTGAACAAAGTCATGTAACTACCACTCAGATCAAGAAATAAAATGTTACCAGCAACCAAGCAGGCTTCATCATGCCCTTTCTAGTTATTATCCATCTAGAATAATTTCTATTATGACATCTGGCAGCATAGATTAGCTTCATTTGTTTTGAATTTGACATGTATTATTATTTTGTGTCTAGCTTTTTTCCCCCCCAGCCTTATGACTGTGAGTTTCATCCATGTTATGGCACATGGTTGTAGTACATAGTACTACATAGTATTCCATTCTATGAATATGTTGTAATTATTTTTCCATGATATTGCTGATAGACATTTGAACTACTTCCAGTCTTTGCAATTATGAATAATGCTTTGTGGATATTTTTGTGCATGTCTTTGGATACACATACACATGGGGCTGTGTTAGGTATATGCTTATGAGTAGAATTGTTGGGTCATAGAGTATGTATTTATTTAGTATTAGCAGATAGTTTGTTTTCCAAAGTGGTTACATAGTTTATACTCATACCAACTGCATATAAGAGTTTCAGTTGCTCTATATTTTTGCCTGGCCTTGAATATTTAAGAAAAAAATTAGCCTTTTGGTGAATATATTGTGAGATCTCATTGTGGTTTTAATTTGCCTTTCCTTAATTACTGATGATGTTGAGCATCTTTTTATATGTTAATTTGCCATTTGGATGTCATCTTTTGTGTATTGATTTTTGTCTTTTGCCCTTTATTTAATTGGATTTAGTTACCATTTTATTATTGATTTATAATGGTGTTTTACATATTCTAGATAGAATTCTTGTCAGATATAAGTAGTTTTAAAAAAATCTCCCAGCTGGGATGCCTGGGTGGCTCAGTTGGTTAAGCGTCTGCCTTTGGCTCAGGTCATGATCCCAGGGTCCTGGGATTGAGTCCCACATCGGGCTCCTTGCTCAGCAGGGAGCCTGCTTCTCCTTCTGCCTTCCCCTCCTCCTGCTTGTGTGCATTCTCTCTCTCTCTCTGACAAATAAATAAATAAAATCTTAAAAAAAAAATCTCCCAGGCTGTAGTTTGTTTTCTATCTCTTAATGGTATCTTTTGATGAATGTACATTCTTATTTTTAATTAAATCAATTTATCAAATTTTCCTTTATGGTAAGAGCTTTTTATATCTTATTGAAGAAATCTTTGCTTGCCTCAAGGTCATGAAGATATTATCATATGTTATCTTCTAGAAGATTTGTTTTTACCTTTCACATTTAGGCCTATGATCCATTTAGAATTGATTTATATTCCTGTATGAAATAGAAGTCAAGGTTGTTTTATCCCTTATGGATATCATTGATCCAGCACCATTTATTGAAAAGACTGTGCTTTTCCACTTTTTATTGATGATAAGATTGGCTGTATGTGGGTGAGTTACTGGACTTTCTAGTCTGTTTTATTGGCTTAACCTTGAGCCAATAGTACTTTGTTTTCATTACTATATACTAACCTCTTTTCTATTCTCTTTCTCTTGATTTTATTCTCTTCCCTGAAACAATTTGTGTAGTGAGTGAAACTGTCTTGATCCCTCTGTTCAAATTTTCTATTTCTTTCTGTTTCACTTTTGGTAGTTTATATATTTCTAGGAATCTATCCATTTCTTTCAGCTTGTCTGGTTTGTTGGCATAAGTTTTTCATAATATTCTCTTATAGTTGTTTGTAGTTCTGTGGTGTTGGTTGTTATTTCTCCTCCTTTGTGATTTTATTTATTTGAGTCCTTTCTCTTTTTTTCTTGATAATTCTAGCTAGAGGTTTACCAGTTTTATTGATTTTTTTTCAGAGAATCAGCTCCTGGTTTCATTGATCTGTTGTTTTTGTTGTTGTTGTTGTGGTTGTTTGTTTGTTTTAGTTTCTATATCATTTATTTCTGCTTTAATCTTTATTATTTTCTTCTTTCTGCTTTTAGGTTTTCTTTGTTGTTTTTCCTAGATCCTTTAGGTATAAGGTTAGATTGTTTATTTGAGATATTTTCTTGCTTCTTGAGGTCAGCCTGTATTGCTGTAAACTTCCCTCTTAGAACTGCTTTTGCTGCATTCCATAGGCTTTGGACCATTGTGTTTTCATTTTCATTTGTTGCCATGTACTTTTTTATTTCTTCTTTGATTTCCTGGTTGACCCATTCATTGTTTAGTAGCAGGTTATTTAACGTCCATGTATTTGTGGTCTTTCCAGATTTTTCTTGTGGTTGACTTCTACTTTCATAGCATCATGGTCAGAAAAGATGCATGATATGACTTCAGTCTTTTTGAATTTGTTGAGCCTTGTTTTGTGAGCTAATATATGATCTGTTCTGAAGAATGTTCCATGTGTACTCGAAAGGAATGTGTATTCTGCTGTTTTAGGATGGAATGTTCTGAATGTATATGTTAAACCCATCTCTTCCAGTGTATCATTCAAAGCCATTATTTCTTTGTTGATTTTCTGTTTAGCTGATCTGTCCATTGATGTAACTGTGGTGTTAAAGTCTTCTACTATTATTGTATTATTATCAATTAGTTCCTTTATGTTTGTTATTAACTGTTTTATGTATTTCAGTGTTCCTTTGTTAGGTGCATGAATATTTACAATTGTTTTATCTTCTTGTTGGATTGTCCCTGTTTATTATTATGTAGTGTCCTTCTTTGTCTCTTGTTACAGTTTTTGTCTTAAAGTCTATTTTGTCTGATATTAAGTATTGCTATTCCAGCTTTTTTTTAAGTAGGCTCCATGCCCAATGTGGGGCTTGAACTCATGACCTCAAGATCAAGAGTTTTATGCTCCACCCACTGAGCCAGCCAGGCACCCCTCCAGTTTTTTTTTTTTTAACATCCACTTGCATGATAGATGTTTCTCCATCCCCTCACTTTCAGTATGCAGGTATTTACGTCTAAAATGAGTCTCTTGTAGGCAGCATATGGATGGATCTTATTTTTTTTCTCCATTCTGTCAACCTATGCCTTTGGTTGGAACATTTACTCCATTTATATTCAAAGTAATTATTGATAGATATGTATTTATGTCATTTATTGTTTGTTTTGTGGTTATTTGTGAAGATTTTCTCTGATCCTTTCTTTCTCTCTCTCTTTCATGGTTTGCTGATTTTCTCTAGTGATATATTTGGATTTCTTTCTTTTTACTCTTTGCATATTTATTAGTAGTTTTTGATATATGGCACCATTAGGTTTGTATATAACCTCTTCTGCATATAGTAGTCTATTTTAAGTTGATGGTCATTTAAGTTTGAAATCATTCTATACTCTTCTTTATGTTTTAGGTATATGTTGTTATATTTTAAATCCTTTTATTTTGTGAGTTCCTTGACTTTTTTATAGAA
The DNA here is from genome assembly GCF_003265705.2 of Callorhinus ursinus. Taxonomy (NCBI): domain Eukaryota; kingdom Metazoa; phylum Chordata; class Mammalia; order Carnivora; family Otariidae; genus Callorhinus; species Callorhinus ursinus. Next base: position 95,337,940 of record NW_027397063.1, on the reverse strand, counting down.
ATATTCATTATTATTACTTTTGTGTTTCCTACCTTTATACTGTCACTTTTGGTCTTTCCTTTCCACTCAAAGAGTCCCCTTTAATATTTCTTTCAGGGCTGGTTTAGTTGTCATGAACTCCTTTAGTGTTTGCTTGTTTGGGAAACTCTATCTCTCCTTCTATTTTGAATGATAGCCTTGCTGGATAGAATGTTCTTTGCTGAAGTTTTTTTCTCATTCAGCACTTTGAATATATCACACCACTCCCTTCTGGCTTGGAAAGTTTCTGCTGAAAAATCCCCTGCTAGTCTTATGGGTGTTCCCTTATAAGTTACTGTCTTCTTTTGTCTTGCTGCTTTTACAATTTTTTTCTTTATCACTATATTTTTGCAAATTTAATTACAATATGTCTTGATGTGGATCTGCTTTTGTTGATTTTGTTGGGACATCTCTGTGCCTCCTGGATCTGAATATCTATTTCCTTTCCCCGATCAAGGAAGTTTTCAGCTTGTATTTCTTTAAATAAATTTTGTTTCCCCTTTCTCTCTCTTTTGCTAGGACTCCTATAATATGAATGTTATTACATTTGATGGAGTGACTGAGTTCCCTAAGTATATTCTTCTTTTTTGCATAATTTTTTTCTCTCTTTTGTTCACTTTGATTACTTTCCATTACTTTGTCTTCTAGCTCATTAATTTGTTCCTCTGCTTCTTCCAGTTTGCTGTTTATGCTATCAAGCATGTTTCTTATTTCGTTTAGTGAGCCCTTTATCTCTGCTATGTTATTTCTTATCTCTGTGTTAAGGGTCTCACTCATGTCTTCCACTCTTTTCTCAAGTCCAGTGAGTATTCTTATGATCATTACTTGAAATTATCCATCAGGCATGTTACTTATATCTGTTTTACTTAGCTCTCTGGCTGTTGCCTTGTTCTGTTCTTTCATTTGGGATCAATTTCTCTGTCTTCTCATTTTGTCTAAGTCTGTGCCTGTGCCTGTCTTTCTTTCTTAGGAAAGTCAGCTCTGTCTCTTTTTCTTGAAGATAATAGCCTTCTGAAGAAGCGGTCTTAGAGCGCCTTGCAGTATGATGTCCCTGTTACCCAGGCCTGGTGCTTCCAGTAGTGTTTCCAATCTATGCTACATGTGCTCTGCTGTTTTTTTCCTGGCCACTTTATCCTCAGGCCAGTTGTCTGCAGACGCTTTCTTTGCCTATTGTGGGTAGTGTTTGGTCCCTGGCCTGAATGTGGAACATTTTAACTGGGTGTGCTCTGGTCTATTTGTGAAATGAGACCTGTTGCCACTGCTGTGGGAACCAATGCTCTGCAAAACTCCCACGTCAGATGATGCAGTATGAGCAGGGTTTTGGGCTGGGCTTGTGGGGGAGAGGGCCTGCCATTCTGGGACTGGGGCAAACATGACTGGGAGGGGCAGTCCCATCAGAACATGGAGGGGCAGGGCTTTGTGTAGGCAAGTTAGGTAGGGAGGGTCAGCACTGTGCTGGTTCCTGCAGGTCGTCCTGTGCTTATGCTGAGAAGCAGGGGATGGAAATGGTGCTGGCCAGTTACTTTTTTTCAGGAGAGGTCTCTCTGTGAATGCTGTCTTTCTGGGCTGCACTCTGAGATGTGCACATAACCTCCCCACTGTGTGCCAGGCGCTCTTCAGATTGGTATTTCCATGTAGTTTGTCCAGGGATTGTTTGTCTGCCTCTCTCCAAGAGCAGTACAATGCCCTTGGAGCTCTTTCCCATCCAAGCCCACTGACCTTTAAAACTCCAGGCTTTAAGCCCCACTGGTTTCAAGAATTTGTGAAATTTGGCCATCTTGCTTTCCAAGCCAATTGCTATGGGGATTCATTTTCCCCATGTACTCCCCAGTGTGCTAGTTTATCTTTTGCCCTTCTCCACTACCATGGTTCCCTTTCCACTGCAGTGGCCATGATTCATTTGCCTCCCAAACTGCCTCTCTACACTTTCTACCTTCTTTGATGTGGCCTCTTCTCTACCTTTAGTTGTGGAGTTTGTTCTGCCAGCCTTCAGGAGTTTGTTCTGCTAGTATTCAGGTCAATTCCTGGGGTATTTAGGATTATTTGATAGTTATCTGGTTGCATTCATGGGATGAGGTGAGCCTAGAGTCCTCCTACTCTGCTACCATCTTCCAACTTCCCCTATAAAGAGTATTTTTAAAAATTTATTTTTCTAATTGTTTGTTTCTTGTATTTAAAATTAAAATTGCTTTTATATATTTACTTTCTGTACAGTGATTTTACTAAATTAGTCAATTCATTATAATAGTTTATCTGAAGTTCTTTTGAAGTTTCTGATTATAAATAATGCCATGTGCCAACTATAGAGTTCTTTATCTTGCTTTTTCCAATCTTATAGCATTTATTAATTTTCTTATATTACTGTACTGGCTAGGACTTCCAGTATAAGGCTAAATATAAGTGATGACTGTAAACATATTTATCTTTTCAAGAAGTCATTTAAATGTTACATTTAAGTATGATAGTAGCTATTGGATTTTTGTGTAGATACCTTTCGGGAGATTAAACATGATCCCTGTATTCTTAGTTTGCTAAGTTATTTTTAAATTGTTAGAGAGCATTGACTTTTAGCAATTGCTTTTTTTCTGCATATATTAAGATAGTCGTATGATTTTTCTTATTAGTTAATGTGGCAGATTATACTTTTCAAGTTATATTTTAGTCTCAAACGTTAAACTAATCTTGAATTCTTTGGATAAATTTTGTTCAATAATTGTGTATTATCTATTAATACCTGTATCTGTATTTCTGTTTACTGGTGTGTATTTTCATGACAGAGATTAGACTGTAGTTTTCTCCTTTTTGAAATGTTTTATGATGTTTTGATATAGAGGTTATACTAACCTCTTTTCTATTCTCTTTCTCTTGATTTTATTCTCTTTCCTGAAACAATTTGTGTAGTGAGTGAAACTATCTTGATCCCTCAAGTCCAGCCCAGTTGCAAATTGAGTACCAGTGATGACCTTTGTCAGTGTAGCATAAAGCAGAAGAACTGTCTAAGTTTTGCCTGAATTTATCACCCACAAAAACATAAAATAGAATTATGTGGTTTTTGTTTTAATCAACTAAGTTTTAAAGTACTGGGTGTGTAGGAGCATCTGATTGTAGTCTTAATTTGCATTTTCAAAATAGAATAATGATTTTGAGAAATTCTGCATGTATTCTGTCACTCAGATATATTTTTGGTCAAGTGTCTCTTCAGATCTTTGGTTCATTGGTCTCATTGGATCTTTTATTATTATTGACTTTTGAGAGTTCTTTATATATGCTAGATACAAGCCTTTATCAGATATATGTTTTGCAAATATTTTCTCCCAGTCTGTGACTTGCCTTTTAATTTCCTTAACATAATATTACAAAAAACAAAAGTTTTAAAATTCGAAGAAGCTCAATTTATAATTTTTTTCTTTTAAGGTCTTTCCTTTTTGTTCCTTATCTATCTTTACCTAATCAAAAGTTCCAAATATCTTCTTTTATCTTCTATATTATAATTTAATTATTAACATTATGGTTATGATCCATTGTGAGTTGATTTTTATCTATGGTGTGAAATAAGATTTGATGTTTATATCTTTTCATATGGATAGCCAACTGTTCTAGTACCATTTGTTGAAAACTATCTTTTCTCCTTTGAATTACCTTGGTAGCTTTGTTGAAAGTGAATTGACCATCTATATGTACATCTATTCCTAGCCTTTCTACTTTCTCCCACTGATCTATATGTAAATCTGCAGTCAGACTATGTGCATCCTTCAACTTTGTTTTTCTTTTCAAAGTTGTTTTGCTATTGTATGTACTCTGTTTCATATGAATTTTAGAATCAGCTTATCAATTAAAAAAATTCCTGCTGGTATTTTGATAAAGATTGTGTTGAATCTATAGATGAATTTGGAAAGATTTGCTATCTTAAGAAATCATGAACCTGGCATATGTCTCTATTTATTTAAGTATTAACTGATTCTTTCAGTAATGTTTTATAGTTTTCTGTATACAGATCATACACAGAGTTTGTTAAATGTATTTCTAAGTATTCATGTTTCTTGATGCTATTCTATTGTAAATGATATTCTTTTAAAATTATAATTTTCAGTTATTCATTTATTGTATGTAGAAAGAGATTTGACTTTTATATACTGATCTTGAATCCTTTAACACTGTTAAACTCATTTATTAATTCTAGAAGCTTTTTGTAGATTCTTTAGGATTTTCCACATTTTATTTTCAACAGTCACACATATTTTTAAGAACTTAAAGAATAAAAATGGTCTGTTTCAGGTGCCCAGATACTTACAATTTTTGTTGTTCTTTCATTCTTGAAGTTATGTATTTTCCTGAAGAAATTCCTTCATTCTGACGAAATTTCTTAAGCATTTATTTTTTAGCGGGTGTGCTGGCAACAAATTCTCTTAGTTTTCCTTCTTCTTAGAATGATTTTATTTTGCCTTTATTCCTGAAGGATATTTCTGACAGAAGTTTGGGTTAACAGTTATATTCTTTCAGCACCTTAAAGATGCTGTTCTGTTCCCTTCTGGCTTTCATGGCTTCTGATGAAAAATTTGTAGTCATTCAAATTGTTCCCCTGTATGTGTTGCATCATTTCTCTCCCCCCCACCCCCGGTACAGTTTGATTATGAGGTATCTGAACATGATTTCTTGAGTTTATCCTATTTGAAGTTCTCTGAGTCTCTTGAATCTGTAAATTAGTGTATTTCCCCGAAACTGGAAGTCTGTTCTTTTTTGTTTTATGGTCCTTTTTGATCCGCTTGCTTTATGTTGAATAGTTTCTATTGCTATGACTCTGATATTTTCACTGTGTCACTAATATTTTTTTATGCAGTGTCTCATTGGCTGCTTATCTTCTTCAATGCATTTTTCATTTCAGATTTTCTATTTTTTATGCAGAATTTCCATTTGAGTATTTTTATATCATTTGCTTTTCTGCTAATTATGCTCATGTTTTTCTTTTTTTTTTACATCACTGAACATATTCATGAGATTTACAACAGCTACTTTAATGTATTTTTCTGCAAATTTAATCATCTCTGTCATTTACGATTCTATTTATTAGTAGAATCTTGTGGTTATATGTCATAGTTTTTTTTCTTTGCCACATGCCTGGTAATTTTTTACTGGATTACAGACACTGAATTTTTTGTTGTTTAATGCCAGGTTTTGTTTTATTCCTTTAAAGAGTATTGGACTTTGTTCTTGCCCTCGCAGATTAGTTTGATCCTTTTGAAACTTGTTTTTAAGTTTTCTTGTGGCAGGTCCAGAGCAGTCTTTACTCCAGACCTAATTTATCCCCTGCTACTAAGGCATGACTCTTTTGAATATTCTACCTAATGTTCTGTATGCTAATGAAGTTTATCCACTCTGAGTGAAGGGAATGTGAACTATTTCCATTACTGTATGATTTCAGGGACATTTTCAGCCTATTGCTTTCAGGTTTTCCCCAGCCTCATGGAGTGTTACCCCAGGCATGTGCGCATCAATACTTGGCTGTAGACTTGATGGGACCCTTTGAAGATATCTGGAGCTCTCTTTTACTTTAGCTCCCTCCAATATTCTGATCTATAAATTCTGTTTACCGTTAGTGATTTAAACTCTGATCTTTGTCTCTTCAGCTAAATGAGTCTGCCAGATTCTCTTTGAGTTCCTGCTCTCTGAGCTGCAGCCTGGACAATGTTTCCAGGCTGTCATAGCACTTATCTCATCATTTCCCTTCTCTGAAAGATCACAGGTTTGAGCTGCCTATTGCCTAGTACTTGAAAAGTTGTTTTATATATTTTCCCCAGGTTTCTTATTGTTTATTCTAGGGGTAATCCCTGTAGCAATTAATCCTTTATGCATAAGTAAAAGTCCAAAAGGAGATTTTTGAGCATCTTTTATGTACAGGGCACTGAGTTAGAGTCACAGGTTAAAAACACTCATAATTGTTTTTGAATGCATGCCAAGCTGAGACATACCCTGTGGTATGTTATTGTTTATTTCCTGTTCCCCAGGCCTCAATTTTTGGTACTTTAACTTTGTTCATTCTTTCTGTAAAATTGATTGTTTTAGTATAAATGACTGTGGATGCAGATCAGAACTATTGAAAGTCTTAGTCATTTCATGGCTGGATTATTGCAATATGGCAGTATTGCAGTCCTCTCTGACCTTGGTCTTTTCAGTCTCACTCTTTTCTGCTCCTGTTTCCGCATAGTCTATACAGTGATTTTTAAATTATGTAATTTCCTAGATAATTACAAACACCTACTAATTCCGCCTTTGCTTCCACCTTGCTCCTCACCTCCCACCACAGTCTGTCTCAACCCAGCAGCCAGAATGATTCTTTTTTAATTTTTAAATTTATTTTAATTTATTAATAATTCCAGCATAATCGACATACAGTATTATATTAGTTTCAGGTGTACAATATAGTAATTCAACAATTCTATACATTAGATCATCATGATAAGTGTACTTTAATCCCTTCACCTACTTCACCCATCCCCACCCTCCCACCTCCCCTCTGGTGATCACCAGTTCTCCATAGTTAAGAGTCTGTTTTTTGGCTTCTCTCTTTATTTGTTTGTTTGTTTTGTTTCTTAAATTCCACATATGGCTGATATCATATGGTACTTGTCTTTCTCTGACTGACTTATTTTACTTAGCATCATACCCTCTAGATCTATCCATGTTGTTTGTTGCAAATGGCAAGATTTCATTGTTTTTCTGGTCAAGTAATATTCCATTACACACAACACACACACACACAGACACACACACACACACACCACACAAACACACACACACTACATCTTTATTCATTCATCTATTGATGGACACTTGGGTTGTTTCCGTTTTTTTTAAGGAAAAATTCTCTGTTTAATAACTAAATACAATTCACAGAAAATTGATTGTGTGTACACATGCAAATTATAGGAACATGTCTATTAAGTACTACAAAGTAAAATGGTAGGCTTATTATTTTTCCAAATATAAAAAATTCATTTTTGTCCACTTAGTGTTTTAAAAAAATTTTTTAAATCCAGTGTAGTTAACATATAGTGTTATATTAGTTTCAGGTTTATAATATAGTGATTCAACAATTCCATACATTACTCAGTGCTCATCATGATAAGTGTACTCTTAATCCCCTTCACCTGTTTATCCATCCCCACACCCAAATCCCCTCTGGTAACTATCAGTTTGTTCTTTATAGTTAAGAGTCTATTTTTTGGTTTGTCTGTTTTTGTTTGTTTCCAAAATTCCACATATGAGTGAGATCATATGGCATTTGTCTTTCTCTGAGTTTTTTTTCTTAGCATTATATTTTCTAGCTCCATCCATGTTGTTGCAAATGGCAAGATTTCATACTTTTTAATGGCTGAATAATATTCCATTGTAGATACATGCCATATCTTCTTTATCCAGTCATCTATCAGTGAACACTTGGGCTGCTTCCATATTTTGGCTATTGTAGATAATGCTGAAATGAACACAGGGGTGCATATGTCTTTTTAAATTATTTTTTTTCATATTCTTTGGGTAAATACCCAACATGGAATTAATGAATCATGTGATAATTCTATTTTTAATTTTTTAAGGAACCTCCATACTGTTTTCCACAGTAGCTACACCAGTTTGCTTTCCCAACAACAGTACACAAGGATTTGGTTTTCTCCACATGCTCAGCAACACTTGTTGTTTCTTGTGTTTTTGATTTTAGCCGTTTTGACAGGTGTGAAGTATATCTCACTGCAGGTTTGATTTGCATTTCCCTGATGATGAGTGATGTTGAGCATCATTTCATGCTTATGTTGGCCATCTGTATGTCTTCTTTGGAGAAATGTCTGTTCATGTCTTCTGCCCATTTTTAATTGGATTATTTGTTTTTGTGTATGTGTTGAGTTGTATAAGTTCTTTGTATATTTTGGATAATAACCCTTTATTGGATATGTCATTTGCAAATATCTTCTCCCATTTATTAGGTTGTCTTTTTGTTTTGTTGATTGTACCCTTGGCTGTGCAGAAGCTTTCTTTTTACTTATTGTTATGTTAATCACTATACATTACATCATTAGTTTTGGATGTAGTTTTCCATGATTCATTGTTTGTGCATAACACCCAGTGCTCCACGCAGAACGTGCCCTCTTTAATACTCATCACCAGGCTTAACCGATCCCCCCACCCCCCTCCCCTCTAGAACCCTCAGTTTGTTTCTCAGAGTCCATCATCTCTCATGGTTGGTCTCCCCCTCCGATTCCCCCCCTTCATTCTTCCCTTCCTGCTATCTTCTTCTTCTTTTTTTTTTTCTTAACATATATTGCATTATTTGCTTCAGAGGTACAGATTTGTGATTCAACAGTCTTGCACAATTCACAGCACTCACCATAGCACATACCCTCCCCAATGTCTATCACCCAGCCACCCCCACCCCCCCCCCCCCCCCACCACTCCAGCAACCCTCAGTTTGTTTCCTGAGATTAAGAATTCCTCATATCAATGAGGTCATATGATACATGTCTTTCTCTGATTGACTTATTGCACTCAGCGTAAAACCCTCTAGTTCCCTCCATGTCGTTGCAAATGGCAAGATCTCATTCCTTTTGATGGCTGTGCAGAAGCTTTTTATTTTGATCTAGTCCCAGTAGTTTCCTTGCTTTTGTTTCCCTTGCCTCAGGAGGCACATCTAGAAAAGTGTTGCTATGGTTGATGTTATAGAAATTACTGTCTGTGCTGTGTCCTAGGATTTTAATGGTTTCAGGTCTCACATTTAGATCTTTAATCCATTTTGACTTTATTTTTGTGTATGATGTGAGAAAGTTCTCCAATTTCATTCTTTTTCATGTAGCTGTTCAGTTTCCCCAGAACCATTTGTGAATGTCTTTTTCCCATTGCATATTCTTGCCTCCTTTGTTGAAAATTAATTGACCATATAATTGTGGGTTTATGTCTGGACTGTCTATTCTGTTCTGTTGATCTATTGTCAATATTTGTGCCAGTACCTTAATGTTTTGATTACTATAGCCTTGTAGTATATCTTGAAATCTGGGATTTTGATACTGCCAGTTTTTTCTTTTTTAAAGGTTGTTTCTCTGGCTTTTGTGGTTCCACTCAAATTTTAAGATTATTTTTTATAGTTCTGTGAAAAATGGTATTGGTATTTTGATAAGGATTGCATTAAATCTATAGATTGCTTTGGGTAGTATTGACATTTTAACAATATTTGTTGTTCTAATCTATGAGCATTGAATATCTTTCCATTTGTGCCTTCAGTTTCTTTCATCAATGTTTTATAATTTTTGGAGTACGGTACCCTCACTTCCTTGGTTAAGTTTATTCCTAGATATATATATATATTTTTTTGGTGCATTTGTAAATGGGATTGTTTTCTCAATTTATCTTTCTGCTACTTCATTACAGAATGATCATTTTAAAACCTAATTGAGATCAAGATAGCCCTCTGTGTCTCCCCTCTGCATGTAAATCCTGCAGTGTCTCCTTAGTTCACTCAGGATGAAAGTCAAAGTTATTCAAAGGTATTTGAGACCATACCTGGTCATGGCCTCTTTTAACCCTATCTCTTTCTGCTCTTCTCTTCTCATTCTGTTCCAGCCACAGTGGCTTCCATGCTGTTATTTAAATACAACAGCAGGGTTCTGCCTTACAGCCTTTGAACTGACCATCTCCTTGGACTTGAATACTCTTTCTTCAGATTGTCTCATATTTAACCTCACCTCATTTGAGTTTTGGTGAAATGTCACCTTCTCAGTGTTGCCTCCCTGGTCCCTCAATGAAAACAATGAAATCTAATCCTATCATCTTCCCTGCTTCAGTATTTCCAATCTGTCTTACCATAATCTTTCTTTTTTTCCCGTAACATTTATCAACTTCTAACATACTAGATATTAAACACATACTCATTTTTGTTTAGTATCTGTCACCTCTCTCCCACTGGAATGTAAGCTCCCCAAGGTGAAGGTTTGTTGTTTGTTTTGTTCACTGATGCACCTCCAGTTCCTAGAACAGAGCCTGACACTTCATAGGTCTATAATAAATATTTATTGAATGCATGTAAATCTGATATCATTCATTGAAGTAAGATACTTTGGCTCTTCTTGGGCATACATGGGATAAAGTCCACATCCTTCACAAAGTGGAGTGCATTCTTCATAAGCTCTTGCACTTCCCTGTGTTCAACTTTTTAGCTTCTCCATCCCTCCACTCCCTGAATTCTACCTATACTTAACTAATAATTTCTAACCAATACTGGCTCTCTCACATTTCTTGGCAGCATCTCATATAGCACCCATTGCTTTATAGTCACTTTTAGTCATTAGAACAATTTTACATTCCGATATGAACAAGTCCAGGCCAGTATAAACCCAAACTTTATGGTTTCATCTACTGTCAAACCTCTTCCCCTTTCCCTCCTAAAGACATAGACTGAGGGACCTGCAGTGGAGAAGAGCATGTGATTACTCTTTCGTTTTTTATCCTTCTGGTCACTCTACTTCTTCTGTTCTTTCCACAGTCCAGTGAAGAATGAAAGACAAAGCATGAAGTCTGTCATAAATTGAGGTAGTAGTCTGGCTGTTGGTGCCCTCTCTGAGGCAGATGCTCATGCACATGTCATACTCCCTTCCCCACCATTCAGGGACCTCTGAGATGCACAGAATCCTCCTGATGTAAGTAACATCTCCTTGACTGATTTCTAGAAGGATGACCCATTTAGTACCTTTCTGCTGGGATATTCTCATATTGGTAAAAGCCCTATTGGGCAAGATCCTTTTAAGATGTCTTGAAAGAGATGCTGGGTAAAGAGCTCAACTGCACAAAGACAGACCTGCCCCCTAAAGATAATTGTCAATACAATTTATTTTGCTGCAGCTCTTCCTGTCCTGAGCCATGATGCAATTAGGCAGAACCTAAGGAATTATTTGAATCTATGGACCAAAGAGAGAAATAGAAATAGTCCTAGGTGGGACTCAATCAGTGACTTCTGGCTCAAGACAAATTTCTGAACTTTAGTTTTCTTAACATTCAGGTGAACAAATAAGTATATACATAGTTATTCTATCGGTGGTGAGCCGTGTGAAGTAACAAAGTTAATTCATCTCTGGAACTCACCTTCATCATCCATAAAATGATGCGGTTGAACTTTTAAGTTAATGTTTATCTGTAATAGCCTATAATTCCCATCAATTTTCTATTTCTTGGATACACCATGGAGATTGTGCTTTGCAAGGTGTGTTAAACTCCTTTGTTTTACTCTTTCTACAAGATAGCAATTCTGGCACTCTGAAGCATGGGTTTTGGAATTTATATTGAATTATTAATAAAATACCATTTGTAGAGAGTAAGGCTAGAACACAGTGGAGAAACCAAAAAGCATGGAGATCTCAAATAAGGAATAGCCCATCCTTTTCTCTGCCAGTGACAGAGTGACCACTAGAAATGATGAGAGGGGCTTGGCAGTGTGTGCCAGGCATATCTGCCAAGGGTCTTGGAAAACAGAAGCTGCTCAGTAGATGGGAGAGATATATCTTCCTGAGAGAGCTCCTGCCAGAAGAGAATGTACATAACTCAGCCCTGAGCCTTTCTATGGGCTCTGCCAAATCCGACAGGCAGGTAACAAAACACTGAAAAGAAAGTAATGTCAGCCCAGCCTAGCTATGGCCAATTCTACACCTTAATTACTCTACCTAGTGACAAAAGCTATTTATCAAGCTTGAAATAAAGTGGTTTTAAAGTCAGAAATTTATGTGCCAACCAGTCAGAGGCTATAATTTTTGGGGCATTGGTTTAAATAGACATACACTAAAATGAAAATAAATTGGAGAATTAAACAACTTTATGTGTGCATAATAGTTCCATCAGTTTTGTCTGGTTCTTCCAGATTTTTCTACCATGTCATTGCACTCATGTTTCTAGCCAATTACATTTCATCCAAGCCAAGATCCCACCCTGGAGCCAAAAGGATGACATTCAGTTTTGACTCATTTATTCAACAAATATTTATTGTATTAAATATGTATAGTTGAGAAGAAGCCTGGGAAGTCGTGGAGGAAATAATGCCTTTATTCAACAAACATTTATTGAGTACCCACTATGTGCCAGACATTGACTGAGGAGCTAAGTATGGTGGTAGTGAACAAGACAGCAAAGACTTCTTCTCTCATGGAGCTCCCATATTTATGAATGAGAACACATATAAACAAATGAAGAAATATGTGTAGTGATAAATGACAATGGTTGGGGGAGGGATGAGGGATGCAAGATGAAACATGTGAAGATTGGGGACAAGAGATTTCAAAGTGAAGGGAGCAGCCTTTACAAAAGCTCTAGAGCAGGAATAAATTTGGCCTATCTGGTGAATGGGAAAAAAAGGTCAATGTGACTAAAGTGGGAAGAAGTAGAAACAGATAAGATCAGAGAGGTACATCAGAAAGGGCCTTGTGGGCCAGTATGAGGAGTGTGGATTTTATTCTAAGTACAGTGTGAGCCATTGGAGAGTTTTAACAGGGAACAATGGTGTGACCAACACTTCACTGAAAGTGAAGGAGTAGAAGAGAATTTTGCAAAAGAAGAGGCATTAATTACTTACCAATTAATTAAATAAGCATTTGTGAATTTCCCTATGTGCCAGTTGCTGATGACAGAAAGATTAATAAGACTCCCCTTGTCCTCAAGATGTTTACAATCCATTGATGACAGTCATGTGCATGAATAAGAACATGGCAATGGGCATTTAGGTTGCTTCTATATCTTGGATATTGTAAATAATGCTGCAGTAAACATAGGGATGTATGTATCTTTTTGAACTAGTGTTTTCATTTTCTTTGGGTTAATATCCAGTAGTGGAATTACTGGATTGTATGGTATTTCTATTTTTAATTTTTTGTGGAACTTCCATACTGTTTTCCACAGTGGAAATACAAATATACATTTCCACTCACAGTGTACAAGTGTTCCCTTTTCTCCACATCCTCACCAACATTTGTTATTTCTTGTTTTTGATGGAAGAATGGGTAAAGAAGATGTGATACACACACACACACACACACACACACACACACACACACACACACAGAGGAATATTACTCAGCCATAAAACAGAATGAGATCTTGCCATTTGTGACAACATGGATGGACCTAGAAGGTATTATGTTAAGTGAAATAGGTCAGACAGAGAAAAACAAATACTTTATGATTTCACTTACATGTGGAATCTAAAAAATAAAACAAATGAACAAACAAAAATAGGAACAGACTCATAAATACAGTGAACAAACTGGTGGTTGTCAGAGGGGAGGGGGGGATGGATGAAATTAGTTGAAGGGGATTAAGAGGTACAAACTTCCAGTTATAAAATAAATAAGTCATAGGGATGAAAAGCCCAGCATAGGAATATAGTCCATAATATAATAGCGTATGGTAACTGCACTATACACTGGTGAGCAGAGTAATATATAGAATTGTTGAATCACTGTGTTGTATACCTAAAACTAATATAACATTGTATGTCAACTATTCTTCAATAAAAACAACAACGACATGGCAATAATGTACAGTGATGCCTAGTGGACAAAGTCTTGTGCGGTCACTTCCACTGTTCATTAGCAAACAGAATATGGCCTCTTAAAAGGCTCTTCTGGATGTGACTTTTTTAATGCTAAAAGGCAGTACTAAATTCCAGACAATGAATATGCCCCTGGGTCAGTTCTCCCAGGGGAAATGCAAGTATTCTAAGAAGAGGTCCTGTGGAACCACAAGTCATGAGACTGGGTTCTCTTCACAATGTAGCTGTGAGATGGGAGCAGCTGTTACCAGGAATCTGGGCTTCACGTCATCTGTAAGAGCTAAAACAATGGCTCTGTAAAGTCCCCTCCAGCTCTATTTCAGTACCTTAGAGCATGCTTTGCCTTGATCATTCATTTTAGGCTATGTTTCTGCCATGATGATACAAGAGACTAACTTTGAACTCCAGTTAAACAAAATGTTATCCCCTCAAGAGAATTTCAGTCATTTCATTAGTAGACCTGCATTGCAAAAAATTACACTGTTATGATTATTGTGTTTTGAGTGGGTGGAGGAAATGGGTAAAGGTGGCCAAAAAGTACAAACTTCCAATTATAAAATAAGTCCTAGGGATGTAATATATAGCATGGTAGCTATAGTTAACAATACTGTATTGTATATTTGAAAGTTGCTAAGAGAGTAGATCTTAAAGGTACTCATCGCACACACAAATTTGTAACTTATGTGTGGTGATGGATGTTAATTAGAGTTACTCTGGTGATCATTTTGCAATATATACAAATATCAAATCCTTACTTTGTATACTTGAAACCAATATGATGTTATATGTCAATTATATCTCAATTCAAAATCCCATCAAGCACATAAAACATATGAACTAAAATACTTCAGAACTGGTAGGGCTACCTGGGTTCCTGTGAACTGACCTGGGTATCTATTAACTCAGCATTATCATAGTTTTAGCTACCACTAATTTTTCGATAAAAATACCAAAAAGCATATGGAAGACTATAAAATAAGTTCTTTCCTTCACCCTGCTCCCAGACCATTCCCACTCAATTGAGTTTTCTGTTGTTAACAGTTTAGGTATCTTCCAGACATTTTCTATGTATATATAAGTGTAGTAGATACAAATTCCACAGGAATCATGGAGAGGCTGATATTTGAAGTGCCATTGAAGGAGGAGAGGAGGGAGCCACATAGTTATCTGGGGGTGTTTGGAGGAGAGTGCCAGTTGAAGGGACCAGCAAGTGCAGAGTCCTGGAATTAGAGTGTGCTTGGTGTGTTTGAAGAGCAGCAAAGAGGCCAAGAGGCTGGAGTGGAGGGTGGGGATTGGTGGGATGGGCTGGAGAATGCACTTGGCTTTTTACATCATGGCAGAGACTTGTGCTTTTATTCGGAGTGAAATGAGCTCCATGAACAAAGGTATGCTATGATCTGACTTGTATAAGGAGAATTGTCTGGAGGCTGTTGTGTAATAATTCAGGTGAGAGTTGATGGTAACATGAACATTGATTGTAGTGAAGTGGGAAAATGGTTGGATCCTGCACATACTTTAAAGGAATAGCTAACTAAATGTGATTTGTTGTTGGACTGGTTGCGAAGTATGAGAAAATGAAAATGTAGGGTGACTTTCAGATTTGGTGGCTGAACAGCTAGAAGAATTGTGGTTCAAATTCATGGCAGGGCCAGTATTCAGAACCAAGTCTTCTGAGCTGCGGGGTCGTGCTCCCCATTGCACATCTTGCCTCCTGGCCATCACACAGCCATCTATAACACCGTGCTGTGGCAGAATGCTGTGCTCTAAAGCAAAGAACAAAATTTTAGAATATTGCCTTCTATTAAGTTGGAGACTTCCTAGCCCAAATCAGTTACAGTGTCTGAGAATATGTAATATAAATCATTTCTGGTATTTATAAGATGCTTATTAGAATCTACATAATTCATTTCTAGAACTCTGGGCTCACTTGTTGGGAAAGACTACATAATTATCCTGGAGTCTTGTGTTTCTGCTTTTGGCGACCATATTCTCTGTGCCCTGAGTTCCACTGTGCTTTCTTGTCCATCGATTACTTTCTGTGTCTTATAATGAAAACACAGTGAAGACAAATGTGCTATTTATAATTTTCTTCCTGGAGCCATTTCAATTAAAAGTTAATTGTCTTTACATCATAATTTTAAAGTATTCTTTCAGTAATAGTGAGACAGTGTGAGAGCTGTAAGAATCCCCAAGTCTAAAATAAACTTATGCAAATAACTTTTCAAAATGCCACCGTATGTGTAGACTGCATTACTTAAACATGATTAGTACTTTTATGTCTTTATTAATTTTATTAATTAAAGTATTAAAGGAGTGAGCCTATGATTAGGGGTATTCAGTTAAGGCATTCTTGAAATGTTGGATTATAGCATGGGAGTGGGCTGCTGACCCTTCTGTATCTATCTTTTCTTTAGAGCCATGGTTCTCACATTCTTGTGGCTATAGGGAAACACCTAAAGAACTAATAAAGAACACAAAGGCTTGGGCTCATTGGAGTAGGACCTGGGCTTTTTGCATTTTTATTAAGTTTCCCATATGATCCTGATACCCACCAAAGTGTGAGAACCACTGCTTAGACTATTAAGCTGCTTTAGTAGCTTCAGGTTGATTCTGGACCTGATAAACTAGGAGGCAAATCTATTGTGCACTGCTTTAAGTGTGATACTTTACTTCCTGCATTCCACGGGTGTGACTAAAATCAGCAGGGGCCTCAAAAACTTCATGCCTAGGAACACCTCATGTACCCTTTCCTTTGAAGTTAAGTTATGGAATCCTGGAGTTCCATTAATAAGACTGCAAATGTGTGGATTTGCAGGCAATATATTGGCTTGTGCCAAAGC
This sequence comes from Callorhinus ursinus, assembly GCF_003265705.2. Classification (NCBI taxonomy): domain Eukaryota; kingdom Metazoa; phylum Chordata; class Mammalia; order Carnivora; family Otariidae; genus Callorhinus; species Callorhinus ursinus. The sequence continues at coordinate 95,321,515 of NW_027397063.1, read as the reverse complement.
AATTCTCTCATTTCCCTGCCAAATGTATCTCCAGCTGTCGCAGGTCCCAAGTCTGTTTTTCTGTCAAGGACCAGTGGTGGCTGTAGGTGGGAGGACCTGTGTGGACCAACTAGGGATGGAGTCTTCTCAAACCAAAGGCAGCCAGGGTTGTTAATCTCTATAGTCAGGAAGGATGGGGTTTCTGCAGGGTTTGAGACTTTTAGGTCCACATCTTATTTCTACTGTGGGAGAGAAAGATACTCTTGGTTTTCCCAGTAATAGTAACTATTAATGAGTGCTAAGCACTGTTTTAAGTGCTTTATATGTAATAATTAAGCCTCATAAATCCTACTGAGGGTTTATTATCCCCATATTACAGAAAAGGAAATGGAGATACAGAGAACTTGCCCATGGCCACACAAGCTAGTTGTGGGGACTAAGATTCAACCCAGGTTGTCTGGCTGCAGAGTTTATCATTTTAGCTATTATGCTCTGCTGTCTCCTAATCCATTGGCATTTATGCTTCCCCCCTTCCATTATGCCGGCCTGGGAATCATAAATGGGGGTGACACAGAGATAAGATACTTCAGAGGAAGCCCTGAATAGAATTGAGGAGTCTGGTGACAGGCAAAACAACAGGGATCTCCTAGGAGCCTTTCCTCACCTGACGAACTAGGGCTGGGGGCAGATGGGGTGGTGGTGGGGGTATGCAGGGTGGCATCCAATGGAAAGGCTGAAATTTCTCCTTTCAGGCAGCATCCATTCTGACTGGGCAGTGCCATGGCATACCTGTCATTGAATGTTTTAAATATTGCTCCTGGATATATATACCTCCCCTGGAGAGCTATAGCTGCCTTGGTGACAGGCCCCTGAATGATCATGGACCATCTTCTTAGGCCAGGAGAAGGAGAGAGCCAGTTGTTTAATGAGGCTGTTCAGTTGCTGCTGACAAGTAGCAGTAGAGGAACAACCAGCAGGCCTTTGTTTGTATAGGGGCCTTGATGTCCTTTGGCCTCCACTGGGTGCAAAGATGTTATATTGGTCTGTGCACAACTCCCTGGTGCTAAAGTGATCACAAAGCCAAGCTTGGGTATCAACGTTGTATGGCACTTCTTGGTGATAAAGGGATTTCGGAAAACATTTGACAGTGAGAATGACACATTCCGCCTGGAGTTTCTTCTGGTCCCCATCATTGGTCTCTCCTTCCTTGAGAATTACAGTTTTACTCCCCTGGAGGTCCTCTGGACTTTCTCTGTCTACCTGGAATCAGCAGCCATCCTGCCCCAGCTCTTCATGATCAGTAAAACTGGAGAGGCTGAGGCCATTACTACTTACTACCTGTTCTTTCTTGGGTTGTACGGGTCACTCTACCTGGCTAACTGGATCAGGCGGTATCAGACTGAGAACTTCTATGACCAAATTGCAGTGGTGTCTGGAGTAGTACAAACCATCTTCTACTGTGACTTCTTCTACTTGTATGTGACCAAAGTCCTTAAAGGAAAGAAGTTAAGTCTTCCAATGCCAATTTGAGGGCCCCAGAGATGGTTCTACACCTTAACAAGGACACTGAACAAAGTATTTGAAATGTTCCCCTGCACCACTTCTACGGGACTCAGGCCAAATGTTACAATTAAAATGAGAAAAATGCTTAGTGTGGATTTCAGCAAAGCACTGATCATTCTACATAGAAGATGTTCTCACCAATCTGTCCCTTAAATTATAGCAGCAATAAAAAACCTAGGCCAATTACACAAGCATGGGCCTCACATCAACTGGATTATCAAGAAAGCTTAACCCATGTACTATTGCTCCCAAGGTCCTAGCGTGAGCCTCATGCTAAGGAACAGTCAATCCCATCTGGAAAGATGTCTGTGTATAAGGCAAATGCCCCCAAAGATCAGACTTCAAGTACTAGAAGCATGGTATTTGATTTTCACTTTCAAGTTTAGGGAGTGATACAGAGGTAACCTAGTATTACAGGTTTGAAGTGTTACTTCAACTTCTGTCTTCAAGCCACGAGCAAAAGCCAAATTTATCAGCTTTGGCTAGACTGAAGTAGTTTCCTTCCTCACCTTTAAAACAGACTTGGGTCTTGCTGTGGCTCGCAGCAGCTCCACACAGTACGTTAATCCCAGTAACCTAGGTGGGCACCACCATGATGACCATTTACGAATGAGGAAACAAATGACCAAGCCTTTACCTACTAGGTGCCTGGCCTTGTTGCTTTGTGCCAGTCAATCCCACCTCCCTTTCATATTTTTAGGTGCTAGGGTGATTACTCAATCAAACACCCCCAAATGTGGTCTTGAAGCAAATAAAAACTGTACGAAAACTACCAGTGGACTATAGTCAGAGAATTTTCAAGCAATAAAAAGTTCATACCTTAAAAAATTATTAATGTGAGATTTTATACTTTTCTTTTTGTGCTATGTCTTCTGGGTGTATTTTACATTTAAAGCACATCTCAATTCAGACTAGCCTCATTTCAAATGCTCAGTAGTCACATGTAGTTAGTGGCTACTGTATTGGGCAGTGTAGATATAGAAAATAATAGGCACTCAATAAACATGTTTTAAAAAGAAGATTGCTGGATGACTTAAAGAGCTTTTAGACCCTCAGGATACTGTTTGGGGGGAAGCAGCAGAAGAAGAAGATCTAAGCTGCTCACCTCTCACTTGAATGAATATAGCATCTTCCTACCTCGTCTCCCTGTGTCCAGGCTTGCTCCTGTAATTGTTTGCCCTAGGACAGCCTAGAGTGCTTTTTCCTAAAATGCAGAGTGAATCAAGTCATCCCCTTACTTAAAAACGCTCTGGTAGCTCCTCTTCAGCATTAAAATAGAGTCCAAGTTCCTTAGCATGGATTATAGGCCCTTGGCCCTAGCTTTTCTCTTCAGGGTATTCTCTCCCACTGTCCTTGAACTCTCTGCCCTAGCCACATTGGGCTTGTTTTTATCCTTCCACATGGTGAGCTGCCTTTGCATTTGTATCTTTGCACAGGCCACTTCTTATGACTAACAGTCCTTTCTCCACTCTCCATCCCCTCCTCATTTCCTGTCTAACTCCTACATATCCATCCACTTCCTTAAGGAAGCTCTCCCTTGAACCCCCTGCACTGTTTGGCTGTCTGATTCCTTTTTGCTGTGCACTGGTCTTGTTGAATATTTTTTACTCTCATCTCTCATGCCAGGTCTCCCTTTTCAGTAGCTATGCCCCCTACCCTTTGAGACCTAGGACAACTTATGGAAGAAAAAGACCAATTTGGATCACAAGCCTGGGAGATTTTATTGTCACAAAGTGTGGCCAAGAGTCTTAGGAGAAAAGGAACAGACATTTCGTACCTGATCTTAAAATGTGTATTATGGACAAGGCTTAAATAAATTGCAGAAATCCTATACCTCATGGCAACATTTGATAATCCCTTCCTTTCCATCACTTCCATCCAGGACCCTTCTATCAGGGATCAGGGGATTATTCTAGTTGGGGTCAGATAGCCACTATGTCCTTTCCTCAATCGGGAGATGTTGGTTATTGGAAAACTTGTGACTTGTCTGTCCTTGAACACTGAGAGTTTTCCCCAGGCCCTCCCCCTCTTCAATTAAAATGACTCACATAGTAATTATATTTAGTGTACATATCAATGAGAGCAGTGGTTCTGAACCAGAGGAGTGTCTCAGAATCATTGGGGAGTTTTCCTAAAGTACACTTGTCCAATATCCATCCTCCCCCAATTCACCTACAGACCTATGAATCAGAATCTCTTGGGATGGGGCCAGTGGGTATTGTGACCAAGCTTCTCAGCCAACTCTGATATTTCATCTGTGGTGAAGAATAACTGGGCTGGGATAAGAGAAAGACAAAATAATCTAAAACCAAAGCAGTTTATGATGGGTGCTTCTTTAATGAGAGGCACTGCAGGGTGACTTAGGGTGTTGATATTTCTGACTCCCAGAGCACCATCTGGAAGAACTACTAACCAGGGCAGAAATGGGCAGCCAGTATGAAAGGCAAGAGAATTTTAAACCTGAGTGATCAGGCTTTATTTGTTCGTGTGCAGCTCATAATCATAACTTTTTATTATCACACAGCTGCCAATTCGATTTTACAATACAAATAAAAGTCTGATATGTTATGACACTTTGCATTTATTGTTCACTGTATCTATTGAAAAGTGGAACAGTTTATTAAAAATTGTTCTTAAACCACATTTAAATGCCTGTTTAATAGCAAGTTGACATAGTAAAATCTGATATTTTATCTTTCATTGGCCATGGGGCTGTAGAGCTGAGGATAAAAAGTAATGCCTGTATATATGGGGGCAGGGGTTGGGGGAGACACATAGCGCTGGCTATTAGAGTATTTTATATTCATTCAATAGGTACTTATTGAGGGTCAATGATGTGCCAGGTCCCATTTCTCGCACTGAAAAAAAAATATGAACCCCTGCCCTATGGGGTGTACATTTTAGTGGAAGAGACAAAAATAAGCAAAATAAATAGTTACATAAATTATATAGTACCATAGATGTTGTAATTGCTATGGGGAAAAATAAAGCATTATTGTGTTGGGAGTGGTGATGGGCAGGGGTGACGGGGACATTTGAGCACAGACCTGAAGGGAAAAAAGGGATGAACCATTCAGGTATCGGAGAGCAAAGTGTTCCATATTAAACAGTAAGCGTAAAGGCCCAGAGGCAGGCAGGAGCACATTTGAAGTATCTGCAGAATCACCAACCAGTGAGGGTAGCATGGATAGAAGGAGGAAAGCATGGTAGGATGAGGTCAGGGCGGTAACAAGGGGCCTGAGAAAGCATGAGAAGTCACAGCAAGGAGTCTGCTTTTTCCTCTGAGTGAGACAAGAAGCCATTGTTGACTTTTGAGCGGAGGTATAGGAGACACAACTTAATTCTGAAAAGATCATCTTGGTGGTAGATGGAAGCTACACTCCACAGGAACAAAAGTGAACCAAGGAGACCCTTAGGAAGCTGTTGCAGTATTCCAAGTGAGTGATAGAAGTGGCTTGGATCAGGGTGGCAGAAGCAGAGGTTGTGAGAAGGGATCAGATTCTTAAAATATTTTAGAGATAAACAAGATTTGCCAAGTATGGGGTATCTGAGGGAAAGAGAAGAGTCAAAGATAAGGCAGGTTTCTGACCTGAGCTACTGGGGAGATGAAATGGCAGCTAACTGGGATGGGGAAGATCTTGAGGAAAGCAGGGCAGTGCCAGAGTGCAGGAATTTGGTTTAGATCAGTTTATAAAAGCACATTTTGGTTCCATTGCAGCACTGCTACTGCTACTGCACAGGGTTGCTGATTCTAAAGTCTTAATGCTTCTTGTCACCTCACCGGCTTAGGTCACATGACAGCCTTTGTTGGTCATCTTTCTGTGGGAAAATAGTTAAGATTCTCCAAAATTTTATTTCGTTATCTACTCTTATTCCTTAAAAAGAAAACTCTTGTTTGTAACATTTTCCCTAAACTTGTGTGATTAATTTCTTAGCCCCTAATTTGGCACTTTCCTTTGTGTCTAATTAAATAATGCATCTTCCTTTTCAAAATTCCTGCTTCCAAGGAACTGAAGTAAATTCTTTCTTAAGGCATTGCTATTTAGAGTGGTCCTACACGGCTTCCTAAGTTGTAAGAAACAGATCTACTCACACTTAGTGATGAGAACTTCATTGTAAGGATTTTGTAGGATCACCTCCAGGGAGAGGGATTGGGGTGGGATTTTTTTTTAACACTTTACTTACTTCTATATTTTTTGCATATGTATATCATAAAAAGAATGACCATCAGACTGCGGTTCAATAAATACACAAAATATAAACAAATCTATGGGCTCACAGTGACACTAAAAATGAAATAAAAAAATAAAACTCATTGGTCACCATGGAAGGTTCCTAGGGCACCAACTCATTCTGAAAACAATAAAATGATAAGGAAAAGGAATCAAACATTTATTCTGCCTTCCTTATATACACTGTACTTGAAGTTAACCACATGTAAAGGATGGATAGTTCCTTATAGAAGAATTTCAGCTAAAATGAAGAAGGAATTATATAATCACAAATAAATGGATCTAGGCCACGTGTATCAATGGGTGGTAAAAACAATGACTGAAAGGCAGGTGTAGAGTTTCATGATGTATAGATCAGGCTGACAACACCTGAACCCACTGATTAGTCCATCTGAGCATTGCTCGAGGTCTAATGCTAAGTGATAGGTGGTAGTGGTGGGGAGGTTCAGTGTATTTTTATGATGTTTGACACTTTTCATATGTTTTTATTTTTATTTTTTTAAGGATGCTTTTAAAAGACAAAAATGTTTACAAATACACAAATATATATATTTTTATTATTTAAAGATTTTTATTTATTTATTTGACAGAGAGAGAGAGCACAAGTAGGCAGAGTGGCAGGCAGAGGGAGAGGGAGAAGCAGGCTCTCCACTGAGCAGGGAGCCAGACGTGAGGCTCGATCCCAGGACCCCGGGATCATGACCTGAGCCGAAGGCAAATGCTTAACCGACCGAGCCACCCAGGCGCCCCAACAAAAATATTTTATTTTTAACTGCAAATAGGAGTATACTCTAAATACTGCTCTGCATTTTATTTTTATACATTGAATTGATTTTTGTGGGTTCAATATTGCTTGACTTACTGGCTTCTAGACTTTCATAAAGGTGGCTTTGCTGAAGGTTTTTATTTATCAAGACTGGTGGTGAGTATAGGAGATCAAAAGATCAGGGACAGACAAGCACATTTCTTCCCAGATAGGCTTGCAAAGTGTACTCCAGCAAGGACCTCTTGAGTCCTAAGAGGTAAAAAGGAACCTTGAGCAGTGGCAGGGGAACAAAAATATTCGAAGTTTTTTCTTTAGCAGAGAAAGGATTCACAGACTGTTCCTGATGCCATTTGGTCCATGTAACCTTGGGAGCAGCTGGAGAAAGGAGGGCTGCTCCCTGGCTTTGGGTCCGAAGCTCTCTCCTCCTTAACTCTAGCTGTGCTGGAAGCCAATCAGTTTAAACCCGTTTTCCCTGGATTCCATCTCCAACCTTCCCAGCTCTTCCCAGAGAGTTTGAATCTTTAGGTCTGGAGTCTGACATCCCAGAGGTTATCAATGTGGCCAGATACAAGAGGCGAGGGCAGTAGATGAAAATCTAAAGAAGCAGCTCTTTTGGAAGATGTCCTGACAGATAAATGGGGAGAGCAGACTGGTATGTGTGGAAAGACCATGAACTTCGGAGTCAGGCCTGGGTTTGAAGCTGGGTGTATCTCTGGGCAAATCATTTAATCACTCTGTGCTTCTATTTTCCTCTTCTGTAAAATACTGACAAAAAAACCCCCTCCTTCCTATGGCCGTGGTAGGGCTCCATAATGCCGTATAAACAAAAGTCTGTGACAGTGCCTAGCAGTTGGCAGATACTTTACAAATTTCTCCCTTATAGGGACATGGCCGCTAGGTGTATCAGAAACCATGCTACATGAGATTGGAGCTGAAGGGATGAGAGTCAAGGATGATGGTTTGGTTACTGAGTGATTGGACTATGTGGACTAAAATCTGGTTTCTGAAAGACACTTGATCCAGAGCAAGGCTTCTCAGAGCTGAGGATGCTATTTCAGGGAAGTTCAGCATTTACCAGCATGTGCTGTGTTGCTAGCTTAGTTGTGTCCAGCTGTCATAGCCAGGAAGCTCCAAAAAGATAGGGGCCTGGGTATCTCTTACTCGCATGGTACCCTGCAGTGCCTCCCATGCCACAGGGACTTAATACTTATCTGTACATGAGTGAATTAGTTTTCATGGTAGAAATTCTAGCAAATACAAATTACAAAAAAGAAAAATCATCCCTAACCTTATCACCTATCCTTTCAGTCCTTTCTGTATGTTAAACGATAAAGTATACTTATAATTTATAAAACTGGGATCATTTTGTTTTAAAATCTGCTTTGTGAAAATATATTGTGAACATTTTTCCAAGTTGTATATATTTTCCTATGAAATCTTTTTAGTGGCTGCATAGAATTTTTTGTATACATATGCTACAGTTTTTTTGTAATGAACTAATAATCCCTTGCCTTTAGACATTTAGGTAGTTTGTGCAGTATTTTGATGATACAAGCAGCATTGTGAGGAACTTCCTTGTAGCTAAATCCTTGATCAAATAACTGATTAGCCTTCTCCATTTGAATACCAATTTTCTTTTCCTCTTTTTTTTTTGAGATAATCTTTTTGGTAGATTTGCATGCAGTTTTAAGAAATAATAAAGGGAGATTCCTCATACCCTTCACCAGTATCCCTCAGTGGTCAGATAACATAGTGCATATCTGTGGGACAATGTCATAATCTGGAAATTGACATTGATACAACCCCTCAATGCCTATTTTTAGTTTTTTAGTTTGCTTTGGCCAGACAGATGTTGTAGACATGCTACTGGGAAGCTCTAGTTTTGCATTTTCAAGCACATTTCTTTGATCAACACCCCCCTCTGCTTTTCCTCTTCCTCAGCTGAGCTGTGTCTCCGAGTTAGCCTGCCTGGTTGGCAGTATTCCAGTTGTCTTTGCACAAGTGTGTGAGTTCTAGATTCTCAGAATTCTAAGCACTAATGTTCTTCAGAGTCCTGTGAGATAAGGTCAGAGAATGTTTCTTCTGCTATGAAATTGTAGCCATCTGCTGGTTTCTACTCTTTAATACCAATGCAGGTAACACCCAGGGTATCAGAGCCAGCAGGCATAATAGATAAAGTCTGCTGCTGATCAGATTCACTAACTAAAGCTGTGAGACAGTCGGTAAGGTTACATTTCCTTTGTTCTTCAGTTTGTATAGTCATATTTTATGTGCACATGAAAGTGTGTCTATTAAATATTAACAAAATTTCACCTTATGCACAAATGAAATAATGCAAATATTTCAAAGGAAAATATCAAGAATTGTGTAATTTCAAAGCAGCTTGAGTGAAATGGTAACTGTGTTTAACTTTTGCTTCACAGGGGCCCCTTCTGCCCTGTAAATGCACAAACCCACCATGGTTTGTCAGAACAGGAACTTCTACAGGTGATGTCGGTTGCTGGTGTGCCTTTATCTGAATATTCACTATTAGTGTAATTGAGTCTTTTTTTGTAATCATGAAATAATACCATACATGTTTTCATTAAGGGTGGTACTGGTGTTGGTGCTAGTTCTAAAAATATGCCTGAAAATCAGTAACTGGAAAGGAAGGTAGATGTGATAAAATACTGTTGAGACAAACACATGCTTCAATACACTGTGCTTTTAATGTCAGAGGGAGTACTTTATGAAATTGTATAGACAGTGCTAAGGAAATAAAAGACTGCTTTACAGCAAAATATTGCTACAATGATTGTAGATTAATGTGCCAGCATCTTTACACTTTGTACTTATTCTAATAGAAAAATTGGTTGTGAATTATGCAACTTTTCATATATGCAAGGTCTTCAGTAATTTATCCCTTACATAAAATACATCCCCCTGTACTGGATTTACTTTGTACTTTGCCCATGATTCAAGTTGTGTGCACATTTAAGATCCACATTTAGGATGGAAGTTTAAAACCTAGTCCTAATGAAATTTCTTTTTTATTTTTATAATTTATAAGTGAAATTTTTTAAGCCAGTTGCTTAAAATCCAAGAATACATTTCTCAAAGGAATAGTCATTAATAGGAACTCATATTTGTTGATTACTTACTGTATATGTGTCAGTGCTTTACATATTAGTTTTACTTTAATTTAGTCCTTTCAACAACTCTGGGGTCTGTAGAAGAGATTTGTAGGAGAGACTTCCCAGAATCAGAGAGGTGAAGTCCAAGACCCTATGCCAAAGATGGGAGAGCCAAGATTTAGATATATGTCTGGTTCCAAAACCTCTGTTTCGTCTGGGAGCTCATGGACTCCTGGGAAGTTAGAGATGGGCTTGGGTTCACCATCCCTAAAATTATAGGCAGAATTTTATTGGCCTGTGTATTCATTGTTATGAGCAGAACGTCCATGGCTTTCATCTAACATTCAAGGGGCTTGTTGATCCTTCCTATTGTTATATGCCAAACCACACAGAAATCCCTTCTACATGACCCACACAGCCCTACTCAGTCCTAACCACGTATCAACCTTAGCAGTCAGCTATGTTAGGTGTTAATTAAGCACTGATGTCTATGTGGAAACATTTGACAGCATGCAGCACCTTTGGAAATAGGGTTTCTTTTTGTCCTACACTTCCTCTCCGCAAGTTGAAGGGTAGAGTAAAATCCATTAGCTGCAGATTGAAACTCATGATGACCCTTGCAACTATTTTGCTCCTTGGGTTTCTAAGGGATCTCAGACATTATGTTCACCTCAACATTGTGCTGGGCATCCATTTAAATGTGTAAGACTACTCAAACAAAAATCCATCTGATTTCTTGGAGCATCTGGGTGGCTCAGTTGGTTAGGCATCTGCCTTCAGCTCAGCTCATGATCCCAGGGTCCTGGGATGGAGTCCCACATCAGGCTCCCTGCACAGGGAGCCTGCTTCTCCCTCTGCCTGTGCCTCTCTGTCTCTGTCTCTCATGAATAAATAAAGAAAATCTTGAAAAAAATCCATCTGATTTCTCATTTTGTTTCTCTTCTGTGGCATTTTTTCACATACCATGTTGCCTTGAAATGATTATGTTCGTGCCTTATCTCCCCATTCAAATTAGAGGGATTCTGAAAGCAGGGGCCATGTTTTGTTTATCTTAGGGTTTCCTGAATGCCCAGGATCATGTGTGACAGGGAGAAAAAAACAAAACAAAACACTGAAGTATCAGATTCAGTCTTTCTTTCCAGGTCCTACTTAGTGTGGACTCCTCTTTGCTTGCTTCTGTGGCTCCTGGCCTTTGTGGTGTAGATGTGGTAATGGGTAGGAGGTGCAGAATAGCAATGGTGGGATAGCAGATCAGCTTCAACTACCTGTGGAGAAATGGAAACAACTAGGGACCTGGAAGAAAGGGGCAGGGCAAGAAGAAATGTAGCAGTGAGTCAGTGCAGCAGGAGGTTTGAAAGGAGAGTGTGGAGATGGGAGGTTCTCTGACAAGTGGGCTCTGGGGAAAGAGATGGCAAAGAGACTTGTACATCCTCCCATCTCTCACCCCCATGCTTCTGTCCAACTTTCAGAATTTCATTGATTTTCCAGGCTTTTGGGACTAGGTTTCCTGTTACATTTAAATGTGTAGCTAGGCTCATTATGATGGGCGACATGAAGATTTAAGTTAATTACACATAATTTAATAGACTAAATATTGAACGAGCATATTAATTGGGTTGGATTTTAGTGTGTTTGCATTTTTTTAACTTAAAAAACTTAGTTATAGAACGTGGTATGTTCATACAATTTAAGCAGTGATGAGTATGTAAAATAAAAAGTAAAACTTTTTCTTTCTGTTCCAGATAACTTCTACAAAAAAATGGGGATTTTTCTCATCAAGCCTCTTTGTACAGCATTTGTCTTTCTATGGACAAAGCCCTACAGAGTTTGGAGAAGAAAAAAAAAGTCTGTTCTTGAGGAGTACGAAGTCTGAATAGTGATAGCCATAGAATTTCTTCACCCAGTTTGACCAGAAAATATAATTGCTTCTTCTGTCACACTTGAAAGACCACTTGTATCTCACTTGCAGGAAATCATCTGTGTGAGTAGGTCCGGAGTTGGAGTTTGGAGGATGTGAACTCAGAGCATCATATAAGGAAATCCCTTAAGTCTTTGTTGCCCTTTCCTGACCACACAGAAATTGCCTTTCCCCACTGTCATTCATTTGGTTAAGCTACAGCTGCTCTTAGGGCCGTTTTTTCTTTCTTCCTTTTTTTTTTTTTTTTGTTTGACAGTGTCCTCTCAGTCAAAACATCTTAGCAAATGCTTTTCTTTGCTAAGCTCCCAAGGCCATGTCAAGTAGAGCATCAGGAACATCTGTGAAATAAAAACAGCATCCGTCACGGTGTTGATGCTGGCTGTAAATCAGCGTATTGGCAAGGTTTACAAACCATGGCTGACACTTGTCAGGGGCTGCCCACATACTAGGGTGCAGACTTCTTTATGCTGATTCTGTACATTTTATAGATTCCTAGCACCGTTCCTGGGGCCTTTATGGAAGCTCGTGTTTGGCTTATCTGTGCTCTTGTCTTCTTTCAACTCACTGCCTACATCCTTGTGGGGTCTTATGGTGGGGTCTGTGTTCTTGCCTTACTGTGTCTTCCCTGGAATGCTTTTATCCTGCTCTCCTTACCCTCTACTTGCGTGCCCTTTTACAGGGCCCAGCTTAATGTAATGTCCTCAGGTTCCCCAAATTCTGAGGTTAGTTGCCTTTTTTGTTCCTCCTCCCCTTATAGTATTCGTACTTCATCTAACACTCTTCACACTTGGAGTCTCTTGGCCAATGTCTCTTTTCCTTGTTAGGTGGCAACCTTCATAAGGGTAGGGATGGTGTCTATATCCATCTGCTGTGTCCCCACAATCTTTCCTAAAACTTGGCACAGAGGGTATGCTTAATAAATAATTTGTCAACTAATGGAATGAAGTGAGAAGAGAGTTCCCCAAACTTGCTTAATCAGAATCACCTTGAGAAGCTTGGTTGAAATATAAACCTTGGGCTCCTGCACCCTGGAGATTCTGATAGCAAGTCTCAGAAATGTGTTTTTTTTTTTTTTTAACAAGAACTTGTTCTGATCTTTGTGGTCAAACTAACTTTAGAGACTACTGGGAGACCCTTGAGAAGGAGCAGAGAGAGCAGAAGGAGCATTGGCCCGGGTGTCTGAATATCTGCTACTCACTGTCTTTGTTTGCTCTGGGCCTTGCAACAATCAACTTTCTCAGCCTTCATCTCCTCATCCATAAACAGTGATGTGGATTGAATAACCTTTGAAGTTCTTTCCAGCTGTGACAGTCTCCATTTCTAAAACCTCTGATGGACCTTCCATAAACATATATGTAAATATGTCTTCTCCCACTCCTACCCTCCTTTCCTTTGGGTCAAAGCAATGGATATATAAATGTGAGGTGGGACTTAAAGATATGAGGCACCTAATAGCTTATGTTATTCAGTAGGTTGTGGTATAATCATTGCCCTGGGAGAAAGGAGCATGATAATGACTTACAGTGGTCTATTACAGACAAATATTAAGCTGACCTTCATGATCTCTGCTTCTTGGTGTTCATGCCCTTGCATAATCTTCTCTTTGTAAATATGGCTTGCTTCTAACCAACAGACTATGCAAAGATGATGGGATGTCACGCCTGTGATGAGGTTACATTAAAATACTTAAATGGCTTTTTAAAAATTTATTTATTTATTTATTTATTTATTTATAGTAGGCTCCATATCCACAACCCTGAGATTAAGACCTGAGCTGAGATCAAGAGTCGGATGCTTAACTGACTGAGCCACCAAGGTGCCTCTAAAATACTTAATTGGCTTTTAAACCATTTGTTGTAAGATTACATCCTGTTAGCTGACTTGCTCTGGAGTCTTTCTCTTCCTGTTGCTAGCTTTGGAGAAGTAATCTACAATGAATCCTATAGCTATAAGAATATAAATTCTGTGAATGAGCTGAGGGAGTTTGGAAATAGCTCTGATGAGAACCCAGCCTTGTTTGACACCTTAATTACAGCCTTGTAAGGACTCTAAGCAAAGAACCCATCTAAGGCATGTTTAGATTTCTGATCCATAGAAACTGAAATAATAAATATGTGTTGTTTTAGGCACTAACTTTATAATAACTTCTTATGCAGCATAGTCAGCAATTGATGAAACAGAGCACAGAGCCCAGTTCAGGGTTTGATCTCATGACCCTGAGATCAGACCTGAGCCAAAACCAAGAGTCAGATGCTTAACCTACCACACCACCCAGGCACCCCTTGACCTGGATAATTCTTAAAAGCTAATGAAGCCAACTAACAATTTTTAAGTAAGTTGTGAAGTCTTTTAGACAAAGAATAATAGAATATTCAGTGCTGGGTATGGCATGAAAGTTCAGCTATCCAAATCCCATTATTTTTTGGCAAGAACCAGGGCCTTCGGCCAGATCATGAAAGTCCTGGATGGTCATATTCAGAAGTTTAGATTCTAATCTGAGGGCAGTGGGGAGTCACTGTGGTTTTAAGAGGAGATCAGCATGATCAAATGAATGTTCTGGATAGATCTAAATGAATGTGCAGCAGTGATCTATGACAAGCTGTTGTTCTGCTCAGAAGTCCTGTTGGCTTAGACAAAAGGTAATGATGGTGGGAGATGAGAGGAGATGATAGATTCTAGAGATAATCAAACATTAGAGCTTGGTGACTTTTGGATAGGGATGTGAAATCCATGCCTGCTTGAGGCATTTTGGGTTCTATTTAAAAATAAGAAGCCCAGTCCAGAAATGAGATAATAAAACTAAAGCTTTGCCTGGTACATAGTAAGCACTAAACAAATGTGCTATTTTAATGATAATGTAATATACCTTTATTACTAAATTATATACGTTTCAGTACTTGGCACATAAAAATGCTTCATACAGTGTTATTGAGTAAAGAGCCAAAGGCTGAGGGGAGAAGAGAGGGAGGGAGGAGGAATAGGCACTCTTTTAACCTGCCCATTTTAGAGCTGGTGGTTTATTGCTTCCACAGATGCTATAAATCTCAGGGCAGCCAAATTCAAGGATACAAGAGACAACTCCTTTCCTCTCATTTTCTGATGATTAACAGTCACAAAGACAGAAGAGTTTGCATCTTTTTTAAATTTTTTATTGTTATGTTAATCACCATATATTACATCATTAGTTTTTGATGTAATGTTCCATGATTCATTGTTATGAAAAAACAATGAATCAGAAGAGTTTGCATCTTAAGCCCACTTTCTATTTATTTAAAGCCTACCAAGTTCTATGCATCTCACATACAAATATGTCATTCAGTCCTCATGAATGCCCTGGAAGGTAGATATTTTTATTACCATTTCACTGGGAGTTTATGTAACCTGCCCAAGCCACCTCTCTTCATAAGTAGTAGTGAAGGATTTGAACTTGGGACTTTCTGACTCCACTTACAATGTTCCCTCTGGTCTTGAACTTAGAGGGGCTCTCAGAGAGTATGTGCTTTAGATGTGCAAGGGATCACACCACAGAGAACATGGCTGGGGTGTCCCACATCTCAAGTTCTTTCATTTATTTGTAAATTTATCAGATATGTCTGAGTGTGTGCAGAGGGAAGAACTCCTGGGAAACCTGTACCCTGAAGCAGCTATGTAAGAATCTCTTGAGTCCTGTGATATGAACTCCTCTAATGGCTCCAGGCAAACACAATACAAGAACAACAACATGGTATATATTGGAGGCCATGTTCTAATTCTGCTGTGGCTTGTGCAGCTATGCAAAAGAGCTCTGTAGTCTTGAGTCATCTCAGATTCAAAGCAAATTCCATGAACAATTTAGAAATAGAGATGAATACTGTATACAGTTTGTACTTCCGATCTTCAAGTTTCCTTCACAATTGGATTTGCAAAACACCTTCATAATTCTGGTGGTCTGAGGGAAATACTGTTTGCCTAATTTCCATAAAAATTGACTTCAAGAAAGGTTAATTCTGGGCTATAAAATGACTGAATCTTTTCTTTAACAAGCTTATTTCCTGCCTAACAAATATAATGAGCTAATTAATAAACATGAACTCAATTTGGCCACTCTTCTGAAGCCAGGCAGAGTTTTACTTCTGAGAGTTACAAAAGGACAAGGAGAGCTTCATTCTTCTTCTTATTATTATTTAAGATTTTATTTATTTATTTGACAGAGAGAGAGAGTGACAGCAGGAACACAAGCAGGGGGAGTGGGAGAGGGAGAAGCAGGCTTCCTGCTGAGCAGGGAGCCTGATGAGGGGCTCGATCCCAGGACTCTGGGATCATGACCTGAGCTGAAGGCAGACACTTTACCAACTGAGCCACCCAGGCGCCCCAAGGAGAGCTTCATTATTAAGTGCTAAGTGGAGTTACCTTCCTTTGTGCCTGGTTCCTTGTAGCTGTTTCTCTTATTTAAAGGCCAGAAGCTCAGAGCTGACATCTGGGAAGTTGAGAACTTGGCGACAATACCGAAAGGAAAAAGGGATACTTAATTACTTTTTTGCACCTAGCAGTTCCACAAGGAAGGCAGGCCCCAAGATAATGACATCGACACCCTGAAAATGGTGTCTTTGTGCTTCTCTTTGATAGCTATAAAATGCACTGACATGTTTCACTGCAAATTACTTCTTAAGCCATTAACCATAACCTAATAAAGAGACATTTTGACAGAATAAAATGGGAGAGGTTATTTTTGTATAATGAAAAAACATTTATGAGTTGATATAAAAATACAGTTTAAGTGACATACTTTGTCTGCTTCAGCATCCAGCATATATATAAAGCAGGCTCCTCCTTAGAATGGATTCAGTATTTTCAAATCTTTTGTAACCTGACCTAGGATGAACCATAAATTTGTTTTAGCATAGGAGTTTTTTCAAAGACCCAAGTAGTAGGATGGCTCAAGATATAGGTAATGAAGTGATAATGGAAAATTTTCCCACTTCAGAGCTACAAAGGACAGTAGGCCTTAAAAATCGGATCTTAGGATGAATACGTGACTCAGTAAGGCTCTCAGTGGGTGGACTTTACTTCAGAATGGTTGGGCCTTCTGGCCTCTGAAAGGCAGAGACATCAGATCTGCCACTTTTTAAAAAAAAGATTTATTTATTTATTTGAAAGAGAGAGAAAGCACAGTGGGGAGGGGCAGAGGGAGAGGGAAAGTCTTAAGCAGACTCCAAGCTAAGTGCAGAGCCAGGGTGGGGGTTGATCTCATGACCCTGAGATCATGACCTGAGCCAAAACCAAGAGTCAGACACTTAACCAGCTGCACCACCTAGGCGCCCCCAGATCTACCACTTTGACAGCCATTCTGCAGACAATAGGGCCATGCCAGGGTGTATGGAACCCTGGGCAAATATATTTTGCAGGGCCCTTACTATATAAACAAGTCTAGTTAAAGTGTCTTACAAAATTCATGGGCCCATGTGAGCTAAGTGACTTATCAATGAAGATTTAGAATAATGGGTAGAGAGGCAGTATTGACTTAGGTATTGGTTTATTGTATAGTCTGTACCATTGAAGACACTTTGTGGTGTCCAGGCACCATCTCTTCCTGTTCACATCTGGAAACCATCTCTTTGTGTTCTTTATTGTTAAGTGTACTCTTCCTGGCTAATTCCATATCTCCCACAGTCAGGAAAAGGTAGCAATGCTATTATTGTTCACAATGCCATGACTCATCATAATCTGTCTATATCCTGTCAGTGGAGAGGATAAGGGAAGGGCCTATGGGCAGAGTGAGAAGAGAGGCCCATGTGAGCAAGGAACATCCATTCCTCAGCTGGCACAGCTTAGCATCAAGTCACTATGTCAGTAGGGTCAAGTGAGGACATGGATCAGAAGACCCCTACTGCCACCCTGCCACTCTTGTGTGCCATAGTTGGGAGGTGGCACCCTGGTCAGAACATAAGCAAGAACTGTAGCGGAGACCCACACTTACAGCTCAGGCTTACAGGATTGCTGTGACCCATCATAGGTGATGTGTGTGGCATAAGTGAGGATCTCTCCAAATCAGTATGTTAGCACTTTTCATAGGCCAATCTTATGTTATCCCATGAAGAAACACTCCTCTGGCCACATAACTCCCTTGGAACTGGGAGCTTCTTCAAGACAACTGGAACTCTGGAGCTCTTTGAAGCGTGTGGGGGTTTCCACATGCAAGGGCTGGGAGAAGTGATCCAAGAGTTCCTTGAAGGGGAGGAATGGGAACTGGGGCCAGGTGGTCCTGGTTCAAATACGGAGAATGGTACAGCTGTCCCTGGCATGTCCCAGGTAGCAGAGGGATGCTTCTCCTGACTGGTATCCAAGTAGGACCCGGTCTACACCAAGGGTGCTTCTCCGGAACAGCACTGCCAAAAACATGGGGGAACCCTGAGGCCCAGGTCTAAGATGTGGTTGTATAGGGAACAAAGGGTACAAATGAACTTAGCTGCAAGGAGACTGAGCACTGGGTCTGTTGGTGAAGCCCGGGAAGGACAGGGCCAGCAATGGATGACATTTCAGTCTGGATCCTCTTTGATTCACAGGCTGCCTTGCCAAGCCCCAGGCCACTTTGATGCCTGCATTATTCCCTTCCAGGGTATCTTCGACTCTGTGCTTGTTTCTGTATATTTGCTTTTGGCTTTCTTCTTCAGTGGTAACTAAAGAAATTTGGTTTTGTTTCCCCCATTCACGTATTCTTATTCTCGTGATTGCATCTCCATTTTCCTTTAAGTAACTGATTGTCTCCTTCAACAATTGGTCCACATTGCTGGAGCAGGGTTCAGCAAACTTGTTCTGTAAAGGGCCAGATAATAGTTTTGGCTTTGTGGGTCATATGGTTTCTGTCGCAATACTCAACTCTGTCATTGGATGGTAGAAGCAGCCATAGACAATACATAAATAAATGGTTGTGGCTGTCTTCCAATAATATTTATTTACAAAGACAGGTTAGATTTGCTCTTTCAATATAGTTTGCTGACTCTTGCCCTAGAATATAGGGTCTAATGAAATGGCTTTCAAATTATTTTGAACATGACTCACAGAAAATACATACTTTATCTCACTAGCTAGTATACGTGCATATATAATTGAAATACAATTTTATGAAACTACTTACCTTTCTCCTTTTGATAAACTCTGATGTATCCTCTTCTGTTCCTTTCCCATTTATTCCATTCCATTCCATTCCCTCTCACATTTAAAACATGTAATCCTAGGGCTTTAACATTATGAATTTTGGGGGGGCACAATTCAACCCATAAAAGAACTTAAACCAGCTTGTCTTTCTCCTGACTTGCCAAAATGGTGAAACATATCTCCATACACTTAGAATAGTAACCCCAAGTAGGGCTGTGGCTATTGGTTGCATGCCCAACAGTTACTTCCAATCCCCCTTTTCTTGCTCACTTCCCACTAGAGGCTGGGAAAATCAGATATTATCCGAATTCCCTTGCAGTTAATGGTATCTGTGTGACCTAGTTCTGGCTAATGACATATAAGGGAATGTCAGCTGATGGTCTCTGGGAAAGATTCTCTTCCCAGGTGAAAGGAGAGAGAGGCCAGTGGGGAGAGATTTTTTTTTTTCCTGCTCTTGGAATGTTGCTCTGAAACTGTGATGCTTGATGCTGCTCTAGTTTTCTGCCACCATGAGGGAAAGGCCAACAGAATCACAGAGCTTCACACCCAGCACTGTGACCTCCCTGAGCCCTTGGACCAAATAAGGAAAACCTTCCTCTGCACATCGTGATATGTGAGCTTTTTAAATGTTTGTATTGTTTAAGACATTGTTGGCTAGGTATTGCCATTCGTAGCCAACAGCATCCCAACTTCTACAGAAGTTATATAAAAAGTGGTTAAATAGATTGGGGAAATGTTGAATGTTACCATTTCTCTTAAAGCATTATAGTTCATAAAAGCAACTCAGAGGCTTTAAAGAAGTTCTGTTAACCCCAGTGTTTCCTAGATTTTTTTTTTTTTATTTTTTAGAGAGAGTGAGTGAGAGAAAGAGCGTCAGCAAGCATGGGGGGTGGGTAGAGGGCAGAGGGAGAGGGAAAGAGAGAATCTTAAGCAGGCGCCACACCCAGCACAGAGCCTGATCTCATAACCCTGAGATCATGACCTGAGCTGAAACCAAGAGTCAGAGGCTAACCTGACTGAGCCACCCAGGTACCCCTCAAATATTTTTAACCATGAAGGCTTCTCTCTCTTCCTCTCCTTCCTCCCCTCATCTCCATCACCTCCTATGGCATCTATGTCTTTTTTAGTATAACATCTCTTGGTGAAACTCATTTTGGAAAACATTAAAAGTATGGTATCAGATATACTCAACTCTTTGCTGTGGCCAGTTTCTGACTTTTTTTTTTAAAGAGTTTATTTATTCATTTGACAGAAAGCACGAGAGAGCACAAGCAGTAGAGGGAGAGGGAGAAGCAGGCTCCCCACCAAGCAGGAAGCCTGATGCGGGGCTCAATTCCAGGACCCTGGGATCATGACCTGAGCCAAAGGCAGATGTTTAACCATCTGAGCCACCCAGGTGCCCCCAAAGTTTCTGACTTTTTACTGCCACCCAAACCACCCCTATAAATTACCACCCCCAGCACGTCTTTCTTCCAAGAACAGGCACCTCATTACCTTGCATGCCACTGTGCCTGCATATGTTGGCCCCTAACTTTGGGAAGATGGCTGACTCCACTGTGGGGCTCCTCATGCCCCTTGAGTGATCTTCCTAGATGAAGCAGTGACCTCTCAACAACTCCTTTACCACTTCACTGTGCTTCTCTCAGAGACAAACAGAAAAATGTTGAGCCAGAGGCTTTGCTTAAACTCTCAGCTCCAGAAGAGCCATTGTCTCCCTGGAGCTAGCAGAGACTAAATTCAGGGAGAATGTATGTGCTCCCTCTCCAGGAGACAGAATGGAGCAGATGGCCTATTAGCCAGAAAGGAGTTTCATTAGCATCAGCTAAAACAACTACAAAGAAGCAGCTTTGGTAAAAACCACTTGCAGCTTTTAGGGGGACTTAGTTGCTTATGCACAACCCTCCCCGCCTCCAGCCCCCTGCAATTTCCTATCTTATGTTTTATCATTTCTGACCTGGCAAGATGGAGAATGAAGCTAGCTTATGCTGCATTATATTTGTTTTACATTCCATGTATATGAAGTTATTTTCACCTGTTCCCCATGAGGAGTTCTCTTTGCTATCCCCTCATTATGAAGAGGAAAATTTATCTTTTTTCACCCCTTCAGCCCACCAAGATTAGAATTTGCATCTTGTGAGTTGCTTAGTTCATTGAAAGGGACACCTTTATAAAGCCATGTCTCTCAACAACCTCAGAATGAAGTTCTTGTTGAACACAATGAGACTACACTGCATAATGGATAGTGATTCTCAATTTGGAATTAGACCAACCAGGCATGAATGCTGGGCCTCCAATATGTGGTTTTTAAATTTTATTTAATTCTAGTCTAGTAAAGTGTTATATTAGTTTCAGGTGTACAATATAGTGATTCAACAATTCTATACATTACTCAGTGCTCATCATGGTAAGTGTTCTCTTAATCCCTATCACCTGTTTCACCACCCCATACCCACCTCCCCTTTGGTAACCATCAGTTTGTTCTCTGTAGTTAAGAGCTGGAGTAGAGGGGGGTGGGAGGGATGGGGTGGCTGGGTGATGGACATTGGGGAGTGTATGTGCTATGGTGAGCACTGTGAATTGTGTAAGACTGAGGAATCACAGGCCTGTATCCCTGAAACAAATAATACATTATATGTTAATAAAAAAATAAAAAAAACAAAAATAAAAATAAAAAATTCTATTACCTTCCAAAAAACAAAGCGTCTGTTTTTTGGTTTGTCTCTTTTTTCTTTGTTCATTTGTTTTGTTTTTTAAATTCCACATATGAGTGAAATCGTATTGTATTTGTCTTTCTCTGGCTGACTTATTTTGCTTAGCATTATAGTGTCTAGATCCATCCACGTTGTTGCAAAAAGCAAGATTTCATTCATTTTCATGACTATAATCCACTTGTGTGTGTGTGTGTGTGTGTGTGTGTGTGTGTATCTTTATCCATTCATTATCAGTGGACACTTGGGCTGCTTCCATAATCTGGCTATTGTAAATAATGCTACAATAACCATAAAGGTGCATATATTTTTTCAAATTAGTGTTTTTATATTTTTTTTGTAAATACCCAGTAGAAGAATTACTAAATCATGGTAATTCTATTTTTAACTTTTTGAGGAACCTCCATACTGCTTTTCTACAGCAGCTGCACCAGTTTGCATTCCCAACAACAGTACACAAGGATTTGGTTTTCTCCACATGCTCAACACTTGTTTCTTGCGTTTTTTATTTTAGCTGTTCTGACAGGGGGGAGGTGATATCTCATTGTGGTTTTGACTTGTATTTCCCTGATGATGAGTGATGTTAAGCATCTTTTCATGTGACTATTTGCCAGCTGTATAACTTTTTTGGAGAAATGTCTGTTCATGTCTTCTGCCCATTTTTCAGTTGGATTATTTGTTTTTTGGTGTTGAGTTGTATAAGTTCTTTGTATATTTTGGATAATAACCCTTTATTGGATATGTCATTTGCAAATATCTTTTCCTTTTCAGTAGGTTGTCTTTTAGTTTTGTTGATTGTTTCCTTTTCTGTGCAGAAGACTGTTGTTTTGGTATAGTCCCAATAGTTTATTTTTGCTTTTGTTTCCCTTACCTCAGGAGATGTAATGAGAAAGTTTTGCTATGGTCAATGTCAGAGAAATTAGGGCCTGTGCTCTTTTCTAGGATTTTTATGGTTTCAGGTCTCACGGTTAGATCTTTAATCCATTTTGAATTTATTTTTGTGTATGGTAAAAGAAAGTGGTCCATTTTCATTCCTTTGCATGTAGCTGTCCAGTTTCCCCAACACCATTTGTTGAAGAGACTTTTTCCCATTTCCTCTTCCCATTCCTCCTTTGTTGAAGATTAATTGACCATATAATTGTGGGTTTATCTCTGGGTTTACTATTCTGTTCTGTTGATTTATGTGTCTGTTTTTGTGCTAGTACCACACTGTTTTGATTATCACAACTTTGTAGTAAATCTTGAAATGTGGGATTGTGAGCCTCCAGTTTTGCTCTTCTTTTTTAAGATTGCTTTCGTATGTGTGTGTGGCTATTCAGCAGTGAGAGTGGACATCCTTGTCTTGTTCCTGATCTTAGAGGAAAAGTTCTCAGTTTTTCCCCATTAAGTATGATGTTAGCTGTGGATTTTCCACATATGGCCTTTATTATGTTGAGGCATGGTCTCTCTAAACGTACTTTGTTGAGGGTTTTTTTCATGAATGGATATTGTGCTTTGTCAGATGCTTTTTCTGCATCTTTTGAAATGGTCATATGGTTTTTATCCTTTCTCTTGTTGATGTGATATATCACATTGATTGATTTGTAAATATTGAACCACCCTTGCATCCCAGGAATAAATCCCAATTGATTGTAGTGAATGATTTTTTTAAATGTATTCTTGGATTCAGTTTGCTAATATTTTGTTAAAGATTTTTTATATCTATGTTCATCAGAGATACTGGCCTGTAGTTCTGTTTTTTAGTGGTGTCTTTATC
The DNA here is from genome assembly GCF_003265705.2 of Callorhinus ursinus. Classification (NCBI taxonomy): domain Eukaryota; kingdom Metazoa; phylum Chordata; class Mammalia; order Carnivora; family Otariidae; genus Callorhinus; species Callorhinus ursinus. The sequence goes on along the minus strand of NW_027397063.1, from coordinate 95,298,346 downwards.
TGGTTTTGGTATCAGGGTAATGCTGGCCTCATAGAGTAAATTTGGAAGTTTTCCTTCCTCTTCTATTTTTTGGAAATGTTTGAGAAGAATAGGTATTATTAACTCTTCTTTAAATGTTTGGTAGAATTCACCTGTGAAACCATCTGGTCCTGGACTTCTGTTTGTTGGGAGTTTTTGATTACTGATTTAATTTCATTGCTGGTACTCAGTCTGTTCAAATTTTCTAATTCTTCCTGATTCAGTTTTGGGATGTTATATGTTTCTAGGAATTTATCTATTTCTTCTAGGTTATCTAGCTTGTTGGCATATAGGTTTTCATAATATTCTCTTATAATCCTTTGTATTTCTGTGGTGTTGGTTGTAATTTCTCCTCTTTCATTTCTCATTTTGAGTTTTTTTCCCCTCTCTGTCTTTTTTAATGAGTCTAGCTAAAAGTTTCTCAACTTTGTTGATCTTTAAAAAAAAACTCAGCTCTTATTTTCATTGATCTGTTCTATTGTTTTTTCAGTTTCTATTTCATTTATTTCTGCTCTAATCTTTATTATTTCCTTCATTCTCTTGGTTTGGGGTTTTGTTTATTTTTCTTTCTCTAGCTCCTTGAGGTGTAAGGTAAGGTTATTTGAGATTTTTCTTGCTTCTTGAGGTAGGTCTGTAATGCTATAAACTTCCCTCTTAGAGTAGTTTTTGCTGTATCCCAAAGATTTTGGACTGTTGTATATTCATTTTCATTTGTCTCCATGTGTTTCTTTTTTTTTAAGATTTTATTTATTTATTTGACAGAGAGAGACACAGCGAGAGAGGGAACACAAGCAGGGGGAGAGGGAGAGGGAGAAGCAGGCTTCCCGTGGAGCAGGGAGCCCGGATGCAGGGCTCGATCCCAGGACCCTGGGATCATGACCTGAGCTGAAGGCAGATGCTTAATCGACTAAGCCATCCAGGCACCCCTCCATGTATTTCTTGATTACTTGTTTGATTTCTTTTCACTTTCATTTACATGATAAATGCTTTTCCTTCCCTTCACTTTCAGTCTGCATGTGTCTCTAGTTCTGAAATCGTCTTTTATAGGCAGCATATAGATGGGTCTTGCTTTTTTATCCATTTCATCACCATATGTCCTTTTTGTTTTCTCTATCTTTGTTAAGATCAGGGTCTCACCAAGGTCCTCCACTCTTTTTTCAAGTCCTGCGAGTATCTTTATGACTATTACTTTAAATTTTCTATCTGTCATATTACTTATCTCTGTTTCATTTAGCTCTCTTGCTGTGATTTTGTCCTATTCTTTCATTTGGGACATATTCCTCTGTCTCCTTATTTTGTCTAACTCTCTGTGTCTGTTTCTATGAATTAGGAAAGTCACTGATGTCTCCTGCTTTTGAAAGTAGTGGCCTTATGAAGAAGAGGTTCTGTAGTGTCCTGTAGTTATGGATGGGCTCTGGCCAAGGAAGGGCATATTGGAAGGAGAAGGTCTACATGAGAATGCGGGGACTGGGCTTGAGGTGTTAGCAAGGCTTGTGCAGTTCTGCTCTGGAAGGGGACCTGAAGTCACTTTAGAAAACTCCTGCTGCAGGGCTGGAGGGAGTGAGTCCATAGGAGAGTGCAAGGACATCACCTGTGGTATAAGCAAAATTTGGAGTTCTGCCATAGGGGTAGACCTGGAGCTGAGGCCTGGCTCAAGGGGATATGTCTGCAGGAGAATGCAGGGGGCAGAGTGTGCTATTAGCAAGTTAAATGAAGAGTGTTGGCACTGCGCTCGTTCTTGCAGATATTTGTGTGTCTAGGCTAGGGAGCAGGGGAGGGAAAGGGCACTTGCCAACTCCTTTGTCCCTGGAGAAGTTTCCTAAAGGTCCCTGACCCTCTAACACACACTCTGAGATTAGTAAATAAATCTCCTTCCTGTTTACCCTGGGCATTTTTCTAACTACTGCTTCTATGTTGTTTCTTCATGGGGCTGTTTGTTGTACTGTCTCTTTAAGCTTGGGGACTCAGTTTCCTCTCACCTTCTAGGCTCTTCCAGAGTTGAGCCCACTGATCTTTAAAGTTCCAGGTGTTAAGCCTCACTGATTTGAAGAAATCTCAAAATTCAGCCCCTCTGATTTTCAAAGTCACATGTTACAGGATTTGTCTTCCCCGTGCGGGTTCCCCGTGCCTGGTGTGCTTGATATAAGGGTTTGTTTCTTTCTATTCTTTGGGCCCAGGGCATCCCCTCCTCCCATGGGCAGTCCCATTTATTTTTATTTTTTAGCTCCTGACTGGGTCTCTGTCCTTCCTACCCTCTTTGACGTGGCCTCTTCTCAACATTTAGCTGTGCAGAGTCTGTTCTGCCAGTCTTTGGGTCTTTTTCTGGATTATGTACACTGATGGGGTTGTTATCTAGTTGTATCTGTGGGATGAAGTGAACTTAGTATCTTCCTACTCTGCCATCTTTTCCAGAAGTTGGCTTACATGTGATTTTTAAGGAAGTGAGACTTGAGTTTTCTAAACCCTGGTATCTCATTTGTAAAGTGGGAATGATAATATCTGCCTTGACCACTCCATAGCATTGCTGTATGGATTCCATTGAGAAAGTTATCTTCAACATTTGGCTTGTTCCCTGGCATGTAAACAATATTCAATAAATGAATGTTGAATGAAAGAATGAATCAATAATTGAGGGTTACCTGGGGCACCTGGGTGGCTCAGTCAGTTAAGCGTCTGCCTTTGGCTCAGGTCGTTATCCCAGGGTCCTGGGATCGAGCCCCATGTTGGGCTCCCTGATTGGTGGGAAGTCTGCTTCTCCCTCTCCCTCTGTCTGCTGCTCTGCCTACTTGTGCTCTTTCTCTCTCTGTCAAATAAATAAATAAAATCTTAAAAAAATAATAATTGGGGGTTACTGTTTCCCACCATGCTTGTAAATGTTATTCCTAATATGTATAGAAGTTTGCTGTTATAGATGTAGTTGTTTGGTTTGTGAAATTATTTAATATTTTGATTTGACATTTGCTTAACTGTAAAATTGCATGCAAATATAATATTATTTTTAACACAAATTATCTAGAATCTCGATGAAAATGGAAGTTAAAAGATTCTAGATTCCTCCTCCCATGTTTTAGTTAGGTGTTTGTCATAATACTGACTAATTCATGCCTTCTTCTCATATTGCACTCTCTGTTTTGTGTTTGCTATTCAATATATGAAAGTTACAGGGTGTATAAAAGCTTCCCAATGTTAGATCTAGAAGACAGTAGGAATAACAGAGTAACTTTTAGGATACATTTGGGTAATCATGGGAAGAAAGTAGTGGCAATATTTCTTATTGACATGAAGATGAAAGTTCTTGTTTATATATTAAGAAATACACTGAGCGCCTTCTATGCTAGGCACTATGCTAGGTACTGGGATGATAAAGATGGACAACATAGACACTCTTGCCTCCAAAAGTATAGAATCTACTTCTGAAGAGCAATTTAAAAAACTCTATGGAAATAGAACTCACTTTTTGCAAAAAAAAACAACAACAACAAACAAACCAAAACTGAAAACATAGAGTCTAGTGGGAGGATAAATATTAAACACATATTTGCACAAATAAGTGTATACATATAAATTATATGTATTATATGATATAGACATTATATTATATCCAGTATATATATAGTACACATATGCTAGGAGGGAAATTTAAACAGTGAAATTAAACATTATAATGGAGGTGTGCCTGGGTGGCTAAAGTCTGTTAAGTGTCTGACTCTTGGTTTCAACTCAGATCATGATCTCTTGGGTCATGCAATCAAGCCCTACATCAGGAAGTCTGCTTGAAGGTTCTCTCCCCCTGCTCCTCCCCCACTCTCTCATTCTCAAATAAATAAATATTTTAAAAAACTATAATGGAAATACATTTAGATTAGGGGACAGAGAGTTCTTGAGGACTTCTGTGAGAGAGTAGAATAAGCTCAGGCTTAAAGGATTAGTAGATTAGCTAGGTGAAAAGGAAGAGCATTCGAGATAGAGGGAAACTGCAAAAGCCCCAAGGGGCCAAGAGACCTACAGCATGGAGAGCAGGTGTTAGGTGGTAGTCGTAAGTCTGGAGAAGTAAGCAGGACCAGGTGATTCAGAGCATTGTAGGCAAAATAAAGGACTTAAGGTATTTTTTAAACAAATTTCCTCAGCTTTATTGACAGAAAATTGGCATATAACATTGTTTAAAGTCTACAAGATTATGATTTGATACATGAATACATTACAAAATTATTACTACAATAAGGTTAGTTAACATATCCATAATTATCTTGTGTGTGTGTGTGTGTGTGTGTGTGTGTGTGCTGAGAACATTTAAAAATCTACTCTCTTAGGAACTTTTAAGTATATAATACAGTATTCTTTTTTTTTTAAGATTTTATTTATTTATTCATGAGAGACGGAGAGAGGCAGAGGCAGAGGGAGAAGTGGGCTCCCTGCTCCACGGACCCTAGGATCATGACCTGAGCTGAAGGCAGACGCTTAACTGACTGAGCCACCCAGGCATCCCTATAATACAGTATTCTTAATTATAGTCCCAATGCTATACATTAGAGACTTAGAACTTATCTGTCTTATATCTGGAATTTTGTATACTTTGACCAACATCTCCCCATTTTCCCCATTCCCCAGAACCTGGTAACCACCAACCTACTCCCTGTTTCTATGAGATTGGCTTTTTTCGATTCTGTGTATAAGTGAGATCATAAAGTGTTTGTCTTTCTCTGTCTGACTTATTTCACTTAGTATACTGCCCTCATGGTCCATCCATGCTGTCACAAATGGCAGGACTTCCTTCTTTTTTTATGTTTGAGTAATATTCCATTGTATACATACCACATTTTCTTTATCCATTTATCTGCTGATGGACACTTAGGTTGTTTCCATGTCTTGGCTATTGTGAATAATGCTGCAATGAACATGGGAGTGCAGAAATCTCTTTGAAATACTGATTTTATTTCTTTTGGGTATGTCAAGAAGTGGATTGATGGGTCATATGATAGTTCCATTTTTAAGTTTTTGAAGAACCTCCTTACTGTTTCCCATAGTGGCTGCACCAATTTACATTCCCACCAGCAGTGTTCAAGGGTTCCCTTTTCTCCATATCCTCACCAACACTTATTGTCTTTTTGATAGTAGCCACTCTAACAGGTGTAAGGTGATAGTTTATTGTGAGTTTACATTAACCGCAATTGAGAAGCTATTGAATAGCTTTCGACAGGGAGTAAAATTTACATTTTTCAAAGATTGTGTTGATCAATGTGTGGATAATGAATTGGGGTCAAGTAAGAGGAACCAATTAAGAGGCCATTGCTATAAATTAGACAAGAAATGATGGTATTTTGGATGAGACAGGTGAGGGTAGAGAAAAATGAAGGAATTCAAAATGTATTTTGAAGGAAGTCTCTCTAAGACTGGTTGAGGTATTGGGCATTTGGGTATTGGAGGAGATGGTGTATCATGGAAAACTGCAGAATTTGGACCTTAGAAATTGGTTGGATCCAGGATCTATTTACTGAAATGGAGACCATTGGAAGAGAAGCAATTTGATGAGAAGATTTAGAAATATGAACTCAGGATATTTTTTCAACTAAGACTTTATTATTATTTTTAAGAGAAATTTTGGGTTTTCAGTAAAATTGAGGGGAAGGTATAGAGATTCTCATATAACCTCGTCATCACACATACATAGCCTCCTCCTTTCTCAACATCCCCCACCAGAGGGATACATTTTTTGCAATTGGTGGATTTACATTGCCATATCATAATCACCCAATGCATACTTTACATTAGTGTTCACTCTTGGTGTTATACATGCTATGGGTTTGGACAAATGTATAATGACATGCATCCATCATTAGCATACAGAGTATTTTTATTGCCCTAAAAATCCTCTGTATTCTACCTATTTATTCTTGTCCCTCATCTCCTACCAACCCTTGACAACCACTGATCTTTTTATTGTCTCCATAGTTTGCCTTAAGAATGTAATATAGTTGGAATCATACAGTATATAGCTTTTCAGATTTTTTTTTCACTTAGTAATGTGCATTTAAGATTCCTCTATGTTTTTTCATGAATTGATGGCTCTTTTTATTTATCTTAATTTTTATTTATTTATTTTTTATTATGTTATGTTAATCACCATACATTACATCATTAGTTTTTGATGTAGTGTTCCATGATTCATTGTTTGTGTATAACACCCAGTGCTCCAAACAGTACATGGCCGCTTTAATACCCATCGTTTTAATTTTTAAAAAAGATTTGCTTATTTATTTTAGAGAGAAAGAGTGCAGTGGGGAGGGGCAGAGGGAGAGAGAGTCTTAAGCAGATTCTGCACTGAACATGAAGCCCGATGTGTGCCTCAGTCTCACGATCCTGAGATCATGACCTGAGCCGAAACCAAGAGTTAGACCCTTAGTTGACTATGCCACCTGGGCACCCCTTATTTCTCTTTAGCACTGAATAGTGTTCCATTGTCTGGATGTATTACAGTTTGTTTATACATTCATCTACTGAAGGATATCTTGGTTACCTCTAGGCTTTGACAATTATAACTGAAGCTGCTATAAACATTTGTGTGTAGTTTTTTTGTGTAGACATGTTTTCAACTTCCTTGGATAAATATCAAGGAGCATGATTTCTGTATCATATGATGAAAATATGTTTAATTTTGTAGGAAAGCACCAAACTGTCTTCCAAATTGGCTATAGCTTTTTATATTCCCACCAGCAATGAATGAGAGTTTCTGTTGCTCCACTGTCAGCATTTGGTGTTGTCAGTGTTGTAGATTTTTCTCATTCTAATAGGTGTGTTGTGGTCTCTCATTGTTTTAATTTGCATTTCTCTGATGATATGTGATGTGGAACATCCCTTTATATGCTTATTTGCCATCTGTATGTCCTCTTTGGAGAGGTGTCTTTTATAGTCTTTGACCAAATTTTTAATTAGGTAGTTTGTTTTCTTATTGTAGAGTTTTAAGAGTTCTTTGTGTATTTTGCATACCAGTCCTTTATGATATAGGTATTTCACAAATATATTCTCCTAGTCTGTGGCCTGTCTTCTCATCATCTTGAAATTGTCATTTGCAGAAGTTTTTACTTTTAATGAAATACAGCTTATCAGTTATTTATTTCATGGATTTTGTCTTTGTTGTTGTATCTAAAAAGTTTCATCACATTCAAGATCATCTAGGTTTTCTCCTTTTTAAAGGAGTTTTGTAGTTTTGCATTTTACATTTAGGCCTGTGATCCTTTTTGATTTGTGAAGGATATAAGGTCTGTGTCTAGATTAATTTTTTTGCATGTGGATCTTTCACTGTTTCAGCACCATTGTTTAAAAGACTGTCTTTGCTCCATTGTATTGCTTCTGCTCCTTTGTCAAAGATCTATTGATTATATTTATGTTGATCTATATCTGGGCTCCCTGTTCTGTTCCATTTTTCTATTTGTCTATTCTTTATAAATTCCACACTGTTGTGATTACTGTAGCTTTATAGTGAATCTTAAAGTCAGGTAGTATCAGTCTTCTGTATTTGTTCTTCTCCTTCAATATTGTGCTGGCTATTGTGGGTCTTTTGCCTCACCATATAAACTTTAGAGTCAGTTTGTCAATATCACAAAATAACTTTCTGGGAGTTTGATTGGAATTGTATTGAATTTATAGATTAAGTTGGGAAGGAATGACAGCTTGACAATGTTAAATCTTCCTATTTTTTGAGCAGAGAAAGATATCCTTTCTTTGTTTTTTAAAAATTTTTAATTATTTTTAAATTTTATTTTATTATGTTATGTTAGTCACCATACAGTACATCATTAGTTTTTGATGTAGTGATCCACACTTCATTGTTTATGTATAACACCCAATGCTCCATGCAATACGTGCCCTCCTTAATACCCATCACCAGGCTAACCCATCCCCTTACCTCCTCCCCTCTAACACCCTCAGTTTGTTTCTCAGAGTCCATAGTCTCTCATGGTTCATCTCTCCCTCTGATTCCTCCCCTTCATTTTTCCCTTCCTTCTTCTAATGTCCTCCATGCTATTCCTTATGTTCCACAAATCAGTGAAACCATATGATAATTGACTTTCTCTGCTTGACTTATTTCACTTAGCATAATCTCCTCCGGTCCCATCCATGTTGATGTAAAAGTTGGGTATTCATCCTTTCTGATGGCTGAGAAATATCCCATTGTATATATGGACCACATCTTCTTTATCCATTCATCTGTTAAAGGGCATCTTGGCTCTTTCCACAGTTTGGGTATTGCAGATATTGCTGCTATGAACACTGGGGTGCATATGGCCCTTCTCTTCACTACATCTGTGGCTTTGGGGTAAATATCTGGTAGTGCAATTGCTGGGTCATAGGGTAGCTCTATTTTAATTTTCTGAGGCACCTCCACACTGTTTTCCAAAGTGGCTGTACCAACTTGCATTCCCACCAACACTGTAAGAGGGTTCCCCTTTCTCCACAACCTCTCCAACATTTGTTGTTTCTTTCCCTGTCCATTTTTGCCATTCTAACTGGTGTAAGGTGGTATCTCAGTGTGGTTTTGATTTGAATTTCCCTGATGGCTAATGATGATGAATATTTTTGCATGTGTCTGTTAGCCATTTGTATGTCTTCTTTGGAGAAGTATCTGTTCATGTCTTCTGCCCATTTTTTGACTGATTATTTGATTTTTGGGTGTTGAGTTTGAGAAGTTCTTTATAGATCTTGGATATCAGCCCTTTATCTGTAGTGTCATTTGCAAATATCTTCTCCCATTCTGTGGGTTGCCTCTTTGTTTTGTTGACTGTGTCCTTTGCTGTGCAGAAGCTCTTCAATGCCATCCCAATCAAAATTCCAATGACATTTTTCAAAGTCCTGGAACAAACAATCCTAAAATTTGTATGGAATCAGAAAAGACCCTGAATTGCCAAGGAAATGTTGAAAAAGATAAACAAAGCTGGGGGCATCACGTTGCCCGATTTCAAGCTATATTACAAAGCAGCAATCACCAAGACAGCATGGTACTGGCACAAAAACAGACATATAGACCATCGGAACAGAACAGAGAGCCCAGATATGGACCCTCAACTCTATGGCCAAATAATCTTCGACAAAGCAGGAAAAAATACACGATGGAAAAAAGACAGTCTCTTCAGTAAATGGTGCTGGGAAAATTGGACAGCTATATGCAGGAGAATGAAACTCGACCACTCTATTACACTATTCACAAAGATAAACTCAAAATGGATGAAAGGCCTCAATGTGAGACAGGAATCCATCAAAATCCTAGAGGAGAACATAGGCAGTAACCTCTGACATTGGCTACAGCAACTTCTTTCAAGGTTCATCTCCAAAGGCTAGTGAAATAAAAGCAAAAATGAACTTTTGGGACTTCATTCTTTCTTTAATATTTAGAAATATATCTGGATTTTTTTTTAGATTCAACTTTCCATATTTTCAGAACAGCTGCAGAATATATTTATTGAGAAGGGAAATGAAATTTACATGTTATAATCCTCACATTTTGCTTTTTAAAAACAAACTTGTCATTGGTTATATTTCTTAGTACCTTTGATGCAGATCTTTAGGCAGATAGGAATATATTAATCACCACACATTCATTCTGTTGAGCTGTGTCAAGAGAAGTGGGAAATCAGTTACACTTCATAATGAGAGAAAGTCTACTTGGTATTTTATGACAGGGATGTTGGTTAGATTTCTCAGATTATAGAATATAAAGGTCAATTAAAGTGAAAATTTATACTTAACTCTTCAGAATATAAGGAAGATTATTAAGAGTCAATAATATTGGAATATATTTCACAGTCAAAGGAAAGGTTGAAGGTATTTTAAGTGTTCAAACCTGCCAGTTTTTTTTTTTAAGGTCTCTCTTGAGATTTCACCAGTATCTTTCCATACTTGGCAGCATTAGGCAAATGGCAATGGGTTCCATTCATATAAGGAACTATTCTTTAGCCTTGAAAGGGCTGTGAGCCCCTTTTACTTCCCACTAAAATGTTTACTTTGATGAATGGTTAATTTTTTTTAAAGATTTTATTTATTTATTTGACAGAGAGGGACACAGTGAGAGAGGGAATACAAGCAGGGGGAGTGGGAGAGGGAGAAGCAGGCTTCCCACTGAGCAGGGAGCCCGATGCGGGGCTTGATCTCAGGCCCCTGAGATCATGACCTGAGCCGAAGGCAGACACTTAACGACTGAGCCACCCAGGTGCCCCTACTTTAATTCTTAGGCTTATATATCACTGCTTATTTACATGGTAGAGATAAAATACATGTTCTTACATTTCACATAAAAATTTAAAAGATTTTTCTTGAACAAAACCCATATTTACAGTTGTGGGCAAGGTGGTAGATTCAAAGGATATCTTAATAAGAATCATGTAACTTCATTTATTTGCTCTAACTGATAATCTGTATCAAATGACATTGAAACACATCGCTAGTCATACCCTGAAATGTCAGAATTGGATACCAATCACCAGAAATTCCAGTGTCAACATATTTTTGATCATTTAATATAGTCCAAATTTCCTGTTTATCAATTATACATCAAAACACGTAGCTCAAAAATATCAAACCTAAGATCTACTCTTCACCTATTATTTATGTAATGTAAAAGTTAAATCATTGTTAAAAATATTACGTTAACTTGGTATCCAGTTGAAAATGCCTTGCACATTTAAAATGTCTCAAAGTATTTAACGTATGAAAATCCATCTGTGTCACTTTATGTAAAAAAGATTTTTCTAGTTCCTTGGCAGTGTTAAGCTTTATTTTCTATGTCAAAGCTTAATAATCACAAAATTTGGGGCATATACTCAATAAATTACTTCTGAAGAATACTGAGTCCTCCTTGATCAACTAATTATCTTTGAAAACCTTCTTTAGAAATTTCAGATTTCTGAAAGGCCATTTAAGAAATAATAACATTAGAACAGAGGGGAAGAGAGTGTAGTTGTAGGACATAAGCCAAGGTAAAAAATAATTTTGCAATTAATCAGTCCCTTATTGAGAGTAAGCAGAGGTGATTGTACTCAGAAATGATGACAATATTTATTTTATTTATTATCATTACCTGTATGTATTAGTTTCTTGGGGTTACTATAACAAAGCACCAGAAACCTGCATCTCTTAAAACTGTAGATATTTATTCTTTCACGGTTTTGGAGGCCAGAAGTACTAAATCAAGGTGTTGACACGGTTAGTTCTTTCCTAAAGACTCTAGGGGAGGATCTTTCCTTGCCTCTTCCAGCTTCTGGTTGATTCAGGTGTTCCTTGGCTTGTGACAATGAAATTCAATCTCTTCCTCTGTATATGCTTTCTCCCTTGTTTCTCTTCATCTGCCTGTTGTTGTCTCTCTCTGTCTCTCTCTTTTTTAAAGATTTTATTTATTTAGTTGGCAGAGAGAGGGAAAGAGAGCGAGAGAAAGCACAAACAGTGGGGACAGCAGAGGGAGAGGGAGAAGAAGGCTCCCCAGCAAGGAGTCTCATGTGAGCAGATCCTAGGACCCCAAGATCATGACCTGAAACAAAGGCAGATGTTTAACTGATTGAGCCACCCAGGTGCCCCTCTGTGTCATCTTTTCTCGTAGAACACTTGTCATTGAATTTAGAGTCTACCTTGCTAATCTAAGATGATTTCATCTTGAGATCTTTAATTATAGCTGGAAAACCACTTTAAAAAAAAATAAGGTTACATTCACATATGCTGAGGCTTCAGACTTGGAGATACCTTTTTGGGGCCACAACTTAACCCACTTCAGTTAAGAGCATTGTGTAAATGTTAATATTCTGGTTTTGATAGTTGCACTATGATTGTCTAAGATGTTAATATTAGGAAATCAGGGTGTATTATTTTCACAACTTTTCAGTAAGTCTAAAATTATTTAAAAATGAAAGGTAAAATGGAGGAAGGAAGGAAGGAAGGAAGGAAGGAAGGAAGGAAGGAAGGAAGGAAGGAAGGAAGGAAGAAAGCTCTTTGAACCTCATTTCAGACTTGCTGAATCCAAATGTCCAGGGGAGGGGATGGGCAAATTTAATATCTATCAGTGCTCCAAAACTCCCTATGTAGAATCAGAAATTATAATTCCCCTTTTAGAGAAAAGAAATATAGCATAAAAGAAGTGTCTTTTTTTTTTTTTTTGGTCCAGCATTGGTTATAGGAGAATTATAGGTCACAATTAAGTATATGGCTTTTACAGATAAAAGTGGTTGATGCCCCACCAGTTTGTGTGGTGGCCCTGGATTTCAAGAGGCTGCTTAAGACTAAAATGTCAATGCTGCAACATATTTGAGATTAACTCCTTGTAAGTTTTTATTATTTTGGCAGTGCTGGAATTTACTTCATAATCTCTCATACAGTGACTTATCTTTACTTATTTTATGTCATGTCCATTGACTGCTTTTGAGGTAGAGTTTCAACCATTACAGAGAGAAGGGTAATTCTACTTCAGTCCAGTTCCCAAATGATAAGTTTTTCAGCTTAAGTGCTTTGCATTGCAGCCTGTCTGGTACTTGGTTCTTTCAATAACCTGATATACTATATTTGTAATGACTGCCCTGCAAAGTTACTATTGGAAAGTGAAAGAATTTAAAATTAAACTAGCTGTTTTGTGGACTTGACACAAACATGGTAGGTTAACTGAAGTTTTCATTTGAATAACTGAAGAAATTCAGTTTTTGTTTTTGTTTTTTGTGACAATTGGCTGGTAGTTCTGATATCTACAAATTAAGCTTTAGCCTACTTCAAAGGTGTGCACCATTTACGTCCATTGCCTCTTTACAATTGCTTTAAGAAAACCTTGTCCAGAAAAACATGTAGCACATGTTCATGGTCACTCAGTGAAGCCCTTCCCAAATCTGGGAGGAGCCTCTGCATCTGTATGGACTGATGTGGGAAAATTGACCAGAGAAAGTATATAAATATTAATATGCTTCCAGTACCACATCAAGGGATAAAGTGAAAGGAGAGAATAAAGGAATTTTGCCTAATATGTGAAGTTAGAAGAGTAAAGATGAAAAGGGGTTTGGTATAAAGAGATGGAGTAGAGAATTGAGGGTGAAAGAAAGCAGGGAGGAGATGAACCTTCTGAGTTGGCCTGAGTAGTCTTGCTGTGAGATAAATTCCAGCTCTTCAGCTGTATAAATCTTTGAACCCTGCTTTTAAATTTCAGCCATAGGCTCATTACTTACCTATATATTTGATCTATTTCATCACTCCAGTATCACAGCTTGATGTGTTAGTTGTTTTGAATTGCCAGATAACAAAGTTCAATCATGTGCTTGAAGAAAATCAGTAGAAGGCATTATAATTGTCCTTCTGGAACTTAAATTCTAATCATGAATTCTGCAATCCAACACAGATTACAAGTAGCAGAGTATTTTACTCATACATAATATGCTGATGTTGAGCACTTCTTCCCTCAGTGTTTATGAGCCCAGAGTTGGTGGTTATCAAAGTCTTTTTCTACAACACACAGACTAGAATATATTGGCAGGATTTATGGGGATATCTGTTGAAAACTTAATTTTTTTTGTGCCCATTATAAAGTGATGATGTGTACTAATGGTTGAAATTAAATTATGTTAACATGTTAACATTTTGGCTATGAATGTTGGCTCCTATAAAAATGATAACTTTCATATTTTGAATCACCACTTTCATAATTTGAATCAAAAAATTGAATGTAATTTTTTAATTTATCCATTACTATAGAACCCTCTTCTCTACCTGTGTCCATAACTTGGGACATAGTAGGTGCTCAACAAATAAATGTTTACTTAAAAAAGTAATAATGGAGAAAACTTTTCAAAACTTTTACCTGCTACCATAAGAGACTCTTAATCTCAGGAAACAAACTGAGGGTTGCTGGAGTGGTGAGGGGTAGGAGGGATGGGGTGGCTGCATGATGGACACTGGGGAGGGTATGTGCTATGGTGAGCACTGTGAATTGTGTAAGACTGATGAATCACAGACCTGTACCCCTGAAACAAATAATACATTATGTGTTAATAAAAAAAAAAACAAAACTTTTACCTACCACAAATATACAAGGCATATTTATAGGGGAAAAGCCAGCAGTTTTCTTTTAGGTATTCGTTGAACTAAGATTTACTATAAATTTATTACATTACAGATGTTCCTGGGAAATCAATGATGAATGGGACATGGGCCTTGAGCTTATAGTCAAGTTAGGGAGATAGACATAAATGCAGGGCTATCACCAACTATAATCCCTAGTTTGCTCAGTAAGTGCACTTTCCCCATTCCTTAGGATAAATGTGGGTTTCCCCCATCACTGAGTGTTCAGGACCCCCTGCCCCTATGGATTTATGGATTTCCTGGAGTGTGGGGAGGTTTGATAGGATAAGAACCAAGTGATATCTGCTGGTGTGGGATGTATTGGCAGTTGAGAATGAGTACACTCAGAGGAGAGCTGAGGGAAGAAGGGTAGGGAAAAGGGGCATCCTCTTTGGTACAGAAGAGGGATCAAATGGCATAGACCCTGGGTGCAGAGGATGGGAGGCTCTCCATGAAGATGAAAGCTGAGCTGTCCGTGGGCAAGGACTCAGTTTCAACATGGCTTCCAGTGGTTCTCAGGCCTCAGGAACCTTATCATTTTCCATCTCCTCCCCTGCACTCGCTTCCCTTTTCCCTTAGTCCTCTTGACTCCCATGTTTCCCTCTGTATTCTGCAAAAATTTTCCTCCATTCTCGTGTCTCATAATAGAACTTATTGGAAGGACATTTCCTAATGTTTCTGGAGGCCAGGAATAAAATCTTCTAATGTCCGCAGATAGTGAGGGGTTGTATTTCCTTTCATTCTATAACTGCAGCAAAAAAGGGGAAGAAAAAAACATTTCCATTTACATATTAAAACAGGTTACCATATTAATATTTACACCCACATCAATAGCCTCATGAGCTTCAGTAGAGGCATATAGAAAGTCTATAAGAACAAAGAGGAGGGAGAAGGAGGTGAGTGCAGCTTTCTCTGAGGAAATGATGTTGGAACTGGGCCTTAGAAGATGTGTGGGGTATCTGAGGGAGAATTTCAGGTGGAAAAAAAGGAGTGCATGGAGCCACAGAGGTAAAAATTTTGGGCAGATGGGGGTAGATTTGGTAGGGGAATGGTGGGCACTATGGCAGGGAAGTTAGGAAGGAGCCAGACTGTGATCAGCTGTGTAAGATACGCTAACGAGTTAGGTCTTGACCTTCCCGGCAATGGGAAACTATTATCTGAAACTCACAAAAGCACCTCTTCCTACCCTCTCTCTAAATCAGTCTAGATGTTAATAGCATTCCTCAGACTCACAATAAATTATGGGGTCGTCCTGCCAACTTGGTGTCTCCCGAGAAGCTAGTGAGCCGCTGTCATCCAGTAAATGAACCACATTTTTAAGCAGGAGAGGCTCTGCCTCGTCTCATTCCTCTCATCCTGTCTAGTTAATCAATACTTGTATATCAACAGAGAGCTGAAAAGAAGAAAGGAAGATAAATGATAGTTGTTCAGTAAGACAGAGGCTTCAGATTCATGGAGACCTTCCAGGGAAAAGGAAGGTCTAATCCGCATTTCTTATCTTCCTGGCTTAGACTCAGGTGATGAATGAAAATGGATTGATGGACACAAGTGACAAAGCCTAATGCTCCCAGAGTGATGAACCCTTTCCATGTTTGTCCACTCATTTTCTTGGAAAATGAGGAGTTGCCTTCACTTTTTCCTTTGTTTTCTCCTTGCTGTCTGTCAAATACTAAAAAAAAAAATCATTAAAAAAATGAAGTAAATAGTTATCACTTGTCATGCTGTGGTAGTCAAAAGAGTAAGTTTAAATCCAAAAGTGGTGTTAAGATTTAAGTAATCCATTTAGAAGTAAAGCCAAAAAGATTAAAATTTATCAGGAAAGACATATAAACCTTCAAGTTTTACTTTTTTTGAGTATCACCTGGGGGCATATTTATCCTTTCAGGTCTCCACTTTATCTACACCGTTTTTGTCTTGAAACTGTCCTGGAACCTTGCAGTGCTGACCTGGTATATTTACTGTCGTGAAACTTCTGTAAATCTCTTCTGATAATAGGTACAGTCAGCAATGGCCTGGGTGAATTATGTATGTGAGAGTGAAAATTAACTGCCTACTTGAAGGGCACAAATGTTGGAAGTTACCTGAGGACATTTTGAAAATGGCAAGTGTCTGTAACCGATTTCAAAAAAGACATCTCATCTAATTAAAAGCAGTAGGCATTACATTAAAGTTGCAAATCATACGCTTGGAGTTGCATTTAGAATTCTGCTCGAAATTTCATTTACCTGGACATTTGAATCAGGGTGAGGTGAGAGATGCCTCTGGACTCTATTTTTAAGGGCAGAAATCCATCCACTCTCATTGTATTAACTTCTAAACTTCTCCCCAGCCTACCCTCTCCTGCTGATTTCTTTTCTCAGTGACTAGAGGACTGATGCTATTACCCTTAGGATGCAGATAGACCAGTAGTTGGCTAATTGCCATCATTGATGGTGGTGGATGTGGAGTCTAGGGGTAAAGAAGGAGGTATTGCTATTTCTTTTTCCTTTTACTTCCCTTCCTTTCTCTTCCTTCTTTTTTCTGTCCTCCTTCACTTCAGGAATAACATTCATCAAACTGAGTAAACAGAGGCCTGATTTGTAATTCATGTAAATTAATGATGGTTTTGGGCTTGGGAAGCCAAGGTTCATAGACTGCATGGATTTATTCCTAAACAGGATAGGAAGTTGCCCATGGGTCATTGCAGGTACTGCACCTAGAGTCTTAGCATCTCACATGCCTGGACTCATACTTAAGATTTGGATTCAGTAATTTTGAGTGGGAAAGCCCAGAAATCTGATTTTTAAATACTCCAGGTGTTTTTTAAAAATGAAATGTTATTTATTAAGAGAATTTTAAGTAGCCACAAAAATGGATAAAATTGAGGAATGAACCTCTATGCACCCATCATCTAGTTCCATCAATTATCAGTATTTTTCATTTCATCCATGTCTCCGTAAAAATTTTTCTCCTATATATTTTAAAGTAAATTCAGCCATCAGGTTATTTCATGAGTAAATATTTAAGTATGCATCTCCAATAACTTTTTTGTTTTTGCATACCACTATGGCATGTCACACCCAAGAAAATGAATAATTCTATATATCAATTAATATTCAATTCATTTTCAAATTTCCCTGATTATATCAAAGATACCTTTCTATGATTTGTTTGTTTATTCAAACAAGGGTCATACACTGCAGTTGGATGCTCTCTGTTATAAATCTCTCTCTCTTTTTTTTTAAAAGATTTTATTTATTTATTTGACAGAGAGAGACACAATGAGAGAGGGAACACAAGCAGGGGGAGTGGGAGAGGGAGAAGCAGGCTTCCCACTGAGCAGGGAGCCAGACGCGGGGCTCGATCCCGGGACTTTGGGATCATGACCTGAGCCGAAGGTAGACGCTTAATGACTGAGCCACCCAGGTGCCCATGTTATAAATCTCTTTATTCTGTACTGATCCCCATTTTCTTTAAGATACTGATTTGTACCGGCACCTGGGTAGCTCAGTTGGTTAAGCGACTGCCTTTGGCTCAGGTCATGACCCCGAAGTTCTGGATCGAGCCCCGCATCAGCTCCCTGCTTAGCAGGGAGTCTGCTTCTCCCTCTGACCCTACCCTCTCTTGTGCTCTCTCAGTCTCTCTCTCTCTCTCTCAAATAAATAAATAAAATCTTTAAAAATAGATACTGATTCGTAGAGAAGACCAGACTTTCTCTAACTTTTTTTTTTTTTAAAGATTTTATTTATTTGAGAGAGAGAGACTGAGAGAGAAAAAGCACAAGATGGGGGAGGGTTAGAGGGAAAAGCAGACTTCCCACTGAGCAGGGAGCCTGATGTGACTCGATCCTGGGACTCTGATTCTGGGACTCTGGGATCATGACCTGAGCTGAAGGCAGATGCTTAACCAACTGAGCCACCCAGGCGCCCTCTAACTTTAACGTACAAATGAATCACATTATATGAGTCAGTTTTAGGGTATTTTCATTGCCTCAAACAGAAACTCTGTACACTTTAGTTATTATCCCCTTATCTGCCTCTTTTCCCTGGACCAAGCAATCACTAAGCTTTCTGTCTCTGTAGATTTTCCTTGTTTTAGATAGTTCATATGACTGAAATTGTATAATATGTGGTCTTTTGTGTTGGCTTCTTTCATTTAGCATACTGTTTTCAAGATTATATGGTAACTCTATGTTTAATCATTTGAGGAATTGTCACACTATTTTCTAGAATGGCTGCGCTCTTTTTCATTCCCACCAGTAGTGTATGAGGATTCTGATTTCTCTACATCCTTGCCAAAATTTAATTTCCAGTAAATTTTTTTATTATAGCTATCTAAGTGGATGTGAAATGGTCTCTCATTGTGGTTTTTCTTTTTTTTAAAAAACACTATTATTTATTATTGAAGTGTCACTGACATACAGTGTTACATTAGTTTCATGTGTACAACATATTGATTTGACAATTCTATATTTTACTCCATGCTCAACCATAAGTATAGTCATCATCTGTTATCATGTAACATTATTACAATATTACTGACTATATTCCCTATGCTGCTTTTCATCTCTGTGATTTATTTATTTTATGACTGGAAGTTCATACTTCTAAATCTCCTTTATCTATTTCACCCATCTTCCCACCCACTTCTTCCCTGTCAACCCTCAGTTTGTTCTCTGTATTTAAGAATATGTTTGTTTTTTTATTTTTATTTTTTTAATTTAATTTAATTTTCTTATGTTATGTTAGTCACCATACAATACATCATTAGTTTTTGATGGAGTGATCCACACTTCATTGTTTTCGTATAACACCCAGTGCTCCATGCAGTATGTGCCCTCCTTAATACCTATCACCGGGCTAACCAATCCACCCTCCCCACTCCCCTCTGAAACCCTCAGTTTGTTTCTCAGAGTCCATAGTCTCTCACGGTTCATCTCTCCCTCCGATTTCCCCCCTTCATTTTTCCCTTCCTTCTCCTAATGTCCTCCATTCTATTCCTTATATTCCACAAATAAGTGAAACCATATGATAATTGACTTTCTCTGCCCGATTTATTTCACTTAGCATAATCTCCTCCAGTCCCATCCATGTTGATGTAAAAGTTGGGTATTCATTCCTTCTGATGGCTGAGTGATATTCCATTGTATATATGGAACACATCTTCTTTATCCATTCATCTGTTAAAGGACTCTTTCCCCAAAGTGTATGTTTGTTTTTTGTTTGTTTGTTTATTTTTTTTAGATTCCACATATAAGTGAAATCATATGGTATTTGTCTTTCTCTGTCTGACTTATTTCACATAGCATAATACCCACTAGGTCCATTTATGTTATTGCAAAGGCAAGATTTTTTTTTTTAAAGATATTATTTGTTTATTTGACAGAGAGAGAAAGAGAGCGGCAGCAGAGGGAAAGGGAGAAGCAAGCTCCCCACTGACCAGGGAGCCCAATGCGGTACTCGATCCCAGGACCCCGGGATCATGACTTGAGCCAAAGGCAGATGCTTAATCAACTGAGCCACCCAGGCGTCCCTAGATCTTCTTCTTTTTTTATGGCTGTCTAAGTAATATAATGCACATACATACCACATCTTCTTTATCCATTCATTTATCAGTGAACAGTTGGGCTGCTTTCATATCATAGCTATTGTAAATAATGCTGCAGTAAACATAAGGGTGCATACTTTTTGAATTAATGTTCTCTCTTTTTTTAAATTTTATTATGTTATGTTAGTCACCATACACTACCTCATTAGTTTTTGATGTGGTGATCCACGATCCATTGTTTTCATATAACACCCAGTGCTCCATGCAGTACGTGCCCTCCTTAATACTCATCACCAGCATCACCAGGCTAACCCATCCCCCCTCACCCCTCCCCTCTAAAACCCTGTTTGTTTCTCAGAGTCCATAGTCTCTCATGGTTCATCTCTCCCTCCGATTTCCACCCCCTTCATTTCTCCCTTCCTTCTCCTAACGTCCTCCATGCTATTCCTTATGTACCACAAATAGGTGAATCCATATGATAATTGACTCTCTCTGCTTGACTTATTTCACTTAGCATAATCTCCTCCAGTCCCATCCATGTTGATGTAAAAGTTGGGTATTCATCCTTTCTAATGGCTGAGTAATATTCCATTGTATATATGGACCACATCTGCTTTATCCATTCATCTGCTGAAGGGCATCTCGGCTCCTTCCACAGTTTGGCTATTGCGGACATTGCCACTATGAACATTTGGGTGCATATGGCCCTTCTTTTCGCTACATCTGTGGCTTTGGGGTAAATACCCAGAAGTACAATTGCTGGGTCATAGGGTAGTTCTATTTTTAAATTTTTGAGGCACCTCCACACTGTTTTCCAAAGTGGCTGTACCAAGTTGCATTCCCACCAACAGTGTAAGAGGGTTCCCCTTTCTCCACAACCTCCCTAACATTTGTTGTTTCTTGCCCTGTCAATTTCTGCCATTCTAACTGGTGTAAGGTGGTATCTCAATGTGGTTTTGATTTGAATTTCCCTGATGGCTAATGATGATCAACTTCAAATCAAAAACACAGTGAGTGTTCTCTTTTTCTTTGGGTAAATACCCAGTAGTAGAATTACTGGATTATATGGTAGTTATATTTTTAACTTTTTGAGGAATCTCTATGCTGTTTTCCACAGTGGCTGCCCCAGTTTGCATTCCCACTAAGAGTGCAGAAGGGTTCCCTTATCTTTCCATCTTTGTTAACACTTGTTTCTTGTATTTTTTATTTTAGCCTTCTGACAGGTGTGAGGTGATATCTCATTGTGGTTTTGATTTGTATTTCCCTGACGATTAGTGATGTTGCACATCTTTTCATGTATCTGTTGGCCATCTGTATGTCTTCTTTAGAAAATTGTCTATTCTTGTTTCTGCCCATTTTAAAATAGGATTGTTTTGTTTTTTGGTGTCGAGTTCTCTAAGTTCTTTATATATTTTGGGTATTAACCCCTTATTGGATATATCATTTGCAAATATCTTCTCTCATTTAGTAGGTTGCCTTTTTGTTTTGTTGATGGTTTCCTTCCCTGTACAAAAGTGTTTTGTTTTGGCGTAGTCCCAATAGTTTATTTTTGCTTTTGTTTTTCTTCCCTGAGGAGACATATCCATAAATATATCTAAGGCTTATATGTTACTAAGGCTGATGTCCAAGAGATTACTGCCTATGTTTTCTTTTTAACTTTTTTTGTTTTCTTTTTTAATTAACATATAATGTATTATTTGTTTCAGGGGTACAGGTCTGTAATTCATCAGTCTTACACAATTCACAGCGCTCACCATAGCACATATCCTCCCCAATGTCCATCACCCAGCCACCCCATCCCTCCCACTCCCCTCCACTCCAGCAACCCTCAGTTTGTTTCCTGAGATCGAGAGTCTCATAGGGTTTGTCACCCTTTCTGGTTTCATCTTGTTTCCTTTTTCTCTCCCTTCCCCTATGATCCTTTATTTTTTCTCAAATTCCTCATATCAATGAGATCATATGATATGTGTCTTTCTCTGATTGACTTATTTCACTTAGCATAATACACTCTAGTTCCATCCATATTGTCGCAAATGGCAAGATTTCAATTTTTTGATGGCTGCATAGTATTTCATTGTGTGTGTGTATGTATATGTGTGTGTGTGTGAGTGTGTGTGTGTGTATAAAACATCTTCTTTATCCATTCACCTGTTGATGGACATCAAGGCTCTTTCCATAGTTTGGCTATTGTGGACATTGCTGCTATAAATATTGAGATGCACGTGACCCTTCGGATCACTACATTTGAATGTTTGGGGTAAATATCCAGTAGTGCAATTGCTGGGTCATAGGGTAGCTCTATTTTCAAATTTTGAGGAACCTCCATACTGTTTTCCAGAGTGGCTGCACCAGCTTGCATTCCCACCAACAGTGTAGGAGGGTTCCCCTTTCTCCACATCCTCGCCAACATCTGTCATTTCCTGACTTGTTAATTTTAGCCATTCTGATTGCTGTGAGGTGGTATCTCATTGAGGTTTTGATTTGGATTTCCCTGACGCCGACTGATGTCGAGCACTTTTTCATGTGTCTGTTGGCCATTTGGATGTCTTCTTTGCAGAAATGTCTGTTCATGTTTTCTGCCCATTTCTTGATTGGATTATTTGTTGTTTGGGTGTTGAGTTTAAGAAGTTCTTTATAGATTTTGGATACTAGCCCTTTATCTGATATGTCATTTGCAAATATCTTCTCCCATTCTGTCGGTTGTCTTTTGGTTTTGTTGACTGTTTCCTTTGCTGTGCAAAAGCTTTTTATCTTGATGAACTCCCAATACTTCATTTTTGCCCTTACTTCCCTTGCCTTTGGCAATGTTTCTAGGAAGAAGTTGCTGCGGCTAAGGTGGAAGAGGTTTCTGCCTGTATTCTCCTCAATGATTTTGATGGATTCCTGTCTCACATTAGGGTCTTTCATCCATTTTCAGTTTATCTTTGTGTATGATGTAAGAAAATGGCCCAGTTTCATTCTTCTACATGTGACTGTCCAACTTTCCCAACAGCATTTGTTGAAGAGACTGTCTTTTTTTCCGCTGGACATTCTTTCCTGCTTTGTCGAAGATTA
Organism: Callorhinus ursinus; assembly: GCF_003265705.2. NCBI lineage: Eukaryota > Metazoa > Chordata > Mammalia > Carnivora > Otariidae > Callorhinus > Callorhinus ursinus. The sequence goes on along the minus strand of NW_027397063.1, from coordinate 95,275,675 downwards.
GTTGACCATGGAGGTGAGGGTCCATTTCTGGGCTCTCTATTCTGTTCTATTGATTGATGTGTCTGTTTTTGTGCTAGTACCATACTGTTTTGATGATTATATAATAGAGCTTGAAGTCCGGAATTGTGATGCCACCAGCTTTGCTTTACTTTTTCAATATTCCTGCAGCTGTTCGGGGTCTTTTCTGGTTCCATACAAATTTTAGCATTGTTTATTACATTTCTTTGAAAAAAGTGATGGTATTTTGATATGGATTGCATTAAATGTGTAGATTGCTCTAGGTAGCATAGACATTTTCACAATATTTGTTCTTCCAATCCATGAGCATGGAACATTTTTCCATTTCTTTGTGTCTTCCTCAATTTCGTTCATGAGTATTCTATAGTTTCTGAGTACAGATTCCTTGCCTCTTTGGTTAGATTTATTCCTAGGTATCTTATGGTTTTGGGTGCTATTGTAAATGGGATCGACTCCTTGATTTCTCTTTATTCTGTCTAGTTGGTGTATAGAAATGCCACTGATTTCTGTGGATTGATTTTATATCCTGCCACTTTACTGAATTCCTGTATGAGTTCTAGCAGTTTTGGGGTGGAGTCTTTTGGGTTTTCCACAGAAAGTAGCATATCATCTGCAAAGAGTGAGAGTTTGACATCTTTTTTGCTGATTCAGATGCCTTTTGTTTCTTTTTGTTGTCTGACTGCTAAGGCTAGGACTTCTAGTACTATGTTGAGGAGCAGTGGTGATAGTGGACATCCCTGCCTTGTTCCTGACCTTAGGGGAAAAGCTCTCAGTTTTTCCCCATTGAGTATGATAGTCACTGTGGATTTTTCATAGATGGTTTTTCTGATATTGAGGTATGTACCCTCTATCCCTACACTCTGAAGAGTTTTAATCAAGAAAGGATGCTGTACTTTGTCAAATGCTTTTTCTGCATCTATTGAGAGGATCATATGGTTCTTGTTCTTTCTTTTATCAATGTATTGTATCACATTGATTATTTGCAGATATTGAAGCAACCTTGCAGCCCAGGAATAAATCCCACTTGGTCGTGGTGAATGATCCTTTTAATGTACTGTTGGATCCTATTGGCTACTATTTTGGTGAGAATTTTGCATCCATGTTCATCAGGAATATCGGTCTGTAATTCTTTTTGATTGGGTCTTTGTCCGGTTTTGGGGTCAAGGTAATGCTGGCCTCATAAAATGAGTTTGGAATCTTTTCTTCCATTTCTATTTTTTGGAACGGTTTCAGAAGAATAGGTATTAATTCTTCTTTAAATGTTTGGTAGAATTCCCCTGGGAAGCCATCTGGCCCTGGGCTCTTGTTTGTTGGGAGATTTTTGATGACTGATTCAATTTCCTTAGTGGTTATGGGTCTGTTCAGGTTTTCTATTTCTTCCTGGTTCAGTTTTGGTAGTTGATACATCTCTAGGAATGCATCCATTTCTTCCCCAGGTTGTCTAATTTGCTGGCATATAGGTGCTTATAATATGTTCTTATAATTGTTTGTATTTCTTTGTTGTTGGTTGTGATCACTCCTCTTTCATTCATGATTTTATTTATTTGGGTCGTTTCTCTTTTCTTTTTGATAAGTCTGGCCAAGGGTTTATCAATCTTGTTAATTCTTTCAAAGAACCAGCTCCTAGTTTCATTGATCTGTTCTACTGTTGTTTTGGTTTCTATTTCATTGATTTCTGCTCTGATCTTTGTTATTTCTCTTCTCCTGCTGTGTTTAGGCTTAATTTGCTGTTCTTTCCCTAGCTCCTTTAGGTGTAGGGTTAGGTTGTGTATTTGAGACCTTTCTTTTTTCTTGAGAAAGGCTTGTATTGCTATATACTTTCCTGTTAGGACTGCCTTTGCTGCATCCCAAAGATTTTGAACAGTTGTGTTTTCATTTTCATTGGTTTCCATGAATTTTTTAAATTCTTCTTTAATTTCCTGGTTGACCCATTCATTCTTTAGTAGGATGCTCTTTAGTCTCCATGTATTTGAGTTCTTTCCGACTTTCCTCTTGTGATTGAGTTCTAGTTTCAAAGCATTGTGGTCTGAAAATATGCAGGGAATGATCCCAATCTTTTGGTACCGGTTGAGACCTGATTTGTGACCTAGGATGTGATCAGTTCTGGAGAATGTTCCATGGGCACTAGAGAAGAATGTGTATTCCGTTGCTTTGGGATGGAATGTTCTGAATATATCTGTGAAGTCCATCTATTCCAGTGTTTCATTTAAAGTCTTTATTTCCTTGTTGATCTTTTGCTTAGATGATCTGTCCATTTCAGTGAGGGGGTTGTTAAAGGCCCCTAGTATTATTGTATTGTTGTCAATGTGTTTCTTTGATTTTGTTATTAATTGGCTTATGTAGTTGGCTGCCCCCATGTTAGGGGCATAGATATTTACAATTGTTAGATCTTCTTGTTGGATAGACCCTCTAAGTAGGATATAGTGTCCTTCCTCATCTCTTATTATAGTCTTTGGTTTAAAATCTAATTTGTCTGATATAAGGATTGCCACCCCAGCTTTCTTTTGGTGTCCATTACCATGGTAAATGGTTTTCCACCCCCTCACTTTCAATCTGGAGGTGTCTTTGGGACTAAAATGAGTCTCCTGCAGGCAGCAAATCGATGAGTCCAATCTGATTCCCTATGTCTTTTGATTGGGGCATTTAGCCCATTTACATGCAGGGTAACTATTGAAAGATAGGAATTGAGTGCCATTGTATTGCCTGTAAGGTGACTGTTACTGTACATTGTCTCTCTTCCTTTCTGGTCTATGTTGCTTTTAGGCTCTCTCTCTTTGCCTAGAGGACCCCTTTCAATATTTCTTGTAGGGCTGGTTTCGTGTTTGCAAATTCTTTTAGTTTTTGTTTGTCCTGGAAGCTTTTTATCTGTCCTTCTATTTTCAATGACAGCCTAGCTGGATATAGTATTCTTGGCTGCACATTTTTCTCATTAATGCTCTGAATATATCATGCTAGTGCTTTCTGGACTGCCAGGTCTCTGTGGATAGGCCCGCTGCCTATCTAATATTTGTACTGCTGTAGGTTATAGACTTCTTGTCCCGAGCTACTTTCAAGATTTTCTCCTTTTCTCTGAGACTCGTGAGTTTTACTATTAGATGTCGGGGTGTTGATCTGTTTTTGTTGATTTTAAGGGGCATTCTCTGTGCCTCCTGGATTTTGATGGCTGTTTCATTCCCCAAACTAGGGAAGTTCTCTGCTATAATTTGCCCCAATGTATCTTCTGCCCCTCTCTCTCTTTCTTCTTCTTCTGGGATCCCAATTATTCTAATAGTGTTTTGTCTTATGGTATCACTTATCTCTCGAATTCTGCCCTTGTGTTCCAGTAGTGGTTTATCTCTCTTTTTCTCAGCTTCTTTATTCTCCATCATTTGTTCTTCTCTGTCACTGATTCTCTCTTCTGCCTCAGTCATCCTAGCAGTTAGAGCCTCCATTTTTGATTGCACCTCATAATAGCCTTTTTGATTTCGACTTGGTTAGATTTTATTTCTTTTATTTCTCCAGAAAGAGATTCTCTAGTATCTTCCATGCTTTTTTCAAGCCCAGCTAGTATCTTTATAGTTGTCATTTTGAACTCTAGTTCTGACATCTTCCTAATGTCTGTATTGATTAGGTCCCTGGCAGTCAGAAGTGCGTCTTGTTCTTTTTTTTTGAGGTGAGTTTTTCCGTCTTGTCATTTTGTCCAGAGGAGAATAGATCAATCAGAGAACAAAATGCTAACAGGGTAACAACGACTCCAGAAAAATAGACACTAAAGAAATCAGAAGAGACCCAAAACCAGGGTGAAAAGAAAGGGAAAGAAAGAAAAAAAAAGAATATGATCAAATATGATCAGGCTGGTGATTAGATCAGTGCCTCACACTAGATTTGGGGTATATTTTGGTCTGTTAGAAGAAACTGCCTCCCAGAATTTTTTTAAGGAAAGAAAAACTTATATATGTACAAAAATAAGGGTAAATAGATGAAGCGATGGAATATGACTCTAAAATGAAAAGTATAAAAATTTTTTTAAAGGAATTGATAAGATAAGAAGTTGGTTAAATAAAAGAAAGAAGAGAAATTAAAAAATTACAAAAGAAAAAGGGTGGGAAAGAATGTGATCAGGCAGGCTAGTAGAACAAAGCCATACGCTAGAGACTTAGGGTATATTTTGGTCTGTTAGAAGAAACTGTATCTCAAAATTTTAGAGAGAAAAACACATGTATACAAAAATAAGGGTAACTACAATGAAGGGATATAATATGACTCTGAAAATGAAAATTAAAAAAGATTTAAAAAATTGCTAAGATATTGGTTAAAAAAGGGGAAAAAGAAAAATTAAATAATAGAAAAAGTCAAAAATAAAGAATTAAAAAAAATTAACTTTGGAAGACTAAAGCATCACGGGAAAAAAAAGCCATGAATTCTATGTGCTGTATTCCCCCAGCGCTTGGAGTTTGCCGTTCTCATTGACTGGCAAACTTGGTCTTGGATGGATGTTTTTGCTGATCTTCTGGGGGAGGTGCCTATTGCAGTAATTCTGAAATGTCTTTGCCTGAGGCGGAATTGCCCCACCCTTGCCAGGGGCCAGGCTCAGTAATCTGCTCAGGTTTGCCCTCGTAGCTTTTGTTCTCTGAAATCTTTCTGTACAGTTTTGGAGGGCGAGAATGAAAATGGCAGCCTCCTCCCAGAGGAGCCAAGAGCTCAGGGTCCCACTCCTTAGTGAGCCCTCATAAAAAAGCAGTAAATCACTCCTCTCTCCCTGGTCTCTGGCCTCAATCTGTGCTCACCTGGCCTGCGACCGAGTGTTTCCATCTCTGGCACACGACCCTGTTTGACATCTCCAAACCCAGGAGATTCCTTTGGTGAGCTCCTGTGCCTCTCCTCCTGGGGGAGGAAGGGGCGTCTCCCTGGATCTGCCCCTTGTTGGGTCCCTGCTTAAAGATCAGTGGCCCAACTGTGTCGTGGATCAGTTTATGGCAACCCCGAGCTGAGAGCTTGCTCCTTGGCTCTGTCTTTGCAGCTGGCTTCCCCACTCCATTACCTGGGAGCTCTGCTACCCTCAGGAACCCCTGATCTTTCTGTGACCCTGAGCGTCCTGAGACCACACGGTCCCAGTGAGGGTTCCACTCCCTGCTTAGCCACTGGAGCAATGTTCCTCCACGGAGCCGACTTCTAAAAGTTCTGATTTTTTGCTTTGCTGCTCTATCACTTGCCAGTAGCCAGCTGATGGAGGATCCCTTCCCCCACCATTTATCTTCCGAAATATCACCTTGGATTTACTTTTCCACACGTCCTACCTTCCAGAAAATGGTTGCTTTTCTGTTCATAGGATTGCTGCTATTCTTTTCTTCAACCTCCTCTTGAGTTCGTAGGTCTTCAGAATTGTTTGATACCTATCTAGCTGAATTCCCGGGACTAGATGAAATTTAGATCTCCTACTCCTCTGCCATCTTGTTCCTCCCTCCTATGTTTTCTTTTAGAAGTGTTATGGTTTCAGGTCTGACATTTAGGTCTTTAATCCATTTTGAGTTTATTTTGTCTATGGTGTGAAAAAGTGGTTCAGTTAGGCTGTCCAGCTAGAACTTCTAGTGCTATGTTGAATAAGGGGGTGAGAGTGGACATCCTTGTCTTGTTCCTTAGATGAAAAGATTTCAGTTTTTTATCATTAGTATGATTTTAGCTGTGGGTTTTTCATATATGGCTTTTTATTATGAGGTATGTTCCCTCTACGCCCACTTAGTTGACAATTTTTATCATGCGTGGATGTTGTATTTTGTCAAATGCTTTTTCTGCATCTATTGAGATGATCATATGGTTTTTATCCTTTCTCTTGTTAATGTGATATATCATATTGACTGATTTGTGAGTATTGAACCACACTTGTGTCGGTGGAATAAACCCCACCTGATTGTGGTGAATGATCCTTTTAATGTATTTGTTAGATTTGGTTTGCTAATATTTGTTGAAGATTTTTGCATCTATGTTCATCAGAGATATTGGTATATAGTTTTCTTTCTTTCTTTTTTTTTTGTAATGTGTTTGGTTTTGTTTTCAGGGTAAGGCTGGCCTTATAGAGTGAATTTAAAAGTTTTCCTTCCTTTTCTATTTTTGGAATAGTTGCAGAAGAATTCTGTTTTAAATGTTTGGTAAAATTACCTGTGAATCCATTTGGTCCTGGACTTTGTTGGGAGTTTTTTGATTACCCATTCAATTTTGTTACCAGTAATTTTTCAAATTTTCTATATCTTTCTGATTCAGTTTTGGAAGATTATATGTTTCTAGGAATTTATCTATTTTTTCTAGGTTGTCTAATAATTTTTCATAATATTCTCTTAAAATGCTTTGTATTTCTCTTGTGTTGTTATTTCTCCTGCTTCGTTTCTGATTTTATTTATGTGAATCTTCTTTTTTTCTTCATGAGTCTTGCTAAAGGTTTAGGAATTTTGTTTATCTTTTCAAAGAACCAGATCTTGGTTTCACTGATCTTTTCTTCTTTTTCTTTCTTGCTTGTGTTTTTTTTTTTTTTTTTTTTTGGTCTGTATTTCATTTATTTCCGCTGTAATCTTTATTATTTCCTTCCCTCTACTAGCTTTGGGTTTTGTTTATTCTTTTTCTATCTCCTTTAGATGTAAGGTCAGGTTGTTTATTTGAGATTTTTCTTGTTTCTTGAGATGGGCCTGTATCACTCTAAATTTGCCTCTTAGAACTCTTTTTGTTGTGCTCCAAAGATTTTGGACCATTGTGTTTTCATTTTCATTTGTCTCCATGTATTTTTGATAATTTCCTTTTCATTTATTTATTGACCCATTGGATTTTTAGTAGCATGTTGTTTAGCCTGCAATGTGTTTTTGGTTTTTTCCAATTTTTTCCCTTGTAATTGATTTCTAATTTCATATCATTGTGGTTGGGAAAGATAATTGATGATTTCAATCGTTTTAAATTCACTGACACTTGTTTTGTGGCCTAACATGTGTTCTGACCTTGAGAATGTTCCATGTTCACTAGAAAAGAATGTGTGTTCTGCTATTTTTGGATGGAATGTCCTGTATATCTCTGTTAGGTTCTTCTGGTCCATTGTGTCATTCAGAGTCACTGTTTCCTTGTTGACTTTCTGTTTGGATGATCTACCACTGATGTAAGTAGGGGTGCTACATTTCCCTACTATTATTGTTTTACTGTTGATTTCTTTCTTTACGTCTGTTAATATTTGTTTTACACATTTAGGTGTTCATGTGTTGGGTACTTAGATACTTAAAATTATTATCTCTCCCTGTTGGATTGATTCCTTTCTCATTAATGCCATTCTTTGTCTTGCTATGGTCTTTGGATTTTGATTAATATAAGTTTGCTACCCTGGCTTTTTTTTTCCTGCTTCCATTTGAGTTCCATATGTTTTCCCATCCCTTAACTTTCAGTCTGTGTGTGTCGTTAGAGCTGAATTGAGTTTCTTGTAGGCAGCATATAGATGGGTTTTTTTTTTTTTTAATCCATTCACTCACCCTGTGTCTTTTGGTTGGAGCATTTAGTTCATTTACATTTGATCATTGATAAATGTGTACTTCTTGTTGTATGTTCATTGTTTTCAGGTTGTTTTGTATTTCTTCTTTGTTCCTTTCTTCTTTTCTTGTTCTCTTCCTTTGTGGTTTGATGGCTTTCTTTAGTATTGTACTCGTATTTCTTTTTCTTTATTTGTTGTGTATCTCTGATAGGTTTTTGATTTGTGGTTACTATTGTGTTCATATAGAACATCCTCTGTACAGCAGTCTATATTAAGTTGATGGTCACTTAAGTTTGAACACATCCTAAAAGCACTAAATTTTTACTCTCCCCTCCACATTTTATGTATATGATATCATATTTAAATGCTTTTATTTTGTGTATCCCTTGACTAATTTTTGTAGATACAATTGATTCTACTACTTTTGTGTGTTTAATCTCCACACTGGCTTTATAAGTGATTTACATATTACTTTTGCTATATATTCACTTTTACCTGTGAATTTTTTTCCTTTTAGAATTTTCTTACTTCTAGTTATGGCCTTTCCTTTCCACTTATAGAATTCCCTTTAATACTTTTAGTAAGACCAGTGTAGTGGTGATGAACTTTTTTAACTTTTGTTTGTCTGGGAAAGCCTTTATCTCTTTTCTCTTCTGAATGATAACCTTGCAGGGTAGAGTATTCTTGGTTGTAGGCTTTTTCCTTTCAGCATTTTGAATATACCATACCACTGCCTTCTGGCCTGCAAAGTTCCTGCTGAACATCAGCTGATAGCCTTATGGGGTTTCCCTTATATATAACTTTTTTTTTCTCTTACTGCTTTTAAAATTCTCCTTTTGGCTTTACTTTTTTGTCATTTTAATTATTATGTCTTGGTGCAGACCTCTTTGGATTCATTTTGTTAGGACTCTCTGTACTTCCTGGACCTGAATATCTGTTTCCTTCCCCAGATTAGGGAAGTTTCAGCTATTATTTCTTTTCCTTCTTTTTTTTAAGCTATTATTTCTTCAAATAAGTTTTTTTCCCTTTTCTCTTTCTTTTCTCATTCTGGGATCCCTGTAATGCAAATGTTATTAAACTTAATGATGTAGTTTAGTTCCCTTAACCTATTCTCAGTTTTTATTATTCTTTATTCTTTCTGCTGTTCAGCTTGGCTGCTTTTCATTACCCTGTTTTCCAGATTGCTGATCCATTCATCTACATTCTTTAATCTACTGTTGATTCCCTCTGGTGTATTTTTCATTTCAGTTATTGAATTCTTGAGCTCTATTTCTTTTTTATGTTTTCCATTTCTTTTTTGGTGTTTTCACTGAGTTCATCCACTCTTTTCTCAAGTCTAATAAGTATCTTTAGGACCATTACTTTGAACTCTTTATCAGGCATATTGCTTATTTGTTTCATTTAGCTCTTTCTGTTATTTTGTCTTGTTCTTTCATTTTGGACATATTTCTCTGTCTCCTCACTTTGTCTAACTTTTTCTGTTTGTTTTTATGTATTAGATAGGTCATGTATGTCTCCTGGTCTTCAAAGTGTTGGCCTTGTGTAGAAGAAGTCCTTTGGTGCCCTGTAGTACCATCTCCCCAGGTCACTAGAACTAGGTGCTCTGGGGATATCACCATTGTAGTCTCTAGAGGTCTTCTCCTATTGTGGCTGAGTTGCTGTTGCCTTGGGCACACTGGTGGGTTGGAATGGCCTTCAGCCCAACTGGTGGCAATGACCCACTTTGCCTTCTGTGGTGCACTGGGCAGGGTTTGCTTTTATGCTGTTGAGAGGCCTAGTTGCAGCTCATGGGCTTGCTGGTAGGTGGGGCTAGTACTCAGAGTGGCTGTCTGTAAGTAGCCTCTTTGCCTCAGCTGCAGACACACTGAAGGGCAGGACTTGCTCCATATGCAGTCAGCTGAGAGGCCCAGCTGCAGTAACTGTTGTGCACTGGTGTGTGGGATTATTTCCCCTACTCCCCAGGGCAGGAGTCACTTTGGAATGATGTCACTCCTGGCTGGGGTTGCTCGTCAGGTGTGATGGGGCAGAAGCTGCTTTGGCAGGTTGCTTGCTGAAGCCTTGGATTCAGTGTGGTAGGTCCAAAGGGGAATGTCTGGGTGGGGCATGCAGTGCTAGAAAGGTAGGCTGAAGAGTGTTAGAACTGGCTCCCTCAAGTGTCAGGCTATCTAGACTGGGGAAGGGGAAGAAAAATGGCACCTGTCAGCACTTTTGTTCTTGGAGAAGTCTCCTGCAGATCACTGTCCCTCCAACACATGTTCTAAGATTAATCAATAAATCTCCTTCACATATTCCCCAGGTGCTTTTCAAACTGCTGCTTCTGTGCCATATCTTGGGCCAAGTATTTAATATGCTGGCCCTTTAAGCACAGAGACTTGGATTTTTATGGCCCTCTAGCTCTCCTGGAATTAAGCCCTGCTGGTTTTCAAAGCCAGACGCTATAGGGACTCATCTTCTCAGCATGGGTCCCCAGTGCTGGGGTGCCTGGTATGGGGTCTGAGTCTCTTGCTTTTTGTGCTTGTGATGCCTGTCCCATTTATAGTTAGCCATGCCAAGGGTTTGGTTCCCAACTGCATCTATGGCCCTCCTGCCCTTTTATATGTGGCCTTCTATCTATGACTAGCTGTGAATGATCTGTTCTACCAGTCTTCAAATCAGTTTTCAGAGTTTGTTGCATAGATATAGCGGTTGCCTGGTATGTTCATGGGATGAGGTGAGCTTAGGATCGTCCTACTCTTCCATTTTCCAGACTGTCATTGTGGTTTTGATTAGCATTTCCCTAATGACTAATGAGATCAGCTATCTTTTCATATACTTATTGATCATTTGTATACCTTCCTTGTGGTTTTTTATTTTTAATATTTGGTTCTTCTTAAGCCTCATCTGTAAGAGGAGGTTATAACGCTGATTGATGATTCTAATTATTGTCATTACTTGCAACATCTTCTCTGAACCTCTGTTTCTTCATCTCTGTTGTTCTGAAGTTCTGAGATTTTTTTTTCCTACGATACCACAGTTACAAAAGTAATCACTAGTATTTAATATTAAATCATGTTCTGTGCTACATCCTGATGAATAGAATTATTTGATTCCTGCCAACTGTGATCCTGATATCTGACATTGACCTTTCCCAACCTGAAGCATTAATGAGAGTGAAATGGAGGATATCCTGTGAATTCATTTGGAGGCAGAGTGTGTAAACATCAGATTCCATTGGGTATAAGGATGGTGTTAAAGGCCTGTGACTGGTACATCACATCAAGAAAGCTCAAGAGTTAAGTAGAACAAAATCCATAGTCATAGTTATGGATGAAAAAGCAGTGCCTAGCTCAGCTAACTCTTGTAATGATAAGAACAATCACTTGCACAGCACTTACTATGTGCTGTGCCTTGTTATAAGCTTTCTGTACATATACTTATTTAATCTTCACACAAAATGTTTGTGGAATAAATGAAATGAATAAGTACTGATTGAATGTGTACCATGTTCCAGGTCCTGTGCTTCATGCTGACGAGGCAAGTGGTGAGCCAAAAGGGTAAGGTTTCTATCTTCAGGGCCTACAGTGTAGAGAGGGAAGTGACATTGCTCAAATAATCCCACCAATGAATGTAAATTACACTGAGATAGAATCCATGGGGGGATGGATATGGTGCCATACAAATGTATGCTGGAGGGGAATTGCTTTTCTGGGGAAGTAATAACTGAACTGAAAGGTGAAAGGAGTGCCTTGGTTGAGGTAGAGGAGTGAGTCAGAGGGATGAGCATGAGCCAATGTCCTGTGATAGGAGGAAGCAAGGGGGAGGTTGAGAAAGTGAAAGATCAAGGTGGCTGGAAGAGAGCAAGGGGGGAATGCAGTGAGGTGGGCAAGAGTCCTATAAGTCTCAAGAAGGATTTTGGTCTTTATTTTGAGAGCAATAGGAAATGATTAAAAAATTGTAATTATGGGGATAACATGGCCAGATTTCTGTTACTGTGGCTGCAGTTTGGGAAACAAAAGGGAAGGCGCCTGAAGGAATTGGGGACACCAGTATAGGCAAAGACTCAAGTGAGCAAGTTGGAGAGGTCCAAGTTAAGGTGGATGACTCTGCTGGCATGAGTCATTTTTATAAGTCTTGGGTATTTGTCTTCCCAGTCATGCTGCAGGCTGTCTTCCAGGTGCCAGTTAACATCTGACAGGAAAAATCAATTTTCCAAACACATGTGTGTATGACCCACAGATAGAACCTGGAAATACTGAGCCCATCTTGGATGTTATTCTGTTATAAATCTTAGAATGCCTGAAATACAGCTCCTCTCTCAGTTCCATGTTAGTCCTAGGCATCCTGTAGGCCCTAATGTTAAGTCCATGTCTTTCTTGATTTCTTTTCCTAGCACTTCTCTGAACTCTCCTTGGGTTTTGTAATCTCTTTCTAGTTTGGGCTTTGCAGGGTCAGAGTTTAGCATCTTTATTGTGGTTGGACCTCCTGCTGTCCCCAGATGAATATACCTTCTTATGATCTTATGTTTCCAACAGCTGTGTTCTCCACAGGGAAAGTTAACAGCAAAGGGTAGCAGCATCCATTTCCCCTAAATGATACCCAAGAACAACAGGCATTGGAATGACTTTTATTAGAACCACTGAACATATATATGAGCTTCTATGAATAATCATTGAATTTAAATAAGCAATTATCACTACCATTGAGATAGATGCTTTTTTTTTTTGGTCTGTTCTTAGTGCTATAATTCAAATACCTAGAAAGTGCTTAAAATACAGTAGTTGCTCAGTAGATGTTTATTGAATGAATAAATGGATGAATGGATTAATAAATGAATGGAAAACTTTCTACATGTCAATCATTGTTCTAGGTGCTTAACTTGGATAATTTCACTTAATCCTTACAGTAATCTTTGAAGTTATTATCTCTGTAAAGCAGGCACTGTCCAACAGAAATATAATGTGAACCATGTATGAAACTTTAAATTTTATGGTAGCTACATTAAAAAAGGTAAAAAAAAACAGGTAAAATTAATTTTATAGTATATTTTATTTAACTTAATATATGTAAATATTACAATTTTAACATATAATCAATATAAAGTATTAGTAAGATATTTAACATTTTTTGTACTAAATCTTTGAAGCCCACTGTGTATTTCATGTTTACAGAACATCTCCACTCAGAATAGTCACACTTCTACTGCTCAGTAGCCACATGTAGCTGTTGGCTACTGTATTCGCCAACAGAGCTCGTTCTAGAACTTAGAATGGCTAATATGCCCAGAGTCTTGAGTTAGCAAGTGGCAGACCTGGAATTTGAATCTGGGCCACTTAGTTCTAGAACTATGGTCTTAATCACATACATGCTGTCTTTTAATAAGCTACAATTTAGGGAATATTAAAGAAACTCCTAGATATAATTAGGCAGTGTATTATCCTTAATTATTATGTTTTAGTCAATATAACCTTGTAATTCTCTGAGGCATGAATAGAAGATATTTTCTGCTGAATTTCTTCATGGAGTCAGCCTCTTTGGGGCTTGCTGCCTGATCCAGACTTCAGGCCAGCTTGTTGTTAAAATTCTTCCAAGGGGATGCCTCAGGCATAGTTTCCTTCTGTGATAGGTACCAATGGTAAAAATGGTCTGTTTAGCTTGCTTAGACTGTTAGAAGAAAGGGAAAACATGGCCTTCGTCCTGCCTGGTCCTGACCACTGGGTCACTCCTGGGTTCTTCTTGGCTCCCTGGCTATTTCCTGTATATTATGATCAAACTGGAGAGAGAAGAAAACTACATAGTTGCCCTGATGAGTGCCTTTTCCATCAGAAAGAAGTCATTTCCTATCTCTTTGAATTTAGAGGTGTATCATTTCTCTATTTAAACTGAATAATTCTTTGTCAACTACTACAACCCTGGATACAATACTTCAGTTTTCGTAAAGGCTGCTTTTGAAAAGGGAGAATCTTATCTTTTTATTTATTTATTTTTTATCTGTTACAAATTAGTGATTATATTTGCAGATATAAGAAATATTTCATGGTTTCTACCATTTATAGCTTGGTCATTGTTCAGCTTTCTATTGCTGTGAAACAACACCAGACTTTAGAGGCTTAAAACAGTGGTTTCATTTAGTTCATGATTTTGTGCGTGTCATGGAATTTTGGAAGGGCTTAACTGGGCATTTCATCTCATGATTGGGGGAAGATCTACTTCCAGGACAGCTTCTTCACCCACATGCCTAGTACTTCTTAGCTTCTTTTTCTTTCCACATGGCATCTCATCCTCTAAGGTCTCTCCAATATAGCTTAGGCTTCACAGAAGGGTGGTTTCATGGTGATTGCTATTCTTAGATGGTGACTGACTTCTAAGAGGTAGGAAGCAGAAGATGCCAGGAAATTAAGGGTTATGCTTAGAACTGGCATAGTATTATTTCTGCCATATTCTTTGGTCAAAGTAGTCACCAGGCCCAACCAGATTTAAGGGTGTGGAGAAATATATTCCACCTCTTGATGAGGATATGTTAAGGTCATATTGTATAAGACCACGTGGGATGGGATATATTGTTGCAGTTGTTTCTAAAAATACAGTCTACTACGTATATGCCATTTTTGATAGTGTCCATTTGTCTCCTATCTTTTCTGTCATTGAGAGTCTTATACATCTTCTTATACCCTCTTCTCTCTTGTTTTCTATAGAGGCCAACAACCCCATAATAAACACTTACTAATTAATGTTGATTTGCTGATAGAGCATTCCCAAATAAACTGATAGTTGAAATTTTAGGGAAAAAATAAATACCTATTTACCTTAAACGGAAACTAGTTTTAGCCAAATGCTTTACTTAGTTGCCCAGATATGTTTTGTGTTTTGCCCTTACTGTGCCTGTTCTCATTACTTCCCACCTTTCTTCAAGACTCATATTATAGCCATCTCCTCCCTGAGATCTTCTTTAGTTAAGTTAGCCTGCTGTGTTCTATCCATTATCTCTAGCCATTTGTGCTGATTATGAAGATATCTTCTCTCAGCTCCCCTTCTATATCCTGCTCTGTGTTACTGAGGCTGGCATCCTACAAACTAGATTTCTCTTTTATAGCTGATATTCTTATCAGGTTAAACCAATAGGACACAATAGAGGGAGACTGGAAGATAAGAGTGGGATGATATGGACTTGCTTCTTTCTTTTTGCTTGCTCTAACCTGCCTGGTCCTCAACAATGGTTGTTCACCCTGACAGCAAGTAGCTAGTGCTAGTTTCCAGCTCAGGTACCTATACTGTGGCCCCTCAGAGGACCAGTTCCATTTAGACAGTGTCTTCTCCTTGGGAACCTGTATCCTAGCTCCCCCAGGCCATCCCTCTAAGTTCCTGTTACCAGTACTGGCAGATAGTGCCACCACCCCCTCCAGAGGTCTGGGTCTCAGATCCATAGGTCCTCTCCTCCAAGTTTCTAGGTCTGATATCTGATATCCCAACTGCTTCCTTTTGTTCCCCAGTCCTAGGGATGGTAGCTGCTTCCTGCAGTTACTACTCTGTGTTGCATCAGTGTTCCCTTTTTGTTTTAAACCATCCTCCAACACCAATCTCTTATATTAAATTCTCTCTGTTGAAATACCTAGAGTGTTCTCTGTGTCCCTGACTGGTATACCATACATAATCCTGATTTGATAATTGTTTACTGTTTTGTGACATATTTTATAGCTTCCCTGAGCTGTTGCTTACATTTTTAAAAAAGATCTATTTTTTTATTTTAGAGACAGAGAGAGAGCATGGGGGGAGGGGCAGAGGGAGAGGGAGAAGCAGAGTCTCCACTGAGTGTGGCGTCCGATGTGGCACTTGATCCCAGGATCCTGAGATCATGACCTGAGTCAAAGGTAGACGTTTAACCCACTGAGCCACCCAGGTGCCCCCGTTGCTTACATTTTTAATTATTATTTTCCAATATTGTTCTTGCTTCTCCACTTTATATTTTAAACAAATTCAAGACAAGAGACCATGCTTCTTTATGTTTTACATGACATTTTATGTGGTGTTTTGTACTTATTGTTCTTGGAGTAAGTGTGTAATAAATAGTTTATCAAATTTTATTACGGATTTGTCAATCAAGGATAGCAGATACAGAATTCAAATCTTTCCTGAATGGTCAGGACAACAATTGATTGCTCATGGGAATAGAGATGTTTTCCTCCTGAGCTGTCATTAATTATGAGCTGATGGTGGATGGTACACAGTTATAGGATGCTTACCCCAGGGTTAGTTTGGGAGGTCACAATCTGTGTCAGCTGAAATCCTTTAAAGCAATACTTGAAAATTTGAAGTAATTTTCCCTTCAAGTTGAGGCAATTCTGGTTGATGGACTCCTTGGTACTGAAGTCCCATGTTTATTTTTTCAGGTTAGTTTTGAAAGTAGCTTGCTTTGAGCACACACCTTACTTAGGTTGTGAAATGTGAACTTATTTAAGTAAATTAAGCTATTTAAATGTGGACTACTAAAGTGGATGTGGAATGATTTTTATTTTGACATTTGTGACATTGTCCTTATATGAACTTAAAGATTTAGGGAAAAAAAACTCTTTACAATTGTATTTAGTGGCCTTGTTTTAAGACAACATGTGATTGTTTATGCTTCAGCATTTTATGGTAAAGTGGAAATTATTTTGTTAAACTATGTGACTGGTTTCCATCTTTTCACCCAGGCAACTCAAAGCTTCCATTTTGTCAGAGTTTATTTTCTCTATAATATTGCTTTCCTATGCTGAAATTTCAAAGTCTGGTTTCTTCAGTTTCTCCTAGGCTCTCACATATTTAATGGAGTTGCTGAACAGGTAAGTCTTACCTGATTCTTAGCTTTGTTCACCTGAATGTGAATTCTGGTTAAAAAAAAAAATCAAGTATTTAGTCTCAGGTGTCAGTGCTTGGACAATGGAGATTTCCATGATATCTTTTACTTTCTTTTTGGTCAAACAAACATGTTGATTAATCTGACTTTTGGTTACAAGATAGAAGCTATGAGAATGAACTTCTCTTGTTTTTTTTTTTTTTTTGATTCTTAATGGGTTCCTATCTGGACATATGTGTCATTTGGAGAAGGATTAATGACCATAGTAGCATCAACACTAATTGTAAGCCAGACACCTGGTGAGGAGCTTCTCTTCTGAGTATCAGATAAAATTAAAAGGTACAAATTTAGTCATCCATTTCTTGGTATTAAGAAGTACAAATTTCATCATCCATTTCTTTAATTTGGCAC
This sequence comes from Callorhinus ursinus, assembly GCF_003265705.2. Lineage (NCBI taxonomy): Eukaryota > Metazoa > Chordata > Mammalia > Carnivora > Otariidae > Callorhinus > Callorhinus ursinus. Next base: position 95,258,960 of record NW_027397063.1, on the reverse strand, counting down.
TATTAAGGATCATGTTTTGTTTGTTTCATTTTGTTTTAATTACATTTTAACTGGAGGAACTATGTCCATGAAATGAAGTTGATTACCAATTGTCATTATCCAGTTTTATGCAGTTGACTACAAACCATCCCAGCACCTCTTCTGTTTGCCTGGAAAGCTGATTCATTTTTTTGTGTTCATAAATAATTTCTGTGCTTTAATAATGTTTGGTGCTTCTGGTTTTAGGGTATGATTTAAAATCTAATTTTTTAAAAATTTAGGGTGCTTGCACAGTTGTTTGTGAATCAAGAATTAGTGTGTCCATGGAAGGATAAACCAAAGCATGGAAGGAAAGCCCATGGGCTATTTCAAAGGTAAGAAGAGATGCCTTTATAGCTTTCAAAACTGTTTGAAAATTAAATATTTGATTTATAAGGGCTTTGTACACACAGGGCTCAAATTATTCATGTGTCATTGGAAAATGTAAAATGCTTAATGTTCAGACCATTATGTGATAATTGCTATTCTAATATATAGTGTCTACTAAATTTTTTTGGGAGCTGGTGAGGGTGGCATTGATATACAGGAGCACATGCTTCATGTGCTAGTAAATCATTCTTCCATTGAATTAAGGCCAAGGAGGGAGCACAGAGTGGGACTTAAAGTGATATTACAGTATCTGCTGCTGTTCTAATCAAGAAGTATGTAGCAGTGCTAGTGAAAAATGGCCAGAAACACACAAAAATCCACTAAGGAGAAAATGCAATCAGAAATTTATCAGTGATGCTTTTGGCAAAGTTTCCAAGAATCATGGTCATCACTAGGTAGAATTACTTTTCAAGGTTGATGCCATCTTAATTCTACCTTTTGCATTGGTACTCCACTGAAAATATGTATTAGAATCTGCTCTTTGTGGGTGCCTATTAATTAATGAGTTAGATCCCTCTGGCTCTGTTACTAGCCAGGTAGGTCAACTTAGACAAGGTGATTTACTCTCTAAGCTTCTGTTTCCATAACAGTCATAGCTACCTCATAGAATCAAGATGAGTAAATGAGATACTGGCACCTGGCACGGGGCTTGACATAAAGTAATCACTCTCTTTTCTTTGTAAATCAGAAGTCAGGGAGTGAGGCAGTACATTCCATTTGAGGAAAGTGATATATAGATATGTATTGGGGGGGTGCAGGGGTGAAGAGAAAGGGGACAAATTAGGCTAGGTACTTTATGTCAACATTAGGATGTTGAATTCATTAAACATCTTCAAGAATCAACCCTATGGTTGCTGGTGGGAGGTGGGAGGGATGGGGTGGCTGGGTGATAAACATTGGGGAGGGTATGTGCTATGGTGAGCGCTGTGAATTGTGTAAGACTGATGAATCACAGACCTGTACCTCTGAAACAAATAATACATTGTATGTTAAAAAAAAAAAGAAGATAGTAGGAAGGGAAAAATGAAGGGGGGAAATTGGAGGGGGAGAGGAACCATGAGAGACTATGGAATCTGAGAAACAAACTGAAGGTTTTAGAGGGGAGGGGGGATGGAGGGATGGGTTAGCCTGGTGATGGGTATTAAGGAAGGCACGTATCGAATGGAGCACTGGGTGTTATATGCAAACAATGAATCATGGAACACTACATCAAAAACCAATGATGTAATGAATGGTGAATAATATAACATAATAAAATAAAATTTAAAAAAACTGATATGAATAAACACAGCAATGAAAATTTAAAAAAAAAGAGTCAACCTTATGAAGAGAGTTTATCAATCACCAATATAGGAGAAAATATAAAGATAGGAAAAAATCATGGATCCCTTTTCTTGTGGATCTTACCACCTAATGGTTGGAGGTTTTCAGGGGTTCCAGAAGTGAGAACATCTCTCTCTCTCTCTCTCTTTCCTTCTCTCTTTCTTTCCCTCCCTCCCTCCCCCTGCTCCCACACACATGCACACGCACATACAGATGGAATGACCTATCTATGTACGGGGAAGGTTGTGACACTATTCATACCCACCTGAATTTCTTTGTGCTCCTTGCCCTTTCTTTGTCCTTTGGTATCAGGATTGCTGAAGCCCTGACTTGTTGGTCTAGGCTGGTGCTGGAGGGAGAGAGAGAGAGAGAGAGAGAGAGACCTCAGACTCCAGTGGAGCTAAGGTTAGTAGCAGATCTTCTGAAACAGTGGTTCTCAAACGTTTTATCCTTAGGACGCATTTACACTCTTAAAAATTATTGACGGCCCCAAAGAGCTTTTGTTTATGTGTTATATCTATTTAGATTTACCATCTTAGAAATTAAAATATTTATTAATTCACTTAAAATAGCACAAATTCATTACTTATTGCATAAATAGATTTTTAACAAAAAATAATCACATTTTTCAAAACCAAATGAGAAGAGTAGCATTGTTCTACTTTTTTATTTTTCTTCAAATCTCTTTAATGTCTGGCTTAATAGAGGGCAGCTGGATTCTCAGATTAGCTTCTAAACTCCGATTGCAATCTCACATGTTAAGTTGGCTCAAGAAAGCTCTACTGTACACTTGTGAGAGAATGTGAGTACAAAAGACAAATAACGTCTTAGTATTGATTTAAAAATCGTTCTGACCCTACAGACCCCTGTGATGAAGGCTGAAAACACACTCCTTAAGGTAATTTTAAAGGAAGGAATTTGGGGACCATCAGAAAGCTGGCAGGCAGTGTTAAGGACTGGAAGTAGGGCCATGGTTCTACAATTAGAGCCCTAATTCTACTACTTACTTACTAGCTGTGCAACCTTGGAAAGGTTATTTATGCCTCAATTTTTCCATCTTTAAAATGGAGTTCTTAATAGGATCTGCCTTTAATGGCTGTTGCGAAGCTTAATGAGATAATGCAAGCAAAGTGTTTAGCTAATAATAAGTGTTCAATATTAGCTTTGTTTCTTTGTTTTTTATTACTATTAAAGTGCCAATCCATTATGAACCTGTTTCCTCATCTGCCAAATGAGACCTATCTGGATGATCCCCAAAGGTCTTACCCAGCTTTAACATTCTGTGATTTTGCTCCAAAGTCTTCCTTTCCTACATTAGAGATGGGTAGTAGGGGGAAAGGTATATATAATTTTAAGCACTTAATTTTCTGTTGTTTTTGGTAATTAACCACTCTCCCATCCCCACCTTATAAATCTATTAAAAACTTTCAAGGGCTTTAAGAATAAAACTTTGTGAAAAAAGTTGTTGTTTTCTTGAGACAAATTAAATTTAGCCCTTTCAGTTGGAGCCAGGAGAGATATCAGAGCAAAAAGAAATTTAAAAGTTTGTTTCCAGGTCCCATGGTGGTTTCAGGTCAAAGTCATAATAAGGTTTATCTCATGTCTAAATTTAATTGAAAGGTAAATTAAACTATGTTGAGGGATATTGCTGACTCCTCAGTTTGCGAAATACACAGAGTAGGTAATAGCATTTTACATGGAAAAGGAAAGCAAGGATCCCAGATTCATAGAGCAGGGATAGAGGAGAAAAAAACAGGGATGAAAAAGCATATTGAAAAGCAAACATTAGACTTGCAGTTTTTGATTGAGGACCCAGAGCAAAAGAAATCAATAAAAATGCTTTGGTTTATTTTTTTTCTCCATTTTCACTTAAGTAGTAGTCTCTAATACAATGAAAAGCAGGCACAAAGCATATTAGAAAGGAAATAAGACAAATGATCTCAGAAGTAATAGGAAGTGCAACATGTGTTGCATGCTGCTTAGATTAAATTTACTGGAGCCTTGTTATAAGAGTCCTGTGGGAAGGTATGAGGATTTGCATATAAGGACTTTATAGCAAGGGGATTCTTTGAGGAAATCTTGAGAACACCATAGCTAAAGCATTATTGCTTGTCATGGCTCTCAAGGAAGTACAATAGCAAGGCTTGACTTTGGTGTGAAAATGTGCTGGGATCCAAGTCACAGAAACTTATACTGATAGCAAGAAGTAATATCATGATGACAAATATAATAGAATAATGCTAAAATCATACGCTTAGAAATGACTATCAGGATAGTAACTTTAGAGGTTATAGATAGAATCGGTAACCTGATATGAAATCCTATTGGTAATTTTGATACTACTGACATTACTAGAGTGGTGCTTAATGTGGACTTTTCTATCAAAATCTGTTTGATACCATAATGGAAAGCATGAGATCTTGCAGGGTAAGGAATGAACTCAGATTGAACAAGCAAACCACCTCTGACAAGGAGGGATGTGTTTGTGCTCAGAAGAGAAGGATAATAGATTAAGAATTCTTTTACTTGTAATCACTGAAAAAAATGAATAATATTTTTCATCTTTTTAAAAAATATGTAAACATGAAGGAGCCAAATCTGATTTGTTGCCCTTTGCAACCTGCAATTATCTCTTGACCTTAACCTATATGGAATTAGAAGTCAGCCACTTGTAATTTGTTTCCTTATCAAAGCTGTTATCTGCCTAAGTCTCTCATCTATCCCAGAAAGTATATGAAAAGAGTGCTGACGTGGCAGAGGGTCACAGATGCACCCTATGGGTCCTTCTTTTTGTGCTGAGCAAATATGTTCCCAATTCTAGCCCCACATAGCTCTCCTGAACTGGAGACACTCAGTTCTGGCTGATACTTTTCAAAGAGCTGGGAAGTGGTTGTGTGGTTACATGATGCTATGGCGGTTATGTATACTGATAGCTGTGTCTGGGAGCAGGCATCCAGACAAGGACCCATCAAAATGGCAAGGGGAAATGAATAGCAAGAGAAGCAGGAACACCCTTTCTCCCCAAAGGACTGGGTGAGTTGATCTGTGGGCAGACAGACCTCTATTGATGCAATTAGAAGGTGCCTGGCATCCTTTTGGGCACACTTTTGGTGCTTGAGCATCCTTTTGGTGCTCAAGTAACAGTTTGATTGAAGTCCTTAGACAGTACAACTGAGCAGGACACATACATGTAATATGTTTCTTTGATGATTAATTCAGAGAAAAGGCTTCAAACTGGTTTCTTTTCTCTATTTATACAGTAGGCAATCTGCTTCAGGAAGTATGACATTTAAATTCCAGTACTGTCTGTCCTTTGTGATAACTGGCACTTTAGCAAAACTCTGCTGAAATAGGAAGGGTTGTAAGTGTGTTCCTCTCCTTAAAACTGCTGGAGAGAATTTAGAGAGGTGAGTTCCCAATATTGACTTCAGTATGGATTTGTGAAAATATCTTACTTCTCTGTTACTCACTTCTCATCTTTCAAAATTAGATGCTTTCCTGTGGGAGATATTTTCCAGTTCTCAGCTCACCCATATCTAGTTCTTTTCACCTTTGGGTGTGTGAAAGGTTTCTATTTCCCAACTTGTTTTGCAGTTCAGTAGGACCATGAGACCAATATTGGCCAATGAGTCATGGGGAGAAGTAATGTGTGTCATTTCCAATCAGAGCATTTCATTGCTAGTGGAAGTCCTCCAGCATTCTTTTGCCTGTGTTGCTGCAACCAGAAATGTTCCAGATGGAGCTTCCATAAGTCTGAGTACTGGTGAGAAGCTATGGAGCAGAGCTCCCTCTGCACCTTCATCTGCATCACCATCATTGCCAGCTGGACATATAATGTGAGCAAAGAATAAAGTTTTGTTTCAAGTTTCTAGGATATAAATGTCAGTTGTCACCACAGTGTAACTTATTCTGATTGATACATGCCCATTGCTTGATTCTTCAACTAAAAGATTATTTCGTTAGTTTTTAATCCTTTTTCAAAACACAGGCCCTTGGTTCTCAGGCTTTAGAATGTATCAGAATCACATCCTGTTTGTTTGATTTTCAGATTCCTGGGTCTTACTTCCAGAGGGTCAGACTTGGTATGTCTTCTGTGAATTCCAAGAATCTGCTTTTTAAAACAAAACAAAACAAAACACCAAACAAAAAAACATAGAGTTTTTAAATGATTCTGATTCAGGAGGAGGGACCACACTTCAAGAAATGTTGTAAATTTGTATCATGCTATTAAGACTTTGGCTATTATTTCTCAAGTTCTCTTAGTCAGACATGTTCAGATATTAGTAAAAGGTTAAAGGCATTTAGGGCAGGAGTAAGTGTAATGAATATAAAGTTCACCAGCTCTCTTTCAAGGTTGCATGAAGCAAAGATAAAGTGAGGACACAGAAGTAGTGATTAATAGACACAACCACTTTCTAAATGAGAATTCTAAAGATTGTAAATCATTTGAAAATTGAAGTGATGACCTGGAAAACAAGTGAAAAATAAGAAATATCAAGTAAGAAATGGATTTTAAGAAGAGAAAGTAGAAAACATTGAGATAATTCCCTTATAGTTGATTTGGGAGGGAGGTGGACAGCAGGAGCCAGAGGGACATTAGACTCTATGTGAAAGGGCCAGAAGAGGAGGAAGTTGTGTTTAACTCTACTTGTGGGCTTTGTTTTTTACCTAGAATTCTGAGGTTGACTCATGGTCTTGATATAGTACTGCCATTTACAAAGGGTGTGGTTTTCTGTGGATCTAAGGAAGTGTTTTGGGGCCCTCTGGAAGTGAGTTTTACTGAGTTCACAGAAGGAATTTGTTCCTCTAAATTTCAAAATAAAAGATATTTTTGATATCTACCCCCAGCTATCATTTCCCATACCTACTACAGAGCTTGTTTGTAGATGTGTAAATTTTAGTAGCATTGCACCAATTCCATAAGTTCTGCTTTTGGTGGGATAGAATCATATAGGGATTCTTCCTTTTGCTATTTGTCATGGGTAGTGGGGGACTACATATATGTAACTACTAAAAGCAGCAGTGGAGTCAGCAGCAGCATGGTGTCTTCAGGAGGTAAGTCCATTTGAACCTATGTAGTCTACTTACTTCAGAAATACATGTATAGAAAAGAACCAACCACCCACAGCAGAGCCATCCATAAGAAATGGAGAGGGAGGGGCATATTAGGGTTAGTATAGAGGGAAGCAAGGGGCAATACCTATCTGGGGCTTTAAACCAAGGAGACAGCCTAGGAAAAATGAGGGGTTTCTGCTAGCCAATATTTGAGGTGTTCCTGAAATCATGGTCTTATACATTGAGTTGTTAATTTTCCCATCCCCTGCTATCTTCAAGGCGCAAATCACATAAGGCTCCACCTGCACCCACCATTACTAATACGCTGCTTAGTCTGTCCTTGAGTGATTTCTTTTCCCCTGCAAGGTTGCCTTGCTGTCCCTTGTAAGGATACGTTATTTGTATAAACATCTGAGGAAAAGGAGCAGAAGCAGTGGGCTGCTTGATTTTCTTGGGTTCCTTACTGAATGTTGACCTGGGTCCTTCATTCTACATCCCCTCTAACCTGAAGGAGTTCAGAGTATGTCAACCCAAAATATGCCACTCTGGTATAGGATTATTTTGAGCTGAAGGCAGTTGAGAAAAAGCCACCCAGGATGAACTCTCTGCCTTCCCCTATCTGCCTTAAAGCAGAACATAAGTTCCCCCTGTGAAGGTGTCAGCCCCATCTACACTTCCCATACCAGAAAGGGGATAATAGCCTTATCACTGGAGATGAGATGACATAAAAAAAAAAATCAACATAAACCTTACTAACTGGCTCTTATCTTCCACCAGTTTCCCCAAATATTTGCCTTTCCATAATTTGTTACTCCAGACGCTCAAAGTTTTGTCTTGTCACTTCTCTAAAAAATTATTGTCCTTTGCTGAGATGCTTTGTAAGTCCAAGTTCTAACTACCCCTTTGAGTTACTCATCACTGAGTGCTCTTGTGTAAATGCACAATGCACATGTTAATAGACTTTTGTTCCTTTTCTTCTTGTTAATGTATCTTTTGCCAGTCTAACTTACAGGGCCCTAGCTGGAGAACCTAAGATGGGGTTTTTTCCTTCCCCTGAAACCCTACGTCCTACTTTTCATGCCATAATTTTAATGATTTATTTATTTATTTATTTATTTATTTATTTATTTATTTGAGAGAGAGAGAGAGAGAGAGAGAGAGAGAGAGAGAGACTTTGCACCAGCAGGGGGAGGGCAGAGAGAGAAGCAGACTCCCCATTGAGCAGGGAGCCTGATGAGGGACAGTCCCAGGACCATGGGATCATGACCTGAGCTGAAGGCAGACACTTAACTGACTGAGCGACCCAGGTGCCCCTTTAATTTTAATGATTTTTAACTCATATACCTTAGAAAGAAAATTTTTATTGCAAGAGAGAGAGCCAAGTTGGCCTAACATATGCAGAAAAAAAGTATGATGCACAAATATGTTGTGTGTACATGTATGTCTAAATGTCATATACTTGAAAAGTCCAGGGATATCTGAGTTCAGGTGTGACTAGAGTGACACACTCAAACAGTGTTGAAGAATCTGTTTTCCTCAGTCCTGCTTTCTTCTCAATTGTTTTTCTCCATTAGATTCTCCTTAAGAGATAGTAAATATTTTCTTAACTTGCATTCTTCTAGATTAGCAAAATCAATGGGAGGAGAGTACCAATTTCTCTGGAATTTTAGCAGAAAGTCTTGGGCTGATGTCTGTTAGCTCTGACTGGCCTGTCTTGAGTCCTATTCCATCGTTGAATCAGTTGCTGTGAACGTTCAGGTGGACTTTGCTAATTGGCCAGGTCTTGGCTATGCACCCACCCCTGAATATTGAAGCTAGGGTAAATTTCACCTGAACCATATGAAAAGAGATTAGGGAAGGGAGTAGTTCCCCAAAGGAAAATCAGAATATTCTTACCAGAAAAGGGAGAAATAGCTGCTAGAAGACAAAACCCCAAACTGTCCATAGCAGAAGGTATATTAAAATCTCCTGTTTAAAAGTGAAATTTGAAGTTTTTAAGTTTTAATAAAGAGCCAAGAGAGGATGAGAATTGGATTTACTTCTTTCTCATTCACTTTATCAACCAGTCAGTATAGGAAGTGAAAAAAATCCAGTTCTCAGGAGAAACATCCTTTATTTGACCTGATTTAGGAGTCCGGAGATAATTTGCATAATAGGATTAACATTGCTTCTTATTAGTGCCAGATAGGCTGAAGCTCTTAGGATTTCTATTATAAACTTCTACTTTACTCTAATATCTATAGGGAAGAAAAACTTTTTTGCTTCCTCCCTGCTAGGTTCTTTGGTTGATCGAATAATTAAATTAACATGAGATGGATTAACAGGAGAAAATTTAATTTTGAATGTATGAGAGTTCATAAAAATGAGACTCAATTAAGTGGCCAGGGAAGGCCACTTTTAAACATTTTAAAGAAACAATTATTTGTGAAGAATTGACAGAAATTTGGACTTGGAGTAGCAAATTAATAAAGAAGTAACAAGATTTGTTTATGCAGCCTTCTTGGCCCTGAATTCCCTATCTTTAGCAATAAGGATGCCTTCTATCCTCCAGGTTCAGGGACAGTACCCTTCACATAGGGAATTTATTTCCTGCTTTTGGGAGGCAAAGGATGGTCAGAATGTCCTTCTTGCACCAGCTGTTTAAGTAATTTTAATTCAGAATGATCAATGTGTCAAAGTGGCATATTTTGGGGTGGCATATTTTGCTTCTTCTTGTATCCAAACTTGTCATTTTTGTCAATGAGATGTATCTTGTCATATGCACAATTCATCATGTATTTCATTATTTTATGTCAGGAGCAAGAGTCTTCACTGCTTTTTATAATGAAAAGCAACTAGTTATTATTTTTAAAGATGTGAAACAAAGTTTACCTTTTATTAAGGAAATTTCACTGAAAATAAAAACTCCACAGAATTTTTCTGCGACAGAATCTTTTACATTCTTTTTTTTTTTAAAGATTTTTATTTGTTTGACAGAGAGAGAGAGCACAAGCAGGGGGAGCAACAGGCAGAGGGAGAAGCAGGCTCCCCACTGAGCAGGGAGTCCCATGTGGGGCTCCATCCCAGGACCCTGGGATCATGACCTGAGCCGAAGGCAGACGCTTAAAGACTGAGCCACCCAGGCACCCCAGAATTTTTACATTCTTAAGTGTGTATTAATAAAGTGGGCTCTGGTCAAACCCCAGCCCTGCACTGAATGAGCTGGGTGACCTGGGCAAGTTACTTTGCTTCAAGTGTAAAATGGTATAAGATGAGAAACTTTCTCCTAGTGTTGCATGAGGATTAAATAAGTGAATGCATGTAAAGACCTTGGAACAGTGTCTGGCACATTGTTAGGATTCAATAGATATTAACTATTCTAACCTCTTAGATGTAGATGACCTGAATTGTTAATTCCTTTCATACAGTTCTTTGTTTGATAATTTTATGTGCAGGAACTGCTGGTTTGAGATTTGCAGCCTAAATATTTCTTACCCCAGTCTTTATAAAAAATTCCACACTGGGATGAAGTTTTAAGTGAAGCAAATTCTAACCTCTAAATGGTTATAGTTACCATGAAAAAGAGAAAAATAAAGTAACCAGAAAAATTATTTTTAAAAAAGCAATCAGTTTTTTTTTTATGGCTGAGTGTATATATATACCACCTCTTCTTTATCCATTGATCAAAAAAAAAAAGTGAAATCTTGCCATTTGCAATGACATGGATGGAGATAGAGTGTATTATGCTAAGTGATGTGGAATTCAAGAAACAAAACAGATGAATATAGGGGAAAGAAAAAAAATAGAGGCAGGCAAACCATAAGAGACTCTTAACTATAGAAAACAAACTGAGGGTTGATGGAGGGGGGTGGGTGGGGAATGGGCTAAAATGGGTGATGGTAATTAAGGAGGCACTTGTGTTGAGCACTGGGTGTTATATGTAAGTGATGAATCACTAAATTCTACTCCTGAAGCTAATATTACACTTATGTTAAATAACTAGAATTTAAATAAAAATTGAAACATTAAAAAAAATAAAATAAAAAAGCAGTCAGTTCTTCATTATTGACAAAAATAAAAACCTAGTCATCTAAACACATAAGCAGTTGGAGAAACTGATTAATAAATGTACTTATGAACAAAACATTCAGAAGTGCCTGGGTGGTACAGTTGGTCCAGTGCCAGACTCTTAGTTTTGGCTGGGGTGGTGATTGCTGGATCCTGGGATCTAGCCCTGCATCCAGCTCCACACTCAGCTTGGAGTCTGCTTGAGTTTCTCTCTCCCTCTGCCCCCCAAAACTGTGTGTGCTCTCTCTCAAGTGAGTAAATAAGTCTTTTTTAAAAAAAAATACAAAACATTCGAAGGTATACATATTGTAAACTTATATAAATAATTACTCTCAAGGGGGAGGAGATGGAGGAGGAAACAAGGGGAGGAGAGACTGTTCCTCCAGTTTGGGGCCTGGTTAAATCTATGCTGCTTTGTTTTCTTCATCCCAGATTCTACTCTCTGGTGTTTCTGATCCCAGTTTTGTGATTTGACGACTTCTTCATATCTCCCTTTTCTAGCTTCATGATGCTGAACTGCTTCTGAGTCTGATTTACTCTCACATAACACCTCAGGCATGTACTCCAAAGTGGATGTTTCAATGTAGGATCCAGTCCTGGTAAAACAAGGGGCACATTTGGTGAGTTCAGAGGAGGAAAAAATTCTTTTCTAGTTGTTTAACTAAATTGAGCTTTCAATCTAAGAGAATGGTAGGCCTGATGTTTCTTAGGAAATAATTTCAATAGACCAGTGAAGATATTGCAATTTAAAAATTCATCAGATAACAGCACAGCATCACAATTAATAAGACCATCCTTCAGTTGGTTAGTTTAGTCAAAACATCAATTGTACTGAGTGTTTAACTGAATTGGCCCATGTGGTATTTGCTTTTATCCTTTTTCCTTTAAGGTTTTATGTTGAAATGTGTGGATTTTACCCAGAAGGAATATTTGATATCTTGGCATTAATGACCAAGTTACTACCAGATCTGTATAAAAATAGAGCATAACCCAAATAATTTGTTAAAATAAAACAAAATTATCAATGGGTCTCTAATTTTTTATGTGGAAAAGTGATTCATTAATGTAGGGCAAAATTTAAAGAACTATCTAATGTAATGGGCTTCAATCGTCATCTGTTCTTGCTTACTTTACCCTGATTTCCCCAAACTGGCTTAAAAAGAAAGCTTTTAAAAGTCATTTTTAAGTTTTTTTTTTTAATTATAAAAGTGATAAATGTGGAACACTATGAAGCTATTAGAAGCAATAGACAAGATTTGCACATATTATAGATAGATCTTAATGTACTTCTGAATGAAAAGCAGTAATCATGAAAGAAATATCACAATACCTTTTTTGCAATTAAAAATACGCATATCAAAACAACAGTACATTTTACTGCACAGAACCATGGTTTCCTATGGGAAAGGAATGGCAGTAAAAGATTAAAAAACAAGAGAGACAAGAGAGAGGTCTTGTAAGAAAAAATAATGACAATGTATATGCTCCTAAGACCAATAAAAAAATTAAGTGTAATAAATACTTACTTTAAAAGGTAAATAAAAACATATTCATTAATTTGGTCTTACAAAATAATCACCATTGACATTTTTATCTATTCATTTACAGCCTTTTCCTTTTTCTTTTTTAAAGAGAAACATTTTTAAGGCTTTCTGTAAGGTTTTCTGAGGACAAAAAATATAGAGTTGTTCATAGCAATTTGAAATTTGTGCTTTACTCTCTTACCTGTTATCAGGCACACATACAAACTGCTTTACTTTATTGCCTGTTTTCCCCTTCCTAACTTACCATTCCCCCTTCCCCCTTCTTTCTGTCTTCCTGCAGAAAATCTGAGTTGAAATGTTCAGGGGTGGTTGGAAATATGGTCCAGATCTCAAGGGAACAGCCTGGGTGATGATAATGATGTGAGTGGTATCAGCTTCTAAATGCCATTCATTTAAGTCAGACAGAGAAAGACAAATACCATAATGACTTCACTCATGTGGAATTTAAGGAAAAAATAAAAGAAACCAAGGAAAACAAGACAAACAGAAAAAAACCAAACCAGACTCTTAAATACAGATGATGGTTGCCAGAGGGGAGATAGGTTGAGGGATAGATGAAATAGATAAAAGTGATTAAAAGGTACAGACTTTCAGTTATAAAATAAATAAGTCATGGAGATGGAAAGTACAGCATATGGAATATAGTCAGTAAGATCATAATAATGTGTTTGGTTACAGATGGTGACTACACTTATCCTGGTGAACAATGGGTAATATATAGAAAGATTTTTTTTTTTTTAGTATAGTTGACATTAGTTTCAGGTATATAACATAGCGATTGGACAAGTTTACACATTATGCTAAGTTCACTGTAAGTGTAGCTAGCATCTGTTACCATACATTGATATTACAGTATCATTGACTATATTCCTTATGCTGTGCTTTTTATTCCCATGATTTATTCATTTCATAACTGGAAGCCTGTATATTCTACTCCTCATCCATTTTGTGCACACACACACACAAACACACACACCACTTCTTCCTTATCCATTCATCTGTTGATGGACACTGACTTAGGTTGCTTTTGTATCTTGGCTATTGAAAAATAATGCTGCAGTAAACATAGGAGTGCATATTTCCTTTTGAATTAGTGTCTTCATTTTCTTTGGATAAATACCCAGTAGTGAAATTACTGGATCATATGGTAGTTTTATTTTTAATTTTTTGAGGAAACTCCATACTGTTTGTTTATTTATTTATTTATTTTTTAAAGATTTTATTTATTTATTTGATAGAGACACAGTGAGAAAGGGAACACAAGCAGGGGGAGTGGGAAAGGGAGAAGCAGGCTCCGCGCAGAGAAGGGAGCCCGACGCGGGGCTCGATCCCAGGACCCTGGGATCATGACCTGAGCCGAAGGCAGGCGGTTAACGACTGAGCCACCGAGGCGCCCCTCCATACTGTTTTTCACAGCAGCTGCGCCAATTTACATTGCCACCAACAGTGCATGAGGCTTCCTTTCTCTCCACATCCTCACCAAAACTTGTTATTTCTTCTGTTTTTTATTTTAGCCATTTGACAGGTGATATCTCATTGTGGTATTTTTGTTTTGTTTTTTGTTTTTTGGAATTGAGCCAGAGATTTTATTTTTTAAATTTAAATTAGCCAACATATAGTACATCATTAGTTTCTGTGATTCATCAGTTCCATATAACACCCAGTGCTCATCACATCATGTGCCCTCCTTAATGCCCATCACCCAGTTACCCCATCCCCCCACTTACCTCCTCTTCTGCAATCCTCAGTTTGTTTCCTGGAATCAAGAGTCTCATGTGATTTTTTTCCCCTTCAGTTTTTCCTTCCTTTCCCTATGATCCTCTGTGTTATTTCTTATATTCCACATATGAATGAAACCGTATAATTGTCTTTCTCTGATTGATTTATTTCACTTAGCATAATACTCTCCAGTTCTATCCATATCAATGTAAATGGTAGGTATTCATCCTTTCTGGTGGCTTAGTAATATTCCATTGTATATATGAGCCACATCTTCTTTATCCATCCATCTGTTGAAGGACATCTCCACTCCTCCCACGGTTTGGCTATTGTGGACATTATTGCTATGAACATTGGAGCGCATGTGCCCCTTCTTTTCACTATATCCGTATCTTTGGGGTAAATACCCAGTAGTGCAATCACTGGGTCCTAGCGTAACTCTATTTTTAACATCTTGAGGAACCTCCATACTGTTTTCCACAGTGGCTGTACCAACTTGCATTCCCACCAACAGTGTAAAAGGGTTCCCCTTTCTCCACATCTTCGCTAACAATTTGTTGTTCCCTATCTTGTTAATTTTAACCATTCTAAATGGTGTGAGGTGGTATCCCATTGTGATTTTGATTTATATTTCCCTGGTGGCAAGTGATGTGGAGCATTTTTTCATGTGTCTGTTGGCCATTTGTATGTGTTCTTTGGAGAAATGTCTGTTCATGTCTTCTGCCCATTTCTTGACTGGATTATTTGTTTTTTGGGTGTTGAGTTTGAGAAGTTCTTTATAGATTTTGGATACTAGGCCTTTATCTGATAATGTCATTTGCAAATATCTTCTCCTATTCTGTAGGTTTCCTTTTAGTTTTGTTGACTGTTTCCTTTGCTGTGCAGAAGCTTTCTATCTTGATGAAGTCCCAGTAGTTCATTTTTGCCTTTGTTTCCCTTGCCTTTGGAGATGTGTCTAGCAAGAATTTGCTGCAGCTGACCTCAAAAAGGTTGCTGTCTGTGTTCTCCTTTAGGATTTTGATGGATTCCTGTCTCACATTGAGGTCTTTCATCCATTTTCAGTTTATCTTTGTGTATGATGTAAGAAAGTGGCCCAGTTTCATTCCTCTACATGTGGCTGTCCAATTTTCCCAGCACCATTTATTGAAGAGGCTGTCTTTTTTCCATTGGATATTTGTTCATGCTTTGTCGAAGATTAGTTGACCATAGAGTTGAGGGTCCATTTCTGGGCTCTATTCTGTTTCTCTGATCTATGTGTCTGTTTTTGTGCCAGTAACATGCTGTCTTGATCACAGCTTTGTGATATAGCTTGAAGTCAGGCATTGTGATTACCCTCAGCTTTTGTTTTCTTTTTCAACATTCCGCTGGCGATTTGGGGTCTTTTCTGGTTCCATACAAATTTTAGGACTGTTTGTTCCAGCTCTGTGAAAAACGTCAATGGTATTTTGATAGGGATTGCATTGAATGTGTAGATTGTTCTGGACAGCATAGACATTTTCACAATGTTTATTCTTCCAATCCATGAGCATGGAATGTTTTCCCATCTCTTTGTGTCTTCCTCAATTTCTTTCATAAGTGTTCTGTTGTTTCTAGAGTACAGATCCTTTACCTCTTTGGTTAGGTTCATTTGTAGGTATCTTATGGTTTTTGGTGCAATTGTAGGTGGGATCAATTCCTTAATTTCTTTTTCCTTAGTCACATCGTTAGTGTATAGAAATGCAACTGATTTCTGTGCATTGATTTTGTATCCTGCCACGTTGCTGAATTGCTGTATGAATTCTAGCAATTTTGGGGTGGAGTCTTTTGGCTTTTCCACATAAAGTATCATGTCATTTGTGAAGAGTTAGCATTTGACTTCTTTGAATTTGAATACATTTTATTTCTTTTTGTTGTCTGATTGCTGAGGCTAGGACTTCTAGTACTATGTTGACTAATAGTGGTGAGAGTGGGCATCCCTGTCGTGTTCCTGACCTTAAGAGGAAAGCTCTTAGTTTTCCCCATTGAGAATGATATTTGCTGTGGGTTTTTCATAGATAGCTTTTATGATATTGAGGTATGTTCCTTCTATCCCTATACTTTGAAGAGTTTTAATCAAGAAAGGATGCTGTATTTTGTCAGATGCTTTTTTTCTGCATCAGTTGAGAGGATCATATGGTTCTTGTCTTTTCTTTTATTAATGTGATCTATCACATTGATTGATTTGTGAATTTTGAACCGCCCTTGCATCCCAGGAATAAATCCCACTCAAAACCTCCCAAAAAACAAGATTCCAGGGCCAGATGGCTTCCCAGGGGAATTCTACCAAACATTTAAAGAAGAAATAATACCTATTCTCCTGAAGCTGTTTCAAAAAATAGAAATGGAAGGAACACTTCCAAACCTGTTCTATGCGGCCAGCGTTACCTTAATCCCAAAACCAGACAAAGACCCCATCAAAAGGGAGAATTACAAACCAATATCCCTGATGAACATGGATGCCAAAATACTCACCAAGATACTAGCCAATAGGATCCAACAGTACATTAAAAGGATTATTAATTGTGGTTTTGATTTGCATTTCCCTGATGATGAGTGATGTTCAGCATCTTTTTCATGTGTTTGTTGGCCATCTATATGTCTTCTTTGGAAAAATGTCTATTCAGTTCCTCTGCCCATTTTTATTTGGATTATTTTTTGATGTTGGGTTGTGTTAACCCCTTATTAGATATGTTATTTGCAAATATCTTCTCCTAGTCAGTAGATTACATTTCACATTTTTGTTTTGTTGATGGTTTCCTTCACTGTGGAAAAGCTTTTCATTTTGGTGTAGCCCCAACCATTTATTTTTGCTTTGGTTTCTCTTGCCTTAGGAGACATATCTAGAAAAATGTTGCTACAGCTGATGTCAGAGAGATTACTACCTGTGTTCTTTCGGAATTTTAATGTTTCTCTTCTCATTTTTAAGTATTTAATCCGTTTTTAGTTTATTTTTGTGTATGGTGTTAAAAAGTGGTCCAGTTTCATTCTTTTGCATGTAGCTGTCCAATTATCCCAGCACCATTTATTGAAGAAACCATTCTTCCTCCATTGTATATTCTTACCTCCTTTGCCATAGATTAATTGACCATATAATTGTATTTCTGGGGTCTCTATTCTGTTCCATTGATTTATGTGTCTTTTTGTGCCTGTAATATACTGTTTTGAATTACTTCATTTTGTAGTTTGTCTTGAAGTCTGGGATTGTAATACCTCCAGTTTTCTTTCTCATGATTGCTTTGGCTATTTTCAGTCTTTTGTGGTCCCATACAAATTTTAGGATTATCAGTTACTTCCATCAGTGTTCTATAGTTGTCAGAGTACTGATCTTTTACCTCTTCGGTTGAGTTTATTTCTAGGTACTTTATTCTTTTTGGTGCAACTTTAAATTACGTTTTTAAATTATCATTCTGCTATTTCATTATTACTGTATATTGATGCTACTGATTTCTGGTAATAATTTTTTATCCTTCCACTTTACTGAATTCATTTATGACTTCTGGCAGATTTTTGGTGGAGCTTTTAGTGTTTTTTATGTATATTATCATGCCATCTGCAATTAGTGACAGCTTAACTTCTTTATCAATATGGATACCTCTTCTTTCTCTTGTCTGCTATGGCTGGGACTTCCAATACTGTGTTGAATAAAAGTGGTGAGAGGGGAATCCCTTGTGTTGTTCTTGACCTTACAGGAAAAGCTCTCATTTTTTTCTCCGTTGAGTAAGACTTAGCTGGGTTTTTCATATATGGCCTTTATTATGTTAAGGTATGTTCCCTCAAAGCCTAGTTTGTTGAGAGTTTTTATCATGAATAGTTCCTGAATTTTGTCAAATGTTTTTTCTCCCTCTATTGAGATATGATTTTTATCCTTACTTTTTGTTGATGTATGACGTTGTTTGATTTACAAATATTGAGCCATCCTTGCATTTCTGGAATAAATCCCACTTGATCATGGAGAAGGAAGGACCCTTTTAACATATTGTTGAATGTGGTTTGTTAATATTTTGTTGATGATTTTTACATCTGTGTTCATCAGGGATATTGGCCTGTAGTTTTCTTTTCTTGTGGTATCTGAGTATGGTTTTGGCATTAGGGTAATGCTGGCCTCATAGAAGGTATTTGGAAGCTTTTCTTCTATTTTTTGGAATAGTTTGAGGAGTATAGGTATTAACTCTTCATTCAGTGTTTGGTAGAATTCACTTGTGAATTCATCTGGTCTTGGACTGTTATGTTTTGGTAGTTTTTTGATTACCACTTCAATTTTATTATTTGCCATCTGTCTGTTCAGATTTTCTATTTCTTCCTGATTAAGTTTTGGAAGATCATATGTTTCTAGGACTTTATCCATTTCTCTTAGGTTGCCCAATTTGTTGGCATATAATTTTTCATCATGTTGTTTTATAATCCTTTGTATTTCTTTGTTGTCAGTTGTTATTTCTCTCTCATTTCTGATTTTATTTGAGTTTTTTCTTTTTTTTTTCTTGATGAGTAAGATATAGCTTTAGAAATTTAGCTTATCTTTTCAAAGAATGAGCTCTTGGTGTCATTGATCTTTTTTTCTGTTTTCTTTTTTTTTGTCTTTATGTCATTTATTTCTTTTCTGAACCTAATTATTCCTTCTTTCTACTCATCTTGGGCTTTGTATGTTTTTCTTTTTCTAGTTCATTTAGGTGTAAGTTTAGAGTGTTTATCTGAGCTTTTTATTGTTTCTTGGGGTAAGGCTGTATTGTTGTATATTTCCCTCTAGAACTACTTTTGCTGCATCCCAAATATTGTGGACCATTGTGTTTTCATTTTCTTTTGTCTCCATGTACTTTTTGATTTCTTTTTTGATTGCTTCATTGATTCAGTGGTTGTTTAGTATCATTTGTTTAGCCTCCACATGTTTGTGTTTTTTTCCAGTTTTTTTCTTGTGACTTATTTTTAGTTTTATACCATTGTAATCAGAAAAGATGCATGGTAGATTTCAGTATTCTTAAATCTATTGAGGCTTGTTTTGTGACCTAATGTGATCTATTCTGGAGAATGTTCCATGTGTACTTGAAAAGAATGTGTATCCTGTTGTTTTTGGATGGAATATTCTATATATGTGTTAGATCCATCTGGTTCAATGTGTCATTCAAAGACACAGTGTTCAAAGAGACTGTTGATTTTCTGCCTGGATGATCTATCCATTGATGTAAGTGGGATGTTAAAGTCCCCTACTATTACTTATTGCCATTTTGTTATTTGTTTTCTAATTGTCTTTGTAGTTCTTTTCTTTTCCTTTCTTCTCTTGCTCTTTCTTTGTGATTGATGGGTTTCTGTTGTGTTATGTTTGACTTTCTTTCTCTTTATTTTTTTGTATATCTATTACAGGTTTTGTGTTTGTAGTTACCATGAGGTACACATATAACATTCTAAATAAATAGTAGTCTATATTAATTTGATGGTCATTTAAGTTCAAACACATTCTAAAGAGAAAAAGAAAAATTAAAAATAAGTTATTTAAGTTATTTTTTACTTCCTCCTTCATGTTTTATGTGTATGTTGTCCTTTTTACATCTTTTTACTTCATAATTTTCTTATGTCTATTTCTGGCCATTTCTTTTCTACTTAAAGAAGTCCTTTAACAATACTTGTAAAGCTGGTTTGGTAGTGATAAATTACTTTATCTTTTGTATGTGTGGGAAACTCTTTATCTCTCTTTCAAATCTGAAGGATAGCCTTGGTGAGTAGAATATTCTTGGTTCTATGTTTTTTCGTTTCAGCACTGTGAACATATTATTCCACTCTCTTCTGGCCTGCAAAGGTTCTGCTGAAAACTCAGCTCATAGCCTTATAGTTTTCCGCTTGTGGTAACTTTTGCTTCTCTCTTGCTGCTCTTAAAATTATCTTTTTATATTTAACCTTTGACATTTTAATTATTATGTATATTTGTGTGGACCTCCTTGGGTTCATCTTTTTAGGAACTGTCTGTGCTTCTTGAACATGTATTTCTATCCCTCGGTTAGGGAAGTTTTCAGCTATTATTTCTTTAAATACGTTTTCTACCCCTTTCTTTCTTCTTCTTATGGGATCCCTATAATTCAATTGTTTGTTTGCTTGATATTGTCCAAGAGATCCCTTAATCTATCCTCATTTTTAAAATTCTTTTCTCTTTTTGCTGTTCAGCTTGGGTGATCTCCATTACCCTGTCTTCCTGATTGCTGATTTGTTCTTTTGCATCCTCTGTTCTGTTGATTTCCTCTAGTGTGTTATTTATTTCAGTTATTGTATTCTTAAGTTTTTTTGTTTTTTTTCTTATGTTTTCTATCTTTTTATTGAAGGTCTCACTGAGTTCTTCTACTCTTCTCTCCAGCCTGGTTAATATCTTTATGATCATTGTTTTAAATTCTTTATCAGACATATTGCTTATCTCCATTTCAATTAATTCTTTTTTCTGATTTTTTAAATTTCTTTTGGAGTATATACTTTTGTCTCCCCATTTTGCTTGCCTTTCTGTGTTTGTATGGATTAGGCAGAACAGCTACTTGTAACTTTGAAGGAATGGTCTTGTGTATGGTTGTTCTGTATGTAGACTAGGTAGTTGGTGACTTTTGATGGCTGGCTGGAGCTGTGGCTGATGTGGGCTGGTGGTCCTGGGGCTTTCCATGTAGTGGTGCCTTGTCAGTACAGCTAAAGCTGAAGTGGGTGCAGGCTCGGGTGTCCTGGGGTTCTATGCACTGCGGGTACCCTTGCAGGACAGCTAAAGCTGAAATAGATGCAAATTGGAATGTCCTAGGGCACTCTGTGCAAGGAGACCTTGATGGGGAAGCTGGAACTGATGTGGTATGTGGGCTGGGAGGGCACTGAGCTTTATGTGCATTGTGTACCCTGGCAGGTGGCTAAACCTAAAGTGTGTGCATGCCAGCAGATACTGGGGCTCTATACACAGAGACCACCTTGACAGAATAGCTGAAGTTGAAGTGTATGTAAACCAGGGTATTTCAGGACTCTCCACATAGAGGTTGCCCTGAAGGGGCAGGTGTCATTGAGGTGGGATTCAGGATGGGAGGTCTTGGGGTGCTCTGAGTAGGAGGCTCCCTGGCAGGACAGCTGAAGCTGAAGTGGTTGTAAGCTGGGTTGTCTTGGGGTTCTCCACAGGGAGAACAGCTGGTGGAACAGCTGAAGCTGAATTGGAGGTAAGCTGTGGTGTCCCAAGGTGTTCAGTACAGGGGATTCCCTGGCCGGATGACTAGAGCCTCAGTTAGTGCTCATGGGAGTGTTCTGGAATGTTCACATAGGTGGTGCCCTGCTGTTGTGTTTGAAACCGATATAGGCAAGGGCCTGGGGTTCTTGGTGTGCTCTACACAGGGGGCACCCTGGCAGGGTGGCTGGATCTGAAGTAGATGAGCCAAGAGGTTCTGGAGCACTTTGCACTGTAGGTGCCCTATCAAGCTGTCTGAAGCCAAAGTAGTGTGGTCCTGGAATGTTCTGGGGTGCTTTGCACCTATGTCACTTTGGCATGAAGGTTGGACTGTAGTGAACACTGACCAGGGGTATCCTGGTATGCACTGCCCTCTGGTCACCTTGGTGTGGTGGCTGGGGTGGTATGGGCTATGGGCCCGGGGCTCACTGTGGCAGCAGGCCAGATAAAGCACCCAGAATGTAGATTGTTCTGTGCTTTCAAGGTTAAGGGGGAGTGTAGACAATGTCTGTCAGCCCTACCACCCTGAGAGTGTTCCAGCAGCTCCCTTTAACTGGTGGGATTCTAGGGCTCTTTTATATGCTAGTTGCTCTTTTAAACTGTGGCTTTTTGAAGAAAAAAAGAAGAAAGTAGAAAAAAAATGAAAGCAGAAAAGAAGAAAAAAAAGAAAGGAAAAAGAAGAGAGGAAAAACAGGAAGAAAGAAGAGAAAAGAAAAAAACTCTAAGGCTTATTTTCTGTGCCTTAGGGTGACTAGGGCAAGTATGGCCTTGGGAACCCTGGGCTTGTTAAGACAGCAAGCTGGTTATAGGGACCTAGCCCTGCTCCCATCTGTGCTTTTAAGGTATAGAGAAAACCCATGTCACTTCTTTTTTTTAAGATTTATTTATTTATCTGAGAGAAAGAGAGAGAGAGAGAGAGATGGGGAGAGAGGCAGAAGGAGGGGGAGAGAGAGAATCTCAAGCAGATTCCCTGCTGAGCATGGAGTCGGATGTGGGGCTGGATCCCCTGACCCTAAAATGACATGAGCTGAAATTCAAGCGTTGGATGCTTAATTGACTGAACCACCCAGTGGCCGTGTCACTCTTTAATGCCTCTGGCCCAAAGTGCATTCTTGTAGCTCTTTGGCCCTTTTAAACCCTGTCTTTCTGTGCCTCAGTGCTGCCAGGGCTGGTGTGGGTCTGTGGACCCAGGGTTTGCTGAGGCATCAAGCCAGTTATGATGTCCAAACCCTGCTCCGGTCTGGGCTTTTAAGGTGTAGGGGGAATGTAAACTGGGCTCTCCAGTCCCTCTGACCTGGAGAGGGTTCCGCTGTTCTTCCTGCTACTGCTGTTTGGTGGAATTCTAGTGTTGTCTCTTTTACATGCTAGTTGCTCTTTAAACTGTGGTGAGGACAGAAGAATTTGTTTCTGGTCCCTTAGTACTGTCCTTCCCCACTGTAGTTTGCAGCACTGAGGGGTGGGAGTTCCCTTTGTAACCATGTCTTTGTCTCTCTTGCTGTTCTCTTATGCCAGTCTTTCTGTCTTTTGTTGTGCAGGAGCTGTTCAGCTAGCCCTCAGTTCTTCTTCAGGAGGAATTGTTCTATATATAGGTGTAATTTGGTGTGTTCCATCAAGGAAGTTCAGGGTCTTTCTACATTACCACCTTGGACCAGAACCAAATGTATAGAATTGTTGAATCATTATGTTATACACCTGAAACTAATATAACAGTGTATGGTAAATATACTTTAATTAAAAAAAAAGATCTTTCCTAATTCCATGTATGAAAAAAATAAAGGTCATTCATTTAGCACATAGTTATTAAGCACTGAATTTATTAGTTGAAACAATTAATTCTATAGTTAGTTATTGAGAGCCAATTATGTGCCAAGCACTGACCTACTAGAGGGAATTAGGAGAGGATTAACAATCCTGTAATTGGTTAATTCTTTCTAAGTATTTACTGTGTGAATGCCAGGTGTATAGCCCCCTAACTTGCAATTTTTAAGGTAACTTGCAATTTTTAAAGATAAACTAAAAGTGTGTATGAGTAAAGTGAATATGAAACAAGTCTTACTGCCAGGAGGGAGTCTTTCCTGGTGGAGAAATTACCTTCTGAACTCTAAAACACTTCAGTCTACAGGTGGGCCATGAGAATTCCCTTAAGAAGACTATGTAGACTTTTAGCTTTGCTTAAATTATGAAGAAAGAATTATGTAAGAAAAAATTAACCTGTATACAAGATTGTGAGGGAATGTTTAAAACTACTTAAGGCATTTTTGTGTGTCCTTTTATTATTATTTTTTACTGTGTGAAAATATACATAACATAAAAATTATCATTTTAACCATTTTTAGTGTACAGTTCAGTAGCATTAAGTACATTGTCATTGTTGACCATTCATGACCATCATGACCATCCTCCATCTCTAGAACTTTTTCATCTTCCCAAATAAATTTCATATTCATTAAACAAAATCTTCTCATTCCTCCCTCCCTCCAACCCCTGGCAATTATCATGCTACTTTTTGTTTTTATGAATTTGACTATCCTCATGCTATAGACTGAAGTTTTTGTCACCCCAAAGTTCATATACTGAAGCCTAGTCCCCAGTGTGATGGTATTGGGAAGTAGGGCCTTTGCGAGGTGAATTAGATCAAGAAGGCCTCATGAGTGGGATTAGTACCCTTATAAAAGAGACCCTAGAGAAGGAGCCCTGTGAAGACATGGTAAAAAGACAGCTGTCCATGAACCAGGAAGTGGGATCTCACCAGCTACCAGATCTGCTAGTATGTTGATCTTGGATTTTCCAGCTTTCACAGCTGTGAAAAATAAATATTTGTTTTTTATAGCCTGTGGTATTTAAAAAAATTTTTTTTGTTATGTTAGTCACCATACAGTACGTCATTAGTTTTTGATGTAGTGTTCCATGATTCATTAGTTGCATATAACACCCAGTGCTCATTACAACACATGCCCTCCGTAATACCCATCACTGGGCTACCCCATCCCCCCTGCCCCCTCCCCTCTGAAACCCTTAGATTGTTTCCTGGAGTCCATAGTCTCTCATGGTTCATCTCCCCCTCTGATTTTCCCCCTTCAGTTTTCTCTTCCTTCCCCAAATGTCCTCCATGCCATTCCTTGTGTTCCACATATGAGTGAAATCATATGGTAATTGTCTTTCTCTGCTTGACTTATTTCACTTAGCATAATCCCCTCCAGTTCCATCCATGTCGATGCAAATAGTGGATATTCATCCTTTCTGATGGCTGAGTAATATTCCATTGTATATATGAACCACATCTTCTTTATCCATTCATCTGTTGAAGGGCATCTTGGCTCTTTCTACAGTTTGGCTATTGTGGACATTGCTGCTATGAACATTGGGGTGCATGTGCCTCTTCTTTTCACTATATCTGTATCTTTGGGGTAATATGGTTTTTTGTTATAGGTAGCCTGAACTGACTAAAATATCTAGGCACTTCATATAAATGGGATTATACAATATTTGTCTGTGACTGGCTTATTTCACTTAGCATAATGTCTTCAAGGTTCATTCATGCTGTAGCATGTGTCAGAATTTCCTTTCTTTTTAGGGCCGGATAACATTTCATTGTATGTATATACATTTTATTTATGCATTTGACATTTAGTTGCTTCTACCTTTTGGCTATTGTGAATAATATTGATGTGAACATGGGTGTTCAAATATCTGTTTGGGGCCCTGCTTTCTGTTCTTTTGGGTAAATACCCAGAAGTGGAATTGCTGGATTGTATCGTAATTCTGTGTTTAATTTTATGCGTAACCACCATACTGTTTTTCATAGCGACTGTAGACTGAAGTGTTTTAGAGTTCAGAAGGTAATTTCTCCACCAGGAAAGACTCCCTCCTGGCAGTAAGACTTGTTTCATATTCACTTTACTCATACACACTTTTAGGGCTGGATCCCCTGACCCTAAAATTCTGATGGAATTTCTTTTTTTTCTTTTTTTTTTTTAAAGATTTTATTTACTTATTTGACAGAGAGAGAGACAGTGAGAGAGGGAACACAAGCAGGGGGAGTGGGAGAGGGAGAAGCAGGCTTCCTGCGGAGCAGGGAGCCCAATGTGGGGCTTGATCCCAGGACCCCAGGATCATAACCTGAGCCGAAGGCAGAAGGCAGACGCTTTATGACTGAGCCACCCAGGTGCCCCTGATTGAATTTATTTTTTTAAAAAAAATCACTGAACTTTCACTTGCAAGGTCATTTTTGTACTTAGATGATGCTTAGATAATACAGAATAAAAAAAGAAGTAATTTTCAGTTCATTATGTCACTGTCATATTTTTAAAGTTTGATTGAATATGAAACATTATTCATACATGATATTTAGACTTTCAGCAAGGAGGTTAGTATAAATTACCTACAACTTCGAGTGATCGCTTTTAATATTCTAGGAAGATTTTGATATCGAGTAAATATTTCACTATTTTAAAAGCTGGCAAGAGCTGTTGAACATAAAGAAAACAATATATGTGACTCCATCATTCTGAAGCTAGACTAAATTTTTAATCTTATCTTTAATTTATTTTAGTCATTGAACATTCATTTTGCTCATCCAGTTAATAATTGATTTTGGATAGCATTATTCTTCCAAGGAGACCAAAACAGAGCAGATAAGTCAGATTTTTCCAGTGCATAAGTGCTTTCCTATGAATATATTAGATGTTCGGAATCTATACAAATACCTTCTGTAAGGCTGCTTAGTATTCATAGATGATGATAAAAATGATGACTAACAGTTTTGTGTTTTGTATAGTTTATAAAACACTTTTGCATATATTATCTCATTTTATCCTCATAGAAGATTTGTAAAATGGGTGTTATTATCATCATTTCTACATTATAAGTGAGGAAATAAACACAGGGAGAGTTTAAGCAACTTGCTCAAGGTTACTGGACAAGAGCTTGGCTCTAACCTAAGCCTGCTAACTAGAGATTGTGTTCCCTTTCCATCAGTTGCCACATCTCCTCTCATCTCTTTTGGTACATGAGTTCACTTTTCTTCAGAATTTTCTGGAGCCATTACTGATCTGAACAAAATCACTTGTGAGAGCCTTCAAAGGTGTCTCACATGAAGTTGAGCCATGTGATTGACAGGACAAATTTGGTTATTATTGTGGAAAGAATGAATTCTTAATCTGTCAGGTGAATTACTTAGTTTCGAGTTTGTAGTCCCATGTTGCCAAATGTTTTCAATGGGAAAGCTCAATAAATCAGGATAATATATTCCTTTGTTTTTGCATTCAATTCAAGATTTTCTCACACCATCATCTTCCTTATGAAGTCTGCTTCTAAATTCCCAGAGACTTCCCAGAGACTTTTCAGAGTCTGGGAATCTAGGGCAAGTGAGGGAAGCATTAGGTCTGTGGGTTTCATTTGTCCAGGCTGGCATCTGCTGAACAGTGTATTGGCCCATCTGGTCCCTGAACATCATCTCTTTCTGCCAGCATCTGCTGAGATGTCTGAGCTCCCAGCTGGCTTCTGGTAATCAGCCTCCTTTGGCATCTGCTGTGGTGTCCTTGTTCTTACAATAAGGCTCTTCAGATCTGCTTGCCTTCGGTGCCGTACCTTCCTGGCTCTTGGCCACAAGGGGCACAGATCTTCTGTTCCTTCAGTCTTGCTCAGAAACTATGAACCCCTGGGTGCTCTCCGTAGACATTGCTATGCTACTGTTCACCAGCCATGCAGTGCATGGGGGCTTCCAGGGCAGCTGGAAAAGGTGTTGCCTTACCTATTATTTCCTCCCCTCTCTCCACTACAGGCCGTGTCCGGGGAGGGCAGTGTGCAAGGGTTTTTCTAAGGAACACTCACCGCTGGCCATCTGTCTTGCTTCCCCAAGACTCTCTATTCAATTCTCCAGTCCAAGGATTTGATTTTTAATATATGATTTCCTTGAATATTTAACTCAATTTAATTGTTTCTTAAGTATTAATTACTAATTACTTATTTACTAAATTACTTAAAGGATAATTTTCTTTTATCCCCATGCCCGATTCCTTCTTTCTCCTCCTTATATATGGACAACAATTTCAACCTATTTAATGTATAAGTTTTTGTTTGTATATCTTCTTAAAAATGCAGTTGTTTTAAATGCATTCATTTAATTTACATGAATTACTGTTCTTTATATAATAATACATAGTAATAACAATAACATTATAATTAATATTATTAAAATATTACCCTTTATCTATTTTGTCCTCATAGTAGGTAGGTACTGATGGGGAATTGGCACAAGAAGCAGACTGTTTCAATTCTTTTGTGAACATTGGAAAAGTTTTTGCTTATTTGGATAATTGACTCATCTTTAAACAGATGTTGAGGGCTTTGCATTAGCTGGACAATAGCGGAAAAACAAATGCAGCCAACTTTCAGCAGTTTCTGGTTGTGAAAGTCATGTTGATCCTCTGTGAGAAAAGCTGCATGGCCTGCCTCAAATCTCATTTCCAGAGGTGAAAGAGAAGACAGGAAAGTGTTAGTTAGGTTGAGATGAGATTCATCACTGCAGTATCTGCAGACCCCCTCACTGCAGAGCCCCTGTGAGTTCGTTGGTATCAGAGCTGCTGCTACTGCCAGGTAAGGAAGCCAGCTAGTCCTGGAGTGACTTAATCTGGGCTTATGTGAAAGAAAAATGTTCCAGGAATCAGCAAGAAATTAAAAAGGCATATTGTAGATCAAAGTTTTTCATCACACTCAAGCTTTATTAATACTAAGCCCCGAACTTGAAATCCTTGCACTTCTGGGTTGAGTGTATTCTCTTTCTGCTGCTGTGAATGACACTCCAAGGCCAGAAGTGAGTGTGGGGCTATTTAAGTGTTATGATGATTAACCATTTTAGCCTAATTTTCTGTCTGCCAATACCATGGGGGTCAACATATGGCTCTTCTGTCTCTGTTAACATTAACCTTCAGCACAAGGATGGCTAGGCCAGAGAGCCAGAGAGGAAAAATTCCTTTAAAATCTAAACGTGTACATACTCACAGCCTCATAAGACAGAGAGATGGGATTGGAAGAGTGTCCATATGGGGTGGGGCAATGAAGAAGTGGCGAAGAGAGGCAAGAATTGCTATTGCTTCATCTGAAGCCAGTCTAGCTTCAGTCCTCAAATCTTGGAAGAA
Source organism: Callorhinus ursinus (assembly GCF_003265705.2). Classification (NCBI taxonomy): domain Eukaryota; kingdom Metazoa; phylum Chordata; class Mammalia; order Carnivora; family Otariidae; genus Callorhinus; species Callorhinus ursinus. The sequence goes on along the minus strand of NW_027397063.1, from coordinate 95,230,542 downwards.
ATATTTTTTTCATTCTTTCTTATTCTTGCTTCCTGGGTACTCCCATGCCACCTGACCCTCTGTGCTCCTCCCAGAATTTTGTGTGCCTAAATTCAGGAAGCATTCAAAAACATGTGGAGACCATGCCTTATAAAAAATCGTATTATTCCTTCTCTTCTTCTAGGAGGTTTTACATTGTTATCTTAGGAAATGGGGATACAGAGGTCTTGGTCAGTGGTGATTTGATTTGCATAAAACTCAATCACTTAGACATTTCTGAGATATTATGCTCTGGTAAAAAAGTATGGTCTGGTTGGGAGTGTAGGGTGGTTCCTGTAATATGTTTCTGTATTTCTTGAGAAATTCAATTGCAAGGCCATCTGGTTCAGGGGTTTATGTCCTTGTCTTGAGATAATTGCATTATCTATACATCAGCAGTGATATCCTCCTTAGCTAACTGAGTCGTCTCACAATTTCTGAAAATATTTTGATTTGATCTTTACTTTTGATTAAAAGACTAGAGCAATGGAACTCTATAAAAGGATGTTCACAAAAAAGAATGAATACAGTTTTTTGTTTTGTTTTGTTTTTGCTTACCTTTTTAAAGTTGAGCTAAGGTGGATTTCTTTTGTTTTTGTTGTTCCTTCCCTTCCCCAGTTAAATCCTGTAGAAAATTTTATGAGAACATAGCGGAAATGCGAACTGGTAAATATTGACTATAGATAAGATGCTCATTAAAGAAATTATGGATGAGGGATGCCTGGGTGACTCAGTCGGGTAAGCGTCTGCCTTCAGCTCAGGTCATGATCCCAGGGTCCTGGGATAGAGTCCCACACTGGGCTCCTTGCTCAGTGGGGAGTCTGCTTCTCCCTCTGCCTCTGCTGCTCCTCCTGCTTGTGCTCTCTCTCTCTCACACAAATAAATAAAATAAAATAAATTATAGATGAATGTAGTGATAGGAAAAGGCTAGAAGAATGTAAGGGGGTTTGCAGCTCAGGCATTCAATGAATTGTGACTAAAAGAAAGGAGACTATGTATGAGTGTATGCTGGGGTAACAGAATGAATCACAGTTGGACAGACCTGGATAAGGAGAAAAAGTAACAGGCATAGGTGAATGAGGAAAAGACCTTTAGGGAGCGGAGTGGAAATGAGGAGAGGTTAATATGAGAAACTTGAGCCTAAAACATAAGGGAAAAACATCTTCAGATTATAATATATTGAAAATTTCAATTCAGTGTTTATAATTAAAAACATTAATTTAACAAAAAAAGATGAAAAAGGAATGAACTTGAGAAGGAAATCAACTAGAGGAGAATAAGTCACCATAGTGATAGGTCTAGTTATTTATTTGTTTTTTATTGGAAACACTGCTATGGGTCTAGTTGATCTGAAAACCAGTAACCTAGAGTCTAATGCCATTGTATCCGATTAGCAGTTTTTTAGTCATCTTAAAGAAAGAAAACCTGAAGTGCAAACAAACATGATCCAGAATAGGCTGGAACTATGAACTGAATTGGAAACCGAATGAGAAATCTGATCAGTTGAAATGAAAAAGCAGGTACCTCATCTGTTTTTCTCAAGAAGTTTCAAATTTGGCATGAGAAATGCGGGTAGTGTCTGGATAAGTTGATTTTGTTATGTTTTTGTGTTCTGTTCTCCCACAGTTTCAGAGTTTTATTTCTCCTCCTCTGCTACCCGTCCATTTTGACTTTTAAGTTTTGCAAATGGTTTCCATAAATATAAAATTTTTAGCAATTCCTTTTCTAGGATTTTATGTTATTGACAAACTAGCACATGTAGGCAAACATGTTTGTCTAACCTTGCAGCATTATCTGTAATAGGAAAAGAAATAAACATGTAAATGTCCATCCATCTGAGTAAAAGGGTAATATTTAGAAAATTATTACTGTGTTTTTCTCTTTCTTCTTTTTGAACCCATGAGCATCTGCAGTTAGTCTGAGAAGCTCATCAGCCTGGGAAGGAAGAATAATCAGTTTCTGACATGCAAAGTAGGATCGTACAGCAAAGTGATAGCCTGGAAAGTCAGGCAATTGTCTGAAGAGGATTTTGCAAATATCACTATTTCTCTCCTTTGACATAGGAAGCAACCAGAGGTGATCCTCCTGCCTGTGACAGCAAAGTGATAGGGCTTTCCCCCGTATCTTTAATGGTAGAAGGAGCAAGGGAAATCAGAGAAAAGCCTGACCATTTTCTACCCTGGGAGATTTAGGGAAGAAGAGGAGAAGGGAAGGAAGTCAGTGGAATAAAAGATATGTATCCCAGTGTTCCCCCTTCCTGATTTTTGCAGATGGGGAGTGGAACATTCTGTAAGGGATTTTAACGCTGAGGTGAAAGGGTGCTCTGCTTCTGCATCCCAGGTAGGATCTAGAGAGATCTCCTGTGGGCTATGCCCTCATGCACCTGGGTGAGGCCACATTACTTTGATAGCACATCTTCAGATTCTACATGGTTCCAGCAAACAGGGCCAAAAGAATGGAAGTTTTGTTTTGTTTTCTAAAGAATCCTTTAGTGAAAGCAAACAGGGTTTGGTGCTGTTATTCTTATCTAAAAGCATTGTGCCCTGTGGCAATGAAGCTGAACTTGGGTAACTGACAACTGATGTGAAATTTCAGAAAGAAACAGCAACCCTCCAATTCTTCTTGGTGACTGCCAAGGCCTTTTACCTATAATTAAAAGGATTATCAAAGAGATATAAATAAAGTACCTTCCTTTATCATTTGGGATGAGGTGGGGTGGGGTGTACAGCAGTGATTCCAAAACATTTGGACTGTTAATCCTTTTCTCAGCTTCAATTTGTCCTGAAGACAGCTCCCCTTAGCTAGGACTCCTCCCCACTCCAGCAGGCTGCACTGACATTGTTCTGTGTCAGGGGAATGAAGATAAGTCACCATTCCAGCTATTTAGAGCATCACCATTCTGAGTAACTAAAAGGTTTACACTTAGAAATAAATGGTGGTTTATCTTCATTTTTTTCTGCTGTGGGATGGTACCGGCACGCAGGCCCAACAGCAGCTGCTCTCCAAATGCACGTACCCAGGAGTCTTTGAGAGCTGGGCTCAGTGCCCAAAAAAGTACAAGCACGAAAAATGAAAATACGCACTGAAGAACATTGGGCAGAAAACAACCCTGGCTTGGAATTAATGAGCCCCAGAAAGTCCCTTTCTTAACAGAAAAAATTCATGTCTACTGTGTCTAGAGGTCAATTTTGTTTTAAAATAAAATTCTGATTCATTTTAAGGAGGGCCTAGAGATATTTATGATATGCATGATACTTCTGAGTCTGGTGGCAAATTCTGATTCCTTATTCCTTATTCCTTCTTTTTTTCTTATTTTTAATCAAATTCTGGAAATAGAGGAAAAGCACATCTCTCTCCTTTCACCCTGAGTTAAAACAGAAGTTTAAATGTATATATGTACATATATATATATGTAAAACATATATATAGGTTTTGAAGTAAGCACTTCATTGACAAATAGATGGGGAGATTCTTTTGCAGATTTCCCAGTATCTAGTTCTGTGACCTTGAGCAAGCCACTTAATCTCTATGGCCTTTAGTTGCCTCACCTGAGAAGCGGGCATGGGTTTTGATGAATTTACTCCAAGGTTCCTTCTAGCCCTAAGAACCTCTGGATCCAGGCACATGCCCCACATCCCCTTTTTATGACCTTCTCCACCCTCTGAGGTGCCATCTTGTCTGTCCAGACGTTCAGTAATCTTAGGCTTGGAGCCTGCCCAGACTCCTACCTTTCTACTTCCACAGTTTTTTATGTTCCCTGTCCCCTCCCTTCCCACCTGATCTATGAAGAAGCCAGAAAGCATTGTAGTGTGCAAGACTCCTGATAGCATTAACACAGAACTATTTCAGTTTCCTTCATTGCAGGTTTTGCCACGGTCACCAGCTATAATCCTCAGTTTTTGTGGCTATGTACTTGATTAATGCCTCCCTCCTTCATAGACAGTAAGCCTCATGTGGGCAGACAGCATGTGTCTTTAGCTTGCCCTGGCCCTGCATCCCTAGTGCCCAGCACAGTGTCTGGTACACAGTTGTTTTCCAGTATATATTTGTTTGAATAAATGAATGGGTCCTGTTCAGGCAGCACGTCTTAAATCACATTTAGCAGGCCGCATAAGGGTGGACCTTATTGGAATCCTTGTTTGTTTATATAGGTCAATCCTGAACTGCTATCTAAAGTAGCTACCAGCTTCTCTCCCTCCCATCCACCTCCATCAGCCTACCCTACATCAACCTACCCAACCCACCAATGGACTTTTCCCCATTCTTTTATCCTACCTTATTTCATTTCCATCACTTAATACTACCTGAATTTATTTATTCCTAGCTTTATTATCTGTCTCTTCTATTATAATATAAGATTTGTAAGGGCCAGGAACCATCTTCACCTTATTCAAGGTTGTATCTTTAACATCTAGAATAGCACCAGCACATAGTAGGCTTTAAAAAAACAATTTTTTTTTTTTTGCTAAATGAATGAAAAATAACTTAGTGTTTGTAGCTCATTCAAATGACATGGACTCCCTCTAGTTCACTATCCATTAGAAACCTCTGCCTTGCAGTGTCCCTGGCTGTTACCAGGTACTGTTCTCCCTGCTGTCAAGAACATATTGGCTTGTCATATTATTGCCATGGCCCCTGCAAGGCCCAGAGCAGAAGCCATGTTCTTGTATGACAGTTCAGAATAGAACATCTTCTTCTTAACTTGCTTTACCCTCTTTGCCTTTATTTTAAATTTTCCACAACTCTGAAAAGAAAGAGAACAAGAGTGTACTAACTTGTGTACAAGAGTGTACTAACTTGAACAGAGTGCACTAACTCCTCAATCTAATAATGTTTCCTTCACTAGGCAGGCAGGCATGCGTGGTACCCAGGTCTCTCTGGTGAATGAGAAACATCTGCTCTAACTAAACCTGATGTCTTGCAAAACACTCAAGGCTCCTAGTGGCTTTTAGCACAGTACCCAGGGTACCTTCCCTGCCTGCTGTTACTGCTGCCTATTTGGTGGTTGCTTTTTTCTTTCTTTGTGCTTTTGGGTGTGTGTTTTTTTGTTGTTATCTACAGAACCTCTGAGCTTTATTGTAAAAGCCAAAAGAGGAAATGGAATAACAGATGTTTTTGTTTTGCTGTATAGAGGAGAATTAATGACTTCCTAGTTCAATAAAGGCCATTTTCATACTGTTAAATATCTTGCTTAATTATGTTTAAAATCGAAAGTGTATGTGTTGAGAGGGGGGCATCGGCACTGGGGATGGGGCAGGGCCCGTGGAACATTTGAAATCTTTTCTAAAGGAAAGACTTCCTGGCTTCTAAAGATATCATAAACACATTTCTTCGTGCTTCTTATAAATTCTCATATTTGTCTGTGTAGCAGGCACAAATGAACTTAAATTTAGCCCAAAGTGGCTAAGTAGTTGACCCATGCTGCTCCCTAAAGTTTGAAAAAAGTTCTAAATGTTGGGCAAATAAGAGAATAGATTGGGAAAAAGAAAATGCTTATGTCGTAAACTGTTTCTCTACAAACTCTCCAATGAGTTTGATAGAATTAGAAGTCATGTAGCACCGACTGCTTTTCTTATTATGTTGGCCTGTAGTACTGGCTTTCTAGAGTTAAAGGAAGCTTTAGTTTGGAAAAACATTCCATTTATAAAGTATAGTTAATTTTTATGAATGCTTAACTTTTTAAAAAATGGATTATTTTTCTTAACAATAAAGTGAATACTGGAAACAGTTTCTCACTAATTTGATGTGGATTTCATGAAAAAGGCATTGTTTCTGTATACAATGTACTAACACCTTAAAGAAAAAAAAATCTATTGTTTAACATGTTTGCTCACTTGTGCTGTATTGGAATACTACCATATAAATTATTCCTACCAAAGATGTGCTGTTTTATATGACTTCATTGTTAGCCTTCTCCTTCAGCTTTCTTCTATAGCTAATTTAGCAAAACTGCATTTAAATCAGTCCCCAGTGAGAGGACCTGGAGTTCACATTTTTGCTTTTAATAGACACATTAGTCTTCCTACATGGTAAGATTTCATAAATGGCTTCTTATTCTTTTCTTGGGAGATAGCTATTATATATCACTTAGTGCATTTCTGGTCTTACCTTAGGGAATTTACAGGGGTTGTCATTGCTTTGGCTTCAGCTGAAACACAGATGTTTTAAATTAGATCTTGTATTTGTGTTCAGGATTGATAAAACTCTTCTTGTACATTTTAACAAGAGTTCTGTAAAGGTTATGTTGGCTAAGCTAATTTGAATAACCAAATATTACTTTAATATTTAGTTATTTGAAGGTTGCATTATCCCCACTCCCAGTAAGGAGACTACTGGCAGGATTATTTACATATTGGCATTGGGGCATAAAAGCTATGGGAAACCATGAGTTGGGTATTGTCCTGCTAGGTGAGAAGCTATGGTAGATTTTTAAACATTACACAGTGTAATTCATGTTCATATTAGAAATACAGATAATACAAATTAATAAAAATGAGAAAAAAGATCATTCATAATCCTTCCATCCAGAAATAACTACTGTTAAAATGTTGTGTATATCCTTTTTATGCTTTTTAAAAATGTTTGTCTTTTTTTTAACACAAAAATGGAATCCTCTGATTAGTTAGTAAAGGTTGCTCAATTAAAAATATCTATCCTTTATCTATTGCTTAATAAATAACCCTTGCCTTGTGCCACATAATACATAGTGTTTACAAAGAGAAAATAATGTAGACACCACCCTAAGTCACTAGCTCCCCAGGTGACTGGTTTGAGATGGATTAGAAGAGTACATGGAAGCCCCACAGGGCCTTCAGAAAAGAGAGCAATATCACGTGAAAGCTACCTCAGTGAAGCCTTTAGTTCAAATGAAAACAAAAAATCCCGATTATGCATGTTCAGTAGCCACAAAACAGAACTGGAAATTTGCATGAAGACTCATACACAAAATGGGGGAATGGACATTACATCTTGCCATTTGTCAGGAACTAGAAAGGGTCTGATATTCGATCCTATTTGCAAGCCAGTAAGTTAGCCTACTGCAGCTTCATGGGTGTTGCCAGAAGACACAGGTTGCCCAGATCAGAAGCAAAGGACTTTATTACTCCTGGTACAACAAGAAGCATGAGCTTCATGGTCATGTCAGTTTCCTTTGTCCCTGCAGTCTCATGACATGACACAGAGAGGCCCAGGTGGGTGTCACCTATAAATATCAGGGGTACTTTTTTTGGTTTGTACACAATGGTGTCTCATAAAATTATGCCTCAGTCCCTTTCTCTATACATCTTCACACACATGTTCCCTCCTAGTAGTGTTGTCCCTACCCTAGTAAAATTTTCTGCCTTAGTAGAGTTTTCCCTAAAAGAAAAGTATTGTTAAAATGCAGTTGCTACTTTTCAAAACAGCCACCAGTTTTGAAGGACAGCTTACCTAAACATCAGTGAAGGCAAACAAAACTGGGCAAGTTCTTTCCCTGTTAAAAAAGAATGTACTATGTATCTGGGCCTCCTGCTGAGTTTAGGGGCCTATTTCAGGCCTCACTTGGGGGGAGAATCAGTGATTAGGTTACTACTTAACAGGATACTAGATCATTAAGTCTCAGAGGAGACCTGGGTATTTTACATTTTAGGCCAACTGCTCCTTTTACGACTTCAGATGGCATCTAATTTGGAGAATAAACATCTTTGTAATTAGCTTAGAAACATGGAAAGGTATTTGAGGTTTGCACCTCTGTTATCAGGATTGGCTCTGCCAGCCACAGTAAGTTTTAAAACCCTGAAGGTAAAGCCAGTATATATTTAGAAAACTCCATTTAGGGCATCCAGTAATTAGGATTAATTTCTATCCTGGTATTCAATTAATATAATTAATATGGTATATTGTGATGTGGTCTGAGGATATGAATTGAAGTGTTTCTCCTTTCACAATATGAATTTGGGGGTTGAGGTGGGCTTGGGTAGGGCTTGGGATGTGTGATTTTAGGCCTGGGGATATCCATGAGTTTGACTGGATTCCACTTGCCTCGTTGGTGAGGGAATCTTCAAGCTCCAGTCCTATACTTATTTCTCAACCTTATTGTTCATTATTTTCAATGGAAGGATTTCCTCAGCCAGGTTGACTTCTCTCTGGCAACAGAGAGTTAGTCAGTCATTCCCACCTTGACAGCTTTGTCCGTAACTTCTCCTTCCCCTTCAGGGAGGTAATTCCTAATAAACCCCAGTGAAGTCCTGATACTTCATAAACCTTTCTCTATTCATGGTCCCTCCTCTTAGATCCAAAAGCATCTGCTGTCTTTACTACTTTATTCACTCATTCATTCATTCCACAAATATTTTGAATCTTCTGTATCCAGGGAACAAGACAGATGCTAGTTTTATTTCTGTTCTTATTTTCTAGTGGGAAAGACGGACTCTAAAAAAATAATCACACAATTATTTCATTATTATTGTCATAACTCTGAATGATACTAACTTTAGGAAAAGAAAGGCGCTAGGCACATATTATCTCATTCCAACCCTCCAACAGCCTTATGCATGAGATAATGTTACCATTTTTCAGAAGAGGAGCCAGGGGCTAGCCAAAGTAAAGGAATGTCATCTTGCTAATAAGTAGTGTAAATGAAATTCAACTATTGCTTTTCAGAGCCTATGTACCTATTTGTTATTCTTGTAGGTGAGATTCTTAACTCTCTCAGTTAGAGAGTATGAAGTTTGAAGACAGGAACTTCACCTTGTACCTTGCTTAACATGCTGCCTTACTAATAAGATCTCAGTGGCCAACTGGCTACCTGACTGAATTAAATTATTTAATGAAATAATAGTTATATGGTAGCTTGAGGGATGTAGGGGCTAATCTAGGAAAAAGATACGACTACAGAAGGAATTTAGGGGCTGATCTAGGAAAAGATAGGACACGAGCTTTACTGGTGCTTGGACAGTAAAGTCCTCATATCCAGAGGTTTATGGTGAGGGGAGGAGGGCATCTAGAAGGGGGGAGGACAAGTGAATTCTCGGGGAAAGGGTAATTAGAAAGAGGGCTTGAATATCTACATGACGTCCGTAAGCAGCACAGTTTGGGGCATCTTTGGGTCTGAGAGCTTTTTAGACCAGAGAGCAGTTGTTTCTGGCCTGTAGCTACAAGGCCCTGTCCTATTACTAGGTAACATCTCTTGGGTCACATTTTAGGGGGTATGCAAAGCAGACAGGCTCTGAATGGCCAAAAATTTGCTAGTTTGGGCTAATTTTAAAATAATTGAAAGTGTTAAGATTTGAGTTTGGCATTGGTGGACTTTTGAGCTAATGGAGCTCAGTCTGCAGGGAAGAAACAAGCAGCCTAGTAGTCAAAGCACAGAGACCATCTTAAGCTCATTTATATAACATAGTAAAATGTGGCCCACATATTCTCCTGAAACTCAGACTTAGGCTAATTTGGTGGATACTTTTGTGAGAGGAGTTACTCACTCCTGCTATTGATTGCCAACAGCACCAAAAATTGTATTTTTATAAACGTACTTACCTAAGGAAAGGCTTTGGCAGTTATGAGCTCGGCTCGTTCCTGGCCTTGCCATCTTTTACGATTATTCACTAGAGACTAAATGAAGGAGGAAGTGGAATAATTGTGGGCACTGAAGGAAGCTCTTGAGGTGTGAGTGGTAGGCAGAGTACTGGAACAAGGTTCGGTTGTAAAAGATTAATCTTCAAGTTGTTATTTATTTTATTTCTTGGCTTCTGCACACTTTCCTCTGTTTCAGGACCTTTAGTAGGATAATGCACATGGCTTTAAAACTATTACCTTCTACCCTTTCAAACTATTCTTTCTCAGTCTTCCTTCTAGAAGGTTAAGGTAGTCTGGCTTTGATAGCTGAGTGTTACTCCATCACGTTATTGACGTTGCATTAAGAAATCTTCCCAATCTTTATCTTGTGTTTCTTCCGAGAGACATTAGAACTCAAGAAAAGACAATAGTGAAGCTTTAATAAGTATCCCTCTGTTTTGAAATAGTCATTGGCTCTATAAACAAAAGCATTAGCTGAGTGCTGAGCATTTCAGTCTTGTTCCTCACTACCCACCCCTCAAAAAAAGTTAGATGGAAGAATTTAATTTGTATGAACTTGCTAAACTACTGATAAACAAAGATTTCTTCATATTAAAGGCAGTGGATGTAATTGTATTGTTGAACAAAAACTAAAATGTTCATCATCTGGAGGTTAGTTAATTCTTTATGTCATTGGTATTTAGAATACTCCATAGTCTTTACTTATGAGCATTTTCTAGTAAATCAAAATGGTATCTATTGGGCATCACTTAATACACTATTCATTTTGGAAATAGGACTAGACTAGTTCCTTGGAAAGGATTTGAGATGATGTGGTATGGCTCAGCCAGGTGGCTTGAGTAGGCAAAGAGGTCTTTTCTCTCAAATTCATCATCTTATACTCGTTAATCATATTTCATTTTCTTCCTGTTCAGCCCAAAACTTTCTCTTCATTTTCCTTCTCCTCTCTTTTCTCTCCTTTTCATATTAACTTCCTTCCTCCTGGTCATCTTCTGTGCTGAAATTCACATACCTAATCTCAAAGTTAGGGGTTCAACATCTAAAAGAAGAGAATGGTCAGTCATTATCCTTTTCTTTTTTTCCTAAGATTTTATTTATTTATTTTTTGACAGAGAGAGAGAGACAGTGAGAGAGGGAACACAAGCAGGGGGAGTGGGAGAGGGAGAAGCAGGCCTCCTGCTGAGCAAGGGAGGCCAAGACCCTGGGATCATGACCTGAGCCGAAGGCAGATGCTTAACGACAGAGCCACCCAGGCGCCCCAGCCTTTATCTTTCAATATATTAAAGTGACAGTGATGGTGGCTACTGGGGGGTGGGAGTGAGGAATGAGAATGCAGGGCATGGGGAGAATTAAGAGCTACTGTATTTTTCCTTTTCCAAACAAAGGGCCTATTGTGATAGATTATAGAAAAATCCAAATACCTGGGTTTCTCTTTCATTACATGACAAGTAGATTCTCATAGACTTCTACATGGAAGCAGGGTGAGATCACCAAAGACAAGAGTGAGATTGAGAAAAGAACAAAGCATAGTAGGCTGGACGTTTAAAGACTGCCAATAACTAACTGAGATAAGGAGAGCAGAGAGAGTCACAAAAGGAAGCCTCGGAGATGCGGACCAAGAAAGCATGAGGTCATGGAAACAAGGGAAGGGAGTACTAGCAGGGGTCAACAAAGGGTCAAGGGCTGCTGAGCCATCAAGCATTCTAAGCTTAGAAATGTCTTCATTCCATTAGCTACATGGAAGTCCTTGGTGATTTTGCTGAGAAAGTTCAGAGATATAATGAACAGAAGACTGATTGGAGTGTATTGAGACCGAGAGAGCTGGTGTGGTCATTTACACTCATTTCTTTCATTCTAAGACCCACTTTTCCCCCCTTCCTCTCCAACACTTAGATATTTCAGGAGATATCTTATAATGGCTCTCAAGGATACCTGCCAGCATCCAGGTGGAGTAATGGGTTTGGAAAACTTGTTAAGGCCTTGGGCATGTGTAGATACAGCCTGGGCAGAACCTTTTCAACCATTTATGACCTCAGCTGAACTCTGGGATCTGATAGCACCACAGTCTACTGATTTTTGAGTTAAATTCCTATATTTAGTTGTGGATTAAAATGTCTTTGAAAAGGATGAGAGGATGTGAGGCAGCACTGAATTCAAGCATTATTAGATACCAGAAGTTGCTTATGCTGACAGTGACATCGAAGGCTGTGGAAATGGCCAAATCCCCAATTTTAGGTTGCAGATTTTCAAAGCTAAGAGTTTGGAGAGAAGATTTGTGCTCTTGAACACCTATCTGTTAAACACATCTGGTTAACTTTCAAGGGAAGCTGTTTAGTATTACATTAAATATACTTTTTAAAATGAAATAAAAATAGCATACCTTATTCATATAATGGCACTCTTATTTTGAGCCTAACTTTTCCCACCTAGAGATTCTGAATTACTTTTAACCATTTTCTAACAGTTATTTTTAGCCTCAGGAAGACATGCTAATTTTTGTAAGCTAAGCCTAAGACTTTGATTTCTTCATCACATATAAGGTTTATCATATAGTTTTTTCATAGCGTAGTCTTTTCCATACAATGATGAACTTTACAGGCTAATATTTGTTAAAGATTTTTTAAAATTTACTTTTTAATTTAGGTATAACTTACATATAGCAAAGGACACAAATCTTATATGTATAGTTGACAACTTATACATATGCATATACATGTGTAACCACACTCAGATGAAGATGTAGAACATTTTTGGCACCCCGGAAGTCTCCCTACAAAGTAATTGCTATTATAATGTTTTACCACCATAGATTAATTGTGGCTATGTAAATTTAGGGATACTGTGGTTTCCAGTTTTGCATGTAAGAGACTTAGAAGTTGCCACTCCATCCTAACACTATATAAAAAGCTGAACAGGCTGAAAAATAACAATTCTTGTAGGATCTGTAAGAGAAGTGAAGTGAGAGGGGCAAACTTTTGCCCTATGATTGGGGAAATGGACAGAGGAATACAAGAAATCATGGCTTATCAGAGCAGAGACTCATGAGTGGAGACTGCAGTGGGACCAGTGCTGGGGTAGAAAAACCTAAACTGTAAGGGAAAAATTGTTGGACGCTCAGTGTGGACAATTCAGAGCTAAAAACTCCAGAGGGGGCCAGATATAGGGGGCATTCACAATATTCTGAGTTTTATCTCCAGCTCCATCGGGTTCTTATTGTGAATATCAGAGAAAAGTCCCTTTATGCTTCTAGCAAGGAAGGGGAAGAGGAACTATTTTGAAATATTTCAGAGCATCCTATTCTTTTTTTTTTTCCTTAAAGATTTTATCTTTATTTGAGACAGAGGGAGAGAGACAGAGCACAGGCAGAGGGAGAAGCAGGCTCGTCATTGAGCAAGGACCCCAATGTGGGACTTGATCCCAGGACCACAGGATCATGACCCAAGCCGAAGGCAGATGCTTAACTGACTGAGCCACCCAGGTATCCCCAGTGCATCTTATTCTTAACAAGACCTGACCTTAAGAGAAACTGTTTTACTGGGGCCTAACCTTCTGGATAGTTATCAGAGCCTAAATGACCTGGGAGCAAGGAAATACTGAACTTTAGCCCATTATAGTCATCCTGTTCCACCTAAGGGGGAACAAAAATATTTGAAGAACATTTGTGCAGTTCACAGTCCAGAGGTATAGGCTCCCTAAGAGACTGAGACCTAATCATACAGCTATCGAAAACTTCTCCCCTAACACCTCACCACATTATTAAAGTCTATTTATAGTGGTTCCTTTTGTCCAGTACATCTTGTCTGGCTATTAAGAAAAGAATTACAAGGCATACCAAAAGGGAAAAAGCACAATTTGAAGAGACAGAACAAGCATCAGAACCAGACATTGTAGGGATGTTGGGATTATCAGACCAGGAATTTAAAACACCTATGATTAATATGCTAGGGCTCTAATGGAACATATAAGAGCAGACAGGCAATGTAAGCAGAGAGAAGGAAATCATAGGAAAGAACCAAAAAGAAATGCTATAGATAAAAACACTGTAACAGAAATGAAAAATACCTTTGATGGAATTATTAGCCAACTGGATACAGTTGAGGCAAAAATCTCTGAACTTGAGGGTATATCAGAAGAAACCTCCAAAACTGAAAAAGAAAAATAATAAGGACAGCAAAAACAACAAAACAAACAAGCAAAAAAAAAAAAAAAAGAACTAGAACAGAATATTCAAGGACTGTGGGACAACTACAAAAGGTATAACATATTAACACATGCATAATGGGAATATCAGAAGGAGAAGAGAAAAAGGAACAGAAGAAATATTTGAAACAATTATGACTGAGAATTTCTCCAAATAAATGTCAAACACCAAACCACAGATTCAGGAAGCTAGGAGAGCACCAAGCAGTATACTTTCCTAAAAAAACTATACCTAAGCATATCATTTTCAAACTACAGAAAATTAAAGATAAAAAATCCTGAAAGAAACCAGAAGGGGGAAAAAATCCTTACCTATAGAGGAAAAAAGATAAGAATTACATCCAACTTCTCAGAAAACAGGTAAGCAAGAAGAGAATAAGTGAAATATTTAAAATGTTAAGAGAAAAAAGTCACCAGTATAGAACTCTGTTAGACAAAAATTGATATTTGTTGCCAGTAGACCTGCCTTGTAAGAAATATTAAAAAAATTCTTCAGAGGGGAGGAAAATGATAAAGTTTAGAAACTCTGATCTACATGAAGAAAAGAAAGAACATTGAAGAAGGAATAACTGAAGTTAAATTAAAAAATATTTTTCTTATTCTTTTTTTTAAATTTTTTTTTCGTTATGTTAGTCATCATACATTACATCATTAGTTTTTGGTGTAGTGTTCCATGATTCATTGTTTGCGTATAACACCCAGTGCCCCATTCAATACATGCCTTCTTAATACCCATCACCGGGCTAACCCATCCCCCCACCCCCCCTCCCCTCTAAAACCCTCAATTTGTTTCTCAGAGACCATAGTCTCTCATGTTTCACCTCTTGCTCTGATTTCCCCACCTTCATTTTTCCCTTCCTACTATCTTCTATTTTTTGTCTTCATCTTTCTTTTTTTAATTTAATTTTATTGTTATGTTAGTCACCATACAATACAACATTAGTTTTTGATGTAGTGTTCCATGATAAATTGTTTTCATATAACACTCAGTGCTCCATGCAGTACGTGCCCTCCTTAATACCCATCACTGGCCTAACCCATCCCCCCTCCCCTCTCCCCTCCAAAACCCTCAGTTTGTTTCTCAGAGCCCATAGTCTCTCATGGTTCATCTCTCCCTCCAATTTTCCCCCCTTCATTTCTCCCTTCCTTCTCCTAATGTCCTCTGTGCTATTCCTTATGTTCCACAAATAAGTGAAACCATATAATTGACTTTCTCTGCTTGACTTATTTCACTAGCATAATCTCCTCCAGTCCCATCCATGTTGATGTAAAAGTTGGGTATTCATCCTTTCTGATGGCTGAGTAATATTCCATTGTATATATGGACCACATCTTCTTTATCCATTCATCTGTTGAAGGGCATCTTGTCTATTTCCACAGTTTGGCTATTGCGGACATTGCTGCTATGAACATTGGGGAGCATATGGCCCTTCTTTTCACTACATCTGTGTCTTTAGGGGTAAATACCCAGGAGTGCAATTCTTGGGTCATAGGGTAGCTCTATTTTTAAATTTTTGAGGTACCTCCACACTGTTTTCCAAAGTGGCTGTACCAACTTGCATTCCCACCAACAGTGGAAGAGGGTTCCTCTTTCTCCACAACTTCTCCAACATTTGTTGTTTCTTGCCTTGTCAGTTTTTGCCATTCTAACTGGTGTAAGGTGGTATCTCAATGTGGTTTTGATTTGAATTTCCCTGATGGCTAATGATGATGAACATTTTTGCATGTGTCTGTTAGCCATTTGTATGTCTTCTTTGGAGAAGTGTCTGTTCATGTCTTCTGCCCACTTTTTGACTTGATTATTTGTTTTTTGGGTGTTGCGTTTGAGAAGTTCTTTATAGATCTTGGATACCAGCCCTTTATCTGTAGTGTCATTTGCAAATATCTTCTCCCATTCTGTGGGTTGCCTCTTTGTTTTGTTGACTGTTTCCTTTGCTGTGCAGAAGCTTTTTATCTTGAGGAAGTCCCAAAAGTTCATTTTTGCTTTTGTTTCACAAGCCTTTGGAGATGTATCTTGAAAGAAGTTGCTGTGGCCGATGTCAAAGAGGTTACTGCCTATGTTCTCCTCTAGGATTTTGATGGATTCCCATCTCACATTGAGGTCTTTCATCCATTTTGAGTTTATCTTTGTGTATGGTGTTAGAGAATGGTCGAGTTTCATTCTTCTGTATATAGCTGTCCAATTTTCCCAGCATCATTTATTGAAGAGACTTTTTTCTATCGCATATTTTTTCTTGCTTTGTTGAAGATTATTTGACCATAGAGTTGAGGGTCAATATCTCGGCTCTCTGTTCTGTTTCATTGGTCTATATGTCTGCTTTTGTGCCAGTACCATGCTGTCTTGGTGGTCACTGCTTTGTAATATAGCTTGAAATCTGGCAACATGATGCCCCCAGGTTTGTTTTTTTCCACATTTCCTTAGCGATTCAGGGTCTTTTCTGGTTCCATACAAATTTTAGGATTGTTTGTTCCAGCACTTTGAAAAATGTCTTTGGAATTTTGATCAGGATGGCATTGAAGGTATAGATTGCTCTGGACAGATAGACATGTTAACAATGTTTATTCTTCTGATCCATAAGCAGGGAATGTTTTTCCATCTTTTTGTGTCTTCTTAAGTTTCTTTCATGAGTGTTCTGTCGTTCCTAGAGTATAGATCCTTTACTTCTTTGGTTAGGTTTATTCCGAGGTATCTTATGGTTTTTGGTGCTATAGTAAATGGAATCGTCTCTCTAATTTCTCTTTCTGCCGTCAAACTGTTAGTGTATAAGAAAGCAACTGATTTCTGTGCATTGATTTTTTTTATTCTCCCACATTACTGAATTGCTGTATGAGTTCTAGTAATTTGGGGGTGGAGTCTTTTGGGTTTCCCATATAAAGTATCACGTCATCTGCGAAAAGAGAGTTTGACTTCTTCTTTGCCAATTTGAATACATTTCTTTTTGTTGTCTGACTAGTATTGCTAGGACTTCTAGTACTATGTTGAACAATAGTGCTGAGAGTGGCCGTCCTTGACATGTTCCTGATCTTAAGGGAAAGGCTCTCAGCTTTTCCCCATTGAGGATGATATTCGCTGTGGGTTTTTCATAGATGGATTTTATGAACTTGAGGAATGTTCTCTCTATCCCTATACTCTGAAGAGTTTTAATCAGGAAAGGATGCTGTATTTTGTCAAATTTTTTTCTGCATCAATTGAAAGGACCATATGGTTCTTTTCTCTCCTCTTATTAATGTGTTCCATCACACTGATTGATTTGCAAATGGTGAACCACACTTCCATCCCGGGGATAAATTCCCCTTGGTCCTGGTGGATGATCCTTTTAATGTATTGTTGGATTCCATTAGCTAGGATTTTGTTGAGAATTTTGGAATCCATATTCATCAGGGATATCGGTCTACAATTCTCCTTTTTGATGGAGTCTTTGCCTGGTTTGGGGATTAAGGTAATGCTGGCTTCACAGAATGAGTCTGGAAGCTCTCCTTCTGTTTCTATTTTTTGAAACAGCTTCAGGAGAATAGGTATTATTTCTTCTTTGAATGGTAGAATTCTCCAGGGAATCCATCAGACCCTGGACTCTTGTTTTTGGGGAGGTTTTTGATCACTGCTTCAAACTTGTTACTGGTTATTGGCCTATTCAGGTTGTCAATTTCTTCCTGTTTCAGTCTTGGGAGTTTATAGGTTTCCAGGAAGGCATCCATTTCATCCAGATTGCTCAGTTTATTGATATATAGTTGTTGATAATAATTTCTAACAATTGTTTCTATTTCCTTGGTGTTAGTTGTGATTTCTCCCCTTTCATTCATAATTTTGTTAATTTGGGTCCTTTTCTTTTGGACAAGTCTGGTCAGTGGTTTATCAATATTATTAATTCTTTCAAAGAACCAGCTTCTAGTTTCGTTGATCTGATCTACTGTGTTTCTGGTTTCTAATTCATTGATCTCTGCTCTAATCTTAATTATTTCTCTTCTAATGCGTGGCCTAAGCATCATTTGCTCCTTTTTCTCTAGTTCTTTAAGGTGTAGAATTAGTTGGTGAATTTGGGATTTTTCTATTTTTTTGAGTGAGGCTTGAATGGCTATGTATTTCCCCCTTAGGAATGCCTTTGCAGTATCCCATAGGTTTTGGACCGATGTGTTTTCATTCTCATTGGTTTCCATGAATTAAGTTCTTCTTTGATTTCCTGGTTGACCCAAACATTCTTGAGCAGAGTGGTCTTTAGCTTCCAAGTGTTTGGATTTCTGTCAATTTTTTAAAAGATTTTATTTATTTATTCATGAGAGACAGAGAGAGAGAGAGAGAGAGAGAGAGAGAGAAGCAGAGGGAGAAGTAGGCTTCCAAGGAACAGGGAGCCTGATGCGGGACTTGATCCCAGGACCCTGGGATCATGACCTGGGCCGAAGGCAGACGCTTAAACATCTGAGCCACCCAGGTGCCCATCTGCCAATTTTTTTCTTGTGATTGTGTTCCAGTTTTAAAGCATTGTGGTCTGAGAATATGCAGGGAATAATCTCAATATTTTGGTATCAGTTGAGACCTGATTTGTGACTCAGTATGTGGTTCTATTCTGGAGAAAGTTCCATGTGCGCTCGAGGAGAATGAGTATTCTGTTGTTTTAGGGTAGAATGTTCTGTAAACATCTATGAGGTCCATCTGGTCCAGTGTGTCATTCAAAGCTCTTGTTTCTTTGTTGATTTCCTGCTTAGATGATCTGTCTATTGCTGAGAGTATTGAGGTCTCCTACAATTAACGTATTGTTATCAATATGACTCTTTATTTTGGTTAACAGTTGGCTTATGTAGATGGCTGCTCCCATGTTGGGGGCATAGATATTTACAATCGTTAGATCTTATTGTTGGATGGACCTTTTAAGAATGATATGGTGTCCTTCTGTGTCTCTAACTACAATCTTTAGTTTAAAATCTAATTTGTGTGATATAAGAATTGCTACCCCAGCTTTCTTTTGAGGTCCACTGGTATGGAAGATGGATCTCCATCCCTTCACTTTCAGTCTGGATGTATCTTTAGATTCAAAATGAACCTCTTGTAGACAGCATATGGATGGGTCCTGTCTTTTTATCTAATCTGCAACCCTGTGCCATTTTATGGGAGCATTTAGGCCATTCGCGTTGAGAGTGATTATTGAAAGATACGAATTTATTGTCATCATGTTGCCTGTGAAGACTTTGTTTTTATAGATTGTCCCTGTAAATTTCTTTTCTATATCACTCTTGGCTTCTTTGTCCTTTTATAGAACTACCCCCCCCCTTAATATTTCTTGCAGGGCCGGCTTAGTGGTCACATACTATTTCAGTTTCTCTCAGTCTTGGAAGCTCTGCATCTCTCCATCCATTCTAAATGACAGCCTTGCCGGATAAAGTATTCTTGGCTGCATGTTCTTCTCATTTAGTACCCTATGTCTTGCCAGGCCTTTCTGGCTTGCCATGTCTCTGTGGATAGGTCTGATGTTATTCTGATGTTCCTCCCTCTGTACATAAAGAATCTCTTCCCCTAACTGCCCTTAAGATTGTTTCCTCGATTCTAAGATTTGCAAGTTTTACTATTACATGCCGGGGTGTTGGCCTGTTTTCCTTGATCTTGGGAGGGGTCCTCTCTGCTTCTAGGACACGAATGTTTGTTTCATTCCCCAGATTAGGGAACTTCTCAGCTACGATTTGCTCAAATATATCTTTTAGTCCTCTCTCTCTGTCCTCCCCTTCAGGGATTCCAATAATTCTGACATTGGAATGCTTCATGGTGTCACTTATTTCTCTGATTCTATTTTCTTGGATTCTGAGTTGTTTTTCCCTGGCCTCCTCTTTTCCCTTTTTATCTATTAAATGGTCTTCCAGGTCACTAATTCGTTCTTCTGCCTCGCTTACCCTAGCTGTTAGATTATCTAGATTAGATTGGAGCTCATTGATAGCATTTTTAAGTTCTGCCAATTCAGCTTTCATTTATGCCCTTAGAGACTATGTTGCCATTAATTGATTTCTCCACTCTAGCTGTTGTCTTCACAATTGCTAGCCTGAGTTCCATCTCCGACTTCTTGGTGATATCTGAATCCATTTGTAAATCTGTGGCATAAGTCGTAATCTCTGAGTCCTTCCTATTTTGGGGTTCCTCCTGCTAGTCATTCTGTTGATGGGTGGTTGAGGGAATGAATAGAGTCCAAATTATTGACCAGAACCCAAGCAAGATGCACCTGTTTTCTAGGGACCTTAGGGTTGCTGGCCTCTTGTTTTCCCAGCCTGTCTTCTGGGAGAGGGGCCTGCCGCACTGTTACTGCCCAACTGTGTTTGGGCAGAGTTGGCCTGCCCCCTGTGGTGGGGGATGGGCTCAGTAAAAACCTTTTTGGGGGGGCTTTTGTTCTCTGACGGCTTTCCCTCGTGGTTCTCCATGTCTCTTTCAAGAGTCAGAGCAGAAGACACTGTTTCCAACCCTCTGCCTCAGAGCAGAGAGATCACAGTCTGTTCTTCAGTGAGCTCTCCCATCCATACTATCTCTGTTTCTGTCTGTGCTGCTATAAACTGGAGTGTCCTGGGTTGTGCGCTGCTCAGCAGTGCTCCCAGTCCTCGCCTCCAGGTCAGGGCATGTATCCACCCTTTGTCCTTTTAAAACCGCCAGCCACCCCCAGTTCACATGCACGGCCCTGCAGCTCCAGTGTTGCTCCGGATGGCTGCCCTAAAGTCTTTTCCCTGCTGCTACCAGTCTACGAGTCTGTGCCCCATCCCCAACGGGGGAGGATATCATTCATCAGTTGTGCAGCATCCTGATGGCTCCCTCCCCCTGCCGTTTATCCTCCTATATCTGCCCGTGGAATCACGGCTCCCTTATTTGTACTTCGAAACCAACTTCCTGCGATATTCTGTTTGTAGAGATCCAGATCTATCTTCTTAACTCTTGGTCTGCTTTCATGGGTGTTCAGAGTGGTCTGCTAGATATCCAGCTCAATTCCAGGGACTGGTTGGAATAGGGTCCCCTACTCCTCCGCAATCTTTTTCTATCTCCTCTCTCTCCCTCTCTCTCTTTTTTTTTTAACATACAATGTATTATTTGTTTCAGAGGTACAGATCTGTGATTCATCAGTCTTAGACAATTCACAACACTCACTATAGCACATACCCTCCCCAGTGTTCATCACCCAGTCACCCCATCCCTCCCACCCCCAACCACTCCAGCAACCCTCAGTTTGTTTCCTGAGATTAAGAATTCCTCATATCAGTGAGATCATATGATTTCTTTCTCTGATTGACTTATTTCGCTTAGCGTAATACCCTCTAGTTTCATCCACGTTGCAAATGGCAAGATTTTGGTGTTTTTTTGATGGCTGCATAATATTCCAGTGTGTGTGTGTGTGTGTGTGTGTGTGTGTGTGTGTGTGTGTGTGTATATGTATATACTACCTCTTTTTTATCCATTCATCTGTTGATGGACGTCTTGGCTATTTCCATAGTTTGGCTATTGTGGAAAATGCTGCTATAAACATCAGGGTGCAGGTGCTCCTTCGGATCACTACATTTTGTATCTTTGGGGTAAATACCCAGTAGTGCAATTGCTGGGTTGTAGGGTAGCTCTATTTTCAACTTTTTGAGGAACTTCCATTCTGTTTTCCAGAGTGGCTGCATCAGCTTGCATTCCCACCAACAGTGTAGGAGGGTTCTCCTTTTCCACATCCTCGCCAACATCTGTTGTTTCCTGACTTGTTAATTTTAGCCATTCTGACTGGTGTGAGGTGGTATCTCGTTGAGCTTTTGATTTGGATTTCCCTGATCCCGAGTGATGTTGTGCACTTTTTCATGTGTCTGTTGGCCATTTGGATGTGTTCTTTGGAAAAATGTCTGTTCATATCTTCTGCCCATTTCTTGATTGAATCATTTGTTCTTTGGGTGTTGAGTTTAATAAGTTCTTTATAGATTTTGGATACTAGCCTTTTATCTGATATATCATTTGCAAATATCTTCTCCCATTTTGTCGGTTGTCTTTTGGTTTTGTTGTCTGTTTCCTCTGCTGTGTAAAAGCCTTTTATCTTGTTAAAGTCCCAATAGTTCATTTTTGCCCTTACTTCCCTTGCCGTTGGTGATATTTCCAGGAAGAACTTGTTGCGGCTGAGGTCAAAGAGGTTGCTGTCCTTCTCTAGGATTTTGATGGATTTCTGTCTCTCATTGAGGTCTTTCATCCATTTTGAATATATTTTTGTGTGTGGTGTAAGGAAATGGTCCAGTTTCATTCTTCTGCATGTGGCTGTCCAATTTTCCCAACACCATTTGAGGAAGAGATTTTCTTTTTTCCATTGGACATTCTTTTCTGCTTTGTCAAAGATTGATTGACCATAGAGTTGAGGGTCTATTTCTGGGCTCTCTCTCCTGTTCCATTGATCTATGTGTTTGTTTTTTTGCCAGTACCATACTGTCTTGATGATTACAGTTTTATAATAGAGCTTGAAGTCCGGAATTGTGATGCCACCAGCTTTGGTTTTCTTTTTCAACATTCTTCTGGCTGTTCGGGGTCTTTCTGGTTCCATACAAATTTTAGGATTATTTGCTCCATTTGTTTGAAAACAGTGGAAGGTATTTTGATAGGGATTGCTTAAATGTGTAGATTGCCGTAGGTACTATTTACATTTTCACAATATTTGTTCTTCCAATCCATGAGCATGGAACGTTTTTCCATTTCTTTGTGTCTTCCTCAATTTCTTTCATGAGTATTCTATAGTTTTCTGAGTTCAGATTCTTTGCCTCTTTGCTTAGGTTTATTCCTAGGTATCCTATGGTTTTGAGTGCAATTGTAAATGGGATCAAGTCCCTAATTTCTCTTTCATCTGTCTTGTTTTTGGTGTATAGAAATGGAACTGATTTTTGTACAGTGATTTTATATCCAGCCACTTTACTGAATTCCTGTATGAGTTCTAGCAGTTTTGGGGTGGAGTTTTTTTGGGTTTTCCACATTAAGTATCCTATCATCTGCAAAGAGTGAGAGTTTGACTTCTTTGCTGATTCAGATGCCTTTTATTTCTTTTTGTTGTCTGACTGCTGAGGATAGGACTTCTAGTACTGTGTTGAATAGCAATGGTAATAGTGGACATCCCTGCCTTTTTCAATATTCCTGTGGAGGTTTGGGGTCTTTTCAGGTTCCATACAATTTTAGCATTATTTATTCCATTTCTTTGAAAAAAATGATGGTATTTTGATATGGATTTTATTAAATGTGTAGATTACTCTAGGTAGCATAGACCTTTTCACAATATTTGTTCTTCCAATCCATGAGCATGGAACGTTTTTCCATTTCTTTGTGTCTTCCTCAATTTTGTTCATGAGTATTCTATAGTTTCTGAGTACAGATTCCTTGCCTCTTTGGTTAGATTTATTCCTAGGTATTTTATGGTTTTGGGTGCTATTGTAAATGCAATCGACTCCTTGATTTCTCTTTCTTCTGTCTTGGTGTATAGAAATGCCACTGATTTCTGTGGATTGATTTTATATCCTGCCACTTTACTGAATTCCTGTATGAGTTCTAGCAGTTTTGGGGTGGAGTCTTTTGGGCTTTCCACAGAAAGTATATCATCTGCAAAGAGTGAGAGTTTGACTTCTTTTTTGCTGATTCAGATGCCTTTTATTTCTTTTTGTTGTCTGACTGCTAAGGCTAGGACTTCTAGTACTATGTTGAGGAGCAGTGGTGATAGTGGACATCCCTGCCTTGTTCCTGACCTTAAGGGAAAAGCTCTCAGTTTTTCCCCATTGAGTATGATAGTCACTGTGGATTTTTCATAGATGGCTTTTCTGATATTGAGGTATGTACCCTCTATCCCTACACTCTGAAGTGTTTTAATCAAGAAAGGATGCTGTACTTTGTCAAATGCTTTTTCTGCATCTATTGAGAGGATCATATGGTTCTTGTTCTTTCTTTTATCAATGTATTGTATCACATTGATTATTTGCAGATATTGAAGCAACC
This sequence comes from Callorhinus ursinus, assembly GCF_003265705.2. Taxonomy (NCBI): domain Eukaryota; kingdom Metazoa; phylum Chordata; class Mammalia; order Carnivora; family Otariidae; genus Callorhinus; species Callorhinus ursinus. The sequence continues at coordinate 95,206,823 of NW_027397063.1, read as the reverse complement.
TTGCAGCCCAGGAATAAATCCCACTTGGTCGTGGTGAATGATCCTTTTAATGTACTGTTGGATCCTATTGGCTACTATTTTGGTGAGAATTTTGCATCCATGTTCATCAGGAATATCGGTCTGTAATTCTTTTTGATTGGGTCTTTGTCCGGTTTTGGGGTCAAGGTAATGCTGGCCTCATAAAATGAGTTTGGAATCTTTTCTTCCATTTCTATTTTTTGGAACGGTTTCAGAAGAATAGGTATTAATTCTTCTTTAAATGTTTGGTAGAATTCCCCTGGGAAGCCATCTGGCCCTGGGCTCTTGTTTGTTGGGAGATTTTTGATTACTGATTCAATTTCCTTAGTGGTTATGGGTCTGTTCAGGTTTTCTAT
>NW_027397063.1:95043557-95206439 GCF_003265705.2 Callorhinus ursinus | reverse complement strand
TTTATTTATTTGGGTCGTTTCTCTTTTCTTTTTGATAAGTCTGGCCAGGGGTTTATCAACCTTATTAATTCTTTCAAAGAACCAGCTCCTAGTTTCGTTTATCTGTTCTACTGTTGTTTTGGTTTCTATTTCATTGATTTCTGCTCTGATCTTTATTATTTCTCTTCTCCTGCTGTGTTTAGGCTTTATTTGCTGTTCTTTCTCCAGCTCCTTTAGGTGTAGGGTTAAGTTGTGTATTTGAGACCTTTCTTGTTTCTTGAGAAAGGCTTTTCTTGCTGTATACTTTCCCCTTAGGACTGCCTTTGCTGCATCCCAAAGATTTTGAACAGTTGTGTTTTTCATTTTCATTTGTTTGCATGAATTTTTTAAATTCTTCTTTAATTTCCTGGTTGACCCATTCATTCTTTAGTAGGATGCTCTTTAGTCTCCATGTATTTGAGTTCTTTCCGACTTTCCTCTTGTGATTGAGTTCTAGTTTCAAAGCATTGTGGTCTGAAAATATGCAGGGAATGATCCCAATCTTTTGGTACCGGTTGAGACCTGATTTGTGACCTAGGATGTGATCAATTCGGGAGAATGTCCCATGGGCACTAGAGAAGAATGTGTATTCTGTTGCTTTGGGATGGAATGTTCTGAATATATCTGTGAAGTCCATCTATTCCAGTGTTTCATTTAAAGTCTTTATTTCCTTGTTGATCTTTTGCTTAGATGATCTGTCCATTTCAGTGAGGGGGTTGTTAAAGGCCCCTAGTATTATTGTATTGTTGTCAATGTGTTTCTTTGATTTTGTTTTTAATTGGCTTATATAGTTGGCTGCTCCCGTGTTAGGGGCATAGATATTTACAATTTTTAGATCTTCTTGTTGGATAGACCCTTTAAGTAGGATATAGTGTCCTTCCTCATCTCTTATTATAGTCTTTGGTTTAAAATCTAATTTGTCTGATATAAGGATTGCCACCCCAGCTTTCTTTTGTTGTCCATTACCACGGTAAATGGTTTTCCACTCCCTCACTTTAAATCTGCAGGTGTCTTTGTGTCTAAAATGAGTCTCTTGCAGGCAGCAACTCAATGAGTCCAATCTGATTCCCGATGTCTTTTGATTGGGGCATTTAGCCCATTTACATGCAGGGTATCTATTGAAAGATAGGAATTGAGTGCCATTGTATTGCCTGTAAGGTGACTGTTACTGTATATTGTCTCTCTTCCTTTCTGGTCTATGTTGCTTTTAGGCTCTCTCTTTGCTTAGAGGACCCCTTTCAATATTTCTTGTGGGGCTGGTTTCGTGTTTGCAAATTCTTTTAGTTTTTGTTTGTCCTGGAAGCTTTTTATCTGTCCTTCTATTTTCAATGGCAGCGTAGCTGGATATAGTATTCTTGGCTGCATATTTTTCTCATTAATGCTCTGAATATATCATGCCAGTCCTTTCTGGCCTGCCAGGTCTCTGTTGATAGGTCTGCTGCCTATCTAATGTTTGTACTGCTGTAGGTTACAGACCTCTTTTCCCGAGCTGCTTTCAGGATTTTCTCTTTTTCTCTGAGACTCGTAAGTTTTACTATTAGATGTTGGGGTGTTGACCTGTTTTTGTTGATTTTGAGGGGCGTTCTCTGTGCCTCCTGTATTTTGATGTCTGTTTCATTTCCCCAAACTAGGGAAGTTCTCTGCTATAATTTGCCCCAATGTATCTTCTGCCCCTCTCTCTCTTTCTTCTTCTTCTGGGATCCTAATTATTCTAATAGTGTTTTGTCTTATGGTATCACTTATCTCTCGAATTCTGCCCTCATGATCCAGTAGTTGTTTATCTCTCTTTTTCTCAGGTTCTTTATTCTCCATCATTTGTTCTTCTCTATCACTGAATCTCTCTTCTGCCTCAGTCAACCTAGCAGTTAGAGCCTCCATCCTTGATTGCACCTCATAATAGCTTTTTTGATTTCGACTTGATTAGATTTTATTTCTTTTATTTCTCCAGAAAGAGATTCTCTAGTATCTTCCATGCTTTTTTCAAGCCCAGGTAGTATCTTTATAATTGTCATTTTGAACTCTAGTTCTGACACCTTCCCAATGTCTGTATTGATTAGGTCCCTGGCAGTCGGTACTGCCTCTTGTTCTTTTTTTTTTGAGTTGAGTTTTTCTGTCTTGTCATTTTGTCCAGAGGAGAATAGATCAATCAGAGAACAAAATGCTAACAGGGTAACAACAACTCCAGAAAAATAGACACTAAAGAGATCAGAAGAGACCCAAAACTGGGGTGAAAAGAAAGGGAAAGAAAGAAAGAAAAAATAAAAGAAAGAATATGATCAAACATGATCATGCTTGTGAATAGATCAGTGCCACACACTAGGTTTGGGGCATATTTTGGTCTGTTAGAAAAAACTGCCTCCCAGAATTTTAAAGAAAGAAAGACTTATATATGTACAAAAATAAGGATAAATAGATGAAGGGATGGAATATGACTATAAAATAAAATTATAAAAGATTTTATAAAAGGAATTGATAAGAAGTTGGTTGAATAAAAGAAAGAAGAGAAATTAAAAAATACAGAAGAAAAAAGGAGTGAGAGAATGTGATCATGCACGCTACTAGAATAAAGCCATACACTAGAGACTGAGGGTATATTTTGGTCCGTTAGAAGAAACTGTATCCCAAAATTTTAAAAGAGAGAAAAACACATGTATACAAAAATAAGGTTAACTAAAATGAAGGGATAGAATATGACTCTAAAAATGAAAATTTAAAAAGATTTAAAAAAAGAATTGATAAGATAAGATGTTGGTTAAAAAGGGGAAAAAGAAAAATTAAAAAATAGAAAAAGTCAAAAATTAAAAAAATTTAAAAAATTAACTTTGAAAGACTAAAGCATCATGGGGAAAAAAGCCATGAATTCTATGTGCTATATTCCCCTAGTGCTGGGATTTTGCCATTCTCATTGATTGGTAAACTTGGTCTTGTGTGGATATTCTTGCTGATCTTCTGGGGGCGGAGCCTGTTGCAGTAATTCTCAAATGTCTTTGCCTGAGGCGGAATTGCCTTGCCCTTGCCAGGGCCAGGCTCAGTAATCTGCTCAGGTTTGCCCTCATAGCTTTTGTTCTCTGAAATCCTTCTGTACAGCTTTGGAGGGCGAGAATGAAAATGGCAGCCACCCAATCTGTGGTCCCAGAGGAGCTGAGAGCCTTGGGCCCCACTCCTCAGTGAGCCCTTATAGAAAAGCAGTCAATCATTCCTGTCTCCCTGGTCTCTGGTTGCACTCCGTGTTCACACTGCCTTTGACCAAGCATTTTATCTCTGGCACATGACCCTGTTTGGAGTCTCCCCAGCAGATTCCTGTGGTGCGCTCTCGTGCCTCTCCTCCTGGGGGAGTAAGGGGAGTCTCCCTGAAACTGCTGCTTGTTGGGTCCCTGCTCGAAGAGTAGTGGCCTGACTCTGTCGCAGAGCACAGTTTGTGGCAACCCCGAGCTGAAAGCCTGCTCCTCAGCTCTGTCTCTGCAGCCGGCTTCCCCACTTTGATACCTGGGAGCTCTGCTGCACTCAGGCACCTCCGTCTTTCTGTGACCCCGAGGGTCCTGAGACCGCATGGTCCCAGGGAGTGTTCCACCCACTGCTTAGGCACTGGAGTGACGTCCCTCAGCAGAGCAGACTTCTAAAAGTTACAATTTTGTGCTCCAATGCACTATCATTTGCCGGTAGCTGGCTCCCTCTCCCACATTTTGTCTTCCCAAATATCATCTCCGATTCACTTCTCCGCACATCCTACCTTCCTGAAAGTGGTCGCTTTTCTGTTCAGAGTTACTGCTATTCTTTTCTTTGATCTCCTGTTGAGTTTGTAGGTGTTCAGAATGGTTTGATACCTATCTAGCTGAATTCCTGGGACCAGATGAAATTTAGGTCTCTACTCCTCCTCCATCTTGCTCCGCCCTCTATTTTTCTTATTCTTAATTCATCTAACAGATAGCAGGGTAACAGTTGGGAATAATGATAACAACAATCTATTTGATTATGTATTCTTATGTATATATGTTATCTATCTATAAATACATATGTATGGTTATATGTAAGTTAAATGAATGACAGTGATGAAACCAAAAGTGAGGAATTAAGATTATTTTTTTATTATAGTGTATACTACTTGTGAAATGGTACAGTGTTACTTGTGCTTGGATTAATTAAAAATGTATATTACAAACTCTAGGACAACTGCTAAAAAAAGTAAAAGGGGAAGTATACCTGATATTTTAAAAAATGAGAGAAAATGAAATCATATAAAATTATCAGAGAGACAAACCATAAGATACTCCTAACTATAGGGAACAAACTGAGAGTTGCTGGAGGCGAGGTGGGTGAAGGGATAGGGTAATTTGGTGATAGGCATTAAGGAAGGCACTTGATGTAATAAGCACTGGGTGTTATATGCAACTGATGAATCACTAAACTCTACCTCTGAAACAAAAAAAAGAAAATTCTCATTTAAAAAATTAAAAAAAACAACTAAGTACTGCAACTACCAAGAAATTATCTCAGAAAAGAAATAATTCTTGTTTGTTCCTATATAAAAAATGTCCCATTCCAAGGAAGGAAGAAAAAGGGGAGAGCACATATTTCTATATGGACATCAACCTCTAACCTGACCAGGAGCTGACAGCTTATGCCCTAATACCAGGGGAGCCCTGGGCAGCCTGGGCTTGATTTCCGTCTCGAGGAAAAAAAAAAAAAAAGAAACAGAACAGAGACACCAGCCACCAACGGAATTATTTTCATAAGAACAGATAAATAGCACCCTCATGTTTGTGTTTTAAAAATAAAAATTAAATAAAATCACAAATAGCAGAAAAATAGTAGAAGACGAAAATAGAAACAAAGAGCAAAGGCAATCAATTGGAAAAAGTAAAAAACATAGTACATATCAATCCACCTATTCAATAGTCACTTTGAACATCAGTGGTCTAAATGTACCAATTAAAAGAAATTGTCAGAGTGGATCAAAAAATGACACCGAACTATATGTTTTCTACAAAACCCCACTTTAAATATAAGACACATATAGATTAAAAGTAAGTGGATACATATACCATGCAAACTCTAATTTAAAGAAACCAGGAATAGCTATATTAATGTCAGACAAAGCAGAGTTGAAAGCAAGGGAAGTTATTAGGAATAAAGATGGGCATTTTTATTGGAGTTGACTCACTGAGAAGACTGACAATCCTTACTGTGTATGCACCTAACAGCATCAAACTACATGAGGCAAAAACTGATAGTACTACAGGGAGAAATAGATAAATCCACAATTATAGTTGGAGACTTCAATACCCCTTTACTAGAAATGGAAAGATCCATCAGAACAGATCCAGATGATCAGTAAGGACATAGTTGAACTCAAGAACACCATCAATCAACTGGATATAATTGACATCAATGGAGTACTTCATTCAGCAATGGCAGAATACAGAATCTTCTCAATTTCATATGGAACATTCACCAAAATAGACCACATTCTGGGCCATAAAACACACCTTAACACATTTAAAAGAACAGAAGTAATACAATGTCTGCTCTCAGACCATAATGGAGTTACACTAGAAATCAATAACAGAAAGATAACTAGAAAATCCCCCACATAGGTGGAGATTAAACAACACATTTCTAAATAACACATGGGTCAGAGAAGAAATTTCAAGAAAAATTATAATTTATCTTTTTTTAAGATTTTATTTATTTATTTGTTAGAGACAGAGTGGCAGGCAGAGGGAGAAGCAGGCTCCCTGCTGAGCAAGGACCCCGACGTGGGACTCGATCCCAGGACCCTGGGATCATGACCTGAGCCGAAGGCAGACATTTAACGAACAAGAAAAATTAAATAACATTTTGAACTAAATGAAAATGAAAATACAATTCATCAAAATGTGTGGGATGCAGCAAAAGCAGTGCTTAGAGGGAAGTTTATAGCATTCAGTGCATATATTAGAAAAGAAGAAAGATCAAAATCAATAATCTAAGTTTCCTTAGGAATTTTGGGAAAGTAGAAAAAGCAGAGTAAATTAAATCTAAAGTAAGTAAAAAACAGCAAAGGAAACAATCGACAAAACTAAAAGGCAACCTACAAAATGGGAGAAAAATATTTGCAAATGAGATATCTGATAAGGGTTAGTATCCAAAATATATAAAGAACTTATCAAACTCAATACCCAAAAATCAAATAATCCAATTAAAATGGGCAGAAGACATGAATAAACATTTTTTTCCAAAGAAGACATATACATGGCTAACGGACATGTGAAAAGATGCTCAACATCACTCATCATCAGGGAAATACAGATCAAAACTACAATGAGATAGCATCTCACGCCTGTCAGAATGGCTTAAATCAACAACACAAGAAACAATAGTTGTTAGCAGGGATGTAGAGAAAAGGGAACCCTCTTGCACTGTTGGTAGGAATGCAAACTGATGCAGCCTCTGTAGAAAACCGTATGAAGTTTCTTCAAAAAGTTAAAAATAGAATTACCTTATGATCCAGCAATTTCACTACTAGGTATTTATCCAAAGAATACAAAAAAAAATACTAAATCAAAGGGATACATGCTGCATTATCTACAATAGCCAAATTATGGAAACAGCCCAAGTGTCCATCGACTGATGAATGGATAAAGAAGTAGTATATATATGCAATGGAATAAAACTCAGCCATAAAAAAAATGAAATCTTGCCATTTGCCACGATGTGTTTGGAGCTAGAGAATATTATGCTAAGCAAAATAAGTCAGTTAGAGAAAGACAAATACCATATTATTTCACTCATGTGGAATTTAAGAAACAAAATAAACAAAGGTGGAAAAAATAGAAGGAAATAGGCGAATCAAGAAAGAGACTTTTATCTATGGAGAATAAACTGGTGGTCACCAGAGGGGAGGTGGGTGGGGGATAGGTTAAATAGGTGATGGGGATTAAGGAGCACAATTGTCGTGATGAGCGCTGAGTGTTGTATGGAAGTGCTGAATCACTGTATTGTACACCTGAAACTAATATTATACTTTATGTTAACTAAATGGAATTTTAATAAAAGTTAAAACAAAAAACAGAAAACAAAAAAAAAAAACCAAAGTAAGCAAAAGAAAAGAAATAACAAAGAGAGCTGAAACCAGTTGAATTGAAAACAGGAAATTAATACAGAAAAATCAACAAAACCAAAAACTGGTTCTTTGAAAAGAGTAATAAGCCTCTAGCCAGAGTAACAAAGGAAAAAGAGAGAGGACACAAATTTCTAGATTTAAGGATATCAAATAAAAAATAATACCAAAAAATACCAAGTTTCCGTGTACTCCTTGGTTGACTACTTCATAGTTTCACTTCTTTAAGATGTCCATGTTATAGCTTCTGTTTCCATCCCTACTTCCCCTACTCACTCATCACTTCTAGCTGGAAGGCAAAGGCAGGAGGGGTTTATGTTTAGAGAGTCTAGGGGGTTGCTTCAGCAGTGGCATTTGCCTGCCTTTAATTAATTCTTTGATGCCTGGTATCACTGCAATGAAGTGTCCTTTCAATTGAATGAGTTGTGTCTGGAGAGCAGCAGTATCAGGTTATTAGTATAAAGCAGTCTCTTCGGATTCTCTCTTATAGAGCAGCCAGGTAACAGGCTTTGATAGGGAAGAAGTGAGGGAAAATTGGGTGTTTAGCAAGGGCAGGAAACACAGGAAAGTGTTTCCTAAAGAGGAGAGGAGCTAAGAGCAGAGCTGGACAATAGCTGAACATGGGCTGCCCCTCCTCCCAGTCAGGCCTTATCCCTGGCTCCCATCTCTGATGATGCTGCCACAGGTCACCCTCCTCATTATCTTGCCTCCCTGTCCGTTCTTAGGCACCAAGCCCCTTCTATTTTTTGTTTTAGAGTAGCCCTGTGTGTTCTCCAGTGCTTCAGTCACCTGTGCTCAGCTACTCATGGTTGTAATGGCTCAACAGTACTGACCATGACCATGAAGACTGTGGCTGGTGACTTGTGATGTTTCTATCCACAACATCCATCAGAACCATTGGGATGGGGATATAGTTGGAATATTTCCATCATAGTGTGAAGTGATTTGAGATGACTTTCTTGCTCTTCAGCTAAAGGGATCTATCCTATTTATAGAGGGTGCCTTAAGTACTCTTTTGGTTCCAAGTTTTGTTCTATGGTATCTGGAGAAATGTAACTCTTTTCTGGCTCACATCGCTGGACATTTTGGGAGCAGTTCAACTTTATGGCTGTCCTTGGCTGGGTAAAAGGGTCAAGGAAATTCAGAATACATCCCTGCTTACTATTATCCCCCTTCCACTCATTATTTTAGTGAGATCATATTAAAACCAAACGTAATCTGGAGGGGGGAAATGGATAGCTCAAAAAGGTTCAAATAGTCTAGAACACTGCATGTGAGAGGGAAGAGAAGGGGCTATTCAGCCTCCTCAGGACTCTCCTTGCTTGATTATGGAACATGAGCACCTGAACTATTGCTCTTTATGGTCAAGTATCTATATTCTTTTTCTTGTTCCTGAAAACTCATGAGAGTTGTGTATGACACCTTGAATAATAGTCATAGTAATATTATTCTATTTTTTATATATTTGGGGTTTTTTTAAAAGACTTTATTTGAGAGAAGAGACAGAGAGCACAAGTGAGTGTGAGGGATGGAGAGAGAGGGAGAAGCAGACTCTCCGCTGAGCAGGGAGCCCAATGTGGGACTCAATCCCAGGACCCTGAGATCATGACCTGAGCTGAAGGGAGACACTTAACCAACTGCACCACCCAGGCACCCCATAGTAGTCTTTTTCTAAAGAGTCAGAATAGGAAGGGTTTAGGCATGGGCTATAGAGTCAAAGTACCTGGGTTCAAGTAGGTAGGTAGGTGGGGCCTCCTCAGAATGCTAAGGTCTGAATAATGAAAAAGGGGCAGCTATGCACAGATACAGGGGGAGAGCATTCTAAAGGGAAGACCACAGCAAGTGCAGAGGTTGTGAATGGGCACGTTATATTTGAGAAAGAAAAAAATATGGAGTGGAACTGGATCACAGTGAATGGGGGAAAGTAGCTGGATAAGCAGGTGGAGACAGCTTGGATATGGCCTTGTAGGCTAGGTTAGGGAATTTGGATTTTACTCTAAATGCAATAAAAATTTCCTGGAGAGTTTTAAGCAAGAAACAGTTGTAATTTGATTTGGGTGTTTTAAAAGATCACTCTGGCTACTGTATGGTAAATGGATTAGGGATGAATAAGAGTAGAAGCAGGAAGACCAGTTAAAACCCATTGTAATAGTCTAAGATGAGAGAAGAGGGTGTCTTGGGCCAGAGTGGTGAGGTGGAGATGGAGTGAAGTGGAACAGTTTGGATATATTTTGGATGTGGGTCCACAGGGTTGTTCATATATTGAATGTGGGAGAATATAGAGAAGGAGGATCAATGAAAACTCTTAACATTTTGGCTTGAGCAACAACTGGGTGGGTGCTAGTTAAGATAGAGAAAACAAAATTTTGCGGGGAGAGGAGACAATAGGTACAGTGTATGGAAATAAAGAGTTCTGCTTTAGTAATAACTGTGTGACATTAGACATTAAACATCTGTGTGGAAATGTTACATAGGCAGTTGGGTATAGGATTTGGGACTCAGCAAAGATATGATGATAGATATTTGGGAGTCATTGGTAGGCAGGTGGCATTTACAGCCTCAGGAATGGATGTGATCTTGCAGAAAGTGGGTATAGAGGAAGAAGAAAAGAGGGCTGAGATCTGAGCTCCAGCAATTTAGAGGTCAAGCAAAAGAGAAGAAAACTGAGAGCACTCAGCAGAAGAGGTAAATAAAATACTTACACCAGAGCTTGGCACGTAGTAATGGTAGGTACTATTTCAACCACTACTACTGCCACTGTTTTTATAGAGCTAAAATATATAAAATCTCTAATTTCACTTTCCTTGTAGACATTATCTTTGATTATACAGTGCCAGCATTTCATGCATGTTCTTTAATTTTCTTATTTGCCTTCACAGTTGAAGACACAGGCAACTGGCTTGAGTCCAGTGAGCTTCCAATTGAGTCTAAAGAGTCACTGTTTTCAGCACACCTAGTGATTTCCAAGTTTGTACCAATTATATTAAGTTTATGAGAATTATACTTCTTATCACTAGTATCAGCACTTTCATTTCTACATTTTCCACTCATTTTATAAACCAAAAAAGACAAAATGCAATAAAATATTCACGTAATTGCATGAATTGCTATATAAAGATGGTGACTGCCAAAATGAAAGTGGTTGCAAGCAGGCAGTGCCATAGTGTGATAGATTTAAATATTTACTACTCAGTTGAGGTATGAAAATATGCATATGAAGGCAGTTTTGTGGGGGCCTATATGTTATCTACAAATGCATTTTTCTTCCAGAAGTCACATATATAAAAGACAAGACACACTTGTATTTATTTGTTCACCACAAGGTGGACCAACTTTCTTTCACACACCTCATTAGCCCTTTTCTTCAGAGAAGACAAGGATCAAGAAACTTGGCCTCCATACGTAGCACGGGTGCTTGACTCAGTAATCAATAGCTCAAAATATCATTTGGTTGAATAGTCTTCTTGTTTAATAAGGAGTTAGAGATTGGCTAACAGAAGACATCACAGATGGTAAGCAACAGACTTAAAGGGAGCCATGCCAGCCACTAATTACTAAGACATACTTGGAGAGCATTGGTACTTGTCTTAACCCACAAGTGAGAACTTCTACTGCTTCAGACTTCCATTTCCAACAGTGTTTAAAGCATGGTTTAAAGTCAAATGCTTTAGCAATTGGCTTGGCTTTCCAAACGTCAGGCCCATTTTAATTAAAAAAAAAAAGAATCTTATTCCACAAGAGATTAAAGAATTTTAATTTCTTTAAGAATTCTCCTCCCTCACCGCCAGCCCCGCAGTACGTATCCCCAAGCAGTGGCTACTTACTGATTTTAATCAGTGGATATTTTCTTTTGGACTCTTTATGTTGGTTAAAAAATAAAAGCCCCCAAGTTTACCTTTGTTACCCATTTCTGAAGGCTGATCTTTGATAAGGATTATCCCATTTTACAAAATTTGCTGGATATTGCATTATTTATTTACATCTGGAGTGAAGAGATATCTTAACACCTCAAAAACTTTTAAAAATGTTTTAAAATATGTATCACATATGTACATTTAAAGCATAATAATAAAGTGAACATTCATAGACCCATTCCCTGTTTAAGAAGGGGAACTTCACCAATGCTGTTGTTGTTACCACATACTCTTCCCCCGTTCCTTCTAGCATTCTGACAATCTTTACATTGTCAGAGCGTACAGCACTTTCATGCTATTTTTTTGCCCTATCATCATCTTTTTTTTCTAAAGATTTATTTATTTGATAGAGTGAGAGAGCATGCATGCAGGTTGGGGGAGGGGCAGAGGAAGAGGGAGAGAGAATCCCAAGCGGACTTCCCACTGATCAGGGAGCCTGATGCAGGGCTCAGTTTCATGACCCTGAGATCACGACCTGAGCCAAAACCAAGAGTTGGTCACTCAACCAGCTAGCCACCCAGGCACCCCTGCCCTATCATCATCTTTTAACCTGAATTCTATAGTTAAATATGTTCAATGCTCAATCCAGTTTTTATATGTTAAAGCTTAGTCAATAATTTATCTGAAGCTCATTTTCCAGTAGAATACTCAGGAAAAACTTATGGAATCAATATCTCTGAGTACTTGCATGTTCATAATTGTTTGTTGAAGAATTCATTTTTAAAGATGGATATAAAATCCTTGGCTTATAGTTTCTTTCTCAGAATATCTCTTAAAATGTTGTTCCATTGTTCTCACCAGAAAATTTTGCTCGTGAGAAGTCTGATGTCAGTTTTATTTTCTGCTCCTCATATGTAACTTGGTCTTTTGTTTGGATGTCCAAATAATTTTTTCCTTTTCTTTAAAGTCTAGTGGTTTTACTAGAATATATCTTGGGATATATTTCTTTGGGTACATGGTATGTCTTTTTTTCAATAAAGATTTAAGTCTTTTTTATTTCAGGCATGTCTTCTTAAGTTATTTGAAAATTTTTTTGTTTTATTTGCTTTAGTTTTCTTTTGGGGGACTCAAATTATATGCATATTTGCGCATTTTTTGCCCATCAATTCTTTCTCTTGGATCTTTGTTATTGCTTTCCATGTTTTCATCCATATTTTCATGTGATTTTCTTTAGATTTTCCTTTTTATTGTATATTTGGCTCCCCAAATTTCCATGGGGTTGTTCTGAGAAAAAGATTCATAATAGCCGTGTTTTAGTTTCAAAAAGGAAAGAAAACTTTATTATTATTATAGAAACCTCATAGAAACAGAAGAGGAAAGGAATCTACACATAGATGAAGGTAATAGTATGCAATAAAGGAGAATAAGGCAAAGTTACATCAAATTGGTATGGTGACTAACATAACATAATAAAATAAAATTAAATTTAAAAAAATTGGGGACTTACAACATCCAACCTCATTAGCTGGAGAAGCCCCATGGAAACAGCCAGGCTGGAGTCCCAGTTGAGAGGCCTGGGCAGAGTGTCCTCCCCTCAGGTGAGACTTTCAATTGACCATCCCCATTAGGGCCATGTTTATAGGAAAAATAACAGGTTTTGAAATTAAATTTTTGTTCGCTTATGTGCAATTTGGAGCAAGCTGCATTTCTATGTTATCATGTTTTTATATTTTCAAGGAGCCTGGGCTACGTGTGTCTGCCTCTCCTCCCAGATTCCATTCCAGGGGGCCTGGAGCTGGAGGGGATGGGACATAAGATTTGTAGCTCTTGGCATCCAGAACAGAAGGGCCAATTCTGACCTGGAGACAGATAATGTATTTTAAATAACCAGGCTCCCAAGGTTATTTATATAGCATGAGTTCACAGACAACATTTCCTAGCTTGCTTGTGTATATGCAAGTTCAGGGGGTCAATTATGCGGGACAAATCACAGAAACATCTACCCATATAGAACAGAGGTTGATCTCCTTGTGTTCCTTTTGATCATTTTTTTTTCTAATTCTACCTGATTTTTTTACATTCCTAATGATAAATACTCTTGAATTTTGTATTTCTTTTTATGTAATGTTATTGTTTTCAATAAAGAGAATTTGTCAATTGTACAAAATGTAATCTGATTTTTTGTGGTTTTTTTTGTATTTTTTCATGTAAGTTACAAATTAGGAAAAATTTTATTGGATCGTCTATTCTCTTGGTAGGGTTGGTAGACAAGGCAAAAGTTAGATGACCAGTGGAAATTTAATTTTTACATCACCTTTTGTTAAGCTATGCTAGAGAGATTCGTCTTTTTCTTCTTCATTGTCTTCCTCTTCTTCTCCTCCTCCTTCTTCCATTTCCACCTCCCCTCCCCTCTCCTTCTTCTTCTTCATCTTCTTTTGTTTGGTTCCCTCTACCCCTAAGATCTTGGGTACAAAATAGAATCCGTAAAGAATTTGGGTAATTCAGCAGGGAACTGTGACTTATGTCTGTGAAACTGTATAAAATTTGCCAAACTATTTCTTTCCAAAGAGATAGATAAAAAAAAAAAAGCATAGGATATTCCCAATCTATTTTTTTTAACCTTTTGACCACCCCCTTCACCCATTATTTCTCCTGCTTCAACCCTTGCCTATAGCAAACACCATTCTTGTTCTGTATCTGTGAGCTTGGTTTTGAGATCTCTTACTCTATGTGTATATGTGTGTATATAAATATATACATACTTAGATACCACATATAAGAAATTATATGATTGTCTCGTCTCACTTATTTCACTTAGCATAATGCCCTCGAGGTCCATCCATGTTGTCACAGATGCAAGATTTCATTCTTTTTTTTTTTAATTTTCATTCTTTTTTATGGCTGAATAATATTCCATTGTATATATGTACCAAAATTTTTTTATCTCTTCATCCATCAGTGGACACTTGTTTCCATATTTCATCTCTGTAGATAGTGCTTTAAGGGGTGCAGTTATCTTTTTGAGTTAGTGTTTTTGTTTTTGGATAAATTCCCAGAAATGGAATTGCTGGATCATATGGTAGTTCTGTTTTTAATTTTTTGAGGAACCTCCATGCTAGAGGTTTTCCATAGTGACGGAATGACTTTACATTCCTACCAGCAGTGTGTAGGGTTCCCTTCTCTCTACATCCTTGCCAACACTTATCTTTTTGATGCTAACCATTTTGACGGGTATGAGTTGATATTTCATTGTGGTTTTGATTAGCATTTTCCTGATGATTAATGATGTTGAGCATCTTTTCATGTACTGTTGACCATCTGTGTGTCTTCTTAGGAAAAATATCTATTCAGAGCTTCTGCCCATTTTTTAATGGGATTGTGTTTTTGCTATTGAGTTATTAGTTCTTCATGTATTTTGGGCAATAACTATCAGATTTATGGTTTGCAAATATTTTCTCCCATGCAATAGGTTGCCTTTTCATTTTGTCAATGGTTTCTTTTGCTGTGCCGAAGCTTTTTAGTTTGTTATAGTTCCCCTTGTTTATTTTGCTTTTGTTGCTTTTACTCTTGCTGTTAGATTAAAAAAATCATTGGCAAGACCTATGTCAAGGAGCTCACCATCTATGTCTTCTTCTAGGAATTTTATGGTTTCAGGTCTTCTGTTCAAATCTTTAATCCATTTTGAGTTGATACTTGCATATGATGTAAGATAGTGATCCAGTTTCATTCTTTAGTTGTGGCTGTCCAGTTTTACCAATACCGCTAACTAAAGAGAATATCCTTTTCATATTGTGTATTCTTGCTTACTATGTCATAAATTAATTGATCATATATGTATGGGTTTGTTTCTAGACTCTCTATTCTGTTCCATTGATCTGTGTATCTGTTTTTCTGCCAATACCATACTGTTTTTTTTTTTTAAGATTTTATTTATTTGACAGAGAGAGCGAGCTCAAGCAGGGGGAGCGACAGGCAGAGGGAGAGGGAGAAGCAGGCTTCTGCTGAGCAGGGAGCCCGATGTGGGGCTCGATCCTAGGACCCCGGATCATGACCTGAGCCAAAGGCAGCCGCTTAACTGACTGAGCTACCCAGATGCCCCAACTGTTTTAATTACTGTACCTTTGTAATTGAGCTTCAAATCAGAGAATGTGATGCATCCAGCTTTATTCTTCTTTGTCAAGATTACTTTGGCTATTCAGTGTCTTTTGTGGTCCCACACAAATTTTAGGATTGCTGGTTGTACTTCTGTGAGAAATGCCATTGGAATTCCGATAGGGATTACATTCAATCTGTAGATTGCTTTGGGTATTATGGATATTTTAATAATATTAATTGTTCCAATCCATGAGCACAGAATATCTTTCCATTTATTTTTGTATTCTGCAATTTTTTTCCTTAATGTCTTGTAGTTTTCAGCATATAGGTCTTTCACCTGCTTGGTTAAATTTATTCTTATTTTATTATTTTTGATGCAATTGTTTTGTTTAGATTTTATTTATTTGAGAGAGAGAGTGCGTGCAAGCAGGGTGGAAGATCAGAGGGGGAGGGAGAAGGAGAGGGAGAGAATCTCCAGCAGACTCCATGCTGAGCTCAGAGCCCAACTTGGGGCTTGATCTCACAACCCTGAGATCATGACCTGAGCCGAAACCAAGAGTCTGACGCTTAACTGACTGAACAACCCAGGTGCCCCTATTTTTGGTGTAATTATAAATGGAAATGTTTTTCTTAATTTCTCTTCCTTTTTAAAAATATTTTACTTATTTGAGAGTGAGAGAGAGAAAAAGCATGAGTGGGGGGAGGGGCAGAGGGACAAGCAGACTCCCCGCTGAATATAGGGCCTGATGCGAGGCTCAATCCCAGGACCCCCAAGAACATGACCTGAGCTGAAGTCAGATGCCCAGCCCACTGAGCCACCCAGGTGCCCCTTAATTTCTCTTTCTGATAGTTTATTAGTGTAGGAAAGCAGCAGATTTTTGTGTATTGGCTTTGTATCCTGCAACATTTCTGTTCTGATTTCTGATGATTTTCACATTTTATTCTCTTCTTTTCTAGCCATTTTATTTCTGGTATGTGCTGTATTTTTGAAACTATGTTTTCTTGATTTAGCTCATTTGAATGTATTAAGATTATGGTTTTCATTTGTTTGAATCTACATTTTTCTGGTTTGTTGTCATTGTTGGGATATTTTATAGTTCATTTTTTTTGGTTTTTTTTTTTGGCAATCATTTAGTATGGAATTAGAGAGTATATTCCTTTCATATTTCAGTGAGATGAGTTTTCTTGGGCTATAAGGACAAGGTTTCAGAGTGATGTGGGGATTGTCCAAAGTAGCTTTCAGAACTTTTTAGCTTCAAGTCTTTCTATTCTATTGTTACTATAAGAGACTTAAGTATGGCTTTTTCTGCACAGCTATTTCAGGACAGAATCTGGTTCAGGAAGGTTTTCTGCCCCTAGCCCTGTTTGTCCTAGAGCTTTAAAGACATTGTCTTCAAAAGAAGTGCTCTTACGTTTAGATGTAGTATTTTTGCTGTTCACTATTACTTGAGTTCTGCTTCCTCTGGACTCTTCCTCAATATATTGTATTTAAAATTTCTTCCTCCACGGCCTTCAGGGTCCTGCCTTGCTCAACTTTTTTTTTTTTAATTTCCACCAATTTTTTTCCTAGGTGAGGCTCTGTCTTTCTAGAAGAGAATTTGCTATATAATACCTTTTGTCTTAAAATTCACTCTTTTTTTAAAACTGATGTTAATATAGCTACCCCAGTTTTCTCTTGGTTAGTGTTTGCACAATATATCTTATTCTATACAGTATTCCTCCTTCTATTTTATTTATTTTTTTAACATTTATTTATTTATTTTAGAAAGAGTGGGGGAGAGAGTGTATTGATATGTATAAGTGGGGTGAGGGGTAGAGGGAGAGAATCCTCAGGCAGACTCCCTGTTGAGCACAGAGCCCCCTGCAGTGCTTGATACAGGGCTCCGTGTGAGGCTCAATCCCAAGACCCCTGAGGTCATGACCTGAGCCAAAACCAAGAGTTGGATGCTCAACCAACTGAGCCACCCAGGCACCCCCATACGTGTATCCCTCCTTATCCACAGGGGATATATTCCAAAACTCCCACTGGATGCCTGAAACCATGGATAGACCTGAACCCTATCTGTATTATGTTTTTTCATGTATATAAATTATATATAATATATATATGTATATTCCTAAGTATATATATATATATACCTATGATAAAGTTTAACTTATAAATTAAGCACAGTAAGATATTAACAACTAATAATAAAAATTATAACAATATATTGTGATAAAGTTTATGTGAATGTGGTCTGTCTTAGAGTACCTTCTTGTGTTGTATTTACCCTTCTTGTGATGACATGAGATGATAAAATGCCTATGTGATGAGATGAAGCAAATGAATGACATAGGCATTGTGATATAACATTAGGCTACTATTGACCCTCTGATGATATATCAGAAGGATGCTCATCCGCGTGTAGACCCTAGTTGACCAGGGGTAACTGAAACCTAAAAAGTGAAATGGGTGAAGAGGAGGACTGCTGTCCTTTTATTTCAACCTTTCTGTCACCTTCTCTTTTATGTATGTATCTTGTAAACAGGATATAGGTTTTTTTTTTCCAATTAAACAACTTATTTTTGTAACTGCCAAATTAATTTTATTCACATTATTTTATTACTGATAATATCTGGAACTGTTTCAATCATCTTAGAGTTTATATATGTACAATTTTTACTTTGTCTATGCTGTTTGTCCCCTCCTGCCTCTTATTGATTTTCCTTTTACAAATTTTCCCCCTCCACAGGTTTGAATTTCTGTACTATATTCTTTTAGTGGTTTTCTTCTTTTTGTTGGAAATCCTACCATACATACTTACCAGTCCATCAGAGTCTGAAGTTCCTTAGTATGTCAAGCCCCTTCCCAAAGGAAAAAGACCACATATGCACAAAGATGGGCATCTGGTTATACTTCTCCTGACTGGTTCACATACTAACATTGTCCATTATACTGGTTTTAATTTTTTGCTTTTAAAATTGGACTTTACTGTCCTACGTTTCTGTTACCATCATATCTGTTGATACTATCGTATTGTATCATTTGTGTTTCCATTTGCTTCACTTACCATTCCTCCTTACTACATTAGACCTTCCTACTCAGATCATTTTTTTTATAGGAATAGCTAACTTATACAGTATTTTTGATCAGTTGTGGGAATTCTCAACTATTATTTCTTTAAAATTTATTTTACATTCTCTATATTCTCTTTCTTTGGGCCCACAATTAAACATATCTTATATGATCTTAATCTGTCCATATGTCTGCTTTATCTTTTTGACCATTGTATATTCTGTACTGTCTACTGATCAATTATAATTCTCTCTGTTCAGCTGTATCTTATCTACTATATAACTCATCTATTGAGTTTTTAATTTCAAAGGTATATTATTTATTACTCAAAATTTTTGTTTTTGTGTTTTTCAAATTTCCTTGGTCATTTTGGTAGTCTCCTATTCCGTGCTCACTTTTAATTCTGAATTTTAAAGCATTTCTATTCAGGTCTTTATTTTATATATGGTATCTAATAATTTCAACTTCAGATGTTCTTGGAGGCCTGTTTTTTTCAATCTCTTAACTCTTACTGATGAAGGCTTGTTTCCTTGTGTGTTTGGTTGGTTTTGATTGTAAACTCATATATTATTGAACTTATCCTGTGGAAATTTTGAGGGACTAAATTTTAGCTGTTTTTCTGTGGAAAAGATTTCCAGTTGCATCCACTGATATCTAGTAGGTATTGCCAACTTGGAAAGCTTTAGCCCCTTTTAAGAGTCCTTGTTTAATGTGGGAGTTCAGGTTCAGCTCTTTCACACTGTGAAAGGCAAGATTTCCTGCTATCTTATAATCATTGGCTCCAGGAAAATCCTATGACTTTGCTTCTTCATCAGTGTTAACTGAGTGGCATTGTGCAAGATTCAGCTCCTCATTTTTCTTTCTTTCCTCTTGGTTCTTGAGGATATTTACTAAACCTCAAAATGCTTTATAAAATATATTTAAGTTAATCTATGCTTTTATTTCTTCAGAGTATCAAGTTCTGGTCCATCATAGTCCTGGAAGTGGATGTCAGGATCATCGTTCACTCACTTTTCTCCAAAGCAAGTAATTTCTCCTGTATGTAGTACTTTAAGTATGTAAAACTCAGAGGGCAAAGATATGATCTTTTCTATTAATAAACAAAGACCTTTTTTATGTTAGGTCTTCAAAAGAAACCCCACAAAATCAGACGATAACTTTGTTTCTCTCTTCCAGCATTCCTCCAAGATGCTAATAATTATAATATATAAATATACAAAAATATATAATTTTAAATTAACTATAATTTAAATTATAGCTTCTGTGTATTTATTAAGTAAGCTTTTTTCTTTTGGTGTTACATCTGGCCGTGGTTCTATAAAAACATCTATTTTCTAAATTCTTTTTGAAAGTATATTTTTAAATTCATCAAAGCAATAAAACATAACAGAAAATTTGGGGGAAACCACTCCAACTCTGCCTCCTTCACTGAGCTGAGATACCCAGAAAGCACAGGTAGAGATGAGTTAGTAAACCCTAAAACAATGATTCCCCTGATCACATATCAGTTTGCTGGGGCAAATGTATGAGAGAATCCATGAAGCCTGGCAGAAGACAGACCCAGAAGGAAGCAGAGAAAAATCTTTCTCTTGACCCATGGGGACCAAGAATGTCAGAATGTCCATTCTTTTTTTTATTATTATTATGTTATGTTAATCACCAACATTACATCATTAGTTTTTGATGTAGTGTTCCATGATTCATTGTTTGCATATAACACCCAGTGCTCCATTCAATAACATGCCTTATTTAATACCCATCACAAGGCTATTAATGCCTTATGATACCCATCCCCCCCATCCCCCTCCCCTACAGAGCCCTCAGTTTGTTTCTCAGAGTCCATAGTCTCTCATGGTTCATCTCCCCTCTGATTTCCCCCCCTTCATTCTTCCCCTCCTGCTATCTTCTTCTTTTTTTTTTCTAGAATGTCCATTCTTGAATCCTGTCCAGACCCCACCAATCAGGATATGAATTTTTTTAAAGATTTTATTTATTTATTCATGAGAGACAGAGGGAGAGAGAGAGAGAGGGAGAGAGAGAGAGAAAGAAGCAGAGGGAGAAGCAGGCTCCCAAGGAGCAGGGAGCCCGATGCGGGACTCGATCACAGGACCCTGGGACCATGACCTGAGCCGAAGGCAGACGCTCAACCATCTGAGCCACCCAGGCGCCCAGGATATGAATTTTTGACAAACTCTTGGAATGACAAGTTGCTTACAGTGAAGTTTTAGAACTGGCCTAAGGCTTCCCACCAATTTTTTAGCAAGAAGAAATTAGATGTTGATGTCAGACTCCTGAGTTCTCTTGGTTGTTCTAACTATCTGTGCTCGAATTAATATGGGGTAGACATTATATAGTTCTCATTTCAGATTATGGGTTTAGTCATCCTTAAAAACATTGCTTGATACATTATTAATTGTTATAATTTTCATGTAACTGTCATTTTTAATTACAATATATTTTAACAAGGGAAATAAATAGTAATTTTCTTATGTTGTACATTTAAGCCATTTCCAACTTTTGGCTTTAATATATAATATTGTAATAAAACTTAGTGTGCATAGACTTTTTTAAAGCATTATTTCTTTGCACTTAGATACTTAGATTTGGAATTACTGGAAATAAAGACATTAACACACTTAAGACTTTTGGTGAGGATTGCCAAATTGCTTTCCAAAATGTTATACCAATTCTAACTGCTGCCAGCTATGTAAGAATATATTTCAGGGCACCGTGGCCAGCTTTGGACATTATCATTTATCTATTAGGCAATTAGTGTTCTTATGATTTTTAATTTTTGGCTGTTGGAGTCTACAGAGTCTATTTAATGGGTCTTCAGAAAGGGCCAGGCTGAGTAAATAGTGAAGAGATACAGGGTAAAAGGACATCTCAGTTGTTTGGACATTCATCATAGAATCTAACCAGATCTGTTTCCTCTTGGTCTAACAAAATTCAGGTTACTTCTCTTCTTTCAACTTCTGTTTTTTCATTCAGGAAATGAAGAAGTAGGGCCAGCTGCCCCCAGGATCCCATTTAGGTTCAAGATGCTGATCCACCTCTCAGTGTGGACTTCACATTTCAAATTTGTGCAAATTTCTCTGGTTGTCTTATCAATAGCTACAGGGATCTATCTGTCCACCATGCATATTATTTTCTTTTCTTTGGTGTCTTCAGTAGAATGTATTTTAAATTTTGTTCCTCCTCTGCTTCCCCTTCTACTTTTGAAAATTCCAATTAAAAAAGAAGAATGCAAATATGGTATATGAATATTTAAAATGTGATTTGCATTTAACAAATTACACACGATCACATAATTCCCAATGAGATTTTGCATCAGGGAAGAAGTGAGAATATGTATTTTATATTAAATGCATAGCATTTAAATACTTTAATACAAACAAACTGCATTTGAATATTAATCTCTCCAAAAAATACCTTGCCAGGCACATTAAATATTTAAAACTTCCTTAATACAAAGTTCTCAAACCCCTTGAACACTTTCATTTTTCTCCATTATTTGTATGCATTTATTGTCAATTTTGAATCTCTACTTGTGGTGTTTTTTACTCTACAAGGACAAAGGTCGAAAGAATTAACAGGCCAAGAATCCTTCAGGGTAGAGAGTGTTACCTATTATGCTAAATGTAGCAGTGAGGAGAGCAGAGTATGTGGTAAGGGGAAGGAAATTGTCTGATAATAAGATGTTCTGCTTAAGAATGATAGAAACATTGATTCCTAATATCGGAAATGACCTCAGAAGTCATAGAGCTGAATCATCTATCTAATGCAGAATCCAGGTATCACATCTCCAGGTGGTTTGTCAGCCAGTTACTTCTTGAATACCTTCAGTGTTTGGGAGCTCACCACCTCACAAGCCAGCCCTGACTTACAATTAGACAGTGTTTGGGGAAGTTCTTTTATTTTGAGTTTAATTTTACCTCTAAATGAGCCACAAATTTTAGTTTATTCTCTTGGAGCAATTACATGTGATTAGGAAATTCTCAAAGTGATTTTGTATAAAGTAATATTTTTTTTTCTTTTTTCTTTATTTATTTGAGAGAGAGAGAGTGAGAAACAACATGAGAGAGGAGAGGGTCAGAGGGAGAAGCAGGCTCCCTGCTTAGCAGTCCTAGATCCCAGGACTCCGGGATCATGACCTGAGCCGAAAGCAGTCGCTTAACCAACCGAGCCACCCAGGTGCCCATGTATAAAATAATATTCTGCAGGCATGTTCAGTGTTCTTAATAATGATTAAAAATAAGTTTCACGAAAAGGAATATTTGTCAAGTATTCACTGAGGGAATTGAACTCAAGAACAAATTAGGTGGTTTTTTTTTTTTTTTTTATTTTACACCCAAAGCAAAGACAACAAAAGCTAAATTAACAAGTGGGACTACAGTAAACTTAAAACCTTGTGAATAGCAAAGGAAACCCTCAACAAAATAAAAAGGCAACCTACTGAATGGGAGAAAATATTTACAAATCATATATTATCAAAAAGACAAGAGCTAACAAGTGTTGGAAAGGAGGTGGAGAGGGAATCCTTACGCACTGCTGTTGGAAATGTAAATTGGTGCTGCGACCACTGTGGAAAAGAGTATGGAGCTTCCTCAAAGAATTAAAAGTAGAACTGCAATATGACCCAGCAATTCTGCTTCTGGGCATATACCCAAAGGAAATGGAATTACTATCTCAAAGAGATATCTGTATTCCAGTATTCACATCAGCATTATTTACAATAGCCCAAGACATGGGCACAAACTAAGTGTCCATCAGTGGATGAATGGATAAAGAAAATGTGGTATATATACAGAATGGAATATTGTTCAGACTTACAAAGAAGGAAACCTTGCCGTTTACAACAACATGGATGGACATTGAGGGCATTATGCTAAGTGAAATAAGTCAGAGAAAGGCAAGTATTTTATAATCTCATTTATATGTGGAATCTAAAAAACAGAGCTCATAGAAATAGAGAACAGATTTGTGGTTGTCAGAGGCAGAGGGATGTAAGAGTATGGGGGAAATGGACAAAGGTGGTGGTCAAAAGATACAAACTTCTAATTATAAATACATTTTAGGGATGTAATGGTGACTAGTTAGTAATAATGTGTTGTGTATATGAAAGTTGCTAAGAGAGTAGATCTTAAAAGTTTTCATTACAAGAAAAAATTTTATAACTATGTGAGGTGATGGATATTAACTAAATTTATTATAATCATTTTACAATATAAACAATATCTAATCACTGTGTTGTACGCTTTAAAATAATATAATGTTATATGTCAATTATATTTCAATATCAGTGGAAAAAAAAGATCAGAAGTCAATAAAGAGACTTTAAATCAGTGATTACAACATACTAATAACCACCAGTAGATTGTTAGCTGTTTATAAGCACAGTACTTTCTCATCAATAAATACTTAATTGGTTTAGTTTTTTTAAAAAACAACTAGTTAAGAGTTAATAATAATGACAACAACAACAACAACAACAGCACATAGTGTTTCCTCTGTGCCAGGCAATGCTCTAAGTATTTTATATATATGGATTCATTTAATCTTTACAATCACCTATGAAGTATGTACTGTTAACCCCATTTTACAGGGGAAGAAGCTGAGACACAAACAAGTTAAATTTCCCAAGTTATAAATGGCAGTGATTGGTTTTAACCACTTTGATTCAGAGTTTGTGTTCTTATCTATTATGCTATACTTAAGAATGACTACATAATTTATCATTCAAACCAAGATACTTTTGAGAGTGGAAGAAGGCACTAGTAATAAGTACACCCAGAGAGCACCACAGCTATACTGCTTCTCAAGTGACAGGCTAAGAACATATTGAAAGCTCTCAATATCACCATGAGGGGCAGATCCAAGTTTTCTGGGGCCTGGATGTTATGAATTTTGAGGGCCCTCCTTCAGAAAAAGAACATGGTAGCTATGAATACATTAAATATCAAAATGAATTTTTTTATGAGAAAGAGATCACAATAAATTAGTGGAATCTTGGGAATTCACATTTCTTTCTTCTGAGATCTCTTTGGGAATATTACCATAAACCCTTGGTTGCAACTTGGCTTCCCTCCCTGCATTGAACATTCTACAACTTCCAGATTTCACAGGGGTGGTGCAAACCAGAGCTCTACATTAGTTTCATGGTAGGTCTGTTCCTGCTCACCATTTTCAGGTTACTTAGAAAATAAGTTGAGCACCTACAATGTTTGTGGTGCTTACTACTTGATAAGATAACACAGCATTTTAAATTACATGTCCAAGGATGACCACAGACACGTCAGAGTGGCCAGTTTATAGTTCCCTGATCCCAGTAAGGCACCATTTAGATCCTCTGGAACAGTTCCTGTCTAGGCAGGTGGTGGGGTGAATGGGTTGAGCTACTGGTTTAAAGTTTCTGGTATGGGTTCAGCACCAGCCAGTGTGTTATGTTGACCTAACCCCCATCTCCCTCTCCCTGATGATCTCTTTGACCCTCTCTCCTAGTTCAGAGATGACTTCATAATCTTGAATTTCCAGCCTTAGAATACCTGCTTTGTAAAGAAAATATTAGTGATTCTGCAAGGTCCGATGCCCCTTATATTTAGGAATCTCAGTGCCATATGCATTACCAATGTTAAATTATCACTAATAAAGGATAAGAAAGGCAAGTGCTCACTTATTTGTAGTCCTGTATAGATCTGAATGCTCTCAGGGATATAAATTAAGTTCTTATTACTGTTCTCCTACTATGTGGTGCCAACTCCAATCTCATTCTTTTCCTCTTCTCCTCCCTTACCGGTTTTCTCCCCACTACCCCTTAATCTTCTAAGATAGACAGTGCAGGAATTTGGGTTAAGAAAGGGTGAAAACCTATTTCAGTTTTTTTTTTCTTTTTTGTGGTAAGGAGATGCATAATGGCTGTTCTGTCTTACATAAATTTTTTTCTATGATCACCCCCATTGATTCCTTGCAAAAACAAGTATTAGAAATAGGAATTAGAAAAGTTCCTTCTTACTGTCCTAGTAAAGGACAGGAAGCCTGAAATCTAAAGCTAGCTACTGCCTGTCAGGCTAAGTTGTTCATTATATTCTTGTTTGTCTTGTTGAGATTGTACATCCCCTGGGGAAGAAGCTGGGTGGTTTTATTACAGTACCCATCGGTCTGTCAACACCATCGAAATTAAAACAAACACTCTTCTCAAATGGCACTTTTTGATCATGTGTCCCTATGTCCAGACTGCTTAGGACTGAGAGCTTTGAGTTAGCTATGACACCATTAAAATGGCCTGAACCCCAAATGACTGGGATGTTCTTGAGAAAATTCATTTTCTCATCCTGACATGGACTGCAGAAGACACACTGAAGCTGTAAAACACAGCTTGGAAATGACTAGACTAATTTTAGAACCCGTTTACACAGCTGCTCCACTGAAAAGCTGACTTTCATTGTAATTCTTGTTCTGGGAGGGCTTGCCTTTTATTTAATTAAAAATGATCGGCAAGGCAGGCTTTTGCTATAGTAATGTCCACAGTAAAACTGCAAAGTGAGTGTGATTGCAGTAGCTCTCTGACATTCTGCTTTATTAGATGTCAGTTTATAATTAAAAGTTTGAGTGGCAGAACTCTGAGTACCCAGCAAAATGGTTTTGAGAATCTTAATTATTTCCAGCCATCTTCCTAGCAAATATATGAGACTGTGAGATTTGACATGGAGGGACACATTTGGCATTCCCCAAACATTCCCTTTGAAAAATGCAAAAATAGGAAATGCTCTAGGGTTTAGAACCCAGGAGAGGGAAATTCATATTTTGAACTGCAATTGAAATCATCCCCTGCTAGGTGAAAAAGTTACATGTTTGAAGCCATAGATATTAGAAGCAAAACAAAGGGAGTCAAATATCCTAGGGAAAGACATCAGTCTTGGTTATGAAGCTAATTAGAAAAATAAAAATGCTTTTCCCTTCTAGTTATGCTTGTTATTACTTATGCCATGATATTCATTTTATGGAATGCTTTTTAGAAATACCTAAATTTTATTGAAAAAATGTTTTGAGTTTTTTTCCATTTATGCAAACTGATATAACAAACAATACATGAAACTTTGGGATTCATCAAATGCTCTTTTATTTTGTGACACCTCGGTGCCTAGAACTGAATTAATCACAATCATCAAATGCTTTTCTCCTAAGGGCTATTTATATATCTGAAACTTCACACTTTGAAAGTGAGCCAGTTAGGAATTTCTGGGGAACCAACTAACTTAATTGTTAATCTTATTAGCAAATTACATAATATAATAGTCACATGTACTTTATATTAATAGACTCAAGGCTACTTGCAATTTACTTAAGTTTGTTACCTTAATACTATCACATTTTAAAGATCAAGTCAAATTTAACAATAAAACGGTCAACAAGGTTGCAGTTGAATCTGTTAAGGCTATTTTAGTGGGTCAAAGTTAGGTTTGTGGACATCATTACTCCTTGTTACCTAGTATTGTTTAATAAAGGGACTGATTAATTGATAAAGCAGAAGCAATGTAAAGAGAGATTAGATGTCCCAAATGTCTGTAGATCTGTTTGATGATGTGGAGTCTTTGCATCCTTATTTTCTAGAAGGAAATAGGAGCAAGCAAAGAGAAAATAGCCATTTTTTTTCTTTTTTTTGAAGATTTTATTTATTTATTTGACAGAGAGAGAGACAGCGAGAGAGGGAACGCAAGCAGGGGGAGTGGGAGAGGGAGAAGCAGCTTCCCGCGGAACAGGGATCCTGATGTGGGGTTCCATCTCAGGGCCCTGGGACCATGACCTGAGCTGAAGGCAGACGCCCAACTACTGAGCCACCCAGGCGCCCCCCAAAATAGCCATTTTCTGTTGCCATCACATTAACAAGTGGCTGAAATTTCTGCAAATTAAATTTTAAAGCTAAATTCAGAAAATATTAAGCCATATTAGTTTCCAACAACCTCAAATTGGCAGATTTTTAGAACTGTCTGCTAATTTAAATGTGAGAGGTGAATTACAGGTTTAAATGAAGTACATGTGGTATTTGGAGATGACTTTTTTAACATGCACGGTCTCCACTAATTACCTCCCAGGAGGTGTATGAGAGTTTTTGTTGTTTTTCTAGGATCAGCTTTAAGCAAAGTGAACCAGCAAAGTTAGCTAGCCACAGGCATTCAAAGTATTGTTTAAAATACCACCTCCACCCCCTGCAAAAAGAGAGAATGTTATATAGCAGATAAACTAACTGTGGTTTACAAAATTTACTTTAAAAATATTGTGTTTATTATAGCATCTTCTTACAATCATCATGTCAGTTTCAGAATCATATTTTAAAAAGTCTGATGTGGCCTTTCAAAATACTTTCAATTGGGGCTGAGTTCAAGTTGCACCATATTTTGGGAAAAAAGTTGTG
Source organism: Callorhinus ursinus (assembly GCF_003265705.2). NCBI lineage: Eukaryota > Metazoa > Chordata > Mammalia > Carnivora > Otariidae > Callorhinus > Callorhinus ursinus. The sequence continues at coordinate 95,178,903 of NW_027397063.1, read as the reverse complement.
GTGAGTCTGAGGTGGAGGCATTATGAAAGCTGAAGAGGCTATTAAACATGTCGATAGAGAACCTCTTAGCTAGCTATTGGAAAACAACGCCCCACATCAAGTCCTTATCCAAATTCTGTAATGTCCTAGCCAGTTTGGCTAAGTCCCTCTCTTCAGGTTAATTAGTAATGTTGGGAAAAATAAAGGACTATTGAAGAAATTATTTATCTTCTACAGTGTGTGTATGAAAGACCAGATTGGGCTTTAAAATTCTTAGCCCATATCAGTAATGTTCTGTGCAATTCCCCACTGTTCCTTCTTTATCATTTCTTTTGATGCACACTATGTGTTTTAAAGTTTCCCTCAATTCCATAAAAATAACACCCAAACCGTATTGAGGTGAGTTAATAAGCCTTTTCCTTCTTCTTCTAATTTTAATGACTACATGTGTTAGTGTATCCTTTCAAGTAGTTGGGCTGTATATTGATGAGAATCGTTGTAGTAGCATTGGTCTGTTAATGAATTCATTCAAGGACAGTTTATTAAGGTCCAACTGTGTGTTATGGATTGTTCAAGGTTCTGGAAATAAGAGGGAATAATGCATAGTCTTTTAAGGGAACAGCGAGTCTCAGGGTTAGACCTGCAGATAGATGAAGAAAATCGACTGTAGTAGTGCTACAGATGGCAGACAATATAGGACATATATTATGCTGAAGGGACTCCTATAGACACTTACACGTATTAATGTTAATATAATCCCCAGAGAAACACAGTGAATTAGGTACTATTATTAACCCCATTTTATAGCTGAGGAAACTGAAGCAAAAGAGGTTAAGCAACTTTGTCCAGTGTCAAACAATCAGCAAGTAGCTGACCCAGGAAGCCTGACACATGAATTACTTTTTTCTGCTCAGGAGGACAATACCTCTATTTTGAACCCCATAATTTTTTCTGCTTCACCTCTCTCCCTGCTCCCCATCCTTGCACATGCAACAAGCCATTACTCTCCAAGGTCCACGGGAGTGTGTAGTTCCTGTACTTTCATGACTTTCCTTGTCTGGCCTGGCTTCTGGATGGCCCCATCCTTTTTTCCTTTCTCCTGATTTTGTGCCACAAGAACTGGGTTGGCAGATTAGAAGTATGGACATCCACCTTCCTGTACCTTCTCTATTGGACAAAGATAGACAATGCATGCCAGTAATATCACTTTGAGATACAGGTTTGAGCTTTCAAATAGTGTTGTTTTGGAAGAACTTGAGATCTGAGACAGTGCTTGAAATGATTTATGTTTCTGACATTCCCAAGAGTATATAAACTATCCACAGGGAAATAATAAGTTATGCTGATTTAGGTGTGGCTTTAAACTTAAGGTTCTCTTTAGGTCTAGAAAGATCCTTATATAAGCAAAGGAAGAATCCATTTATTCATTCAATATACATTAATGAGGTACATATGTTGTTTTTCTTGGTTTTATTATTTCTTTTGGGGAAACAAGACATGTATACATTAATTCAGTAATAGAACAATTCCGGGGCACCTGGGTGGCTCAGTCAGTTAAGTGTCTGACTCTTGATTGCAGCTCAGGTCATGATCTCAAGGTTGTGAGCTTGAGCCCCACATCGGGCTCTGTGCTGGGTGAGGAGCCTGCTTAGGATTCTCTCTCTCCCTGTCTTTCTGCCCCTCCCCATTAAAATTAAAAAAAAATAATATAGAACAATTCCAAGAGATATCTTAGCAACTATAAATGGAATAGACAGTGTTTCAAAATTTGCCTTGATAGTGAAGGCCAGGATTCTGATCTTTGGCTTATAGTTAGAATGGGAAAGGATCCTAGAAATAATTTAACCTACCATTTCTCAATTCTATATCATTATCACCTATATATTATCTAGTTAATATTTTGTCTTAAATCAATTTCCTGTTTTTGTTTAAATAAATTACAGTATACTGTAAGTGAAATGTTTTATGTGCCGTAAATAGAAAAATATATAATTTAATACAATAAAGATAAAACAACATTTTAATTCTAGCTAAAGATTTTGCCTTTGGAAGACTCTAAATTTAAGGTGTGCCCTCTGTTAAAAAAGGAGATTTGCTGGTATTAGGGAGGTGTCAAAGCTATACTAGCACCAAGCTGAGACTTCTCCTTGACCTTCTTAGAAAGGTTAAAAAGAGAATTGAAAAGGAAATAACTTTTTTACTTAGAGATTCAATATTATTTAATACTTTTAACCAACTCATCTGCTACTTCCACTAATATAGATCCCAAACTTTGGGACATATTAACTTAATTGCATCTCCTTAATTTTCAAACCAGAAAACCTAGATTCACAAAGATAAATTATTGGTCAAGTCAACACTGGAACCTGGGTCTCCTGATCTGCAATCTTTCCCTGCTCCTTCTCCCTGCAATTAAAAAAAAACACAGAAGTGGGATGCTATTTAGAGGTAACCTGTCAACTTAGGGCGTGGCCCATCCAAACTCTCTTGTAACTAGCTATGTTTGGTGCTTTTTTTTTTTTTTTAAGGTTTTGTTTGATAGAGAGAGACACAGCAAGAGACAGAGCACAAACAGGGCGAGTGGGAGAGGGAGAAACAGGCTTCCCATAGGAGCAGGGAGCCCGATGCAGGGCTCGATCCCAGGACCCTGGGATCATGACCTGAGCCAAAGACAGATGCTTAACGACTGAGCCACCCAGGCGCCCCTATGTTTGGTGCCTTTAGTAATGAAGTGATCATTGCTTTCCTGCCTTCTTTAAGTAGATTTACTATTCCCTTTACATATCTACTTGCTTATTTGTATATACTTATTTATATTTAAACGCAGTATATGTGGAATTTGAATTTTGGAGTTTCTCAAAATTAAGAGACTGAATTAAATTCAATCTCAGCAAAATCTCCTCCTCCCCTGGTACTCTACTACATTGCCTATGATGAAGTTTTGCTGTTACCCTGGGAACAGTTTATTTTGACCCTGTCACAGTCTACCTGTTCTCTATTCCTAGTATAGTACCTCTTCTCATCAGAGAACTTGAAGCAAGTATTATATTATGCTCTTTAAAATTGAAGCTAAAGTGGGGCTTAGGACTACACCAAAGCAATACACTTGGGGGGAGGGGTGATAAGGCACTTTTTTTTCTCTAAGACATATTTCATCGCATTTTTCTTAATATATTTTACACTTTGCACTTCATTGTGAAAGAAAATGAGCTACTAAGCTGTTCAAAGAGGGCAGATTTAAAATCACAGAAATGTTTTTGAGTTTTAGGGTTTTTTTTTCCCCCTGAAAATATTATCCTATTTAATGGGTCTTCTTGTTATTGTTACTTTTATTGTTCTTGGCTTGGGTTCACTTGTTTTATTGATGCTGCAACTAATTTTTAACAGTGTACATTTTGTTTCCTTTTTTAGTGAATTTGAGATTAATATCAAATAAATAGTCTGTAGGCTTTTTAAATGTTTGGCCTTTGAATATTGGTATATTGCTGCTATTAAAAGTTACCTATTTCTAGTATGGTAATTTTTAATAGCAGCAATATACCAATATTCTGCATGGAGCACTGGGTGTTATACACAAACAATGAATCATGGAACACTACATCAAAAACTAATGATGTAATGTATAGTGATTAATATAACATAATAATAAAAAAAAGTTACCACAATCTTAATGTGTTCAAACAACACAAATTTTATTATCTTACATTTCTGGAGATCAGAAGTCTGACACAGGTCTCACTGGCTAAAGTGAAGATATCAGCAGAGCTGCATTTCTTTTTGAAGCTGTACGGAAGAATCCATTTCCTTGTTTTTTATAGCTTCTAGAGACTGCCTGCATTCCTTGGCTCATAGACCTCCTTCTCCATACTCAAAGCCAACTGTGGCTGGCGGAGTCTTTCTCACATTGTATCATGTTGACACTAATCCTTCTTCATCCATCTTCTACTTTTAAGGGGCTTTGTGATTACATTGGACCCACCTGGATAATCCAGGAAACTCTCCATCTCTTAAGGTCAGTTGACTAACAAATTTAATTGCATCTGAGCCTTAAATCCCCTTTGTCATTTAGTTACAGTTTCAAGGATGTAGACATCTTTGGGGGACCATTCATTGTTCTGCCTACTGCAGTCTTTTCTTCAAAGTTATCTCTTTATAATTTTTTTATTATTATGTTATGTTAATCACCATACATTACATCATTAGTTTTTGATGTAGTGTTCCATGATTCATTGTTTGCATATAACACCCAGTGCTCCATTCAGTACGTGCCCTCTTTAATACCCATCACCAGGCTAACCCATCCCGCCACCCCCCTCCCCTCTAGAACCCTCAGCTTGTTTCTCAGAGTCCATCGTCTCTCATGGTTCGTCCCCCTCTCCGATTCCCCCCTTCATTCTTCCTGTCCTGCTATCTTTATACTTTTTTTAAAAAAAGATTTTATTTTGCGATGCCTGGGTGGCTCAGTTGGTTAAGCATCTGCCTTTGGCTCAGGTCATGATCCCAGAGTCCTGGGATCAAGTAGTCCCACGATGGGCTCCCTGCTCATCGGGAAGCCTGAGTCTCCTTTTCCCTCTGCTTGTGTGCTCTTTCTTTTATTTTATTTATTTGAGAGAGAGAGAGAGAGAGAACCCGAGCACAAGAGTGAGGGTGGGGGGCGGGGAGGAGCAGAAGGAGAGGGAGAAGCAGACTCCCTGATGAGCGGGGAGCCTGACACAGGGCTCTGATCCCAGGACCCTAAGATCATGACCTGAGCCTAAGGCAGATGCTTAACTGACTGAGCCACCCAGAAGCCCATATCTTTAGACTTTTAAAAATAAAAATATATCGGGCAAAATATGAATCTATTATAAGGTGATTATCAATTAAATTCATTTTAAAATCAAATATACCTCATTATGTGGATTAACATTTCCTGGAGACATGTATTTTAAAGATTTAAATTCATTATTAAATCTTTTTTTTTTTTAAGTTTTTTTGGTGGGGAGATGATCATTTGCCATGTTTTAATGGAGCAGGGCTCGGCAAACTTTCCTGGTAAGGGGTTGCATAGGAAATATTTCAAATTTTTCAGGCTATACAATCACAAAACTCTACAACTCTCTTGTGGTAGCATGAAAACAGCCATAGATGCTATGTAAACAAGTGATTGTGGCTGTGTACCAATAAAACTTTATATACAAAAAAAAATCTTTGGTTTTTTTTGTCATTAGGTTGATATGATTAAAAGTCTTTTCGAACTGACTTAATCTTAATCTTTAAATGTTTAAAGTCAATCTTTAAATGTTTTTGGTATTTTGATGTGAAGTTTACAAAGATATTAATCAACTCTTTGGTAGGTGGATTTTATGAAGTTTGGTTTTGATGTGCTTTTCCGTCCACTGGTGTTCCCTTCTCTCCACATCATCCCTGTGTTTCTTTCTACTCAAAGCTTTTCCTATAATTACTGATAAAAATCAACCTCAACACTTCCAATAGAGGCTTCAAATCCTCAGTTATAGAGAGAAGACTATATTCCATCATGGATTTACATTTAATTTGTTCTGGCCTAATCTAAAAAAGATTCAAAGATTCTGAATTCATTTGTTACATCAACAGATATTATAATTTGGCACCTACAAAAGTGTGCAAAGTGCTTTCAAAAAAGTCAAAATGTATGTTTCTGTTCTCAGAGTTGCAAGAAGAAATTAAACTAGTATAAGAATAATGTATTAATACAGATTGACAAGAAATGTCATAGGGAGCACATACATGATCAATGATTATTTGGCAAATCAGTGGAACAGGAAGTAAATATAATGAGTTCTGAGAAAGGATAATTATCTTTGTATTGTGTGTACTCCATGCCCATATATTACCCATTACCACTTAATTAACTAAATCAAGAATGCCCCAAAAGCCACAGTAATTCTCCATATCATCATTAACTTATCCTTGTAAAAGGAAAAGTCTTAAGTACTAGATGCAAGTAAACTAGTAAAGCTCAGACTCAGATGTGGAGAAATTATGACTAATTTTCAGATAGTCTTATTTGCAGGAGGTGTTCAGCATAAAGTACTCATGGTGAAGGCTCAGCAAATATTTATTAAAATATATTGATATGAGTCGGCTCTTACTATTTTTTCATGTTGATAGACACTTTCCTAAATTTTTGCTATGTATTATTTTAATCTTTTCATGACTTTCATTTAGTGTTTACTATGGGAAGATTTTTCAGTTGTTATGTGCATTACTCAATTAACAATCCATGGTGGATTTAATTTACACAGTGTTTTCTGGTCATTAATGAGCATTAGATACAATCCAGCCTATTATCATTTTAAGTAATATTTTCTGTCAAAGGACCACTTTCATTCATCTCAAACCTTGAGATATTATCCACGTTATGTTTATCCATGTATTGATATTATTACGGATAACTGTATGGGATGGGTTCATTTGACTTTACTTGTATAATTTTAGCCCTATCTTAAGAAATTTAAAACTGCAGAAGACTATTTTTTAAAAAGGCATTTTGCCTGGTTAATTCAAGACAAAAGTATAGAGTTTTCACACCATAGATTTTGTTCATTAGTGATTATTTACATACTGACTTGTTCTCTGGTAAGCATGATTTCCTCAGATGGGTATTACTTTTGGAAGTTTTTTGGACTGTTTTGGTATTGAAAAAGACTTTCTACAGAGTACTCCAATTCTACTGTATGACTCTAATTTCTTGCTTCCCTAACACTGATATTTTCTTTCCATTACTTGTAATTGCATTTTTATCAAAAAGAGAGAGAGGGAGAGAGGCATGACAAGGATGTGGATACAGAGAAAGGTGAAGTATTGGAGCTAGTAATTTAGTCGACTTATCACAACTGCTATGGGTTATACTCCTAGATATAGCCCTGACAGGTGTGTATATCAACAGTGTGTCCAACTTAAACAATTAACTTCAATAAATTAATAGCATTATGTTCTAAATATCTACCTAGAGTACATTGAAAATACCTCTAGCTAGTTATCTAATTGCATTTTATAACAATACCTAAATTTTATTCTTGCTTATATAATCTTCAAGTGATCCTCACAACAGTCCTACTGATGTGAGATGCTGGAGTAAGAAAATTCAGAGAGCAGCTGGTTGCTGACTTATAGCTGGATCTTGTGAACCAGTGGAGGCAAATGAAAGTGAGGTTATGATACGATTTTCCTTCCTCATCACAACACATCGCTCTGCTTGATCCTTCAATCCATTATGAGTATCTTTCTTTCTCTTGTATTCCCATCTCAGGAAGATTAAACTACTTGACAGTAGAATGTGTTTTAGCTGGCAGCAGATAACTAGGAATTCTTCTATCTCCTGTCTTATATTATTATTAGTGCCAACTATGACTAAGATAAAGACCACTTTATAGAGAGCATTATTTTCATGCATGCATATGCAACAGCAAAAAGCATAGGGTTAAGAGGAAGGTGCCTTGGCCTGGTAGAGCCTAGCTAGCTGCTCACCAAATCCCTTGTCCTCATATTCCTGCTGGACTACATTTCCCATTCTCCTGGGTAGTAGGTGGTAGTCAAGAGATTAAATGATAGTGAGTGTGAGCAAAATTCACGTGTGCCACTTCCAGGCTTGGCCTGTTATAAACCTCTTATATGTGATCCTCCATAATCTCTCCCTATCAGACATTGGGATCTGACACTTGAAGTGAGCCCAGAAACCCTGTTTTGAAGATGGCAAAGATACAATATGAAAGGAGCCCCTGGGTCCCTGGAGGAGAGTGCCTGCTACTCTGAGACACTGGTGTCTTGTAAGCAAGGCATATACTTCTCGAGTTTGAGTTTATGTTTATTTTGTTACAGCAGCTAAAATTAACTTAATTGATATACTTGGGTCTGCCAAAGTTATTTTTCAAGGCCTCAACTTCCTCTTTTATAAAATGAAGGAATTTGCTATACTGGCCTCCTTACTCTTCCGCAGACACACAGAACATTTGGGACTTCTGCACTTGCTGTTTCCTCTGGCTGAAAACTCTTCTCAGAAACTCACACTGCTTGCACTCTCAACCCTCAGTTCAGCCTAAATGTGACCTTATCAGTGAGGGCCTCCCTGGCTACTCTAAGTATAATGACCTTTCCCCTTCTCCATCACTCTTTTCTCCTCTTACCTTGCTCTAGTTTTCCTTATAATACAATCACCAAACAATTTATTTATTTATTTGGTACTCAGTAAAATATTTGTTGAAGAATTGTGTGAATGAAGTGCTCTTCAAGGTGCTAAGCAGCTATAAGAGATTATTTTTCTAAATTCAAGAATTTATAATCTTAGGGAAAAAATAAAACAGATTTAAAAATCAATTTTAAATACACAAAAGGCACGTACACTTTGTCAACATTTTATTGCCAAATATATAAGGAAAGATAGAGATTCTAATAATTATTAGGTACTTATTAAGTATTATATACCAAAGTTTTCAAAACATTATTTCATTTGATGACTAATGCAAAATTAGCATTATTTAGCCATTTTATAGATGAGGAAACTGGTTAAGAGGGCTGCAATGGGAGCTTCATAAGAGTAGGATCACATCTGTCATAGTCTCTGGCATTTAGCAAAGCTTCCAACAGTTGGCAAGAAATAATTTTTTTAATAGAAAATGGGTTAAATAACTTGTCCATGGTGGGTCAGTTGAGATTAGAACACATATTTGCCGGAATACAAAGTCCATGTTTTTGTTTTTTTGTTTTTTTTATACTCCTAGGATGGCAAATATGTTTCACTCCGATCTAATTCCTGACTGGGCAGTAGCTTTTTCTGTTTCCTGTCATGAAAGACTCTTCCCTTAGTAACCACTTGTCTGAGTTGTTTCCATTTTGTCAGGCCTCAGCCCAGCCATCACCTCAGTGGAGAGGCTTTTCAGGCCCCACCCAGGCCTATTTATACCAGAACTTGCATTGTAACAAGATCCCCAGATGATTCCTGTGCATATCAAAGTATGAGAAACGTGACTCTAGGACTATACATAATATCAGTGAGTTAGCCTTGACAAATAAGAAGGCTCTTGACCATCTCTGTGTGCTTCTCTGTTATACTCATCCAGATTCAGAGCCCTAACTTTGGCATTATTATATATTATCTAGAGTGATTAGGACGGAGTGGAGTTAATTGGAAGTATTTTGAAAAGATGATCTTCAAGTGTTTGCTAAAAAGCAGGGAGAGATGAATTCTGGGTCAAAGGAAAGTGAACAAGTGCATTTGGGCATATACATGGCAGTAGATGAACATTTTGTGCAGAGTTAGAAGGATACTTGGTCCAGAGCAGTACTGAACCTTTAACGAATGGATATAGAATGAAGGGAAGTTAAAGTAGTGGCAGAAGAAACAGATGAAAGTAGCATTAAAGGGGCACAAGGATAGAACAAGGCTACACAGGGTGTAGGTGAAGAATGATCTTAAAATTTAAAAGCAGGAGGGGGAAAAATGCTGGGGAATTAAATTTGGTAAGAAGAAAATTATGAGTATTCCTAGAGAAAATAATTATACTAGGTAGTAAGGACACAGGTTATAATGTGACAAGTTGCAAAATCAAAGGCTAACAAAAAAAGGCTGATGAAAAAATGAACTTTGCATATAGATCATTTATTCATGAACTTTACCATTAAAGGAATCACAGAAAGAAGACAGTGTAGATGGAAGGGCCATGGGTTCAAGAATTATCTTCTGAGACCTGGGTACCCAAGGTGCCTGTGCTGAGCCCTGCATCTTAGAGGCCTTGGCTTGTGTCCTTCTCTAGCCATGCCCTTTCCTATTTATTAGGTCAAGGGTTAAGGAACCCAGGAACCTGCTCACCTGGAGTCTCTGGCCCCCATTTTAGAGCATGGTCTCATAAACTAGGCTTCAGAAGTCCCTACCTAAATGACCCCAAAGTCATTTCCAGGACCCTTGAAGACATCTTTCTCTGGTCTAAAATCTTGAGGGTAGGACTGCATAATTCGTGTGTACATATCTAAGCTCAAGGGCTGTGCAGTGGGGGTGTTCATGGCCATGGCCATGGGTTGAGAGTGATCTGAACAGAGCTTGCACTTGTCTGGGTTTCCCCGTCACATGCCTGTGAGGCCCCACGTATTGCTTGATGGAGCTGGAGATGTAAAGAGAAAGGGGCTAGGCCAAGGCGGGGGTGGGGGTGTGGTAGGTTCCAGCTGCATTACTAAGCCAGGCTGGTATTGGATTCAAGTGAGGTTTTCACTCAGTTCTATACTCCATGAATCCTTTTTTCCCTTTAGGAGAAAAGATGTCTTCATAATTAAGGAATTTAATTAATTTTGCTTGAATCATCAATTAGGGAAGTTGAATGATACACAGCTGAATGCAGTTATATTTACTGATTCTTCAGACATTCAGAAGGCATCACTATGCTATCTTAAATAAATATTTGTACTCAGTGCAGATGTGGGACTAATCAGAGTGTGATAGGGGAAAATATATAGATTAGACTCAGCCCCTATTTGTAATACACTTCCACTTTTAGAAAAGATCTTTTATCATGAGAGCCATTCCTACTATACTAAAATTAACTACCATGTGATTGTAACATTCACTGTAACATCATGCTTGTGTCTGGCATCTGTGTTTGTCTCCTTGTTAATTCCTCAACCTTTCCATTTATTTTTCGTGTTCACAAAGGTTAATTGACATCAGCTACTGTCTATATCGGGAATTCCTTGGTGAGTCTTAGTGGTGGCCACTTTGTAAGGTTTCAGTTCAGTTGAGCAAGAATTTTGATAGTCAATCTACAAGGCTCTCTGGAAGCCTAGCGCTTAATTGAAGTGCATTACCCCTGACTGGGCTGGATTGTTAGGCATGAGGGGTGGGAGTTTGAATTTCTTGTCTTTCTCTTTCTTATGGCTTAATCCTCCATACCCTGACTCCCTCTTAGGGTTTTTATAGGCACTTTCTCCCTTTGCTAAGACATTATGTGGATAGAACAGTAGTGATTTACTTGTGATACTCTGACGCCTTGGGCTGAAGTAGGGCAGTAAGATCACAATACATTTGTACGCTATGTTTGGATTGATATACAAATTGGTATACATGTTGTTGTTTTCCATACATCACCACTATAAAGTGGTCCAGGAAGACATAATTCCCACCACACTGATGGGTGATCTGAGGCTCAGGTCACAGTGTTAGGTGATAGAGCAGCAGCTAAGACCCTGGATCTTCTGACTCCTGGTCCAGTGTTTGTCCCCTATACCACATGACACATAGGTCCATTTCCTTTGAAGTGAGGATCAATTGGGCTTATTGTGGAAGCACTTCATGCTCTGTACACTTTGAGAAACAGTGCATGGATGTCACTTCTTAATTGGAGTTGGCAGTTGACTCCTAGTCACTTGCTTTCCATACTTTGGATTTCTATGGGTGGTACTTGCACACTGTTCTCATTTTCTTCCATTGGCTAGCCTTTCAGGGCTTGAAAGATTCTCACTTGTTGTTGTCACTTAAAGAATACAATATATTTGTTTTATAGCAAAATATATAACAATAAATATAGAATTGTGTGTGTGTGTATTATAGTATCTTGTGATTTTATATCTGCTATCACCAGATGGAATCAATGTAAAAAGCTTGGTTGGGATAATTTAGCCTAATCATTGTTGCTTTACCAGAGGGGGGCATCATATCAATTTTCTCTCAGGTAAATTAGTTTTTAGGGTTGAGATGTCTGTCTAGCATGGCAATGTCTATTTTCCTCTCAAAAATCACTTCCTTATCCTTTGTCATGTAGATCCAGAGAAATAACACCCATAATGTCAGGGAAAAGGGGTTAATATCACCACCCCAGCTTCCTGTTCCAGGTCCACAGGCCCAGTAATGGCACCCAGCCAGCAACTTGGCTGACGCTTCCCAGAGACCCATGGCTGTCTGCCTCTCAGCTGTCTGTGCAGGTCACCATCTGTGGTTGCTGGCCCCATGGCAGTGCCATGCCTCTGGTGATGGGTAGACACCAGAGGCTTCCAAGCTTCCAGCCCTTCTGCCTGAGATGGTCTGCCAGCTCCTAACAAGTCTTCCATTAATGCCTCAATTTTGTAGTATCTATGGACCTCCAGATGGGCCCAAAATGGACATGGGTGCACTGTTGCCTGCACTGATATGCGTATAGGCTTTCAGGTTCATGGAGGAAGTTGGGTGGTTTTGAAGCTCACTTTCTTTAGCTTCTGACTAGCTTGATGTGTGGGAATTATCAGGGATTTTCCAAGCAGTAGCATGAATTTACAAAAGTAGAACTCATAGGTAAAATAATTTAGCCGGACTCTCACCTATGATACTGGGGCTTTTTTTAAATTTTAAATTCCTTTACCTATGAGTATGAGTGGCATGGAATTGCAGTATCCCACATGGTCTCACTCTGCATTAGGCATATGGTAGACTTCTGCCAACCAGCACTTGCAGAAGTTGAATTCTTATCTAGTGCTGTTTGCATGGAGTCTTGTAGCCAAAGCCTTTTAAATCAAAGGAAATCAGGGAGAACAAAAGGTAATCTTCTGCCCTTAAGAGACAGGCCCTTACATTGTTCCATTAACTGTGTTTGCCTTAAATATCTGAATGGTTTAAGTAACTAGAGTGCATTTGTCTCCCTGACTCTGTGTGCATTAGGCAGGATGAGCATTAAACACACACGTGTGTGCATACATGCACATGTGTACACACATAAACCCTGCGGTCAGATTCTTGTGAGGGTACAGTCCATGTCTCTATTTATTACTCATCAAAATATATGAGATCTCTGTTACGAAATGTTCTGTCTCCAAAAACATATTTCTTCTCTTTTAGAAAAATGTCCTTGGCTGGATCCCTGGTACTTTAATTAAAATCCCGGTTGCTCTTTAAAAAAATGTTATTGCATTTCAGACAGCTTGGATATAAAACAGTAAGTCCAAGAACCAGAACTTTTTTTATTATGTTAATCACCACACATTACATCATTAGTTTTTGATGTAGTGTTCCCTATCAAAATAACATCAACTTTTTTCAAAGAAATGGAACAAATAATCCTAAAATTTGTATGGAACCAGAAGAGACCCTGAATAGCCAGAGGAATGTTGAAAAAGAAAAGCAAAGCTGGTGGCATCACAATTCTGGACTTCAAGCTCTATTACAAAGCTGTCATCATCAAGACAGTATGGTACTGGCACAAAAACAGATGCGTAGATGAAAGGAACAGAATAGAGCCCAGAAACGGACCCTCAAATCCACGGTCAACTAATCTTTGACAATGCTCAAAAAAACTTACGGAATGGGTATGGAGGCACATGGCATACTAGGTAGGAGGAATATGAAAATGACTAAAACATTGTCCCTGTCTTTACAGGGTAATGGTGTATTGAAGACAATTGGATACTTTTGATTATTAAAACATGAGTTACTATTTCTTAGGTAACTTATGATGTCTCAGGAACTTTTCATATTTTAACTTTCAGAATAACTTGATAAGGAGGATATTTTTTCCTTTACAGAGGAGGAAGCAAGATGAGGGAATTTAAATGGCTTACTCAAAACACATAGCCCCTAGGTAGAGAATCCTGTCTTCAAATTCAGGTCTGTGTGTCTTTAATATCCCTGCAATGCTACCATCTTTGGAAATTTGTGCTTTTCCTTCTCTTAGTGCTTCAAGGTCAGGCTTTTCTGATTTTCTTAACTGAGAACTAGAGGAGATAGAAAACATTTATTTTTTAATAGAATTGCTGCATGAAGAGGTTTATATTTTAGTTGGTCACATGAGTTTTGTCTTAAAAATATCTGCTAAGGTTGGTTTCTTCTTGAGTGAATGAAGGTGGTGCTGAGCACAGGACAGAGCACAGAGGGAAGGAGGCTGAATGAGTCCTCCTCTCTGAGCTATTTTTATTGTCACATTTGGGGGGGCTTGTGGGACATAGAGTGAGCTGTGATGAAAGTCAAAGGGGGCAGAGTAGACTGGCCTCTGAGGATGTCATGGCTATAGTCTCCTTATACCTCTGAGGAGTAGCATGGGATACTCTTCCACCGCCACAGATTAGAAGTAGAGCCTGCAGGAGCTGTTCTCATAAGCCCCCAAACCCACCTTCTTAGGCCCCACACTTATTTGAATGGGATTGGCCATAGGGGAAGGGGGTCAGGTGGTAGCCTGGTTTCTGGCTCTGTGACCATTCTGCTTGAAGGTTCCAGAATCTGTCATTCACCAGGGGGTCCTCCAGGCTGGAGCTGAGGCAGTTGCTGAAGCAAAGGGTGGAGCTGGCAGATAATCTGCTTGTTTTCATGCTCTGAATTCCTCTGTGCTTCCCCCCGCCCCATGGGAAAATGGAGAAGGAGAAGCCTATGGTACTGGTGCCCTAGATCCTCAGGCTGAAGGTTCACCCTCATGAGATTTGATTTGCTGACTAGGTACATTAAGCAGTAAGACAGCAGAAGTCGGGAATTCTAAGTTTTAACCTCAGGTGTGCTCTTGTGTATGTGTCAATGTAGCATAGAACTGTCTTTCTCAAAGAAGGTGCTCATACATTTTGGCAAAGAAATTATAGACTCAAAGCCAGTCCTAACCTCTCATTTTATAGATAAGGAAACAGGCCCAGAGAAGTCGTATGAATGAACCAAAAGATTTGGGCTTCCTCCCCTCCCCCCCAACAGCTTTGGCTTCCAAATCCATTTAGAACCTTGCAGACTCAGGCTCTGGGTCACATTAATTAAATACAGGCCTTCCCCATGGTAGAGAGATGAGCAAAGACAGAGAAGTACAGGTCAGCTTGAGTAGTTGTGTAGTTTGAGTCTATATGCAGCAGTGGATGGGATACCCTGCTCTCAGTTACTAGAGGGCTGATAACAATCATCTTGAATTGCTGTTAGTACTATGGAGTGGAGGAGGGGATTTAAATCAGAATCATCTGGGGAGATTTTCAGGACATGTGTACAAACTCTGCTTGCCTCATCCCACCAAAAATGAATCCAAAATAGAAGAGACAGAAGTGAGCATGGGTATTTGCAAGTAATTCCGATTTGCCTATCCCTTACTGGGACCTATTGTGGTACCATCTGACAATGGTAAGCTCCTTGAGGGATGATCTCGTCTTAAGTGTCTCTGTGTTCTCCACCAAGTGGAGTGTCTAAATCACTAGATATTTGCTGAGTAAATGGATGAAGAAGATGGCAGCGGAGAGATAGATAAGAAAAAATATCCTAGACAAAAAAGACTGGGCATTGGAATGTGAGGAAGCCCAGAGGCTGCTCAGTCAATACATGTTTATTGAACGTGATTAAAGGTGAGCCCAGCCATCTTCAGCCGTCTTGCCATCGACCTTCTATCAATAAACATAAACACTGTTTTGCCCTTGACCTCAAGAACTAAAATAATAAATACCTTAATTGGTCATTATTAATTCCACTTTGAATTTATTATAGATAAATGTGGCCTTGAAAAGAGAATCACTCCTACATTCAGCCCATGCATTTTATCCTCAAGCTTCCCAAAGGTGCATGTGTAGTAAAACAAATAAAATCGGCCTCCCACCTCCACCCTCCCATCGATAGCACATTTGCTATTGAGTCCAGGCAAATGGCCATTTGCAAGGTTGGATGAGTAGTTAAGCCACACAGGCACAATGTAATATGACAACATTCCTCATGGTAATATTGTCCTTCTCCTCATTACATTTGAATATAGATTGCCAGTGTGTGATGCTTTCAACCTCACTCTCTATTCGTGAGCTGTGGAATTTTTCAGACAAGGTGAAGTCCACATGTGCTCCCCAGACATTATTGACTTATTTGTAAGTCTAAACAAAATCACAGCTATTGTCTCTAAGAAGTTAATTTGCCAAAGCTCTTTTCTTCCTGCCCTTAATTATGTATATATTTATAGACTTGAGCCACCTGCCTGCTCAATGCTCGTGTATAACCGTATCTCTTATGTACCACTTAATGGCTCAGGGCTCTTCCTTTATACTCTCTTTGCTTCAAACTCAACATTTAAATATCTGTACTCACCTTACCTTCTGAGTATTAAAACATTTTTTTTCTTTACTTCCTTGAAAAGCTGCAAACAAGCCTTTTAACATTTTATCTGGACAAAACAGTAGTGGTTTTACACAAGAAACAAGAACTCTGTAAGTAAATCTGTGTATTTATATGACTAAAGTTCATTATAAAAAGAAGCAGTAAATCCAGTTTTCTACATGAAAGGAATTAGATTTTCCAGTTTACCTCTGCACTGGGATTAATAAAATATGCAACAAATAGCTGATGGAATGATCCATTTGAAGTTTGTAAAGGCGTCTTGGGAAGCTGGCTGGAGTAGCCTTTTTATTTTTTCCAAAAAGGATGCCTGCTAATTGTTTGATTCAGTCTTGTTCTTGAATGACTGTTTTAAAATGAGCTGAGAGACTGTTACCTGCCCATTTCTGCGTGGCTGAGCAAATTCACCCGTAAATCCAAGTTTCTCTTCATTTCCATCACTATACGTCTCCAAATTACAGAGCATTTGTTCCTGAGCTGGAGAGGTGCCAGAAGTTTCTCATCTAGCTGTCTGTGGGCTGCCTTTTTCTTTCCCCTCTTTGAGGCTTTCTGATGCTTAGAGTGAGCTCAACTCAAAGGTTTCCAGCCTTACACTCGCCTTACATTCCCCCACAGTCACACCAAGCTCTGTGATTCTGAGGAAAACCGTGTGCTAGCATCCGATTCACAGTCTCCTTTTACCTGCAGGTGTTCCAGAAACTTCAAAATGCGTCTGGTAATGTATTTGCTTCTCTAAACATGCTACTTTGGCATGCATTATATGCAGCTGCTTATTATTTTTTTAAAAAATCTGTCTTTTGAATAACATGCATGCTAAGAAATGTCAAAGGGGGCTTGTAGAACTGTGTAAGCTTAATTACTGGTCTAGGTGTTTGTGTGTGTGTCCTTGTTAATGTAGGCATGTTTGCATAAATATGTATGATTTATGTACACATATGTCTGCACAGGCAGATTTCACTAAAGGAATCTTACTGGAAGCACTACTTTCTATGTACATGCAGGTTTTCTAATCAGATCTATAAACATCTTACACAGCAGCAAGTAGAAGAAAAATACATTTTTCATCCCCTTGCAAATGGCACGTTTTAGGTACCTATTTGAAAAACCCTCCTTTCTTTCTTAAAAAAAAAAAGGGTGATTGTGTGTGTGTATTTTGGGTGTGGGTTTTGAGAATTTGGAGAGAAGAGTTATCTTCCTGCTGCATGAGAATTTCTACCTCATGTTACCTGCCTTCTTAAAACTCACTAATCACTGAAGAGAAGAGATGTGGTTCTGCTTAGAAGTAACCCCAGGGGGACATTGAGCCGCAGTGTTCAGCAGGCATTTTAGGTATTCTAAATACTACTGCTTGAATAATAAGTAGATGGGGTAGATTTGCTATCGCCGAGTCCTGCTATGTTTCCTGGCTTGTAGAAATCACAATCACACTGTACATTTAGGATGTGCATGTGTTTATTGAACTCTAGTAAAGCAGCATGAGAGTCTGGGCTCATAAATCACATTATTTATTTGCCAGTGTTGGGTGGTAGATTCTAAAATTAAGAAATTACTTAGCAATTAATAATACATTCAGCATCCCTTGTCTCATTGGGTGAGATTTACATCCTTGGGACTTGCTCTTCTAGTTATAGAGACAAATGATTTAAGGTTCAGACTTAATTGCTATTGCAAATCTTTAAGCTAGAAAGATGCTTGGAATACTTTATTTAAAAGTCTTATTTTGAAAAATGTATATGTATATTTCTAACTGTGGTGGTGAGCCAATTATGACTATAATGTGCTATATGTTTAAGAAATACTTGATTATTATTCACTTGAATAATAGACATTTTCTTTCTTGTCTTCATATTATAATAATTCTTTCACTTTGTATGATGCTCTTGCTCTTGAGAGATCAATAATTATTGTTGTAAAGATAAGAATAATGTAGCAACTGAGAATTCAAAGAAAAGTAGGTTGAAATAGCAGTTTTCTGAGAAATTAAATAATACTATATTTTCCCAAGTAGGTTTTCTAATTGTACAGTGGGTTTGACGTTTGAAAATGGAAACATCTTAAATGTAAACTTGTTAAGTGGAACAGACTGGGATAATATTAATGCCTTCTTGTTACTGTTCCTCACTACATTTAAAATGAGGTAGTACATTGGCTATTAATTGCCTTTGCTTCATGATATTGATTATAAAACCAACGATTGTTTTTTTATTGGCTTTGAATTGGAGATCACTGTAAACTTTGGTAAAATAGTTTACTGAATTGTAACAATAAAAATGCATGGTCTTAAAAATCAGTGTGAAAACTACTTTTACTTTTTAGCATTCAAGATCTAATATTTTATCACTTATAGAGCTGTTTACTTACAGAAGATTGTGTATATTTCAAGAAAATTACCTAACATTTAATGCTGATTTTTGTCAACCATGTCCAATTCGTAATTACTCAAACTAACACAGTAAAAATGCATTTCAATATGTATGAATGGTTCCTTGCAAGGGCATATTATATTAGGAGCCATTAAAAACCCATGTAAGCTATTAATGTTATACTCACGTATTACTCTGTGTGTAAAGGATTTTTATTTTAGGTACCATTCATTTCCAGTATTTAAATACTCCTAAGATTGTGACCTATTTGATATAGGAACCTTGTCTTTGAATGTGAATTTCTTGATGAGGGTTTCAAAATGAATGTATAGAATGGTTGGAGATTTAGTAGCACTTTTTAAATATGTATTGCAATATGCATTAATGCATACATACAAATATTGGGCTATGTAAAAAGATTCCTAGCTTTCAGCCAACCTTTGAAGTTGGTTATTTTGTTTGAAATCAGTTTCATAGGCATAAAAAGAGGTTTTATTTTTCTGAGCCTATATGGCACTGTGTAGTAGCAGGAAAACATCCAGTGCCATTTTGTAGGGAATATTGCAGGAACTATTTAGTGAGAGGAAAAATGCCTTGTTTCTGTTTCTAATTATGATTTCCTACTGCCTTTTAGATGTATGGTAGACCAGGTCTTTATTGTATAAAGCACATTTGTATTATCTACAATACCTGAAATGATTGTAAAACACTTCCTTCATACATTAGTTTTCCCGTCATATGACTGAGATTGCATTATGAAACATTTCATTTTTTAAGGCTGAAATATAGAAAGAGGATATAGAAATATAATTTGTAGACTGACCATGCACCAACAACTGAAAACATTCATCCTTAAAGTAAGCGTTTATTGAGCATGGCTTTGCCAAGCCATCTTCTATCCTTGGGCAAAAGAGTGGGTGGAGGAAGAGGTTTCTTATCTAAAGAGACAGGAGATGCTATTCCTGCTATTTCATCATTAACAGTTATTTATGGAGGCACACACACCTTCAACATAGCCTGAGAATTTTATATATATTTACTTATTTATTTATTTGTGTGGTCTGTTTGTGTGTATATATAGTTTGTTTGTTCTTAGTTTCAAAATGATACCATTCTAAGGTTTGCCTGTAGAGAGTAATGATCACAGTTGGGGTGGGTAGAGCAGGCAGGCTGGTGAAGGAAACTTTGGAGAAGGTGAGTTCTCAACCAAGTTTTGGAGGAGATTATTAGCAGGAACTGATGGAAAGGGCAGTAATAGGTATTTGGGATGAATGGGAAAGAAAGATGTTAACAGGAGACAACAAGGTGATAACATTGCATGGAGAAGAGGCACCATATTGGGAGTGATAGGAAGTGAAATTGAAAAAAAATCACAGGGTTGAGTTTGAAATATTTTAAGATAGAATAATTTGAAGATTAATCTTCATTAGCTCTATCATATCCCGTGGAAAATTTTGTGAAAGTAAACATTTCTTCTATTTTATCATAATCGATAACCTCTGTAAACAGCATTTCAAAGTCTATTCAGTAACATAACTTAACATTTCATGAGCATTTACTATGGACGAGGCACGGTCCTAAATACTTTCAATGCATTATCTTGTATAGTCCTCACTTACTATTAAAATCCTCATACTACAAATGAAGAAACTGAGGTACTGAGAAGTCATATAACTTGTCTAAGGTTGTATAAAGTCAGAAGTGGCTGAGCTTGGATTTGAAACCAGATTCTGGAGCCCAGACTTTGAACCTTTCTGATTCCCATACACCAGCCTCCTGTCACCCAATTCAAACTTTTAAGTCCCCTCTGAGTACTCTCTTCCTCACCCCCCTTCCTTTAATCAGTCCTGAAATCCTATTCGCACATCATATTTTCTTATATCTTTTTCTTTCTTTACACACCTGGCTCAAGATCTCATTTCCTCTTACCTGTAACAGCAAAACAGCCTTCCAGCTGATCTCCCAGACTCCTGACTGTTCTCCATTCAGTGCAGCCTCTACATTGTGACCATATTCACCTTCACACAAGACCATTTTGATCATGTCACTCCTCTTCAGATGAAAACTTACACAGTCCACAGCTACATTCCTTTGATCAGTTCTGATTTACTTTTCCAGGCATATTTCTATTAACCTCCTATATATTTTCCAAATTCCATACAAACTGCCCATTCCCTCTAATCTCTCCCAAATTACTTCATTCTACTTCCTTCACATGGAATACCTTCTTCTCAACTCCACAAATTCCTGCCTATCCTTCAACTCCAAAATTAAATATAACTCATGCTACATATAAAAATAAACACTTAGCTGTAGTATTAAAATTCCTCCACCCCTGGGTCCAGATTTTCATACCATCAGATCATGCAGGGTCTTTCTATGGCCATAGAAAGAAGCTTGGTATTTATTCTCTAGGATACAGGGAAAACAATGAAGAGTATTAAGCATTGAAATTATAAATCAGAGTTGCTTTTAACTCAGATGACGCTGTAGCAGTGGAGACTGAATTAGATGGGAGCAGTGAATACTGAATTGGATAGGAGCAAGATCCATTGGAAAGACCCATTAAGCAACTATTGCATCTGCCTGAGGGAAGACTGAAAGGGCTGCGTTAGGGGGAGGAAAATGATGAACAAAATTCTAAGTGTTTTGAATTTGAGATCCTGAGGATTAGGGTGAGGCAGGCAAAATACCTATGGTGCAAAATTAACTTCCCAAGTGCCCACTCAGCACTTAGGGCAGTGTGAATGCCTCCTTAAATTCTTCACCCTAGGTGCCTACCTTGCCTCACCTTGAGTTCTTATAGATTTTGTAGAGATATCGCCTTGGCAACTAAGGAGGTACACTACTCAGTTCTCCCTTCAAGAAAGAACTTGCCATTCAGCTGCAAAAAGTGCAGTTAGCTGAGAGCCTCCAGTGGCAGAACTTTCAGCATAGGATCTGTCTCAGCTTTTGAGTCACAGCCATACCCTTCCCAGGAACCCCTAGTCAGAGACTGAGTAGGTTAGGGGTACTCAGCCTGTCAATTTCTGTCCAAGGTGGGGCTACTTTAACAGGCAATCTTCCTTCTGAAGTTCATCATTGAGTTGGATGAGACTGAGGTCATATCTGAAGGCTTTCTCTGTCCAATTCTGCTTCCTCCCCTTTTATCTTTATACCATCCCCCCCAATAAACTACTTGCTCAATAATTCTCTCTCAGCATCTGTTCTCAGAGGACCTAATGACACATATAAGAAGCAACCGATCACATCAATCTGGACCTGGACCTAGAAATGAAGGGATAAACTTTAGTGATCTCATTTCCTCTTACCTATAATAACAAAACAGCCTTCCAACTGGTCTCCCTGACTCCTGACTGCTCTCCATTCAGTGCAGCCTCTACACTGCGCTGCAGTGGTTCATCTGCAAACATCTCTTGGACTCTTGTTATCTTCCCTCAAAAGAGTCTCTTCCTGTCCCTTTCTGATTCCCATACACACAAGAGTCCAAGAGATGTCTGCAGATGAACCATCTCATTTATTTCTTCAAATGAACGACATACAGATCTTTCATTTTTTCTCTCATCTCAGGCACTGCCTATTTAACCCCTAAATTTTTCCTGATTTTAATTCACTGTCCTAATCCCTTGAACAAAATGTTAAGGCATAGAAGACAAAAATTGTGTTTATAGACACCAGCCATTCCGACAGAGCTAGGTTCTTTTTTCTAAATTCAATTTTTTTGGATCACACAATTTCTTACTGCCAGTTTGAGTGAATTACCGTTGTTGTTATCATTATTACTATTAATAATTTTCAAGAAGATATTTTGGCTTCATATAGGCCCAATCCTGGCCAGCAGAGCCTGGCAGGACTGGCTTAATTCACTGAAGGCTTATCTCATAAGGTAGATAGAAAAGCCAACACTGTTATCATGAGATGCAGACATCTTTGCATAGAGAAAACCCTGAAACTGCTGCCTCCCACTGCCTAGCTAACAAAGGGACAGAGGTAATTGATTTAACATAAACAGAAAAAAGACTAAATTTCTTGGCAAATAAAGATCCACATAATATAGGATTGTGATGTATAATTGAAAACACAATTTTTGATGAAAGGGAAGTAATGACAAAGACTTAATGATACCTAAGCTTTAGGTAGAGGAATGAAAATTAATTTTTTTATGGATTTGCAATGCAATGTGAGGAGCTCAAAGCAAGTATTTAACTACCCTCAAAACTGAACAAGATAATGGTAAAATTTGCATGTTCTTCCAGGCTGACTTGTTTTACTGTATAGTATAAGAAAACACTTGTATTAATATTATATTAGTATCCATGGTGTATAAAAAAGTAAACTTTTAAGAGATGATCAAATTAATCTTCAAAGCCTAGTAAGCAACCACACACAGATTTGTGCCTAACAAGATGGATTATCCAAAGATAAGCTCTGGTACTGTGTTGTTTGTTTGTTGACAATGATAACATGGATCTGATGCCCCTTTTATAACTAGGGTTGCCAGAGACAGAATATAGGAATTGTACACTCTGACCTTCAGAATAGGAAACTATCACAAGAAGATTAAAAATCTCCTTCCTAATCCCAGACCTGTATATAGGACAGTATGTTCTCCTGATTGTATTAAAACAGAAAAGCAATAAGACACTGAAATATGAAGGCGAATGGGTCTATCTTTGTGGACTTGGGTGATTCTGTCCTTCACCCTCAACCTTCAGGGATGTGATCTGTACTAGACAATATTTAATCTTCATGATAGACTAATGTTTTTGATACTATTGACTATTACTAATTTTACAGATGCGGAGACTGGCTAGAGAGGTTTAGTAACTTGCCCAAGGTCACACAGTAGATAAATAGCAGAACAAATTTGGACCCAGGGCCTGAAAAACTCTTATATGTAGTTCTGGACACTGGGTGTAAGCAGAGCAGTAAGAGGGCTTTTCTACCTAGAAGCCTCTTGTGTGATGCTCTCCTTCCTCTTGCTGCTCTTATCTTCCTGGGGTCCTAGCTCTTTTCTGTACACAATAAGGAAAAATTGTTGTAAACTCAGGAACCAGCACCAAAGCTGTTTCTTTGAAGGACTGATAATCATTTGCTTGCTGAGATTAAAAATATGTTGCTACCATATTCTTGTGATGTGTACCTCTGCAGTGTGGGCGTGTACCTGCTCATTCTCACCCCACTATGTCACTCTTCTTAAAAGGGATTTGTTGATGCTTAGAATTAGGAGACTATAATTCTGCCTTCAGTTTTGGTTCACTTTGGACAATTTGAACTCACACTTTATGGGAGAGAGCAAATTGCCACTATATGCTACTATATAACCACATGCCTTTGAACAAAATAACATAAACATTCTAACTTTATAGAACTCGGTATGATACAGCCCCTGGTAATCTCTGTTTGTTGACAGGGACAACTCCTATTTTGCCTCCTTATACACCTCATTCTGAAGACTTGATTTCCTTAACTGTAAAATGGGTATTATGACAATTAGCTTCTCTAAAGAAATATGGTGCAGTAGAATAAATAGAAGCTTCAGAATTAGACATGCCTGCTTACTAATTTTCCCTCTGTCACTTTGGCAAGCCACTTTGCCACCAGTGGATCTCTGAGGAATAGGGATAATACATTGTTGTGAGGATAAGATGGTTCATGTGTTATTTCAGGCACAGAACAGGCATTTAATAAATATGTTTAGAACATCAGTAGGTAAACAGAGGTAGATAGATGTGTAAATGGTTAAAAGCACCCAACTCTGGACTCAGACTTCTTAGGTTCAAATCTGAACTCTGTCACTTATCACCTGAGTGATGTTGAGAAATTTACTTAACTTCTTTGTGCTTGGTTTTCTTGTATGTAAAAATGGGGGAATGATAAAATTACCTTCCTTTTAGGATTGGCAGGGGGAATACATGACATAATGCAAGTAAAGCACTAGGAATAGTACCTGGCACATGGTAAGCATGAGTGTTAAGCCTCTCTTTAGGAGATTGAGTGCACCGTAATCTTGTTTCTTTTCAGAATGAGGAGCCTGATAATTCACAGTGTACCTAAAGGCAGGAATTTACAGTTTCTTGGCATCCAGTGTCCACTGAATCATTAATGTTATATATACCTCAGCTAACAGTTTCTTGTACAGTCTATACTATTGTTGGTGCAAGTCAGGCTCTTGTGTACCAATTGTAAGGAAAGAGTAAATTGGTACAACCACCTTTAAATGGCAGTTTGCAATATCTATCACCATTTTATCTTATTTTAGTATTTTTCAGTTTGCAATATCTATCACCATTTTATCTTATTTTCCTACTTTTATTTTAATTCCAATATAGTTAAAATACAGTGTTACATTAGTTTTAAGTGTACAATATAGTAATTCAACAATTCTGTATATTACCTAGTGCTCATCAAGATAAATGCATTCTTAATCCTTTTCACCTATTTCACCCACCCCCACCACCCAACTCCCCTCTAGGAACCATCAGTTTGTTCTCCATAGTTAAGAATCTGTCTTTCGATATTTCTTTTTTTCCTTTTGTTTGCTTAATTTCCCAAATTCCACATATAAGTGACATATCTAGAAAAATGTTGCTATGGCCGATTCATGTGCTCTCTTCTAGCATTTTTATGGTTTCAGGTTTCACATTTAGGTCCTTAATCCATTTTGAGTTTATTTTTTTATATGGTGAAAGAAAGTGGTCCAGTTTTATTCTTTTGCATGTTGCTCTCCAGTTTTCCAAGCACCATTTGTTGAAGAGACTTTTCCCATTGCATATTCTCGCCTCCTTTGTTGAAGATTGACTATGTAATTGTGGGTTTATATGTGGACTTTGTATTCTGTTCTTTTGATCAATGTGTCTCTTTCTGTGCCACTACCATACTGTTTTGATTACTATAGCTTTGTAGTATATCTTGAAATCCGGGATTGTGAAAATTCCAGCTTTGTTTTTCTTTTTCAAGATTACTTTGGCTATTTGGGATCTTTTGTGATTCCATATAAATTTTAGGATTGTTTGTTCAAGTTTTGTGAAAAATGCTGTTAGTATATCTGTCACCATTTTAAATGCACATCTCTTTTGACCTATCAATTTTACTTCTAAGAATTTTCCTAGAGATGTACTCACATAATTGAGTAAAGATGTGGTGGAGTCGTTGCTCGCAAAATTATTTATGATGTTAGAAATCTATTAACAACTAAATATATGTGCAGAGAAAAATATTTAAATAATTTATGGTATATCCATGCAATAGAATACTACAGAGGAGATTTAAAAACTGTTAGAGCCATAGAAATAGATATGAAAAACTGTACAAATGTACTTTTAAGAGAAAAAAAACTTTTTTAGAGCAGTCTCTATAGAATGAATGATACTGTTTTTGTTAAAAAATAGATATATTTATATCCATTTCCTTATTTAAGCATAGAAAAATTTTCAAAATATATATGAGAAACTGTCAATAGTGTTTACTAAGGAGAAGTAGAAATGTGCATTGAGTGGATACTTTTACCTTCCCCTGTACATGTGCTATTTGAATTAAGATGGGCATGTATTGCTTTTACAATTTAAAAAATGGCAAGAAAAATCCCTTTATATCCCCTACCACCAGATATTAGTTTTTTAAAAAATTATTCCATCATGCAAGTATCATCCTAAGCCTTGGTGTAATATTTTTGAATTATTGAGCCAAGTGTTATCCTAAGTTAAAACAGAATGTGTAGCAACTCAGTGCCAAAGCTCAAATTTGCTCCCAGAGAGCAGAAACTAGAATGACTAAGGAGATTTCCTAACATCAAGTCACAGGAGAGTCTTAAGTCCTGTGGCAAAAATTCCTGTTGTTCAGAAGTTCATGCACTTAGAGAGGAAACATTAAGTCAAACAGCATCAATGGGACAAGGTAACATCTATTCAGTGACTTTTCCTCAGGACTTAATTGAGTGCTAAACACGGGAAAACATTACACATGGGTTTTTTTTTTTACATTGTTTCTCTGTATTTCTAAAGCCCCTCACTCAATCTTTTGCAAAATGCTATATAAAAGTTACATTGCTTTGGGTTTTGAGGGCAGAAGTAATTTACATGGAGAGGTTAATCAAGATTTTGCCCTTTGTACTTTGAAAAGTGCTTACACATACGTTGTCTCATTTGATACTCACAAATGAGGTATTAAAAGAAGTATTATAAAGCTCATTTTCCACAAAAGGACCTGAGGTTTGGAGAGGTTAAGTGACAAGCTTAAGCAAGTCCGTGTGGAGCTGAACACACAAGGACTCTTGGTTATCCTGATTATGTCTTGGCTGTCCTTGGCACTGATAGCCAAGGGCATGACTGTGTAGCAGAGTCATTTCTATGGTTGTAATGTTGGTCTAATATTTTCTTGAAATCACTTTTATTCTGGTTTAGGAAGACCCAGGCATGACCAATTGAACTTTCTCCCCAGTGTGAATTATAAACACGCTCATTTAAATGGCTAAGGGACATCTAATAAAATTGAGATAGATCCAGGTTCTCATTTTGACTCCACTTACTAGCTATGTAATCTTGTGCAAATTGTTCTCTCATCTATAAAATGGGAATAAGGATAGCATTAATCTTCCTGGGATGCTTTTAAGAGTTTAAACAAAATAGTGTATGAACAGTGCTTGACAGAATGTGTGGAACACAGAGCAAGGGTCAATAACACCAGCTACAATAATAATTGTTAATAATATTATAAATAAGTAAGAGTCCAGGTGGGTACAATAAGCATGGCTCTAGTAGAGACCAGAGCTTTTGTGCACTTGGAGATGGCATCCAAGAGCTGCATCCGAGGGTGGACACCAGTCAGTTTCTTTCTTTTTGGAGAAACTACCCTGGAACCAGAAAGAGCTAACTAAATAGGTAGAAACGTTGCTTAAAACTTCACTGAAGCTCATTGCAGGAGTTTGGGAATCTTTGACTTAAGAGATCACCCCCAGCCAGGAATAGAGCTCACCAGTTTTCCAGTTTGTGGTCAACAGTAAGATGAGGTAGATAAGTCTCTTAAATTTTAACTTCTTAAATTAGATTTTGGGGGAAATCTGAGAAACCGGAGCTCAGAATCCATGTAATGAATAGTGAAGGGATTTATTTGCTATTTAGCTTCAAAGTAACCTTACTAATTCTTTTGAGCTTTTTAAAACTTAATTTTCTTTACTATATAATTAATTTTTACATACTGCCAAAAATACATAGACCCAAAACAGAAGAAATAAAAGTTGTTAGAAAGAAGCATCATTCGCATTTATTTTGATATGCATTTTTGATACTTTTATGAATATTTTTAAAACAAAACTGTAAAGCACTCTGTATATAGTTTATGGCCTTTCAAATCCTAGCAATATATCATGCACATCTTTCCATGTCAATAAATGCTTTTCTAGAACTTCATTTTAATGATTGTATAGTATTCCTTTGGATGGGCATTTCCTAATTTAACAGTCTTCTAATGTTGAATGGTTAGGTTGTTTTCTTCCAGCAAGAAAAATTCTTCCTGAAAAATCATTGTACAATCCCTTAATTCTTTCTTTAAAATAAATTCCTAGAAGTGGAGTTTCTAGGTCAAAATATAAATGTATTTTTAAGGATTTTGGTGTCAAATTGTCTCCAAGTAAATTTTACCAGTTTTATCCTAATTATTATTAGTGCAAAGTGTAACTAGATCATTGAATATTTAAGTAAACAAACTTGTGTTCATTTATTGTAGAAGGCGAATACGTTTATAATAGCCTGAATTGCTATGCCAAGAATAAAGAGTATTTCTTTTTAATGCCAACTTCTATTTTTGTTTTCATACTCCAAACACAATATATCCATAAAATAGTGTGTTCCATTCTTCTGGGGAGTTTGGTAATGATATCAGGATAATATGATTAGCTTTTGATGAAATGTAACAAAATTTGGAAATAATTTGGAGGAAAAGTTGCTACAAGCACACTTCCACTGCAGCCCATTAATTCTACTCACATACCTATTTAAGGTGTGAGAATAAAATAATCAAGGACGTATAAACCCTTCCACTATGGTTATCATCACATCAATTTTCTCTAGAGTTGAAAGTAACCCTGCCTGATCCTTTCTGCACCACACTAGGTTTCACAGTGGAAATGTTAAGATTGGAACCTTTTCAGTAGAAATTAGTCTTGATGACACCAGCTTTGCTGTCAGAGTAACTCCTGCTGGAAAGAAAGTGTCTGAATTAATGGTCTAATAAACTGAGTTAGTGTTTCATTTTGGCAAAGGATTAATTAGGGGAAAAGAAACTAACACTTATTTGGGCCCTTTATTATTACATGATTGCATTTAATACTCTCTATAAACCTATGAAGTAGGTATTACTGTGGGCATAACGAAGGAACTAAATAAATTGTCTTGCCTAAGGCCACACAGCTGGTGAGCTGCAAAGGTGGGATTTGAACCTGGGTTCCCGGCTTCTGGAGTCTGTGCTCTTTATAATGCTCTTTCTTACCAGTTATACAGCAAACCTGACTGTTTTTCTTTTAGAATATTCATTTTAAGTGTGAACACACTGTTAGCCAACTAAACTATAGGTTCTTTCGTAAAAATCAGCATGTCAGGCAGGCTTAGAGACTGGATCCACATACAAATGCTGTTTCAGTTAGGATGCTTTTGTGGGGCCCAAACAGAAAACCTACTATCTTGCTGAACAAGATCTCCTGAGACAGAGGGGTTTTGGGTATTTGCAGAGGTTTGGTGATTTCATTAGGGACCTACTTTCTTTTCATCTTACTGCTGTGCTATGTTCAGTGCTGGCTCATATTTGCCTTTTATAGTTGTGCGGTCATTTCAGGAGCTCTGAGTACATCTTTATAAAACAATGTTCAGAGACAGAAAAATGGAATGGCTCCTCCCCCCCCCTTTTTAAGAGCAAGACAAACTGCTCAGTAGATTCTCTCTTGTGCCTCATAACCCAGGACTGTGTCATGGGCCCCTTCCTAAACCAAACACTGGCATGGAGAATGGCTTACTTAGGCCAATCAAATACACCCTCAGGGCTGGAAAGAGTGAACCCTGAAACCAGGGCCAGGTGGCAGGAAGAAGCAACTGAAAATGCTACCAACTCTGTTTTGGGGAGGTTTGGGGATTTGTTTTTCCTAAATAATTGTGTATATACTCTGAGGTTCACAGAAAAGCATATTGTTACTTTTCTGGAGTTTTACTACCATCTGCAAATGAGCATGTCATTCTTTCCGTGTTGTCTATCTACCCAAACCTTCCAATTACCAACACATTTCTCTAGCAGAGAACTAGGTAAAGGGTATATAAGATCTCCATGTATCATTTCTAACAAGTGCATGCAAATCTATAATTATCTAAAAATAAAAAGTAAAAAAAAAATTGTGAGGAAAAAATGAGTGTACCAGAGAAGATTTGTTTGGAAATGTTGAGTTTGGGGAGCTAAAGAAGCCTAGTAGGATGTTTCTAGGACAGTTCTAGAGTTTAAGGACAATGTTAGGGATGAGGAGAGTTAATAAATCTGGAGGTTGTTTGCATGAAAGTGGTTATGGAAGTCTTTGGTGAGAGTCCCTGAGAGTGAGAGTAAAGCCATGATAATAATAGGAGCTCATATAATTGATGAATTACTAAGTGCCAGATGTTGTGCAACTCCTTTAGATCCATAATGTACCTATTATTAATATATCCAATTCCAGATGAGGGAACTAAGGCTTAGAAGGGTTAAGTAACTTTGCCAGGGTCACACAGCTGGTAACCAGAGGAACTAGTCTGTGTGATTCCAGAGGTTACACTGCCTCCAGCAGTAGAGAAGAGCCCTGGGTAAAAGCATAAGGAGCATGATCATTGCAAGTCTTGGCAGGAAAAGAGAAGCTCATGAAAGTGACAGAGATGGTAACTCCATTTCACCCAGTTTTGTATCTTGAGCTTTAATGAGATTTTATTCTAGTACTGTCCTTCAACTTTCAGAAAATCCTAGTGTGTTACCAAGGGGGAATGGATAAACTTTGTGCGCATGAGGTTGGTAAATAGGCAGGTTGGTTCTTATAAGCATGCGGTCCACGGAGCTGGTAGGTGGGGCTGCTACTGAGTCTCTTACTGGAGTCAGTGGACCAAGGACCAAGGGAAGGAAGTAAGAGCAGTAATCAGGAGACTTGGCCCACGCTGAAAACTGGGAAGCATGCAGTAGCTATATCATAATGGAGGAACTGAGAAGAAAGGAATGAGAGGAAGTAAAGGTCAGCTGTGAGGATACCAATGTGCAAGTGGATGAAATGAGATGATTCTGGAGCTCTGTCCAGGGCTGCAGAGAGCCTGCAGTGACTTTCCTTTCTACAAGAGCTGAGATAGTCAGGGCCCCTCCCTTGAAGAGGCAGATGTGGGTCCAATATAACCCATTTGTCTGACTTAGTCTCAGGCTTCCTACCTTTTCTTTTCATTAAATTGGCCAGTTGGAAAGAATCAGTCAAATTGATCAGTTGTCTGGTTTCATGTGGGCATAACATAAAGCCTTACCAGCTTTCAGGAAAAAGAAATGTCTTTTATTTTTTCGTTTATTTTTTTAATTTAAATTTTATTTAGTTAACATACAGTACAATATTGGTTTCTGAAGTAGAATTCAGTGATTCATCACTTACATACAACACCCGGTGCTCATCACAACAGAGGTCGTCCTTAATACCCTTCACCCATCTAGCTTTTAGTTTCTTGAGTGCTGATTTCACTTGTTGATTTGTATGTTAATTCCTAAAGATGTAACTAAAAAAACAAAATCCCTAAAGTCTACTGAAAAGAACCAATTGAGGAACTTTCAAAATTATATTAATAATTAATATTGACATACAATAACCCTAATTTGATTTTTTCTTAGTGTATTTCTGAGTACTTCAGCACTGTTTTTTTTATAGTTCATCAGTTTTTACCACAATAACATTGCTTAAATAGAATACCCCTAGGTTAAATGGATGATTATAGGTGTAGAGCAGAGAAATACAGGTGAGTCTACAGTGCCAGAAATCAAGGCAGTTCTCTTCCTGATTTCAAACTGTATTACAAAGTTACAGTAATGAAAACAGTATGATTTTGGTGTAAAAACAGACATATAGATCAGTTGAACAGAATAGAGAGCTCAGAAATAAACCCAAGCATTTAAGATCAGTTAATTTTCAACAAAGACACCAAGAATTCACAATGGGGAAAGGATAATCTCTTCCATAAATGGTGTTAGGAAATATCCACATGCAAAAGAATGAAACTGAACCCCTATCTTACACTATACGTAAAAATCTATTTAAAGTGGATTAAAGACTTAAATGTAAGACTTAAACCTATAAAATTCCTAGAAGAAAATAGTAAAAAGCTCCTTGACATTGGTCTTGGCAATGGTTTTTTTTTGGATTTGACACTGATACCAAAAACAAAAGTGAAAAAGCAAAAATAAGCACATGGGACTACATCAAACTAAATCTGCACAACAAAAGAAAACAAAATGAAAAGGCAATTTGTGGATTGGGAGAAAATATTTGCAAACCATATATCCAACAAAGGGTTAATATTCATATAAAATTATGTTATTTAATAATATCATTATTCTATTCTATTCCATTCTACTTTATTCTATTATATATATGGAACTCCTACAACTCGGTAGCAAAAATACCAAATAACTCAACTAAAGAATGGGCAAAAGACCCAAATAGAAATTTTTCCAAAGAAGACATATAAATGGCCAATAAGTATATGAGAAATTGCTCAACATCACTAATAACCAGGGAAATGCAAATCAAAACCACAGTGAGATATCACTTCATGCCTGTTAGGATGTCTATTATCAAAAAGACAAGAGATAAACATAGGTGAGTGTATATGGAACAGGGAACCCTTGTATACTGTTGGTAGGAATGTAAATTGGTACAGTCATTATGAAAAACAGTATGGAAGTTCTTTAAAAAATTAAAAATAGAACTATATGATCCAGCAATCCCACTATTAGGTTTATGTCTAAAGGAAACAAAATCACTATCTCAAAGAGTTATCTGTACCTTCCATGTTTCAATCAGGATTATTCACAATAGTCAAGATATAGAAACAACCTAAGTGACTATTGAATGATTAATGGATAAAGGAAATGTGGTGTGTGTGTGTATATATACATACATATATATATGTATAAAGAGAAAGAGATTAAAGAGAAAGAAATTCTGCCCTTTATGACAATATGGATTAACCAATAAGATTTGGTAAGCCAGACACAGGACAAATACAGTATGGTATCACTTATATGTGAAATTATAGAAATGAAGAGCAGAATGGTGGTTGCCAGGGGCTGGGGGTGTGTGTGGGGGTGGGGGGGAGGTAAAATGGAGAGAGATTGATCAAAGGGCACACATTTTTAGTTATAAGATGAATAAGTTCTGAGGAGCTAATGGACAGCATGGTTACTATAATTGTCCCCTGTTCACCAGAACTTAGCACTTCAGAGTCATTTTTCCTATGTGTGTTGTGGATGCCCTAATGTGGCTGAGCCACTTTTGCCTTCAGTCCAATCATCTGCAATGGCTGTCTTTGCCTGCTGTGAGCATGGTTTTCTTCCTGTGTTGTTAGTGGACCAGTCTGTGTCTGCCTTGGGCTTAAGTTTTCAGACACTGTATTATATATTTGAAATTTGCTAAGAGAGGAGATGTTAACATTCTTACCAAAAAAAAAAAAGTGTATGAGGTGATGGATGTGTTAACTTGATTGTGGGAATCATTTCACAATGTATGTATATATCAAATCAACAAAATATATTACATTTTTGTTTGCCAATTATACTCAATTAAGCTGGAAAAAAGAAATCAAGGAAGTTCTGAAAACCTCAAAGTGTCATTAAACACACACACACACACACACACAAAGATGACATGAAGGAGCTCCCTTTGGCAAATTTTAAATGGACAATTTGAACATCAAAATAATAATAACATTAAAGGATTATAACGTATTAAATAAAATTTTCAGAAGTCCATGAGTTAATAGTGATACTAAAAAGAAAGAGAAAGGACGAAAGTGAGCAAAGCTGTTCTTCATAAAATGCCAGCTAATCAGTGAAGAAGAAATGATGGAATGAGACAATACTATTTTTAATTTCTAATAAAGTAGTCAAAGGTTATCAGTGGATTTTGAAAGTCATTTTGAGGATTCAGGGC
This sequence comes from Callorhinus ursinus, assembly GCF_003265705.2. Taxonomy (NCBI): domain Eukaryota; kingdom Metazoa; phylum Chordata; class Mammalia; order Carnivora; family Otariidae; genus Callorhinus; species Callorhinus ursinus. Next base: position 95,145,359 of record NW_027397063.1, on the reverse strand, counting down.
ATTCTCATAATCTTAACATATCACCCCTCAGATGACTTACATTTTTACCAAGGGGGAAATGTGCTTTTATAGTGGAGAGATTCAGAGGACACCACCTTACCCAAATTAGCATTGCTGAGAGTGGGACAAACTGACATTATCTATTTCCTCATGTGTAGGAATACAATATCACCTACATAGTACTCTTGATAAAAATGTTAAATCTGTATATAATCATAGAAATAATCTGACAAGTCCAGAATCCATTTTATAAGACAAGTGGCTGGTATCATTTAAAAAAAAATCCAGTATAGTTAACATACAGTGTTATATTAGTGTCAGGTATACAAAAACTGATTCAATATTTCTATACATTATTCAGTGCTCATCAAGGTAAGTGTACTCTTAATCCCTTTGAACTATTTCACCACCCTATCCCACCCACCTCTCCTCTGGTAATGATGTTTGTTCACTATAGTTAAGAGTCTGTTTTCTGGTCTCTCTCTCTCTCTCTTTTTAATGTCTTGTTTCTAAAATTGCACATATGAGTGAAATCATATGGTATTTGTGTTTCTCCGACTGACTTATTTTGCTTAGCATGATACTCTCTATGTCCATCTACGTTGCTGCAAATGGCAAGATTTCATTATGTCTTATGACTGAGTAGAATTCCATTGTATATGTATACCACATCTTCTTTATCCATTCATCTCTTTGGACACTTGGGCTGCTTTCATAATTTGGCTATTGTAAATAATGCTGCAGTAAACATAGAGATGCATATATCCTTTCCAATAAGTGTTTTTTTTTAATTCTTTGGGTAAATACCCAGTAGTGTGATAACTGGATCGTATGGTAGTTCTGTTTTTAATTTTTGGGGAACCTCCATACTGTTTTCCCTAGTAGCTGCACCAGTTTGCATTTCCACCAACAGCACATGAGGTTTCCTTTTTCTCCAGTCCTCTCCAACACTTGTTGTTTCTTATGTTTTTGATTTTAGCCATTTTCACAGGTGTGAGGTGATATCTCATTGGGGTTTTGATTTGCATTTACCTGATGATCAGTGATGTTGAACATCTTTTCATATATCTGTTTGCCATCTGGATGTCGTCTTTGGAGAAATGTCTGTTCATGTCTTGTGCCCACTTTTTAATTGGATTATTTGGGGTTTTTTGGTGTTGAGTCATGTAAATTCTTTATATATCTTGGATACTAACCCCTTATGAGATGTGTCATTTGCAAATATCTTCTATTCAGTAGGTTGTCTTTTAGTTTTATTGTTTCCTTTGCTGTGCAGGAGCCTTTTGTTTTGATGTAGTTTCAATAGTTTATTTTTGCTTTTGTTTCCCTTGCCTCAGGAGACATCTAGGAACATGTTACTACTATGACTGATATTAGAGAAATTGTTAACTGTTCTCTCTTCTAGGATTTTTAGGGTTTCAGGTCTCACATTTAGGTCCTTAATCCATTTTGAGGTTATTTTTTATGTATGGTAAAAGAAAGTGGTCTAGTTTTATTCTTTTCATGTAGCTGTCCAGTTTTCTCAACACCATTTGTTGAAGAGACTTTTTCCCATTGCATATTCTCGCCTCCTTTGTTGAAGATTGACTATGTAATTGTGGGTTTATATGTGGACTTTCTATTCTGTTCTATTGATCTATGTGTCTATTTCTGTGCCACTACCATGTTGTTTTGATTACTATAGCTTTGTAGTATATCTTGAAATCTGGGATTTTTATACCTCCAGTGTGGTTCTTTTTCAAAATTGCTTTGGCTATTTGGAGTCGTTTGTGATTCCATACAAAATTTAGGATTGTTTGTTCGAGTTTTGTGAAAAATGGTGCTGGTATTTTGATAGGGATTGCATTAAATCTTTAGATTGCTTTGGGTAGTGTAGGACATTTTAACAATATTTGTTCTTCCAGTCTATGAGCTGGAATACTTTTCCATTTGTGTATTTCAGTTTCTTTCATCCATGTTTTATAGTTTTTAGAGTACAGATTTTTCACCTCCTTGGTTAAATTTATTCCTAGATATTTATTATTTTTGGTGCAATTTTCAATGGGATTATTTTCTTAATTTCTCTTTCTGCTACCTCATTATTAGTGTAGAGAAGTGCAATGGATTTCTGTTTATTGATTTTGTATTCTTCACCCTTTCTGAATTCATTTATCAGTTCCAGTAGATTTTGGTGGAGTCTTTAGGGTTTTCTATATATATAGTATCATGTCATCTGCAAAAAGTGATAAAGTCTCACTTCTTCCTTACCAATTTGTATGCCGTTTATTTCTTTTTTCTTGACTGATTGCTGTGGCTGGGTCTTTTAATACCATGTTGAAAAAAGTGGTGAGAATGGACCTCCTTGTCTTGTTCCTGATCTTGGGGAAAAGCTCTCAGTTTTTCACCATTGAATCTGATGTTAGCTGTGGGTTTTTCATACATGGCCTTCATTATGTTGAGGAATGTTCCCTGTAAACTTATTTTGTTGAGGGTTTTTTTTTTTATCATGAATGGATACTGTACTTTGTCAAATGTGTTTTCTGCATCTATTGAAATGATTATATGGTTTCTATTCTTTCTCTTATTGATGTGATACATCACATTGATTATGTGAATATTGAACCATTCTTGCATTCCAGGAATAAATTTCACTTGATCATGGTGAATAATTTTTTAATGTATTGTTGGATTCAGCTTGCTAATATTTTGTTGAGGATTTTTACATTTATTTATTTATTTATTTTTTACATTTATATTTGTCAGAGATATTGGTCTGTCCTTCTCTATTTTTGTAGTGTGTTTATCTGGTTTGGTATCTCATTTGGTATCAGGGTAATGCTGGCCTCATAGAATAAATATGGAAGCTTTCCTTCCTATTCTATTTTTTTGGCATAGTTTGAGAAATTCTTTAAATGTTTGGTTGGATTCACCTGTGAAGCCTTCTGGTGCTGGACTTTTGTTTGTTGGGAGTTTTTGATTATTGATTCAATTTCATTGCTGGTAATTGGTCTGTTCACATTTTCTATTTCTTCCTGATTCAGTTATGGGAGGTTATGTTTCTAGGAATTTGTCCATTTCTTTTAGGTTGTCCAATTTGTTGGCATATATTTTTTATAATATTCTCTAATCCTTTGTATTTCTGTGGTGTCGATTATTTCTCCTCTTTCATTTCTGATTTTGTTTATTAGAGTTCCCTATTTTTTTATGAGTCTGGCTAAAAATTTATCAATTTTGTTGACTTTTTCAAATAACCAGCTCGTGTTTTGTTGATCTATTCTATAGGGTTTTTTTTTTTTTTTGGTTTCTATTTTATTTATTTCTGCTCTAATCTTTATTTCTGTCTGCTAGTTTTGGCTTTTGTTTGTTTTCTTTTTTCTAGCTCCACTAGGTGTAAGGTGAGCTGTTCTATTGTTTTTTTTTTTCAGTTTCTATTTTATTTATTTCTGCTCTAATCTTCATTGTTTCTGTCTACTGGTTTTGGGTTTTGTTTGTTTTCTTTTTTTCTAGCTCCACTAGGTGTAAGGTGAGCTTGTTTATTTGAAACTTTCTTACTTCTTATACTGCCTATATTGCTATAATCTTCCCTTGTAGAACAGCTTTTGTTCTAGCCCAAAGATTTTGGACTGTTGTGCTTTCATTTTCATTTGCCTCCATGTAGTTGTTTATTTCCTCTTTGATTTCTTGGTTGATACATTCATTGTTTGGTAGTTTGTTATTTACCCTCCATGCATTTGTGTTCTTTCTAGATTTTTTCTTGTGATTGATTTCTAGTTTTCATAGTGTTGGGTTGAATAAGGTGCGTGGAATGACTTCAGTCTTTTTGAATTTTTTCAGACTTATTTTGTGGCCTAGTATGTGATCTATCTGGAGAAGGCATCATGTATACTTTAAGAGAGTGTGTATGCCATTGTTTTAGTATGGAATGTTCTGAGTGTATCTGTTAGATCCATCTGGTCCAATGTTTCATTCAAAGACACTGTTTTCTTGTTGATTTTCTGTTTGGATGATCTATTCATTGATGTCCCCTGTTCACTAGAACTTGGCACTTCAGAATCATTTTTCCTATGTGTGTTGTGGATGCCCTAATGTGGCTGAGCCACTTTTGCCTTCAGTCCAATCATCTGCAATGGCTTTCTTTGCCTGCTGTGAGCATGGTTTTCTTCCTGTGTTGTTAGTGGACCAGTCTGGGTCTGCCTTGGGCTTAAGTTTTCAGACCAGGCATTTGCCAGAGATGCAGTAGCACCAAACTGCATGGCATTTTCCCTGTGTTTTCCCGAGAAGCTTTTGTTGGTGGGTGGGGCTGGCATTCAATCTAGATGTCTGCCTCCAGCCTACTACTGAGGCCACAGTTGAATGGGTGTGTGGGGACCTTCCTTCCTGCAGCAGGAGTTACTTTGGTATGGTATTGGCCCCTGTGTTCACTACTTGCACATTGTCAGGATTGTGGCACCACTGTAGATGGGCTCTGGTCAAGGGCATATTTGAGGGGACAGGTCTGCAGGAGAATATGGGGTGGGATGTGCTGTGCCAACAAGGTCTGCACTGGTCTGTCTGCTGCAGGAGGGGACCTGTACCCAGTGTCTGAGGCAGGCTGTGTTGGAAGGGGTGGATCTGCAGAAGTACATGGGGATAGGACAAGGCGTTTGCAAGGTTTGTGAGTGTCTGTAGTGGGAAGGGACCTGGAAATAAGGTCTGGCTGGAGTGGGTGTGTGAGCAGGAGAACAAGGGGGTGGGCTTGCTGTTAGCAACTTAGGTAGCATTGTTGGTGCTACGCTAGTTCCTGCAGGTGTCTGTGTGTCTAGGCTGCGGGGTGCAGGAGGGAAATTGCTCCACTAGCTTATTTGTTCCTGGAGAAGTCTCCCAAAGTTCCCTGCTTCTCCAGCACATACTCTGAGATAAGTAAACAAATCTCCTTCTTGTATACCCTAGGCTTTTTTCAGACTGCTGCTTCTATGCAGTATCTCCCACTCCCACTTTGTGCAAAGGCTATAGATGACATTTTAGAGAAAATAAGGGAAATTTAAACAGGGACTGAATATAAGGTAATATCGAATTAATGTAATTTTTCTTAGGTGGGATATTGTATTGAAGTCATGTAAGAGAATACTCTTAACCTTAGAAGAGATGCTGAAATATTTAGGGATGAAGTGTCATGATCTTTAATATCATATCATATATAACAAGATCTACTTTCAAATAACTAAATTTTTTATGGACTTACAATCTGATGCAATTGGTTTAGATCTTTAATTTATTGGTTATTAATTTGGACTTTTCTCATTTCTCAAAGTTATAACAGTTCATTTAAAATCCCTCTATGGTAGTTTGAATTCTGTCTCCTCTTTCATCAGTTTTTTGGTTTCTTTTCACCTTCATACCTTCTCAGCAATTATAAAGCAAATGCCTGGATTTGTATTAACCTGTGTCCTTTAGAATCCTTTCCCCACATCTTGGTCAGTAGGTATACATTGGCATAATAAGCTTACATGGTCCTTACCATTTTATTAGATTCTTACAACAATTTTGCAAAAGGCATTTAGGTCTTTTCCTTGTTTCCAGCTAACCTTTGCTTGAAAATGAATCTAACTCATTAGTTTCCTAGAGAACAATCATTTAGAGAAAAGTCAGGTCTTTTATATTACCACTTCCAATGCTTTTTATTAACTAATTATTTGATAATAAAAGATATATATGAAAATTTTGTATTTTTTCAAATTCAAGATTTGGCTCCCCCATTTTCCATAAAATGACAGCCACAGTTAACTGCATCACATACTACCTTCCTTTTTTTTAAATATTTTATTTATTTATTTGTCTGAGAGAGAGAAAGAGAGCACAAGCAGGGTGAGCGGCAGGCAGAGGGAGAAGCAGGCTCCCTGCTGAACAGGGAGCCCAGTGCGGGACTCGATCCCAGAGCCCTGGGATCATGACCTGAGCCGAAGGCAGATGCTTAACTAACTGAGCCACCCAGGGGTCCCGTATACTACCTTCCTAATGGACCTTCATTAGGCTGGAGGAACAAGAGCCACCCTCCTTCTTTTCATGACAGGGAGATGGAAGCTAGAAATGAGCTGTGCTAATTCATGGGTGAGTGATAGAAACAGGGTCTGAGCCCCCTGGTACTCTGACTGAGGCTTCTTCTTTATACACTTCTCAGCAATTTCCCAATCCTGTGCTCCTAGCCATTCCTGCAATGGTATTTCCTTCAGTCACAATTGTTGACTGAGAATCTGCTGTATGTCCAGGCCAAGACTGGGTGGACATCAGGAACAAAGACAAATATTTTATTGTCTCTGGCTTCAAAATGCTATTGTGTGATGAAAAGAACTAGACATTAGATATACCATATAGAAATCAGATGTTATATTAGATATAAATTAGGTATTATAAAAAAGGAGCGTGGAGAAGTTGCTTAAAGTCACCTCTGTGGTCTTTAGGATCTTATTTTTGTAAGTCTCTGGAGTTTTCTAGAGAGAATCTACTGTTTCTTTGAACAATGGGTGTTTCTGTTCATTATTGGGAATTGTGCCTAAACATGCATTTCTGATGATTCCTTTGATTCTAGAATCAAGCCCAGCCCTGGAGAAGTGTCAAAAGAACAGATATCATACCACACCTCACACTATCACTTTCTTCACTGTTATCTTTCTTTGCACATCTATAAAATGGAGAGAACCAAATGTGTCACCACTGGATGGGTTCATGGAGGAGCAAAGAGTGACAGAGGAGCCTCTTGTGAACCCTTAGAATGAAAGGATGAAATTAATGTTGTTAAAAGATATCTGATAGTTATCCAGTTTTAAGTTTATGGAATTGTGTTTTAGGAGATATGATTTGATCTTGGATGGATCAAATCATGAATGATATCTTAAAGACATTTTCCTTGTTATCAACCGTTTGTTGATGTAAATCATTTTCACTCTAACCAGGCTGGTATTTATCTAGTAAGCATAGATAATACTGACATACTTCCAATCACTTGGTAATAACCATTGCTCTATATAACCATTGCTCTGTGAGATCCCTCATCTCTACTCTCCTAGCACCTTCTCCAAAACTGGTTCTACCATTTCCACCTCCAAAATTCATCAACCAAAGTATTAATTCTTGGCATAGCAAGGAAACTGGTTGTTATATATTTTGAATATCTTCCTTTTCCTACTAATTATCGTTTCTAATTTCATGCCAATCAGTCATTCAATTCTTCCTCAAATATTTTCACAGTTTAGACCTGGGAGAACTTTTTATTTTATTTGACAGAGAGATACAGTGAGAGAGAGAACACAAGCAGGGGGAGTGGGAGAGTGGGAAGCAGGCCCCCCACTGAGCAGGGGGCCTGATGCGGGGCTTGATCCCAAGACCCTGGGATCATGACCTGAGCTGAAGGCAGACGCTTAACGACTGAGCCACCCAGGCGCCCCTAGAACTGGGAGAACTTTTAAAACTATTTCAAAATCATGACATTAAGTGGAAAAGAGAAAACTCAGTAGTTTTCTAATTAGTAAAATTAAATGTGTATAATTACTACTACTGAATGCTTGTTAGAGAAGATGTCTCTTTTTGAAGTATAGAGAACATTAGTCAAGAGGAAAATTAAGGTGGAACCAAGCACAATGTACCTTGAATACTGGAGGTATTCCATGCACGTTGGCAGATCATCCTATAGGGAATGAGACTGTTCAGTGTGGAAGAGAGAACCGGTCAGTAGATATCAGCTATCTTATCAATGTGTTTTTCTTTAAAGGCAGCCTTCCCCAGTTATTGATTTTCTCTTTATTCCATCTTTGTCCACAGAACTCCTGATAGTGACCTCTAGCAAGTTGGCCTTAGCTATCCCCCATGATGCTTTCTCTTGGACCATGGTCTTAAACCCATTTAATGTCTTCCAGACCTGAACTCTTTTTGTCTTGTGGTGTCACCAGATACAGCTCAAATCTTTCTGGGATCAACACTTTCCTAATGCCAGTATCTCTGTCTCTAGCTCGTGTTCACTTAAACATTTTTTTTAAAGGTGTCAGAAAAGCTAAACTCATTAACTTATTTTATTGTTCAAGTGAAAATATTTCTATCCAAATCTCCATGAAAGTATGTTTCTGTATACAATTTCATTTATCTACTATTTATACATAGCAGCTGCACATACTTAGTTACTGGGATGTTAGATTGCTTTTCAGATTCAGAAAAAAGTAATCACAGCTGGCATGAGATCTGCAGAATGGCTATCTTTGACTGTATTTTCCCTAGCTCTTTCTCTATGATGAATGTCATACTCATAGCCAGTTTAAAGCATGTTTACCTGAAATGATTCCCAAACAAGAAACATGACTTTGAGTGCTGTACATCAGTTGCCAAGCTAATAAGATAATCTTCTTTTCATTTCAAAGTCTATACTCTAATCTTAAAACAGAAGTCTCCTTTTCTCTTCTCTTTGCAACAGTCGCTGGATAAAGATTCTGTTATCGTAATCCTATTAAAATGTATTCACTTTTGCAATACACTTTGATAATAGTATTTATTCCTCTAAGCACCTTGGAAGAAGAGTGATAAGACAAATCTATTCAAAATTTCAGGGAAAAATAATTGCAGAGGGAGGGCAGGTATGTTAAAAGCTTAAAAATGAATAGTAACTAGTATCCATTGCAGGAAGAACAATCATTAATTTATGAATTAGCTTCTAGCCTCTAATTGGGAAAGATAGTAATTTTCCAGATGAAATGCCCTATACTGATCATATGTATCCACATAGGCAAATGTTAGATAAACTGAATTTCCTGAGCACTGAACTAGACACCAGTCCTCAGCTGTGGCATCTCTAATACATCACCCTTTATTGGCCCTGATGGCTTTAAAGTTGCTAACATTATTTCAAGAAATAAACAAATGATTAGCTTTGACAGGAGATGTGTAAACAGAGCTATAATTAATGAACTGGTTCTGCTAAGAACATTAGCTGGTACTGTCTCTGTAGTTGGTATAGATATTGTGCTTTCTTTTCTTGATTTTGTATGCGAGCAGTTAAAATTCCTTGTGGCTTCTGACATTTTTGCTTTGAGTGAGGGGATCTCTCTCTCTCTCTCTCTCTTACTCTTTCTCTTTCTTTTTAAAGAAGAACCAATAGTAGTAAGGTTTAGTTCTCTATTCCTGATATGATCATCCTGTATTGATCCAACTTCATTTATGTAAAAACTGCATGAAATGATTTGCCATTTCCATAGGTTTTTCTCTAAATTTTTTTGTTTCAAATCAAAGTGCATTTCTACACATCAGTGTACCTTATATCTAGCACTAGGCTTTTCATTTATTTTTATAGCAGAGTTTAGGCTATTTTGTATTAGTGGTATATTTCAGATATGTCTGTGGTTCAGATTACTGAGAAAATACCCACTTTTGTTCATAAAGTTTCTGTGTGAAAGTTACTCTTAAGTCAGTATAAACTTAATGTTTAATATTATTAAATATCTTCTCAGTTGCAAAATGTGTACATAATTATAAATTTGCAGAAAATGTCTATTATATATATATTTAAATACATATATATTTAAAGAGTTTATTTATTAGAGAGAGAGAGAACATGAGCAGGGGGAGGGGGAAAAGCAGACTCTCCAGTGAGCAAGGAACCCGATGTGGGACTCAATCCCAGGACTGAGATCATGACCTGAGCCAAAGGCAGTCGCTTAACAACTGAGCCACCCAGGCACCCTCCATTTTATACTTTTAAAACCTGGAGAAATACTTCTTTTCTTTTTAAGATTTCAGTTATTTATTTGACAGAGAGAGATAGAGAACACAAGTAGGCAGAGCAGCAGGCAGAGGGAGAAGGAGAAGCCCTGATGTGGTGCTCGATCCCAGGACCCTGGTATCATGACCTGAGCCAAAAGCAGCTGCCCCACCAACTGAGCCACCCAGACGACCCTGATAATTACTTCTTTTGTAGGTGTATTGACTTGATTTGTGCTTTCCACTGTTAGGCACTGACCTATGATTTAACAGACATTTATAAAGCTTCCTGAAATATGTCATGTTCTACTCTTGGGGTGTTTGGTGACTAAATTAAAGAAAAATGGAGTCATAATAGCTTATGGATTGATTTGAGGGTCTTTTAAGATCTACATTCTCCTCGTCTAAGAAGCAATCACATAAACCAACTATTATCAGACATTAAGGAAGAAATTGACAGTAATACAATAATAGTAGGGGACTTTAACACCCCCCTTACATCAATGGCTAGATAACCCATCAACAATGAAACAGTGGCTTTGAATGACACACTGGACAGGTGGACCTAACAGATACATTCAGAACATTCCATCACCAAAGAGCAGAATACACTGTCTTTTCAAGTGTACATGGAGATTGTATGATAGATCACGTTAGGCCACAAAAGAAGTCTCAATAAATTTAAGTAGATTGAAATTATATCATGCATCTTTTCTAACCACAGTGTTATGAAACTAGAAATCAATCACAAGAAAAATCTGGAAAGAACACAAATACGTGGAAGCTAACTAAATAACATGCTACTAAAAGTTGAATTGGTCAACCAAAAAATCAAAGGAAATAAAAAAATACATGGGGACAAATGAGAATGAAACACAATGGTACAAAATCTTTGGGATACAGCAAAAACTGTTCTAAGAGAGAAGATTATATCAGTACAGGCTTACCTCAAGAAGAAAAATCTCAAACAACCTACACTTACACCTAGAGGAGCCAGAAAAGAAGAAAAAGCCCAAAACGAGGAGAAGAAAGGAAATAATAAAGATTAGAGCAGAAATAAATGAAATAAAGACTAAAAAAAAAATCAATACAACAGATTGATGAAGACAGGAGTTGGTTCTTTGAAAAGATCAACAAAATTAATAAATCTTTAGTCAGACTCATCAAAAAAGGAAGGGAGAAGACTCAAAACCAGAAACAAAAGAGAAGAAATAGCAACCTGTATCACAAAAATACAAAAAACTGTAAGAGAATATTATGAAAAATTATTTGCCAACAAATTGGACAACATAGAAGAAAATTCCTAGAAACATATCACCTTCCAAAATTAATCAGGAAGATATAGAAAATTTGAACAGATCGATTACTAGCAAATAAATTCAACCAGTAATCAAAAAACTCCCAAGAAACGAATGGCCAGGACCAGAAGTCTTCACAGGTGAATTCTACCAAACATTTAGAGAAGTTAATACCTATTCTTCTCAAACTATTCCAGAAAATAAAAGAGGAAGGAAAGTTTCTAAATTCATTCTATAAGGCTAGCATTACCATGACACCAAAACCAGAAAAGACACTATAAAAACAACAACAACTATAGACTGGTAAGTCTGATTAACATAGAAACAAAAATCCTCAACAAAGTATTAGCAAACTGAATCCAACAATACATTAAATACATTATTCACCATGATCAAGTGGGATGCAAGTCCCAGGAATATTTGCCAGTCAATCAACATGATACATCACAACAACAAGAGAAAGAATAAAAAGCATATGATCATTGCAATAGATGCAGAAAACACATTTGACAAAGTACAAAATCCATTCATGATAAAAACTGTCAGCAAAGTAGATTTAGAGTGAACATATCTCAACATAATAAAGTCCATATGTGGAAAACCCACAGCTAACATCATACTGAATGGTGAAAAAGTGACAACTTTTCCTCTAAGATCAGGAACAAGGCAAGGATGTCCACTCTCACTGCTTTTATTCAACATAGTACTGGAAGGTCTCCCCACAACAATTAGACAAGATGAAGAAAAAAAAGGTATCCAAACTGACAAGGAAGAACTAAACCTTTCACTACTTGCAGATGATATGATACTGTATAAAGAAAACCCTAAAGACTGCATTTAAAAATTACCAGAACTGATAAATGAATGCAATAAAGTGACTGAACACAAAATTAATATATCTTAATATACAGAATTACTATACGCTAATAATGAAGTAGCAGAAAGAAAATTTAAGAAAACAATCCCATTGACAATTACACCAAAAATAATAAAATATCTAGGAATAAACTTAACCAGGAGGGGACAAATCTGTATGCCAAAAACTATAAAACACTGATAAAAGAAATTAAAGATAACACAAATAAATGGAAAGATACTCCATGCTCATGGATTGGAAGTAACAATATTGTTAAAATGTTGATACAACCCAAAGAATCTATAGATTTAATGCAATCCCTATTAAATACCAAAAACATTTTTCCCAGAACTAAAACAAATAATCCTAAAATTTGTATGGAACCACAAAAGACCCCGAATAGCGAAAGCAATCTTCAGGAAAAAAAAAAAAAAAAAGCTGGAGGTTTCACAATCCCAGGTTTCAACATATACTACAAAGCTGTAGTAATCAAAACAGTATGGCACTGGCAGAAAAATAAACACATAGATCAATAGAACAGAAAAGAGAGTCCAGAAATAAATCCATACTTTTATGGTCAATTATCTTCCAAAGGAAGGTGAGAATATGCAATGAAGAAAACATAGTGTTTTCAACAAATGGTGTTGGGAAAACTGGACAGGTATATGCAAAGGAGTGAAACTGGACCACTTTCTTACACCATACACTAAAATAAACTCAGAAAGAATTAAAAACCTAAATGTAAAACCTGGAACCATAAAGCTCCTAGAAGGAAGCCTAGGCAGTAATTTCTTTGACATCAGCCATTGAAACATTTTTTTAGATAGGTCTCCTGAGGCAAAATTAAACTATTGGGACTACACCAAAATAAGAAGCTCTTGTACAACAGAGGAAATCATAAACAAACAAACAAAAAGATAACCTACTGAATAGAAGAAGATATTTGCAAATAATATATTCGGTAAGGGGTTAATACCCAAAATACATAAAGAACTTAAACTACTCAGCACCAAAAACCCAAACAGCCCAATTAAAAAATGGGCGGAAAAAAAGAAAGTCTCTTCAATAAATGGTGCTGGGAAAATTGGACAGCTATATACAGAAGAATGAAACTCGACCATTCTCCTACACCATACACAAAGATAAACTCAAAATGGATGAAAGACCTCAATGCGAGACAGGAATCCATCAAAATCCTAGAGAACATAAGCAGTAACCTCTTCGACATCGGCCACGGCAACTTCTTTCAAGACACGTCTTCAAAGGCAAGGGAAACAAAAGCTAAAATGAACTTTTGGGACTTCCTCAAGATAAAAAGCTTCTGCACAGCAAAAGAAACAGTCAACAAAACAAAGAGGCAACCCACGGAATGGGAGAAGATATTTGCAAATGACACTACAGACAAAGGCTGGTATCCAAGATCTATAAAGAACTTCTCAAACTCAACACCCAAAAAACAAATAATCAAGTCAAAAAATGGGCAGAAGATATGAATAGACACTTCTCCAAAGAAGACATACAAATGGCTAACAGACACATGAAAAAATGTTCAACATCATTAGCCATCAGGGAAATTCAAATCAAAACCACATTGAGATACCACCTTACACCAGTTAGAATGGCAAAAATGGACAAGGCAAGAAACAACAAATGTTGGAGAGGTTGTGGAGAAAGGGGAACCCTCTTACAGTGTTGGTGGGAATGCAAGTTGGTACAGCCACTTTGGAAAACAGTGTGGAGGTTCATTAAAAAATTAAAAATAGAACCACCCTATGACCCAGCAATTGTACTACTGGGTATTTGCCCAGAGACACAGACGTAATGAAAAGAAGGGCCACATGCAACCCAATGTTCATAGCGACAATGTCCACAATAGCCAAACTCTGAAAAGAGCCAAGATGCCCTTCAACAGACAAATGGATAAAGAAGATGTGGTCCATATATACAATGGAATATTACTCAGCCACCAGAAAGGATGAATACCCAACTTTTGCATCAACATGGATGGAACTGGAGGAGATTATGGTAAGTGAAATAAGTCCATTATCATATGGTTTCACTTATTTGTGGAACACAAGGAATAGAATGGAGGACATTAGGAGAAGGAAGGGGAAAATGAAGGGGGGGAAATCGGAGGGGGAGACGAACCATGAGAGGTTATGGATTCCGAGAAACAAACTGAGGGTTCTAGAGGGGAGAAGAGTGGGGGGATGGGTTAGCCTGGTGATGGGTATTAAGAGGGCATGTATTGCATGGAGCACTGGGTGTTATATGCAAACAATGAATCATGGAACACTACATCAAAAACTAATGATGTTTTGTATGGTGACTGACATAATAAAATAAAATGCGTGGAAGACATGAATAGATGTTTTTTTCAAGGAAGACATACAGATGGCCAACAAACACTTGAAAAGATACCCAGTCATTAGGGAAATGCAAATTAAAATAACAATGAGATATCACTATACACTTGTGATGATGGCTAAAATCAAAAACACAAGAAATAACAAGTGTTGGTGAAAATGTGGAAAAGAAGGAACCCTCATAACCCATTGTTGGTGGGTATGCAAACTAGTATAGCCACCATGGAAAACAGTATGGAGTTGCTTTAAAAAAATTAAAAATAGGATTGCCATATGATCCAGAAATTCTACTACTGGCTATTTATCCAAAGAAAATGAAAACACTAATCCCAAAAGCTATATGCACCCCTATATTTATTGCAACATTATTTACAAGAGTGAAATTATGGAAGCATCCCAAGTGTCCATCAATAGATGATGGATAAAGAAGATGTGGTACACACACACACACACACACACACACTCACACTGGAATATTACTCAACCATAAAAAAGAATGAAATCTTGCCATTTGCAACGACATGGATGGACCCAGAGGGTATAATGCAAGTGAAATACGTCATATGTGGAATTTAAGAAACAAAACAGATGAACATAAGCAAAAGAAAAAGAAAAGAGAGGGAGGCAAACCATAAAAGAGACTCTGAAACAAATACTACATTATATGTTATAAAAAAGAAGATAGTAGGAAGGGTAAAATGAGGGGTAAAATGAAATCGGAGGGGGAGACAAACCATGAGAGACTATGGACTCTGAGAAACAAACTGAGGGTTCTAGAGGGGAGGGGTGTGGGGGGATGGGTTAGCCTGGTGATGGGTATTAAAGAGGGCACATATTGAATGGAGCACTGGGTGTTATATGCAAACAATGAATCATGGAACCTTATGTCGAAAACTAATGATGTAATGTATGGTGATTAACATACCATAATAAAATAAAAAAAAAGATAATTGAAGCTCAAAAAAAAAGGCTCTTAACTATAAAGAACAAATTGAGGGTTGTTGAAGGGGAGGTGAGCAGGGAGATCGGCTAAATGTAAATGGGTGATGGGTATTAAGGAGGGCAGTTGTGATGAGCACCTGGTGTTATTTTTAAGTGATGAATCACTAAATTCTACTCCTGAAACTAATATAACACTATATGTTCACTAACTAGAATTTAAATAGGAACTTGAAACAAAAGCAAAAATGTAAAATAAAAAAGAGAGGCAAAAAACCAGACTCCTAAATACAAAGAAAACACTGGTGGTTTCCAGAGGGGAAGTGGGCAAAGTGAGGTGTGAAATAGGTAAAGGGTATTAAAAGTACACTTATCTTAATGAGCCCTGAGAAATGTGTAGAATTGGTGAATCATTATATTGTCCCCTGAAACTAATGTAACACTGTACATTTATTATGCTTGAATAAAAAAATAAAAAGAAGAGCAAGTATGTTTTATAGAGTAATTTAGGGCAAAAAGTCCAATCTAAAAAACTTGCAATTTTGAAATAAAATATTTATGAAACATGTTTTGTGTTTTCCTTTTTGGGGGCTAAATCTAAAATTCCATAATGCTGGTATTTCTTATAGAAGTTTGTGAAGGATCTTCCCAGAGTTAACATTTAATCACCCACTTGTCTGCAGTATTTTATATCTAAGTTGATTTCCTGGGACAGATGCATCCCTCATTTCTCTTCACACCAGACAGGGACACTTTAAATTCCTAGTAACTGCTGGGGCTGAAATGTGAAAAAAAATTTTTTTGAGAAGGAATAATTCTGGGTAGTTTTAGTTTCCCATTTTTGTAGTGGAAACCCTGCAGTGATTTAATTCCACATATATTAAATTTGCACACACCTAAATAGATTTCTTTGTTTCATTTCAAGGACAAGCTAGTGAGACAGAGAGAACCTCTGTCCAGTCTCTGTGCTTCTTGGCCCGAGGCCTCAACAGGGCTAGTTAGTGGGGAGTTGAAAGTTTAGAAATGAGCAAAGCAAATGTCTGTGATCTCAGGAGGATGTCAAGCCACACAGGACCATTTGCTCTTCCCCAAATGTGCCTTAAGTGTTCTCTCCTTTGTCTCCTTGTGATCTAGTTTCTGGCCTTCTCCCACTACCCCCCTTCCTTTTGTTCCTTCCCTTTGGACTTAGATTCAGAATTGAGTTAATCCCACTTTTCAGTTCATTGGACACTCATGAGCAGGTCAAGCAAGGTCCCTTTCTTGTTTTATGAATTTATTTTCCTCTTAATCTCTGATCACCACACTCACTCTCCCTTTCTAAGACATTCACTCAAATGTGTTTGATGTGTGATTCCTTTTAAAATATGCAGTCTTGGTGTGTATTTAAATTCATGTAAGTTATTGTGTTATAGCTCTCCTTCTTTCTTACCTTTCCCTCAATACATTTTGCATATCTATTCATGCGCATACAGCTAGTTCACTGCTTCTAACTCTGCATAGGTTTTTATGTTATACATTTTCCATATTTTACTTATCTATTCTCCTAGAGCTCCTGCTCACCGCAGTGGCCTCTCATCATTTTTCCATGTCCTGAAGTTTAGTCAGATTGACTTCTTTACATTCCTCTAAAGTAGCAGAAGTCTTTGCGTTCCTGTTTGGCCGCCATGCTTACCACCTAGATAATACCTATTACTATACATCCTTTATGTTTCTCCTTAAATGTAATTTAATTCAAGAAGTCTTTCCTGATCTTCTCTCCAGAGTATGCTTAAGCTCCCATTGTATTTCCCTTATTGAAACAAAAATAATACTTTACTATAACGCTCTACTATCCAATAAGCTCCCAAGGGGCTGGATCATGTCTGCTGTGCTTGCTGTTGGATGGTTAACTTCTCAGTAACTAATTCAATGTCTAGAACATATTAGATACTCTATAAAAATGTTGATTGAATGGACAAATGCATGAATGAAATCGAGACATGACCCCTGAATCCAAGAACTCTTAATGTTCCTAATGACACAGCCAGTTAGTAATAGTATCCCCATTTTATTGGAAACTGAAGCTCAGAAAGATTAAATAAATTGTTAAAGTTATATACAGATGAATCATGGAGATGAGATTCAAACACATCTATCTTTGTGTGTGGTGATATTTTAGATTCAGAAGCCTTTGGGGACTAGGCTAAGCCTTTTTATTACTGATGATATTGTTACATTGAATCATCTCCTAGCTGCAGATACCTAATCCATTCTTCTGGAGCTATAGGCTGAAGGGGAAGGTAGTAGATTAATTCATCAGGACATCTCTATTGAGCTCCTACTATATTCCAGTCACTGTCTTAGGAGCTGAGAACACAGTGGTAGAGTAACAAGCAAAATATGTATTGCATTCAAGTTTGTATTCTCATGAAAGAGACAATGAATAAATAAACATATAGTTTCAGGTAGTATTAAGGGGCTTGAGAAAGACTTGTGGTGGTAGTAAATAATTTAAATTCATTGGTCAAGACATTTGAATAAATGGGAATGAGAAGAGTCTAGTCACAGAAAAATCCAGACCAAGAATGTTCCTGGCAGAAGGAAAAGGAGGTTTGAAAACTGGGAGGGGAGAACAAATTTGGTGACTTGAGGAACAAGTAGGAGACCCCTGAGGTTGCAGCTTAGTGAACAAGTGGAGATGGTGTCTTAGTCCATTCAGGCTGCTATAACAAAATACCATAGACTGGGTGGCATATCAACAGCAGAAATTTGTTGCTCACAGTTGTGGGTGCTGGAAATCAAGATCAGGGTGCCGCATTGTTGGGTTGTGGTAAGGACCCTCTTGGGTTGCCAACTGCCAACTTCTCATTTTATCTTCACATGAATAGGTGAAAGAATTCTTTTAGACCTCTTTTTTCTTAAATTAATTATTTTTTATTATGTTATGTTAATCACCATACATTACATCATTAGTTTTTGATGTAGTGTTCCATGATTCATTGTTTGCATATGACACCCAGCGCTCCATTCAGTACGTGCCCTCTTTAATACCCATCACCAAGCTAACCCACCCCCCCACCCTCTTCCCCTCTAGAACCCTCAGTTTGTTTCTCAGAGTCCATACTCTCTCATGGTAGGCCCCTTTTATAAGGACACAAATTACATTCATGAAGGTAAAGCCCTCTTGACATAATCACCTCGAAGGTTTCATTTTTTAATATCATCCTTTTAGGGGTTAGGCTTTCACCATATTAATTTGGGTGGGGGAAGGACACAAACATTCAAACTATAGCAGATTGTTAGGCAGGTGATACTTTACAAGGTTTTATAGGCCATGATGAGGGCATTGTGTCAGGAAGCCATTGTAAGTTTTTAAGCCAGGAAGTTATGTGATCTGACTTACATTTTAAAAAGATCACTTTGAGTGATTATAGGGGCAAAAAAAGTGAAAGGTGAGGTACCAGTTAGGAGACTATTACTGTAGTCCAAGGTTGTAGCTGTAGGAATGTTAAGTAGGGCTCAGATCTGAAATACATTTCAAAATATTGCAAATAAGATTTGATAATTCATTGAATGTGTGTATGGAAGAAGGGGCGTGATTGGGTGATGGATATGAGGGAAATGAAAGAACCAAAGTGGGTTGACTATAGGGAATGATGTAGCCACTGACTGAGATGGGAAATACTTAGGATGGAGCAGACTTCAAGTGGAAAGCCAGGAGCTCTGTCTTAGACATGCTTGGTTTGAGATATCTACTAGACATCTAGGGACCTTATCAAGTAGAGAAACAGCCCAGAGCTTGGCAGAAAGTTTAGGCCTTGGGATACAAACATGAGAGCTATCTGTGTATAGATAGTTTTAAAGCCGGGCTCCACGGAGTAAAGGAAGAAAAGAGGGTGAAGGATTGTAGCTGCAGAGTACCTCAGCACTTGGAAGTCAGGATGAGGAGGAGTGCCCAGCAAAACCAAGAAAGAGTAGCCATTGAGGGAGAAGGGAAGAGAGAGAGGGAAAGTGCAGAAAATGTTCAGGAAGGAGAATGGTCAGCTATATGATATTGCAGTTGAAAGGACACTGGTCGCTGGAATTGGCAAAAAGCAGACTCATGAATGACTTTCCCAAGGCCCACTTCCAGTAGTGTGGCTGAAAAGCTAATGTACATGCTTTTTGTTTGTTGTTTATATTTTTATAAATCAAGTTTTGCTTTATAGGCACCAAAAGATCCTATTACCAAGATGACTTTATGGAAGGGAGTCCTTTTGTGAAGTTAGCTATTCTGTTATACTGCAAATTATCACCCCCCAATTTTTCTAATGTAATTCATGTAGAGATGTCTTCCTTTTTTCTTTCTCAAGTAAAACTCTCATTACTTTACCTGATCTACCTAACTGCTTGAAATCCTTAAAGTCTTTATGCTTATTTTCTGAAAAATGACCATCTACCAACTAATGGAGCTTCTTTCCAGTTTATTTAAGGACAGTGCTGTTGAGTCCGATAGTAATAATAATAAGCTGATAAATAATAATAGTAATAAGTCTGAAAATAATATTAATAATAATTTATTAAGCATTTACCATATGCCAGGCATTAGTCTAAGTGCTTTCTGTTCACTTACTCTTTTAATTCTCACAACAATCTAAGTACTGTTATTACTTTCTTTTATGGAAACAGAGGCACAGAGAGGGTAAGCAAATTGCCAAAGTTCGGGCATTTAGTAAGTGGAGGTACTAAGTACCCAAAGCCTAAGCTTTCTAACCATCAAGACAGATTGTCTTCATGTATTCACTCTTTCATTGGGTGCTCTCTAGGTTTTGGGTACTCATGACAGGGATAAAGGTATCTACACCCTAAGTGCTCTCTGTCATCCTCAACTCCTGCTTACCCAGATTGTCCCAAAATAGCTGTGTGAACTGAGCATGTGCATGTTACATCTGTGGTTTTTTTTTTAAAAAGTTTTAGAAAACAACTTTAATATTGTTTTATGGGTATGAAAAGAACTTTAATATTGGGTTGGTGGGTGTGAAAAGAACTTTAATATTGGGTTGGTGAAGATGACATTAATCTCTAGTTCAAGTAAGTGAATTGAAAACTTGCATAATGTAAGTGCCTGCCAGGAGCCCTGAGAAGTTACCATTGTGATTGCTGTTTTATTTAGAGATTATAAATTTTGACAAATTGAGGTTAAATTTCCCATCTCCCCTTTTCTGCCAGCAATAGTGACACTGAAGATCTGGTTATAATTAATTACTTCATTTAATTTACATACATTCTGTTAATCACTCATTGCCCACAAACCTGATACTTTCTCATCTTGTAGAATAAAATAAAAAAATTTTAAAGATGGCAGCAAGACTAGAAGAGATAGAAACTTAATTTTATAATAATGTTCCCTGATTCAAAAGTAAAGGCAATTCTTTGGCCTCTTAGTTGTTTAATTTTTGAAGTCAGAGAGGAATGTGTTCTCCCCTACATAAAATAGGTGATGAAGAAAGATAACAACAAAGAGGGTTTTTTGGGGGTGGGGGCAGATTTGTTTGCAAAAATACCTTAGATTCTCTTTGCTTACTTACATTGAGTCTTTCCAAAAATAAAGACTCTCAAACAGTGATGTACATAGCTGTGAAACTGTTCTGCAATAATTTATTGGTGAATGTCATGCCCCAAAATGGGGCTCAGCAGTAAATCCCCATCATCTTGATACCCTCTTACGCCTACCACTTAGTCACAGGAGCAACTATTTGAAGTCACAAAAACATGAAACGATTATGCTATAAACTCCTTCTACTTTATTGCTTTTTTTTTTTGTCTTCAGATTTCTAAGAAACTACTATAATGAAAAATGGTGTTATTTGGAAGTCTCCACCAGACTGTAGAGAGAGAATGGAATTTGTGTGGGAGTGGGGATGGGATCAACCTATATTGGATGCCTCTTGGGTCCCAGGACTGCTAGACACTTTGAACACATTATCTAATTTAAACCTCCCAACAACCCTGTGAGGTGGGTATAATTGCTCTTGATTTATCAATGACAAGCACTGAGCTCAACCAGAAATCTTTATACGTGGCCATTTCTGCCTATCTCTAGTCTTAAGGCAGCCTTGAATGGGGTAGAAACTGGGCAAAATGCATCTAGCACCTGGCATTTACTGAGTAGCTTGCTGGAAAGTTGTTTTCATGCCTCCTGTTTTTGTTATGATTTTCCCCTTTTGTTGGGTAGAAGGGATTAGCTCCCTTACAAGGCCTTTCTCCAACTGTGGTAATCTAAATACGTAAATCCACCCTTCTTGTCAGGCTCACTTGATGAGAGCAGGACAGTTAAGGGTAACCCACAACTGTTAACTCTTGGTTCACTTAGGAGCCTATGTTAACGATATTTACTTACTCTCAACTATAGAGAAAACTGCACTTTAACTCTCAAATAGCCAAATTAAAAACAAACAAACAAACAGCAAATATAATTTCTTAAAGGCTGCGAGCACATAATACCATAGACTTTTTAATTGTATTAACCGAAAAACATGCCAGTTATAATTTTGTGTTGTTTGCCAATTAAAAGCTCTACCTTTTCAGTAACAAATAATCAGATTCCCTGTTATTTTACTGGTTTCTAGAGACAGCCTCAGGTTCTATATTTGGTGTAGCTGGTGTGTATGTGTGTTGATTTCCAAACATGGAATTGGGACATGCGAACTAATAAAGGATTTTGTCTAGTTTATGATTTATTTACACATGACTAACTTATGAAGATGTTTGTCATATCCACTTAAGTATTAAAAATAAGAAGTAAACAAACAAAAATTCACCTTTCCTGAGAAGAGCGATATTGGAAATTATATAACTAAGATCTCTAATACATTATAAACATTGATAATAGTTTGTATATGAAGCATTGCTCCTATCTTTTGCAACAACATTTGAGAGGGATTTATAATATTTTATGCTCATACATATACATGTTGATAGAAATGTAGTATTCTAGCAATCAGATATGTTTTTTTTTTCCTCAGCCTTCTAATTCAGGCTTTAGCAATATCAGACTATTTATAGCTTTCTGAATAGTAGAGCAGAGAGGTAGAAAATGTAGGCTGTAGGGCTCCTGGGTGGCTCAGTTGGTTGGGCAACTGCCTTCGGCTCAGGTCATGATCCTGGAGTCCCGGGATCGAGTCCCGCATTGGGCTCCCTGCTTAGCGGGGAGTCTGCTTCTCCCTCTGACCCTCCCCCTCTCATGTGCTCTCTCTCTCTCATTCTCTCTCTCAAATAAATAAAAAATCTTTAAAAAAAAAAAAAGAAAATGTAGGCTGTGAAGACCTTGTGCCAGTTTTGACCTGAATTTTGCCTTATTAGCTGTAGGCTCTTTGGCAGATGAGTCTGTCTAAGGCTCAAATTTTCATCAAAAGAATGGAGCTAGATCTGTTATGAAGATTCAATGAAATAGTGCACCTAAAGTGTTTAACATGGTGCCTGGTGCACAGAGCCACTCAGTGAAGGCTAGCTCTATGATTATCGTCATTGTCCTCAGATTATACTGTTTTATCCTTATGTGCCTTTGCATCTGTGTTTCCTCTGCATCTTCTCCTATTTGTTTTCCTTTCTAGTGAACTCCTTTTTATTTCTTCAAACCCTGGCTAGAAAATCATTTCTTCTAGGAAGGCTTTCCTTACCTCCCTCCCAGGCACAATGATTTGTTCCTCTTCAGTGCCCCTCCCTCACCTTGTACTTGATTCTGCTGTAACATTAGATGCCCTGCCATGGTGGTTATTGACTGAGTCAGTGTCCTCTCCTTGTGTAGATTGTGACCATTACAAGCAACTGTTCCCTCCTATTCATTATGTATTACCAGGATCCAGTGTAGTACCTGGCAGACAATGGACACCCCATGGATGATTCCTCAGTTGAATTTCTAACAGATTACAGGCTGTGCTGCAAGAGTTTAAGGACTGTGAATCCGAGAAATGAGGGTGTTTAACAATAAATAGTCTTCTTTCCACCTGTGGCATCAAGTTGAAGTCCGTTTTCATACTCAATAGTATCCAATCTGAAATTGTGGTTAAAGAAATTATAACACAACATTGTACACAACGAAGCTTAAAAGAAAATGACATGCATAAGAAAATGACTAGGTCCTTTATGATAATAGAAGAAGCTTACAGCAAACCTTATTGATGTGGTTTTGCAAATCATAGTTTTAAATGCTTGCCCTGGGCCTCACTGCTCTTGCTGTAGGCCTCTATGCTGCCGGTATTCCTACCTTGTGGTTTAGCTTTACTAGGGACTTATATGTAAGTGCTGCATAGTTTTGATTTACATTTATGATTTTCATATTCCCAATAAGCTCTAAAACAAACCTTTGTGAATATAGAGAGTGTCCTCTAATCTCTTACTAGAAAACTGGTGAAGTGCATTCATGGTATTGGGTAGTGTTCAAGTATTAAATGATGTTCTAACTTGAAATTATATAAAACCATCTAATAAAAACTCTTCTGTCTTAATCACATCATATTGAAAATATTTCTCTTTGAGCCAGCTTTCTAGTCTAGGATTTTAAATGGAAAACAATGAAAAAATACCTTCAAATAATAAATTGATCACTATCTTTCAGAGTGGTCTGAGACTATATTCTTGAGGCTACACTGCATGTTCTATGACAGTTTTTAAAATTAGAGCTTTTGTTTTGATAATGGTTTAAAAATTAGGCTAAGCATCTTCTGGACCATCCTGTAACTGAACACTGGGCTTGCATACATGCCAGTGTTGGTGCCAAATGATCCCAACTTCCTATGGCTCAGGAAGAAGACCAGAAGCTGGCTAAATGACATGCCTTGTACGTGGTGAAATGGGCCTGCTCAGCCCAAATGAACTTGTGCTTTAGCAGTCAGCACCAAGTGCATATTCCCAAAGGTGATTTGGTTTTAGCAAAAGCACATAAATTTGTCACGTTAAAATAATGCTTTTAATTGGGTTGTATCGGTTTTGTAGTTCTATTTGCATTTAATTTTCAAATTTGTTCTGGTTTGATAGTTGCTTAAAAGAACAATAAGCATAAGGGATTTAGTTTTACATTTATACATATTTAAATAACATTTTGATTTTTTAGTGTAATGTAATATTGTGTCTTGAGTCTTTTTTTCTTTGAGTTCTTTGAAGGCAAACCATATAATTAGTCCATTTTGAGAACTGCTATAATGGGTCCTACTTATGTTGCTGATTTTTTGGGAAGAATTTGTCAGTACCCTAAGAGCCCCTTATTATATACTGCATGCCATAGGTGCTCAACAGTCCCTGATTACCTGAGGAGAGCCCTGGGTTCTTGCCCTCATTCTGCCACCTGCTTTGTGTGAGCAAGTTGCAGACTCGGTTTCCTTATCTAACTGCGTTGGTGCTTGGATTTAAGAATCTTTTAACTCCTTCCATCTCTAAAATTTGAGCCTACTCCACAGATTTCTGCCATTTGTTTAGTGTTCCACCCCATCACCCAAACTGACCTATAAAATTGGATTTTTTTTTCAACTTCTTAGACATCACTGACAACACTGACATGTTTGAGTTCATTCAATCAGTTTTCTTGGAACATGAACTCACCTTTCTTATTGGAAGTTGTAAAGTCTTTTTTTTTTTACTTGAAAGAAAACAAATATAAAAGGAAAGCGCTTAACCCAGACCTTTGGACATATAGAACCAATATATCCTCTTTGAAAGACTTTAATATCTCTGACAAAGGCTGTTGGACAGAATGCTGGGGAATGTTAACTCTTCCCTCCCCTCCCTCTGATCCTGGGCCATCAGTTCTCTTAATTGGTGTGAAATATCTCCAGAACTATGATATACATGGGACCTGATCCATAGTCCTGCTCACTGTTGTGTTGGGGCTATGGAGGAGCTCTAATGACTCAGCTATGGGCTGCACAGTTGTGGTGCTTTGGATAGACCTTGTGCTTAATGAATGGGTGAGCTTGTTTGAGCAGTCTTAATGGAGACCCAGATTATTAGCTTCTTTGGGACCTGCAGAGCTGCAGGGAAAATAAGGGGAAAGAGGAAGTGCTTTCCCAATGGAGTAGGTGGAGTAGAGTGGGCCCTCCTCCAAAAAGGTCACCTAGCCCCAGCTAGAGGTCTAAATCAACCTCAGAAGTTCCTGAAGAAATGGCCCATTTAAGAAAATTCATCTCTAATATGTGATTAATTCCCAGTATTGTGTGTGGGGTGGCAGGTTGGAAAAGGGGAATGTAATCTTATAATAACTTTTTGGTTGATGGGCTGTAGGTGAAGTCAGGTTTGTTTTTTGAAGCAAAAAAACATGCCATGAAGAAAAATGTTTATAGTTGCCGTTTGGTTTAAGGAGCCCTGGGGCTCCCATCTTTATTATGAAATATAGTCTTAGAACAAAAATATTTAGCTGTGCTTCTGTAAATTAAAATCTAGTTTCTCCTTAGGCTTATGATTTGAAGTCAAGTTTCTGACTGAAGTGAGATAATTAAAAGGAAAACAAGGAAAGAGGATGATAGATGTGGCCCACAGCCTTGGCATACAGAAATGCCCCAGCTGTTTTTCTTCAGCTCAGTGTAGACTGTAGATTTATCATCAGGACAGCAAACATATTCAAGGGAAGGAAAAGAAAGAGAAGTTACGTATAAGCTTTGTGACAGCGTCTGTCACAAAGAAGCAAAGGAATATTCTTATCGGGACATTCCATTTAAAGCATTGCTTTTTATTGTTCTCTGAATTGCTTTATGTTCACTTAATAAGCAACACTGAGTTCAAAGATAGCTCTGCCCTTATAACACTGATGATATGAATATCCTGGCACCTCGATACAGTAGGCTGAGATAGTAATTACATCATCGGTACCTGTCAGAACCTGGGCACCCAAGTGCAGGCACTGGCTGCGGAGAGCACTTAGGGGTGGAAGACCTGCAACTCTGATTAACTACTGCTTACTCCGTGATCTCTGACATATAAATCGTATGGACTCGATGGAGCCTGAAGTAGTATATAAGACGGATAGTGCCATAATAGGGGGGGAAAGTCGAAAAACATGTTTTGTATACATTCAAAAATTATTAGACAGTGATAGCTTAAAAACAGATGCAAATATTTGACAGCATAAGCTTGCTAGACAATAGAAAGTCAAATAACTGTTCTATTTGATTATTCCTTTCAGTCCTTATCTCCTTCTCCTTCTCTCCACCCTAAAGAAAAAGAAGAAATTAGTCAGAGGTTTGTATACTTCAAATTGACACTTGTTAATTTGCTGACCTCATTTTTATGAATTAGAGAGTGATTGAAACAGGCTCCAGGGAGCCTGGGTGGTTCAGTCAGTTAAGCATCTCCCTTCAGCTCAGGTCATGATCTCAGGGTCCTGGGATTGCATCCCACATTGGGCTCCCTGCTGAGTGGGGAGTCTGCTCCTCCTTCTCCCTCTTCCCCTCTCCCCCACCCCCACAGCCCCCGCTTGTGCTCAAATAAATAAATAAATAAATAAATAAATAAATACGAAAAAGACTCCAAGTTCCCTGAGTGCATTAGGGTTTCTGGATAATCTTGCCCTAGGAACAGTATACTGTATTTTCTGGGGTTCTTTGTTGTGTGAATAATTCTTTTATATTTCACACTTATCTGTAACAGAGGTTTAATTTCACATAAGACTTCTTATTTCTAAATGGTTTTAAGTAGTTTCTTTGGGTTAAATTCTGAGCTCCTTTGCACCCTCAACCTAATGAAAGAGGAGCTGGGATATGGGGCTTGGCCTCTGCTTGGCCCTTTCGTGCATCTGCAGGTAGAAGCCAGAGATGTTAAAGCAGCTGCTGGTTTCTCAAGCTGCCTGAGAAACACTATCCCCTTTTCTTAGCTTTGCCATTTCCTCTGTTTTTTTTTCCATCCTCCTGCTCTATTCCTACAGTTTAGATGAAGATGAAGAAATTTCACAACAGAACCAAACAAAGCTAAGTGGTCAGGTCTCCCAACCCCCTTCACCCGGTAGTAAGAGCCAATATTATAAATGACCAATTCAAACCATTTCAAATCAAGAAATATATGTCAACTATAAGGATTTTTAGAATGTTCCATAGATTCTATATAGCATGATTGCTTTAAAAAATTAAGCAATGTCATCCTTTTTCTAATCAAAGTCTTGTGTAAAACCTCAATACTGAGACTTCTACTCTTTCGTTAATGTAGCTTCATTTCTTCTGGGGTGGGGTTGAGAGGGATGGGGTTTGGGGTTTCCACCCTCATTAACCACAGCAGCAGTGCCATCACCCGTTTTCTATAACAGCTTCACAAGGAAATTCTCCTTTGAAGAGTGAGTTTTGTGTCTTAAAAATGCTTTAAAACTAGTTCTCTAGAACAATGACATTCATGATTTTTTAGAATTGTGCATCCCACGTAGCAAAAAACTTTTTTGAGCATACTTTCAATATATTTATATAGCACTTTGCCAACATATTATGCACATTTAAAAATGGCCTCAAATTGGCTAA
This sequence comes from Callorhinus ursinus, assembly GCF_003265705.2. Lineage (NCBI taxonomy): Eukaryota > Metazoa > Chordata > Mammalia > Carnivora > Otariidae > Callorhinus > Callorhinus ursinus. The sequence continues at coordinate 95,117,755 of NW_027397063.1, read as the reverse complement.
TTAAAAATGTAGTTGTAATATCTTTACTCTTTACCCCAGCAGATCATCCTGCATATTCCCTACAGTGCTTGCCCTCCACTTTGGAGACTGTTCCTAGAGTTATATTCATAGTAGGCTGACTTCTGTAACAGCAACCTCAAAATCTTAGTGACTTAACACAATCAATGTTTTTTTGTGTGTGTCTCTGTCCAGCTTCTGCAAGTGCAGGGGTCTGCCCTCTGGGTCAGGGACTTAGGCCTCTTTGTTTGGCTCTGTCATTTTCCAGAGCTTTTCCTCCCATACTTTCAGTTGGAGTGTGGGAATAAAGCTAGCGTGGTAAATTGCAAAGGAAGGTTTTTAATGCATCAAATCTGCAAATGGCATACATTACTCCCTTCCCTGTTTCACTGGGCAGAACTAAGACGCATGGCCACATCTGGGGAAAGCTGTGAAATGTGCTCATCTGTGGGACCAAGAGGGAAACAGGATTTGGTGAACACCTGCAATGCCTCTGCCGCCAGAATGAATGCTATCCTGAAGGTGAGATTTATTCTCTTCTGCCCATTCTCCCTGGACTTGAAGTCTCAATTTCACTTTTGGTTTGTTGAATGAGGCATTTAGAGAGGGGGCTATGTGCCTATTTTTCAGTTAGGGATTACGTTCTGCTGAGTGTAACAAAAACCCATCTACAGTGGCTAACTAAAAAAGATTTTATTTTTCTCATGTCAGAAGAATTGCGGGGGTAAGCAGTCCAGAGCTGGTGAAGTTGCTTGAGGGAGTTGTCAAGTACCCAAGCTCTTTCCAGCTCCCTTTTCAGTGTTCTCATTTCTGGTTTTTATACTTGTCCCCAGATGGCTGGTCTTACTCCAGATATCTTGTTTGTTTTCTAACAAGATGAAGGATGAAGAGGGAAAAGAGCACAAGTGTGAATTGAGTTTGTCCTATTTAGCAAGTTCCCTACAGGCCCTTCTGGTAGACTTTGCTCATTTCTCCTTGGCCATAACTGTGTCCCAAGACCAGCATATCCAGCCATTGCTGCAAGGGAATGGAAACTGATTATTTTAAGCTGGGTATATTGCTAATCTGAACAAATTAGAGGTTCTATTACTTAGAAAGAAGAGAAAAACTACTATCTACAGCCATTTGATAATTCGAAAATCTCAGTTTCTGTGTAAGTCTATTGTGGTGAAAGGAGACTGGTATGCTACCAAGCTGGACATATACCAAGGCATAGCTTACACTTTTACAGTTTTTCTGTCTGGGTTCAATTTGGCTGCTGAGATCACTTATAAATGGCATTATAAATTAAGCCATATTTTCTTTGAGGTTGAAATTCTTTACATGTGCATTTCCTTTTAGCTAACTATAATATAAACCTTTTGAAACACATTTTCTAGTTAACAGGAGCACAAGCATTTAAAGCTCAGTGTTGTATTGGTTACAAATGCTCCTGGGGCAACTGATGTGTGACAGAGAGCATCAGAGACACACCAGTTCTCTATATTCTGGGTTCTGTAATGTTGAGCCCTGCAACAATCCTGTTCTTCAGGAAGCATATGTTTGGCATTAGATTATTCTCCACAAACACGTCTTCTTGGTACACATTTAGATTATATGCAGGACTAATAATGAAATGAAGAAATTTTTGCGGCCCTTAACATTGCTACATGGAAGAACTGTTTGATATGACTTTGGTGGCAGGGGGAAGTGTGTCTCTTTTAAAGAACTGAGAATATGCTCCTTTCAAGCTCTGAGAGATATATAAGCCTCCTCAGTTTTTTTTTTTTTCTTTACCTTGGCTGCTAGGAAACTCAGAGTTAATTTAGTACTCGTGAATAATGTCTTATTTCAGATTCCTGATAAAATTATCCCATTTTTCTCTAAACAGCTTCTGATATCTTTTTCTTAACTTCACTTTTAGCTATCTGCTGTTGTGTATGGATTTTTATCATAAACTGCCTTTTGAAATATAGAGTAGAAGTGAAAACTAAAGTAAAAATAAATGAGGAAAATCCAGATTGTTTATTAATGTCTTATTCTATCAAGACCATTTCCTTTGGTAGGGAGTAATTTAGGCTGTCAGATTTGTCTTAAAGTCTTTGGAGTGTAGAATGGCACTTTCACTTTGGATATAAATAAATAAGCTACATTCTTCAATCTGTTCATCTTTCTGCATTTTAACTAGAGTTTAAATCTTGAAGGGGGTTGGCATGAATGGGTAATTACCACCAAGATGAATGGTTATGATGTTTATTATGATGATGGTTTTTCTTTTATTTGAACTTTCAGAGGGAAGCAGCATTTATTTCAGTCAGTCATTGAGTTTGGGAAGGTAGGGGCATTAAATTTTTCCATTATTTCAAGATAGTAAATTTTAAATGTGACAAGCAGTAAGTAAGTTTTACTCAAAGCAATACAACAGTATATTGATGGTAATGGGGGTATGTAACTGACATAAAACAAGCACCAGGTGGGAGAAGAGTTCACAGTGCCCACATGGAATGTATGTCCCTGTTATAGACCTCACTGTAGATGTCCAGGACCCTGGACACTCCTGCCCAATTGGCTTCTGGAATCTGCGTGGGGGTGGCCAAGGGACAGCTGCTTTTCCCAGGGGTTGCAATGGGAAATGGTTTAGAGCTTGAATGAGTGGGCTGGATTGTCCATAGACTTGCACTTGAGGTCCTTCATGGCACAGGGTGGGTTAGAGGGTGGAAACAAAGGGGCAGGCAGGCCAGGGACTGGGGACCAAGAGCTAAGGGCTGACTTTCCCCACATCTCTACATTCAAGTACCAAACTCCAGGGAGTTTGGGAAGTCTAAATTTTGACCTTCAGCCTCAGGGTCTTTTAAAGAACCTAAAAGGGCAATGCTGTTAGGGGTGAGGGGTTAGGGATCCCTTGAAGGTAGAGGTTGCCTGTTTTTGCGTGGTGGTGAGGAAAAGTTTTAGAACATATGGAATTGGGAACACCATCTCGACTCTTCCCTGGGCCACGAAAATGTTAGGGGCATGCCTGCCTAAAATATTTCTATCTTTCTTCTGTTCTAATGTACAGTGTCCAGACTCCTTCAGGTAATTTTCAGGGTCCTTACTCCACCCGGCCCCCAATCTCTTTTACATCCTTGCATCATCCTTTCATGCACCCTATGTTTCATACCTGTCTTCTTTCAGTGTGTCGCTTTCCTTAAATATCACTGCCTGCCATCTAATTCCCCAAACAGAAAAGTAAAGTCGTGCTTCATAGTTCTGACTCCCTCACTCTCGTTGCTAGTCTGTGTCCCACTCTGGAGTCCTTCTGCTTCTCATTTCTTTGTAACCATTTGTCTGGTGTGAGTTATCAACATTATCACATGGATGACTGCAGAAGCTTGGCCTCCCCACATCTACTCTGATCTCATCCAATCCTGGCTCCACTCTGTGGCTAGAGTAATCTCTTTGGCATTTGAGCTCGAATCAGGTCACTCTTTGCTTCAAAATCTACAAAGGCTACTGTGGATACATAGCCAAAGTGTGGTGCACAGGCTCCCTCTGGTCTGGCTCTGCCCACCTGTCTAGCTCTCCTATTCTACCACTCTCTGCCTCCTTTTCTTTACCCTACTCATAGTGCTCTTCTCGCAGTTGCTTCCTTAGTCATGTGTACCCCCACGGCTCCATCTTTCAGCTGCCTGCTCAACTGTCACTCCAGAGAAGAGTTAAGTGGGTTCCCCTGGAATATGCCCTGATTCAACCGCATGACTTTTTCATCGTCATACTTCTCGTTATTTGGAAGTATATATTCATTTGTGTGATTACTTCATTAATCTCTCTCTCTTGATAGGTTGTACTGTATTCTATAGGTCAGGGCTGTATTTGTTTTTGCTCATTGTAACCTTACGCTTAGGACAGTGCCTGACATATAATAGATGCTCAAAACATGTTCATCAAATCGATGAATGAATAAATGTATGACTAACTATCTCAATGTGCTTTTTCTACGGAAGCTGGTGTAAAAGGAAAATAATAACAGACTTTTAATATTTGTGGTTTCTTCTATGCCAGGGACTGTTTTAAATGTTTTACATTTATTAACTCAATATGCACAACATATCTACAAAATGTCTTCTATTACTAGCTCAATTTTATATCCAAGGAAACTGAGGCACAGGAAGGCAAAGGGCCTATTCTTTCAGTGTAGGCTGCATGTAGTGACTTTCTTCCAAAGACTACAGCATGGAGAAGGAGGAAAAAGAACACTTTTACAGTGGAGAAGCCTGACAAACACTACCTCACCCAGGTGATCAAGCGCAATAGTCATCAACATCAATAAATCATATTGGTAATATGTTTCCTTGATATGATGTGATGAAAATGGTGCTTTACCTCTGTGATTTTCCTGTTCGAAACACAAGACTAATCACGAAAAAAACATCAGACCAATCCCAACTGAAGGGCAGTCTACAAAATACCTGATGAGTTCTCCTCAAATCTGTCCAGGTCATTAAAAACAAAAAAAGTCTGAGAAACTGGAACAGCTAAGAGGAGGCTAAGTAGACATAAAGACTAAATGCATTATGGCATGCTGGATAGGAACCTGGAACAGAACCAGGATATTAGTTAGAAACTAAGACAATCTGAATATGAATAAAGTATGGGCTTTGGTTAATAAGAATGTATCAATATAAGTTTATTAACTGCAACAAATGAGCCATATTATGTAAGATGTTAATAAGGGTGTGGGGAATAAGAGAACTCTCTGTTATATCTTTGCATTTTTTTTTTTGCTAGACCTAAAACTATTCTAAAGGCTTAAGTTTATGTTTTAAAAACAGGCAGGGTCTGGGGCACCTGGGTGGCTCAGTCGTTAAGCGTCTGCCTTCGGCTCAGGTCATGATCCCAGGGTCCTGGGATCGAGCCCCACATCAGGCTTCCTGCTCGGTGGGAAGCCTGCGTCTCCCTCTCCCACTCCCCCTGCTTGTGTTCCTGCTCTCGCTGTCTCTCTCTCTCTGTCAAATAAATAAATAAAATCTTTAAAAAAATAAAAATAAAAAAATAAAAACAGGCAGGGTCATAAAGCTATTAATGGACATAGCCAAAATTCAGTCCCCTGTTAACTGACCATATTCCCTGCTCTTAACCTCTCCATTCCAAAATCAGTGTTCAAATTTGGCCCCCTCAGTACAAATCTGGATGTGATTTGTGGCAGTCTTGATACCCACAGGGTACCAATCTGGGGGACTTCCAGTTGTAGCAGGGACATAGGTGTGCTACAGGGACAATATTTTAACCAGGTTAAAGCAGGAGTTGTAGGCAGTGATTTGGGGAGTGGAGATACTCCCTACACTCACACTAGGTTTGTGGCAGGCTGCAAGTAAGGTAACTTCCCCAGCAACTTACGCTGAGAGAAGGGATGGGCTCATTGCTGATGTCTTGATTGCACTTTCCTTAATCTCCTTCTGTTGAAATCCTGAATATAATCTCCAATACCCCTGTCATCCATGAAGCTACTCTGATCCTCTCATAAAAAGTTAATCCTGGCAGTTTGAAGTCAGCAGTGAAAGGGCATGAACTTTAGAATGGATGATGGGTGGGCATCCTGGCTCTGCTGGTCATGGTCATGTGACCCTACACCAGGTATTCAACTGTTTAGAGGCTCAATTTGTTTCTCTAAAAATAGGGATAGAAATTCTACTACTTAGGGTTATTGTGAAGAATAGAAGGAAGAGGGGAATACGAAAGTACCTAGCTCAGTGCCTGGCATGTAATAAATTCTAGGTAGGAGTTAATTCCTTTATTTCCTTCACATTGTCCTCTTCGTGGGGGTCATACCACAGTTCTGATGTCATTATTAAGCCCTGGTTTTAATCTCTCCTATTAGTTATAAATATGACTGTGTCTCCACAAGACCACAAACTCCTTGAAGAGCAGAATCATGTTTAATTTTTTTTATGTTTCAAGTTTTTGTTTAAATTCCAGTTAGTTAGCATATAATGCAATACTAGTTTCAGTAGTAGAATTTAATGATTCATCATTTATATCTAACACACAGTGTTCATCACAAGTGCCCTCCTTAAAGAGTATATACTTAAAGAGTTTCTTTTATGGTTTCCTTCCTTCTCCCTTTCTTTTTTCTTTCCCCTGTGTTCATCTGTTTTGTTTCATCCACATATGAGTGAAATCATATGATACTTGTTTTTCTCTGACTTATTTTGCTTAGAATAATACATTCTAGCTACATCCACGTCATTGCAAATGGCAAGATTTCATTCTTTTTGGTGGCTGAGTAATATTCTATAAGTTCTTTATCCATTCATCAGTCAATGGACATTTGGGCTCTTTCCATAATTTGGCTATTATTGATAGTGCTGCTATAAACATTGGGGTGCATGTGCCCCTTTGAATCAGTATTTTTGTATCATTTGGATAAATACCTAGTAGTGCAATTGCTGGGTCATAGGGTAGTTCTAGTTTTAGCTTTTTGAGGAACCTCCATTTCCAGAGTGGCTGTACCAGTTTGCATTCCCCCCAGTAGTGAAAGAGGGTTCCCCTTTTTCCACATCCTCGCCAGCTGTTTTTTGTTTCCTGTGTTGTTCATTTTAGCCATTCTGACACGTGTAAGGTGGTATCTCACTGTAGTTTTGATTTGTATTTCCCTGGTGCTAAGTGATGAGCATCTTTTCATGTGTCTGTTGACCATCTGTATGTCTTCTTTGGAAAAATGTCTATTCATATCTTCTGGCCATTTCTTAACTGGATTATATGTTTTTTGAGTATTGAGTTTCATAAGTTCTTTATATATTTTGGATACTGACCCTTAAGCAGATTTGCAAATCTTACATTCCAAACGTTGCCTTTTAGTTTTGTTGATTGTTTCCTCCACTGTGCAGAAGCTTTTTATCTTGATGAAGTCCCAATAGTGCATTTTTGCTTTTGTTTCCCTTGCCTCCGGTCTATTAAGAAGTTGCTATGGCCAATGTCAAAGAGGTTGCTGCTTGTGTTCTTCTCTAGGATTTTGATGGGTTTCTGTCTCACATTGAGGTTTTTCATCCATTTTGATTTATTTTTTGTGTATGGTGTAAAAAAATGGTCTGTTACATTCTTCTGCATGTTGCTGTCCAGTTTTCCCAGCACCATTTGTTGAAGAGACTATCTTTTTTTCCATTGGATATTCTTTCCTGCTTTGTTGAAGATTAGTTGACCATAGAGTTATGGGTCCATTTCTGGGTTTTCTTTTCTATTCCACTGATTACATGACTGTTTTTGTGCCAGTACCATACTGTCTTGATGATTACAGCTTTGTAATATAGCTTGAAGTCCCGGAATTGTGATGCCTCCAGTTTTGCTTTTCTTTTTCAAAATTCCTTTGGCTATTTGGGGTCTTTTGTGATTCCATAGAAATTTTAGGACTGTTTGTTCTAGCTCTGTGAAAAACGCTGGTGGTATTTTGATGGGGATTGTATTAAATGTAAAGATTGCTTTGGGTAGTATAGACATTTTAACAATATTTATTCTACCAATCCATGAGCATGGAATGTTTTTCCATTTCTTTGTGTCTTCCTAAATTTCTTTCATAAGTGTTCTACAGTTTTCAGAGTACAGATCTTTCACCCCCTTGGTTAGGTTTAATCTTGGGTAACTTAGAGTTTTTGGTGAAGTTGTAAATAGGATCGATTCCTTGATTTCACTTTCTGCTTCTTCATTGTTGGTGTATAGAAATGCAACACATTTCTGTACATTGATTTTGTATCCTGCAAATTTACTGAATTCATATATTAGTTCTAGCAATTTTTTGGTGGGGTCTTTAAGTTTTCTACATAGTGTATCATGTCATCTGTGACTAGTGAAAGTTTGACTTCTTCCTTGCCAATTTGGATGCCTTTTATTTCTTTTTGTTGTCTGATTGCTGAGGCTAGGACTTCTGGTACTATGTTAAATAACAATGGTGAGAATGGGCATCCCTGTCTTGTTCCTGACCGTAGAGGAAAAGCTCTGTTTTTCCTCATTGAGGATGATATTAGCTGTGGGTCTTTCATATATGGCCTTTATGATGCTGAAGTATGTTCCCTCTATCCCTACTTTCTTGAGGATTTTTATTAAGAATGAATGCTGTGCTTTGTCAAATGCTTTTTCTGCATCTACTGAGAGGATCATATGGTTCTTGTCCTTTCTTTTATTAATGTGTCATATCACATTGATTGATTTGCAAATATTGAACCACCCTGGCATCCCAGGAATAAATCCCACTTGATCATGGTGAATGATTCTTTTAATGTACTCTTAGATTTGATTTGCTAGTATTTTGTTAAGAATGTTTGCATCCGTGCTCATCAGGGATATTGGCCTGTAAATTCTCCTTTTCAGTGGGTTCTTTATCTGGTTTTGGGATCAAGGTAATGCTGGCCTCATACAATGAGATTCGAAGTTGTCCTTTTATTTCTATTTTTTTGTTTGAAAATTGGTGTTAACTCTTCTTTAAATGTTTAGTAGAGTTCCCCTGGGAAGACATCTGATCCTGGACTTTTGTTTGTTGGGAGATTTTTGATTGGTCATTAAATTTCTTTGTTGGCTATCAGTCTGGTCAAACTTTCTATTTCTTCCTATTTCGGTTTTGGTATTTATATGTTTCTAGTAATTTATCCATTTCTTCCAGATTACCCAATTAATTGGCATTTTTCATAATAGTCTCTCCTAATTGTTTGTATTTCTGTGGTGTTGGCTGTGATCTCTCCTCTCTCATTCATGATTTTATTTATTTGGGTCCTTTCTCTTTTCTTTTTGGTAAGTCTGCCTAGGGGTTTATCAATTTTATTAATTCTTTCTAAGAACCTGCTCCTAGTTTCATTGATCTGTTCTACTGTTTTGTTGTTGTTGTTATTGTTTCTATATCATTTCTTTCTACTCTAATCTTTATTATTTGCCTTCTCCTGGCTTTCGGCTTCATTTGTTGTTCTTTTTCTAGCTCCTTTAGGTGTAAGATTAGGTTGTGTACTTGAAACTTTTCTTGCTTCTTGAGAAAGGCCTGTTTGATATATACTTCCCTCCTCTGACTACTTTTGCTGTGTCCCAAAAGTTTTGGACCATCATGTTTTCATTTTCATTTGTTTCCATGTATTTTTTAAAATTTCTTCTTTAATTTCCTGGTTAACTCATTCATTGTCCAGTAGGATGTTCTTTAACATCCATGCATTTGTGGTCTTTCCAAATTTTTCTTTGTGGTTGACTTTAAGTTTATAGTATTGTGGTCTGAAAATATGCATGGTATGATCTCAGTCTTTTTGTACTTGTTAAGGCCTGATTTGTGATCCAGTGTGTGATCTTTTCTGGAGCATGTCCCATGTGCACTCAAAAAGAATGTGTATTCTGTTGCTTTAGGATGAAATGCTCTGAATGTATCTATTAAGTCCATTTGGTCCAGTGTGTCATTAAAAGCCATTGTTTCCTTGTTTATTTTCTGTGTAAATGACTTGTCCATTGCTCTAAGTAGGGTGTTAAAGTGCACTATTATTATTGTAATATTATCAGGGAATTCCTTTATGTTTTATTAATTGTTTTATATAAATATATATGTGTGTGTGCTCCCAAGTTAGGGGCATAAATATTTACAATTGTTAGATCTTCATGATAGATAGACCCCTTTATTATGATATAGTATCCTTCTTCGTCTTTTGTTACACAATCTTTCATTTAAAATTTAGTTTGTCTGATGTAAGTATGGCAACTCTGGCTTTCTTTTGATGCCCATTAACATGATAAATGGTTTTTCACCACCCCCTCACTTTCAATCTGCAGATGTCTTTATGTCTAAACTGAATCTCTTGTAGGCATCATATAAATGGGTCTTGTTTTTTTATCCATTCAGATACCCTATGTCTTTTGATTGGAGCATTTAGTCCATTTACATTCAGAGTAATTATTGAGTGATATGAACTTAGTGCCATTGTATTACCTGTAAAGTTGCTGTTGCTGTAGATTGTCTCTGTTCCTTTCTGGTCTTTGTTAATTTTGGTCTCTCTCTCTGCTCAAAAGGTCCCCTTTAATATTTCTTGCAGGGCTGGTTTAGTGTTCATGGAATCCTTTAGTTTTTGTTTGTCCTGGGAACTCTATCTCTCCTTCTAGTCTGAGTGATAGCCTTGCTAGATAAAGTAGTCTTGGCTGCATATTTTTTCCATTTAGTACATTGAATATATCACACGAGTCCTTTCTGGCCTGCCAGGTTTCTGTGGAGAGATCTACTGTGAACCTTATTTGTCTTACCTTGTAGGTTAAGGACTTTTTTTTACCTTGCTGCTTTCAGGATTCTTTCTTTACCTGTGTATTTTGTAAATTTTACTATGATATATCTTGGTGTTGGTTTTGATTTTGATGTGAGTTCTCTGTGCCTCTTGGATTTGGATGTCTGTTTCCTTCCCCAGATTAGGGAAGTTTTCAGGTAAATTTGTTCCGATAAACCTTCTGCCCCATTTTCCCTCTCTTCTTCTGGGATTCCTATGATAAGAATGTATTATGCTTTATGGAGTCGCTGAGTTCCCTAAGTCTACATTCATGATCCTGTATTTTTCTTTCCCTCTTCTTTTCAGCTTCATTATTTTCCATAAAGTTATCCTTTATATCACCTTATATATCTTATATATTTGTTCCTCTGCTTCTTCCATCCTGTGGTCGTTACATTCAGTCAGTTTCTCATCTCAGTTATAGCCTTTTTTATTTTGGCCTGACTATAGTTTTCTGGTCTTTTATCTCTGCAATAAGGGACTCCTTGGTATCTTCTATGCTTTTCTCAAACCCAGCTAGTATCCTTATGATTGTTGTTTTAAATTCTGGATCAGACATATTACTTATATCTGTTTTAATTAGATCCCTGTCTGTGATCTTTTCTTGTTCTTTCTTTTGGGATGAATTTCTCCATCTTGGCATTTTGTCTAGTTCTCTGTCTTCTTCTGGGTGTTGGGAAAGCCTACTATCTTTCCTGCTCCTGAGAGTAATAGCTTTATGAAGAAGAGGTCATATACGGTCCAGGGCCATGTTCTTCAGGAGTTGTTTCTATTGTGCTGTGTACACTCTACTGCTGTGTTTTGCTGCTCTTTCCCTCAGATCAATCCTCTGCAGATTTTCTCCTTGCCTGCCGTGGGGAGTGTTTGGACCTTGTCCAGAAAGTGGTGAGTATTAACTAGGTGTGCTCTGGTCTGATTGTTAAAAGAAACCTGATGCTATTTCCACTAGAGCTGAAGCTTTGCAGTATTCTATGGTCAATAGACTTGTCATGTGTGGGGTGTTTGTGCTGGCTTTCTTGGGGAGAGTCCCCTTGCTCTGGTTCTCACACTTGACCTAGTAGAGAAGCTCCTGCAGAGTGCAGTGGGGCAGGGCTTGGTGTAAGCTGCCCAGGCCTCCACTGTTGGCACTGTGCTGCTTACTAAAGTCAGTCTGGCTGATGGGCAGGGGAGAAAAATGATGCCAGCCCTCTCCCTTGTCCCCAGAGAGGGGAGTTCATGTCTGCTGCTGTCTGGGAAGCCCTCACAGAAGAGCAAACGATCTCTCTCATGTGTGCCCGGCATCCCTTAGATCTCTGCCCTTCACCCGGTCTGTGTCTGGGCTTTCTGCTTGCCCAGCAGCGCAGTGCATCTGTGTTTTATCTTAGACATGCCAGTTGAATTTCAAAATTCCATACTAAGACACCTGGTGTGGCATGGACCGATGATGGTCCTCTGGGGGAGAGTCTCCTGTGCTGGGGCTGGTGCCAGTTTGTTCCAGAAGGGCAGGAGCTTGGAGTCTAGAGTAAAGTGCAGCAAAAGCCTGGGTCCAGGTTAGCTGCCTTCAGCAGATGTCTGTGCCCCTATGCTTAAGTCACAGGGGAGCGTAATGGCACCTGTCCCAGAGGCATTCCAACAGGAGGGAGGACTGTCTCTCCCAGTGAGTCCCAGGGGATCCTTAGATCACCCATCCATTCCTGGGCCTCTGTCCTCTTCTCTACAGTAGCACTGCAGCACCGGCCAGGCTTAATACCAGCCACAATGCTTACTTCTAAAACTCCATTCTTTGAGCTCCACTGGTTGTAACAACTCACAATAATCAGCCCCTCTCATTTTCCCAGTCAGTGGTTTTGCAGAAGCATTTTCCTTGTGCAGTCCCCTGTGCGCTGCTCTCTCTCCTGCTTTCCCCCTTGCCTCTCTTTCCGTGATCAGGGCCCCCTCCCCTCTGTAGCAACCATGATCCTCTTCACCCCCAAATCGTGTTTCTGCACCTCCTACTTTCCACAATGTGGTCTCTTCTCTCCCTCTAGTTGTACAGTTTGTTCAGTCAGTCCTCAGATGGATTTCCTGGGTGTTCAGAATGATTTGATATTTATCTAGCTGGGAAGCAAGCATAGGGTCCTCCTACTACTCTGCTATCTTAACTCTGTGCCAGAATCATGTTTAATTTATATTTGTATTTCCAATGCCTGAAACAGAGCAGTATAAGTTCTGAACAAATGATCAATTTAACTAAACTGAATTGAATTGAATTAAACTGATTGAAAAGTATGGGTGTTTTTCAAGTGATTCTTACTGTTAGGGAATTAGATTATAGTTGACAAGCCCACCTGATCACCCCTGGGAGCTGCCTAAGGGTTTCTTTCAACCTAGGTAGAGATTGTCTTAGCCAACATACTGACATTTATTTTCATTGTTTGACAAAAGACTTTGATCATCAACTGTTAATAAAATGCTTCTAAGTTAACAAAAATGAGTTTGCCACTGCCTTAATGCAGTTGTTTCAGTCTGGACTGATCCTACTTAGAGGACAGAAAACTAAAGAAAGCCAGATACCAGTGATTAACACATGAGGTTCAGCCAGTGGTTGACGACCCCTAGCTGGAAGCCCTGGGCAGATTCATTTGGCCACTAGCCACTCTGGGCACTGGTGCTGTGTTTTTGGCTGCTGTATGGCACAGATTAGGGAGCACTGAAGTGAGGCAAATGGGCATGATGCTGACATTCTTCTGTTAATTTGGTAACAAGGAATTCCATGTTGTTAATAAGCATATTTTCAGTGCCTGTTGTTGGCAGAGCATCATCATAGACAAGTGGATGTGATATTATCTAAGCCATGGTTCATCTGGAACCAATTACTGTGTTCTTCATTTATATAATAAGTAGACAAAGTTTCTACCCTACAGAAGGAGTTGGTGGGCTGTGGTAAGGGCACAGGCTTTTAGGATTTGTGTTCTACTGACCAGCTGTGGGAACTTGGACCAGGTAGTTAATCTCTCTGACTGTTTATGCCTCTGTATATTATATTGATTTTTATTTGCAGTGAGCCCTCATGACAATGGTTATAAAGGCTCCTAGCACAGTGCCTGGTAAAAAAGAAGCACTTAGGAAACTGTACTTGTTTTAAATCTTGGCAATATGTATTCCTTTAATCATAAAGTAATCTGTGTTTCAAGATTGAACTTCCCAGTTGTATGTTATTCTCATGGTGAACATCAATTTCACATGGTTTGCATTTATTAAGGCTCTAGAAATGGAAAGACTGATTGTTCTTGGACACAGAAGGCATAATAAATCTAGTTGTGTTAGTTGAGAAGAGGGTGGCAATTAGAGAATTTTATCAAATCTATTATCAGTAATTACAAAATACAACTTGAACTATTATTATCAAAACTTTAAAGGAAAGTCACATTATTGATAGCATGCTTATTAACTCAGTGGGAATGACACTTAATTAAAAACCAGTGGGGGGTTGCCTTTGGGTTTTCTGAATACTATGTACCAAAGATTTTGCTGCAATGCAGAAGTATAATAAATGCTTCTCATTTAATCTGGGGGTTCTGTGACTCCACAGTGCTTATTTATGTGATAAATGGTTATCATTGATCTCTCATAAGTTATTACTGCTGTCCATTTAAAAAGAGACCTCGGTCACTTTTATTATAGTGTATTTGAAAGGCTGTAGAGTGAAATATTGGAAATCATTGCTTCCTGGTTACCATCTTCATAAACCTGTAAAGCAACTCAGATTTTTTTTCATTTCATTTTAGCTAATAAACCATAGTCTAGTGAGATGGTTCTGTTTTATTATCAGGCAAAGGTACATGTTAAAATTCATGGGATAATAAGTTGAGATTACCAGAGAATACAGTCATAAGAAAAATTTTAGAGGCTGTGAATTTGAAGTACATTCTAAGACTGAGAATTAGTAATAACTGAGATTAGAATTGGTTGTGGCTATATCTATATATGAGCAAGAGAAATGGATAGAAATCTAGACATCAGGAATTAATTTCAGACTGCCTATGTCATTTCACCTAGTACAGACAAGAATATTCTTATCCATCTGATAATGGAATGGATGTTAGAAATATATTTTTTCTTCTCTTGTTATCTGAGAATACACAGACAGAGTTCACAAATATTTTTCTAGTAATTCCCATTGGAATTTCCCTTGCCAAGTGTGAGTTTCATCTGCACATCCCACATTCTTTGCTGTGTTGGCATGTAGGTCCCTTGTTTCTAGACTTACCTCCCTCCTTGTTATGTCTTGCCTGGACTCTGGCAGGAGAAATCTTTCACTGCCATTCTCATCTTCCAGTCCACAAACATTTTAGTCCATCCTGTGTGGTCAAATTAGTTTCCCCAAAACTCTACTCTGAACATGTCACTCTCTCTTCTCTCTCCAAATACACAGAACACTTCTTCCCACAATGCCTTAAGAAAGGATTTCTTCCTCTTCATGATATAGACTGATTCACCATTTTCTCCCTACCTCTCACACAAATCTTACATATTCCCCTGTGTTCTATCCAAATGGGGTTCACCTTGTTTCCTGAACATATGTGCCCTTTGCTTTCTTGCCTTTGTGCCTTTTTTTTCTTCCAGTCCATCAGTCCTGAAATTAGTCCCACTGTCTGACTCATCCCCATCTTCATCTGCTAATCTCCTATCCATTGGTAAAAATAACTGGAAGTTCCAACTCATAACACATTCAACAACAACACATTTTTTTACTTTAATTAGAAAAATCACTAAAACAACATTATGCTAATTTTGGAAAACAGAGAAGAAAAAATTACAATAAAATCTATGATGTAATTATTAATATTTCCATTTTAAAATTTGAGATAATAGATTCTCATGCAGTTCTAAAAAATAGTGAGGTCCCATATAGTCTTCCCACAGTGTCCCCCAATGGTAACATCTCACATAGCTATAGTTCAATACTACAACCAGGAAATTGGTGTTGCTACAACCTACTGACCTTATTTGGGTTTTACATGCCCTCATTTGACTGTGTGTATCTGCATGCACATGTGTGCTTTGTGTGTGTGCACATGTGTGTATTTAGTTTTATGCAGTGCTTTCACATGTATAGATTAGTGTGACCACTGCAGCAGTCAAGACCCAGAAGAGTTTCTAGAGCCACAGCCACCTCCCTTCCCTATCCCTTGCTAACCTCTGGAAACCACTAACTTGTTTTCCAACTCTGTAATTGTTATTTCAAGAATGTTTTATGAGTATAATCACATGTAAACAGAAACCTTTGATAGGACTTTTTCAGTTGTTTGCTGGGAAGTTTTGTTATGTAAGCACCTCCTCCATTTTCCTTATGTCCTCTCCAAGACAGTATATGGTGGAATGCCACTTCCTGGGAATTGGCAGAAGTTTTAGGGAGAGCTTTGAGTTTCAAAGACCACAGATTTGGTGGATCTTTGAGCCCCTCATACCTGGGTCTCTGAGAGGCCAGAAGGGCATAGATGGTATCGCATTAGGCAATATTTGACATGGAGTGCATTTTGGTCATAGAACTTGTTAGGTGTGTAAGATCAGCTTCCTCATTTGTAAAATGGGGGTGATAATAATATCAACTTCATAGGGTTGAGATGAGGATGAAATATATACATTGCATACCTTTTCTGGCACATAGGGTTTGAAACATTATAGTTCCTTGTGTTGTTATAGAATATCTGCTATATGCCAGGAAGCGCCAGAGTCAGATAAAATGGGGATCAAGGCTAGATGGACCTTTATAGAATATCCACTTTTAGTTAACTGGAGTGTGTTTTCAGATGACATATGGAAGCAGGACTAGAGCATAATCTAGTCTGATCTACTTTTCTACAAAAGTAGAGGTTTTAAGTAGAATCATACTTATCTTGGTTAAGGTCTTTTTTATAAATTAAAAATATCCTTCCCTTGTTACCATTTAACAATCCCTTCCATGTTGTTAATTAACAAAGATTGCAATCCCTTGCTCGTAAGATGCTAGAGGATTAGAAATAGTTTTGTATCACACCTTTAACATTATGTAGTCTACAGCTTTACTGGGTGATCTTTTTTTAGAAGGTATGCCATTCAAATAGCAGCACTCAGTTAGCTAGATGTTAATTCTTATCTCTATTTATGAATTCTTAGGGAAAAATAAAATTTAGACTAGTGATGAAAGACATATGCAAACTGAATAAGAATTATCATAACAAATACCTGTTAGTGCCTTTCTCAGTTTAAATTTCACGTATTATCAGTCAGTGATTACTCTTTTGTATTTTGCTAACTTATGTACCAGGAAGCCCCCACACTCTATTGCTTATTCTCTTCTTTGATCAAAGACATTAATTATCACCTACTTTTTAGAAGAAGAGTGTTAATTGCTTCTTTGATTCTTAGCTCCTTCATCTGTAAAATATCATTAAAATCTAACTTTCTTACCCCTCAGGGTTATTTTAGGGAACAGTTATGGTAAAATATGTAAAAGTATTGGTAAATAGCAAAGGGCTTGCAAATGTGAAGTGTCATGAGAGTAGGAAAAAGGAATGAGCACATACTTGGAACCAGATAGTTCTGTGTCCAAACCCCAGCCTCGCCATCTTATGCTGGTTGTGTAACTTGGAACAAGTAACTTAACAGCTCTGAATCTCAGTTCCTAACATGTCAAACAGGAATGCCATTACATACATATGTCTTTCTTATGGTTGTGTCTGGTTACTTTCCGTGCCCTCTTCCTCACTGCCCCAATCTTTCTTCTGCTTTTCTCAATGCCCTAAACATCTGATACGTGTAAATGAATCATGCAGGCTCACTTGCCAGTTGGCTACCAGTTAAGGTTGGCTAGTGGGAGGCACTGGCAGATCAGATGGTGATAGGAAAGAGAGGCTGGGCAATTCTTTGCTCTCTTCAGGTTCAGTACCTAGTCTCTGGCAAGGATTATATCCCTCCTTGGACTCAGCACCCTGGACAGCCCCTCCTCAACAGTTCCAGTTCTCTCTTTGCTCTAGGAACATTATCTTTTCCTGGGGGGTGGTGATGGCTTCCTAGTGTTAGTCTCTGGGTACCTTGACACCCATTATTGGTTCTATGAACCCCATCTGTATCCTTGTACCCTTCATTAAGCTCTATTCCTTTGGATCAGCTGTGCTTATTATTCCTGTTGAAATCCCAACCTGTATATGTGGGAAGGTATTGAATTTAAGCATAAAAGAACATTATTTAGCTTTGGATCTAGCACATAATAATAAACATGGGTTCTTGGGCTGTCATTTGCTACATTGTTTTGCTTCATTTTTGTGCAGAGAGTAACTTTACTTCTCATGGCTTACATCAAATCTTCTTCTTTACACTAAACACATAAAATAAAGTGAACCTGACTTTTCTTTTTTCTTTTTTTTTTAAAGATTTATTTGTTTGTTATTTGAGGGAGGCAGGGAGAGGCAGAGAGAGAGGGAGAGATAGAATCTCAAGTAGATACCTGCTGGGGGATTGATCGCATGACCCTGAGATCATGACAGAGCCAAAATCAAGAGTCAGGACAATTAACCAACCATCCAGGTGCCCCGAAACTGGATTTTTCATATAGATTATGCTTTCATGCGTTCTCTTCTGCCAGCCCTTCCAGTGAGTTCCTACACCCTCATCCCCATCCTAGTTAGTAAACTGTAATTTTTCTTGTACTAAGTGGTTAAGATCATGTGCTAGTTAATCTAGGTTCTTCCGGAGTTTTTATAGCTTGCATTTTGATTGAGAAAATTTTGTTGTTGTTGTTGCTTTAAAGATTTAGGCTCAGAATTGGAAGCTACCTGGGGGTCTTCTCCTTCAGCTTCCCTTCCCTTCTATACACAATCTCAACAACACTCATGGCAGATGGGTACCCAGTCCTTTCAAGCTCTAGATAATTAAGGAATATGATATGGAGAAAAAATTCTTAAAACTCTATGACTTCCCCCATGATATCTAGGCATGGATTAAGATGATGCCATTTGAAGATTTTTGGTTAGATTTTTCTTCTTTCCCTAAATGATTGAGTGAGCACAATTAATTTTACAAATCTCTTTAGGTACTTGCAAGTGATTTTTTTTAAATTATAGGATTTCTAGGATGAAAAAGACTCACAAATAATGAAGTTGTATGACAGAGACAAAGAATATGATTGCCAGTATTCAGGGTCTAATTCGAGTCTGTTTCCTGCCTTTGGATGCTTAGATTCCTGAGATTTTAGAGATGGAAGGAGGCTTACTGATCACGAGTCAGTTCCTCCTTCTTACAGAAAAGGCTACTGAGGTTTAAAGTTAGGAACTGACTTGATCATTTGGAAAGACATTGTTTCTAGTTTTTTTAGGGATAGTGAATTCAAAAGTGTAATCTGAGTGTTCGTACTGACCTCAGGACCTTGAGGATGGAGTAATGTTCCCATTTCCATTGACTCTTTTGGAAAGAAATGTGAGAATGCTGACATACTATTAAGAAGAAAGTCCAGATGCACATGTGTATTGTGTATGTGTGCTTCTGTGTGCATGTTTGCTTTCTTTGTTTTTGTTTTTTCTCTAACAATCTCTAAGAACTATAATCTTTGGTTCTAATTTTTTTGGCATTTCTATGTATGCATTCTTTCATTATTTTCTTTTGATAGCATTATTTTTGATGTACCCATGGCATTTGCTTGTGTGAAAATTTATAAATTTAATAAAAAAGAAAGTATGCAAGCAAAGCACTTTTATTCATCATATATTACTGGCACAAAGTCCATGTCATGGTTCTCAGGGAACAATGAAAGAGATTGAGGCCTGAACAAGAAATATTTGATTCTAAAATTCTTAGAGAATGCTTCAAAAATGAAAATAATAAATATTTAATTAAATATCTTCTAAAATAACATTGTCAACTTCATTAAGTGTTCAATTTAGCATGTATAAAAATTTCATTATATTGTAAAACATTTGAAGGTGAGATGTTCTTCTTTCACAGGTTCCCAAGTATGCATGATAATTGCCAAGAAATCATTGACACTCTAAATTAAATGAGTTTTTGAGCTAAATAATTTTCAAGGTAAAATTGCAAATTAAAATTTTTCATGTTCATTTTCATTTTCCTACAGAGAAGGGTGATTTGGGTGCATTATATTTATGTCATGTGGACTGTGGCCTCCAAGAGTAACAAGATACCTGGGACCTTTAAGGGACTTAAAATGTGGCCAGAGGATAACAAGTGGGAGAAACATTTTATAGTTTGTTAGAATGAGATTCTCTAGCAGTGTCCTGCTAAGGCAACATTAACAGAGCAGAAGGGAGCTGTGGTCACTGTTTCTGTTAATAGACTGTATTAGTTATCTCCTGCTGTTCAACAATAAATTGCCACACACTTAGCACCTTAAAACAACACATTAATTATCTCACAATTTTTGTGAGTCAAGACTCAAGACATCACTTGAATGGGTCCCTCCTTAGGGTCTTGCAGGCAGTAGTCAAAGCGTCAACCAGGTTATATTCTCATCTAGAGCCTTGACTGGGATAAAATCTGCTTCTGAGCTCATTCAGGTTGTTGGTAGAATTCATTTCCTTGTGGTTGGACAGGATGGAGGACCCACCTTCTTGCTAGATGTCAGCTGGAGGCTGCCCACCATTCCTAGAGATTGCCTGCTGTTCCTTGCCATGCTGGTTTTCCCAACACAGCTGTTTACTTTATTAAAGTCAGCAAAGAGAGTCTCTAGAGTAAGTCCAATATGATAGCATGACAGTCTTATATAACAAAATGTAATTATAAGAATGGTATCCCATTACCTTTGTCATTAGAAGCAAGTAATAATTCCCTTCTATACTCAAGGGGAGATGTTTATACAAAAGTGTGAACACCTTCTACAGTTATGGAATGAGTAAGTCACAGGGATTAAAGGTATAGCATAGGGAATATAGTCAGTGGAATTGTATTAGCACTGAATGGTGACAGATGGTAGCTACACTTGTGGTGAACATTGCATAATGTATAGAGCTGTTGATTCACTATGTTGTACACCTGAAATTAATGTAACATTGCATGTCAACTGTACGTCAATTAAAAAAAAAGTGCGAACACCAGGAGGTGGGGATCATGGGGCAGCCACCTTAAAGGTTATCCAACAAAGAATATTAAGAATCTATTCATTAGCATGAATTCATTCAGCCTTTTTGATTAGGCATTTAGAACAGTTCTACTTGTGGAGAGAGTCATAGAACAAACTCAAGAGTGACCATAACCACACTTCTACAAAAAGCTTATACATCCCCCTTTCAGGTGTGGCCTTTTCCCTCCCTCTGGGAACCCTTGCAGAAGGCTTGCTACCCAAATGGTTAACATTTCCCCCAAAAGTAAAATACCCAAACTTGCCTTTCTCAGCAGCAGTCCATGCAGAAGATGAGCCCCCCCCAGCAAAAATTACCCATACCTCATTCCATTCCCTTAGGTCCCTATAAGCAATTGAGAAACTGTTCTTATAAAGCTACAAAACTCAAGTATTCAGAGTTGATAATGACCTTATTTGTTACCCAACACAGATTGTGTTTTCACGCTAATTGGGGACAATACTGTGTCAGTCCAGGGTTGTAAGAATTACAAGGATTTTAGTCATTGAGGCAAGCCCACCTGGGAAGATATTTGGGCACATTATGACAAATGTAGCCTTAGAAAATTACACTTCTAGGACAGTTGGCTTGTGCTCATGGAAACAGGAATCCAAAAAAAAAAAAAAGAAAGAAGAGGAGAGAGAAAGGAGAAAAGTGAAAAGGGAAGGGATGGGAAAAGAGAAAAAAGAAAAGGAGAAAAAAGAAAAGAGAAAAGGAGAGGGGAGGGGAGGGGAAGGGAGGACAGGAGAGATGACTGTCTTTTAAGGAATTATTTGAAACCAATTGGACCAGTGCTTGTTCTTATTCCTTTGGCAGCTTTGCTGACTACAGCCATCTTTCAGCTCATAATTTCTCCAGATTTTTGTGATTATCCTTTGCATCTGACATTTCTTGCAAGTTTTATATGGTATCTGTTTCTGGTCTCCCTATAACTCTGTTTTCCTTTCTAGATAAGGTTTTTCTGTATCACCCATGCTTGACATCTGATCTCAACCCAACCCCAGTTTTGACCCAGCCATCCCCTCTAGGTACTAAAGATTATAATGACTTTACCCCAATATACAGCCCCATGCAGGAAATATTGGACTGTGTGATTAGGATAGCATTGCTAGCTACTGAAACAAAATCTCAGGAGCATAATACAATAAGAATTTATTTCTTAGGGACACAACAAGATAATGCAGGCATTCCTGGTCAGGCAACTCTCCCACAGATACAATGATGCTGGGACCCAGGCTCCTTCCATCTTGTGGCTCTACCATCTTTAACACACCTTCCTCCATTACTACATTTATCTGCATTAAGCCGTGGAAAGGAAAGGATTATGGAAGGTTGTGCATAGAAGAATTTCTGGGCCAAGAGGAAGGGGATATTTAGCTAGCAGTTTCTGTCACATGGATTGTTTTGGCAGCCATGAACCTATGCCCATATGCACGTTGGGAAAACTTAGTGGGCAGCACCTTTGAGGAAAAGAATAGTAACCAATGGTTTATTTATGGAACATTTATGCAGAACTTAGTATGTTTCAGATACTGCTCTAAGTATTTTTTAAATAATAACTAATTTAATTCTTACACAACCCTATGAAGTAGGTCCTGTTAATATCCTCATTAAATGGGGATGGGAAGACTAGGGCTAGAGTAGTTTGGTAGATTGCTCAAGGTAATAGCACCAGTAAGTTGCAGGGATGAGGATTTGAACCCAGGTCTCCTGGCTTCAGAGTCTATGTTTTGCCATTATGCTACATGGACTCTCCGACTTCATCAGTACTGTGACTTTCATCAACAGCCCTCTGATGAAAGGCAGTATTATTCCCATTATATAGGTAATGCATTGTAGTCCACAAAAGTTGAGGAACTTCCCCAAATCTCACAGAGATTAAATTGCCATGTCTCTGTGGGAAGAATTCCACTTAGGTATTAAGGAGGGCACGTGTTGGGATGAGCACTGGGTATTATACACAACTAATGAATCGTTGAACACTACAACAAAACTTATGATGTGCTATATGGTAGCTAACTGAACATAATAAAAAATAAATAAATAAATTTGACATTTCTCATGGCCACATCTGGTTTTTGTTGATGCGACTTTGAGTGTGCTCCCTTCAGAAAGCATTTTGGTGCTACTTTTATAGGCAAAAATGCAAATGTTTCACCTGAGGTAAAAGACTCACTTAATCCAAGAAGAGCAGGGCAAGGGCAGGAGTATGAATTAACTTCAGATGTTGTCACCTTCAAGCTGTCATGAGGTCTTCAACATGGCAGGAATTAACAGCACAAATATCAAGAATGTTTCTGTGTCAGGTGATGCCAGAAACCATGTATTAAGGACTTCAGTAAACTTGCATGACTCAAGTTTATTTATTTATTGTTGAAAAATAATGCATAGAGCTATTGATGTGATCTTCGTACTTCTTTATGAGTGAAGGTTATGAAGAGTATTAAAAAATATTCCACAGCCAGTGAACTGACCTTTACACTTCATAAAGCAGTCTATGAATAATATCTAAGGATTTGTCTTTTAAACATTTTTCCTTGAATTTTCAGATTTTTATCAAATTCACCATAGGAAAATAATACCTTTAAAACATAAAACAAACAAACAAAAAAGAAGATAGTAGGAAGGGAAAAATGAAGGGGGTGGAAATCAGAGGGGGAGATGAACCATGAGAGACTATGGACTCTGAGAAACAAACTGAGGGTTTTAGAGGGAAGAAGCATGGGGGGATGGGTTAGCCCGGAGCTGGGTATTAAGCAGGACACGTATTGCATGGAGCACTGGTTGTTATATGCAAACAATGAATCATGGAACACTACATCAAAAACTAATGATGTAATGTATGGTGACTAACATAACATAATACAATTAAAAAAATTGGGACAGTATCTCTAATTTGTCATTTTAAGTACATTTTTGAAATAATTCTATAATTTTAGCTGCTCTTTATTTTTGACTTATTGACTGTCTTAGTCCATTTAGGCTTCTATAATAAAATACTACAGCTTATCAACAACAGACATTTATTACTTACAAATCTGGGGGCTGGGAAATCCAAAATCATGGTGCTGGCAGATTCCATGTCTGGTGGTGATTTGATTCTTTATTGATGGCTATCTTTCTTCTGTGTCTTTCCATGGTGGAAGGGGCAAGGGAGCTCTCTCAGACCTCCTTCATAAGGGCACTAATCTGATTCGTGAGCACTCTACCCTCATAAACTAATCACCTCCCAAAGACCCCACCTCTTAATACCATCATGTTGGAGGTTAGGTTTCAAAATTTTGGGTGGACACAACATTCAGACTTTTTTTTCAGATTTTATCTATTTATTTGAGACACAGAGAGAGACAGCAGAAGCGGGAAGGTGGGTCAGAGGGAGAGAGAGAAGCAGACTCCTCACTGAGGAGGCAGGCCAATGCGGGGCTCTATTCCAGGACCTTGGGATCACGACCTGAGCCAAAGGCAGATGCTTAACTGACTGAGCCACCCAGGCGCCCCAACATTCAGACTTTTTAATTTTAAGTTTCAAGACCACATACCTGATCTCTTTGGATTAAGTTATGAGTTTATTAGTCGCCTGTTTTATAAATGACATGATTCTAACATCAATAACAAATGACTGCTTTAAGAAATCTATTTTTTATCTCTAATGTTGTCATATAAAAAGTATAATAAATCTCTTAAAAAAAACAAAGTTTTGTTAACCTTAACAATATTTTTAAAAGCAAACTTTAAAAACAAAACAGATGGGCATAGGATTTTTATCATTTCAACTTAACCCCTTATATTTCTATGTATCTCTCTTTTGTCTTTATACCAAAAATCACAATATTTTCAGAGTACTTTGAAGTTGGGAGATTAATTTTATAAAACCACTCATTCAATATATTCATCACAGTTGGGGGAAATAAATATAATTATAGCCCTCAGTTTACCCATAAAGAGACAGAGGCCTGAGATGCTGGGGACTTGTAGTGTTGCACAAACACAACAGGCAGTTTGAGGCCCAGTTTCTTCACAAGGACTCAGGATCTGGATTTTCCTGCCTCTTTCTGTGGGCAGAGGATTAATGTGAGTATTTTCATGGAAATGCCAGTAGTTGGAGTCAAGCCAGGAGTTAAGGGCCTTCTGCGCGTTCCCAGAAATCTGCCAGGCATTCAATCTTCCTCATAAAGAAATTTCATCCTCATAATAGCGCTTTGGAGTCAATGTTACTGTTTTGTTTTGTTTTGTTTTTTTAAGATGAAAACTCCTAGAATATAGAAAGTGTACTTGATTTATTCAAGTGTTCATGGTTAATAACAGCACAATCAGAATTCAAGCCTCTGTTTATCTGGATTAAAATATTCTGTTCTTTACCTGTATTTCTTCCAAAATAAGACTTTTGTTCTGATATTCTGCGTGTGCTTAGACTTACCTGTATTGAGTTTAACAGCAAGTTAGATAACAAGGCTCTGGTACTGGCTTGAGTCTAAACCAATACTTGATTGAGAAGTTGGTCATTAGCATAGGGGCCCCATGTCAGAGTTGTATGTGTGCATTATTTGATTGAATATGTTATGTTCACATATATTCCTTCACACCTAGGATCTAAATTTACTTGATGGGTGTGTTCCAGTGCTTTTAGATGAGATTATTCCCTTTTACGTTTGGGATTAATACCCTAGACCTTGTATTTCATCTTTGATTTTATATCTATATTTATTGGTAGTACTCTTTAATAAGAAGTAATTTGGGAATTTATTCATAAAACAGTTATTGATTCTTATATGAAAATCAGTTGTTTGCTTTCAGGAATGGTATCCCGAAAACAAGACCTAGGATCTGTTTTTCCCTTGGCCTAAAATCAAACAATTATATTTTCTCCAATGACTTGAAACAATGCCTTTCTTTCCTTAAGAAGCCAAACTAACATTTAAGTAAATCTATCCATTTGCATTTATATCTTTATAAAATGGGTTTTCCTGAATAAGGAAAGAATATGAAATCAAGGAATATTTTTTTCCTTGAGCTCTGCGTAGTAAGCATGTTGGATTTTTATTTATATCTTTGCACTGGCATTGGCATATTGAAAAAGTGAGTCTTAATCTGTCAACACTTGGGCCTTGAAGTAACAAAATTAAAAAATAAATCAGTTAGCTATTTTTTGTGTTTATTTCCTTTTTATAGTAGAACTATATTTGAAAATACTTTATTTGGAAAATACATCTTATGTGATAGTATATTGTTAACCTTTTTATTGTGAGACTGTGACTTGGATACATCCCAAATTCTCACAACTGTGTCATGGAAAGTTTCTTTTTCCTGGTATTATTTATACATATCTTTACTGTCAGACTGATAAATGACCCCCTTCCATGAGGTCTGGTTCCACCATTCTTCCCTGAAGGCTGAAGTCTACTTACCAAAATCCTGCTTGGTTGACTGACCCTGCTCAGTAGCTGGGGATAACAGATTGGCAACTGTTGAAGCAATTGCTGTGGAGACCAGCAGGGGAAATGCCTATGTACTTGCTAAGGAGCCCAGGAGCCCAGCAGCAGTGGGCAGGGACACTCACTAGGGGGCAACTCAACAGAAAGATCCTCCTCACATGCTTACCTCCACTTGAAGCAACCGCTAATGAGGCAGGCCTTGAACAAATCTTTATTGAGAACTTACAGTCTCTACGTGGCCTTGCACTCAGTGCTTTCCTGTAGCTGTATCACAGATCATGTGAGGATTAGATTTAAGATGCCGTATTATGGCCATCTTACTAATGAAGTTATATCATATCATATCATATCATATCATATCATATCATATCCTATCATATCATAGACATGTTGCCTAAAGTTTCACATCCAGTGATGAGCAGGGCTAAGATACAAACCAAGGTCTTCTGATGAGCACCCAAAAGCCATGTTTTTTTGCAAATGGTAGAATAAAATTAAACATTTTACAAATAAGCTTTAGGCAGTTTTAGGTTCATAACAAAATTGAACAGAGAGTATAGTTTCCTCTTCCTCTGTCTAAACACATACAGCCTCATCTTTATGAACATCCCCCACCAGAGTGGTACTTTTGTTACAATTAATGAACCTACATTGACATATCATTATCACCCAGAGTACATGGTTTACATTAGAGTTCACACTTGATGTTGTACATTCTATAGGTTTTGACAAATGTACTATGACATGCATCCCTTATTATGGTATAATACAGAATAGTTTCACAATTTTTTAAAAGGGCAACAAAAAGTATATTCTGACTCCCATTCTAGTGATTTTCCCATTGACAAGCAATCCCAGGAGTAGGAAGGGGAAGGCCTGGAGATGGACAGCTGTGGCTGGACTGCCATAGAGACTGTACAAAGGTCTGTGGGTTATATGCTGGGCTTGTTACAAATCTCTAGCATCTTTAGTTTTTGAGTAGTATTATACTTTTAAAATTTTGGCACATGTACATAGTGCTAAATCATTAGATAGTTTCCATAGAGATGCCTAAAAGCAAAGCATGAAATGTGAAAGAAAGTTCAACACAGGGGCAGGAATATATAGGGGTTCCAAGTTCAGACTCTGGAATCAAAGTACTTGATCTTCTCTCTTGACTATGCCACATGCTAACTGTGAAACATTAGGCATGTTGTCTACTCCCCTGGGCCTCAGTTTTCTCATCTGTAAAGTCAGAATTATGGTGCCTATCTCTATCAGTTCCCCAGAATTGCTATAACACAATACTACAAACTGGGTGGCTTAAAACAACAGAAATTTATTACCTCACAGTTCTTCAGGCCACAAGTCTGAAATCAGGTTGTTGGTAGGACTGTGCTCCATTTCAAACTTGTAAGAGAGAATCCTTCCTTTCTCTTCCCAGTTTCTTGTGGTTTGCTGGCAGTTCTTGGCATTTCTCCCCTATGATAGATCCTGCTAGAAGTCCTTAAAGACATCCCATATACTCAGGCTTTAATTATATTAAGTCATGAATGTATCTACTTTTATGGAATAAATTACTTATGATGACATATTAGAACATGTCCCATTGCCTTTTGATTACTTTGAATGTGTACAATTTAATCAGTTCTAGTCATACCTCTTTGTTATTGCTTAAAAAAATAAGGATTAGTGTCCTCCTTTAGAGTGTTTGTTCTTCAGTTGCTTTGAGTAATGAGGTACAGAGTAATCACTTACCTTGCATTTTGCAGAGTCCTTACTAGTCCTGCCTCTCTAGACTCTAACTACATTATTATTGTTTCCTCCATTTGAACAACTGGTTGTCACAGTTCCTTGAAATGGAGGATAAATATTTGATTCAATTTTGTTTTTTAATTTGTAGTCCTAGTAAAAAACCTATGACTTTCAACTGAACTGATCATGGTTCAGTCTATTTTCTAAAGGTTCCTAAGGATTGTTCAGAGGTGACAACTGCTTGTTGTTAGCACACCAGGAGATCTTGTGTTCTTCATAGTAGGTATCCAAGGCCCCCAAAGGCAATCAATGAGAAAGCTGTGTTGTTTAGATATTGATGATGGTAAATGCGAAGCAGGAAGTTGTCACTGAGAGGCCATGCACTGAGCGGGCAGGACTTATATTTTGTTTTATTTTTGGAATGTAGTACCAAATGATGGCCCCAAATCTGTGATGCTGGCTTTCTCTCATCTCACTGAGTCTTTTTTTTTTTTAGATTTTTAAAATTATTTATTTATTTATTTATTTATTTGAGAGAGCGAGAATGAGAGAGAGAGAGCACATGAGAGGGGGGAGGGCCAGAGGGAGAAGCAGACTCCCTGCTGAGCAGGGACCCCGATGCGGGACTCAATCCTGGGACTCCAGGATCATGACCTGAGCCGAAGGCAGTTGCTTAACCAACTGAGCCACCCAGGCGCCCATCCCACTGAGTCTTTTTATAGTCTTAGTAATTTGATTATTACAACTGATTTCTTAAGTTCAAGATACATAACCTTAGGGGGTACTACAGTTGTTATATATAAGCCTTTGATATATATTTCTATAATTGATATATATAAGGTTTTGGTAGTTTAAGTGGCCATGTGTTTGTCATCATTTTGCCCAAAATGATTTCCATGAAAATACAAGATACAATCACCTTTGGACAACTGTTTTGGATATGTTATTGCATATTAACCATTAGACTTATGCAGCATACCCACACATCAGCTCTTGAGAACGGAACTTTATGTTTTTGGAACAAAACACTGAAGTCACCATCTTAATGTCACATAGCCAATGGTGAGGTCTGAGAAGTCACTCATAGTATTTGGTATGCAGTGCTTATAAAGTTGTGGCTCAAGTGGTCAAGAGCAGGGCTACATTTAAAGAATCAGGTCCTAAATATGTTCTTTATTTGTATTTCCCCCGTTTAAACACAGATTCTTAGTGTTATTTCTCCTATTCAGTAGCCTGAACCTTCTGATAGCATCTGACTTTACCCCCCATCCCAGAAGAATTTTCTGTCTCATCTGTGCTGACTTTTGTTTTTATCATTCAGTTCTTTTTATTGCACTTTTCCGCATGATACTTCATCTCACACGTGCCACAAACACTCCACGGACACCTTGTTCTTCCTCAGAGAAATGGTAAAAGTTGGGGAAGGGAAGCTAAACAGTAGTTGCCCAAGTGGTCTTTACAGTTTGGGGGAAGAAAAGAAGTGTGTGAAACTCTATGTGTAAATAATTATTTCTAAAATAAGCAAGAAAAAGCATTTTCTTCAAAATTCTAACCAGTTCTTACTGTGCTCTTCAGGAATAGTGGAGCCAGGAACTATACCAGACATCAGGGAAGAAATTGATGCTGTCATAGGTGAGGTGACCCACATAGTCTTGTGCATTTATTCACTTGCAGATCCAAGACTAGAACCCAAGCCTCCTGATACTTTACTTTTATTATGATTATGCAAACTAGTTGTCTGGAGTTTTCAATGATGTGCAAGCATTCTAGACTTGAAGGTTTTGTGTATGCAAATATAGAATAGCCAGCAAACCTTAGGCATGATTAAGGAATCATAAGGATCTCTG
This sequence comes from Callorhinus ursinus, assembly GCF_003265705.2. NCBI lineage: Eukaryota > Metazoa > Chordata > Mammalia > Carnivora > Otariidae > Callorhinus > Callorhinus ursinus. The sequence goes on along the minus strand of NW_027397063.1, from coordinate 95,088,446 downwards.
ATACTGGCTATAGGTAGAACAATGTTATGGTAGACAAATCCTTTCATGCACATTATCTCACCAGTCCTCACAACAACGCTATAAGCTGACTGACTGATAGTATTAGTCTTATTCACTGATGAAACATTGGGGATCAGAGAGGGTAAATGACTTCTTCCTGGTCACATTGCTGGGTAAGTGATTGAGCCACGACTAATTCCTAGATCTATTGACTTCTGGTCTATTTTCAGCCTTTCTGCTAAATTCTATGTATAGGGACACCTGGGTGGCTCAGTTTGTTGGGTGTCTGCCTTTGGGTCAGGTCATGATCCCAGGGCCCTGGGATCGAGTCCCAGATGCGGGTCCTTGCTCAGTGGGAAACCTGCTTCTCCTTCTGCCTGCCACCGCCCCCCCTTGTGCTCTCTTTTTCTGACAAATAAATAAATAAAATCTTTAAAATAAATAAATTCTATGTATAGACACACACACTCTTAAACACAGACACACACACACTTCCTATTGTAAAATGGGTAGAACTTTGCAGGATTTTGGTATCTTCTTCAGGCACGAAGATAACCTTACCTATAAGAGGAAATACATCAATAACTCTTATCATTAAAAGAAATGTTTTTATCCTTAAGGAATTGGACATGAAGAAATGAATGGCCTCATATCAAATAAGGAAAACTTTCATCCTCTTTTAATTTTCTTAAATGGTTTCCACCTTTTCTTATAATATTGCTCACAGATGATCAAAAGTCTCTGCAGAAGGAAATCTGAGTGATCATATTCTTTTTTTTCTTTCTTGATTTTTTTCTTCCTTACTCCCTCCAACACTTCCTTACTCTCTCCCTCCTTCCCCCCACCCCCTCCTTTCTCTCTTTCTTTCCAGCTGTCTTACTCTGAGCTTGAAGCAATTAGATCACCTTCCGGTTCCTTTCATTGGTGTTATTCAAGTTAGTAGAAAAGTCTGCCTCCTTCATCTGTCAAGATCTTCAGTCTTGCATTCTTTGAAATCTGACCTCTGAACAAGGCTGTAACATCCAGAAAATAGTATCTGAATTGATTTATTTCTGATTGTTGCTATGGTGATTCCCTACTAATATAGACAGAAAGTGAAGAAAGGAAAAATGTGTTGAAGAGAGTGATGAAGAAGCTGATCAGACTGAGGAAAAGGCATGCAAGGCTGAGGAGGGTATTTATGGTTCATCTACTCATGGATAAAGTCATGTCTTCTTCTGAGTTTACTGTTAATTCATCCACAGTGATCACAAACAACCAATTTGCATTTGAGAAGAAGCAGTGAAGTGTTTTTTTTTTACATGTGTAGGAAAATGCATCATAAGTAACCTTAAAAGTCCCCAGATATTTTTTTTCTCTAGGAACAGGAATAGTGAATATACCTTGTAAAAGAAATTTTTGTGACAGGAGACATTTTGATTCTTGAAATAGTTCTCAAGGTTATGCTTTATTAAAGAGTTTTTTGAAATAATAGGAGAAAGACTTATCTGGAGAAAAAGTAGATTAATCAATCCATTTTTATGCATTTATTCATTCATTTCTCCAACTTTCTATCCATTTTTCATTCAACAAATATGTATTTTTTTACCAGGCTCCAGATATTTTAATAAGTTCAATAAATATTAATAAAGTCAACATATATTTATTAGGTATTAACTACCTAATAGTAGCTTTTTCTGCCTCAAGGAAGGCTACATGAAGGAGATATTTGGGAGAAAAATAAGGACAAGAAGGACCTTGAAAGGTACATGGAGGTGGGATAGAGGGAAGAAGAATGTGAGGGAAATCTATACAACTGTGATTAAAAAGAGTTGATTACATTGGCCTCTTTCAGCCTTAGAGATTGATGCCATTTGTAGAAATGCTCTTCACTTTTCACTTACATTATTGGCCTTTGGAAGGCAGGAGCTCAACTTGACATGGCTTGAAGATATGGCAAATTAATATCTGGGTTTGGGTGTAGGTGATATTGGGAAGGCTTTGGAAACAAACATTTGTAGCTGCTCAAAATCAGAGTGTAAAAAAAAAAAGGAGGGAGCGTAAATGCGATAGAATGTAATACCAAACAGGGTACAGTCACTCCTTTCACACCCAAGACTCTTATTTTCTGGGCCTCCTGCCCTGTGGTGACTCTTGAAGGTTTAGATTTCAGTCATATGAAAGAATGAAGAGAGGTGGGTTCTACTCTTCATAATATAGCTTTCCTTTAACTCTGCTCCCACACAGGATTGGTGCCATAGACAGTGAGGGGTGAGAGTCAAGAGTATGTTTCGAGCCTGGCTCTGATACCTACACTGTGTTTAACATTGGACAAGTCATTTAACTTCCTGGGACTTCTCATATGTCAGGACAAAACAACCTCTCAGCCAAGTAGTTCATAAGAGCATAATATTAGAATCAGAAAGGGCTATACTGGTTTAAAATACATTTTCAACTGTATAAATAAAAGCCTCAGATATAAAGGAAATATATTCTTACTTCATTAATTCATAAACTGTGTAGTTCTCCTAAGAACTTTGTGATTCCATCACATCTTTCAGCTAAGATTAAATAGTCAAGGGCTGTCAGGTGGGCTCAACTTCCTAAGACTTCATTATTATTAAAAATATACTTTGAAGAATTATCATAAATAATTAAAATAAATGTCAGTTATTAAGATAAATGAACAAAGACTGTATCCCTGTTTTTCACACAGAGTTTTTCAGCATCTATGAATTAAGTAACATTCCTCATTCAATGCCAGGATTTAGCTTTGAGAAAATTCTATTCATTTTTCAAGTTTGTGTAATTTCCCTTTAATATGTCAATGTAGAATTTATGCTGATTTTTACTGGAGTAAAAAAACAAGACAAGCAGAGCTTGTCTAAGCTTTCCAGGTGATTCAGATATAAGCTACAGTTTGAGACCCACTAATTTATAGCATTCTATATATTCTGTATGTTCATTTGTTGAACTAAGTTGAATAGCATCTGACTTCGGGAAGGTTAGATTACTTGGCTATATTGTTCATTTACTGTTCTTTCCCCCCATGGGTTCTGTGACTCTTATAACTAATCTTAAAACTAGTATTTCCTCTTAAAGCTAATGTTTCCTCGGGCGCCTGGGTGGCTCAGTCAGTTAAGTGTCTGCCTTCGGCTCAGGATGGACTCAGGTCATGATCCCAGAGCCTGGGATTGAGTCCCCCATCAGGCTCCCTGCTCAGCTGGGAACCTGCTTTTCCCTCACCCTCTCCCTCTGTGTATGTGCCCTCTCTCTCAAATAAATAAATAAAATCTTAAAAAAATTAATATTTCCTCTTAAAACTAATGTTTCCTCTTTACTTTTGGCTGCTAGGAAGTTCAGAGCCAAATTTGAGGCTTTGTACAAGATCCCATGGCCTCCTTCCTAGTTCTCTTTTTATTTTCTAACCCTATTGTCCCTTTGTCCCAATTTCCCGCACAATTATGTTACGTGTTGAAAATTTTGAAAGATTATGTATTAAATAAGCAAACTTGTTAATTGACATGAATATTAAATGGATATACCTGATACAATTCCCTGGTGTCAGTTCTCAGTGTGTTTGTTTTATGTACAAACTAAAAAGTTCATTTGGGATATTCTTGAGAGAATCCGTAAGACATAAGCCTAAATATTCAGACTGATTTTATCTGATAGCTCCCACATACTGACATCTTTCTATTACAAAGTGATCCATTAACTTAAATACATTGAAACTGGGAAGTCCTATTTACCTCTCAGAGGCACTGTCTTCCTAATGGTAGTGAAATTTTTCATCAAGGATTCCCTTGCCATCAACATTCTTTTTGACATTGCAAAATCACCTCTACCTAATGGCTTTATTAACACATTGAGAGCCAAAATTTGATTGTAAAAGAAGGATTTTTCTTACAAGTGCTTTTATTTAAGATGGGTAGTGTCAGAGGTTTTGTAAAATGTCAACTTTTAGGGACGTTCAAACACACAATACCCACTCCTTCGGATGTCTCTGACACATTTTGGCAGCAACGCTGTAATTAACAAAGTCAGAATAGATCCTGATGTCAGCCATATGATCTGGGTCACCAAAGCCCTGTTTTATTTAACTTATGGATGACACCTCTAACAGTTCTTAATTGTGTCAGATCTGTGCAGCAAACAACAAATATTTAGGGGAAGATTCATCCTTCCGTATATTTTGTAATGAAGTTTGTGAGCCCACTGAATAATTAAAATAAAACAAATGAAGACTAATTTGCTTACTTTTAATTTTTACCAGTCCATATTAGTTAATAATTTACAAGGTAAAAATGAATAGAAGATCAAAATGACTTCCCTTCCGGCTCCCATGTTGGTGTGATGGTGGAGAGATTCTGCCTTATTGACTGCTCATTTGTAGTAGAATAACCCCAGAGAAAACAGTGTTCAGTGTGAACCAGCCTTTAATAAAAGGAGCAGCAGACTCTGGAGGTTTTTTTCTATTTCCATATAATCCCAGGATCATTTGTCTGGAGCTGTTTTTGAATTATTCATACCAACGGTAGCTCTTTCAGATATCGGATGTGAACAGTTTCTATGGTACAGTTTCACAGGCAGTGTCTTTTTTGCTGGCGTTTTTAAAAATAGAACTTTTTTTTTCTATAGCCAATTGCTCTTGGGTGCTTCCGGGTGGGGTTATATTAGCAAAACATTAAACATTAAGAGGCCCTTTGGGGCCTAATTCTAAGACTTCTCCAAGTAAAAGAGGAAAGAACAGAGAACTATAATGAGAATATGATATTCCTGAGAAAGTGGACTGGGCTTTTGAAAATCCTAGCACAGTCCTGTTGTAAACGTTGTTCAGGAGAGTAGAGTTAACATTTATTCTCATTCACTGCAATCTTAAGTAAATTGGATGGAAGGGATTTATTTTGCTGATCCTATTGTTCTTATGCCTCATTTGACACTAAGCTTTGAGTCTGTGTTTGCAGCCTTGAGGAGAAAGGCAAGGCTCTTTATGGAGGCCTCACAGGGCTGGGAGATGGAGCTCCTCCTACTTCTCCTAAGTCACTTCTCCCCACCCTTCACTTAATACCCTAGCCATTTCAAAGTCCGTCAAGTTCTCCACCCACCAAGAAGGTTCTTTTTGTCTCTTTTCTTTGCACTTGCTGTATTTGCCTAAAATGTACCCACTGACACCTCCATTCTCTCTACTATTACCTATTTCCTCATCCTTTAAACTTAAGTTAGTGCTCATCTCCTCCTCAGAACTGGTTATTGATTGCCTGGAGTAGAGAATTTCCCCAGAATTAAACTCCGAGCCAGCAATTTGAGTGCAAGTAGTATTTTGGGAAGTGATTCCAAGAAGTACTGGTAGGGAAGTAGGTGAGAAGGAGTGAAGGAAGCCAATGGAAGGTACGTTATAAGCAGTTTATGTGGGCAACTAAGGCTGGAACCTGCTGGGGGACTCTGGGAGCCAGTGCAGAATTAGGCCACACAGGAAGAAGTGAGCTGAATTACATCCTCTAGTTCCCATCTGTCATTGGCTGAGGACTGCTCCTGGAAGTGCTGAATCCTTGTTGATGCTGGTCTGCACCAGGCTGTGAAAAGAAGGCTGGTGGAGAAGAGCAGTGCATTCAGTAGAATGCATAGATAAGTACTGGAGCAGTGAGAACCAAGGCCATATGTGTGCGGCACCAGAGCGTCTATTGCATTGCCCCTGCTACACACACATGGGCTCACCAGTGCTGTGCTTCTATAACTTGTGCTTCTTATTCATCTCTGTGCCCTTTGTATGCTAGCATAGTGCCCAGCACACAGTAACTATGCAGTGAACATTTGTTGAAGCAGCAAGTGTGGAATGATTGAATGGCCCTATTAGGCAGACCCACCCTGAGTTTTGATTTCTGATACTTCCCCATAAGCACACTCTACCAATCATTAATGCACCTTCCTCTCCTTCCTTCCTTCTCATGGTTCAGAGAGAGTCACTCCATATGTCAGATGACTACCCTGGTGGTTTTATGTTTCTACTTTGAGAGGAATACTGTGGTCAGTTCCATCCTCTACTCTGAGATGTGCTCACTCTGTTAGGCCTTTTCAAGTGAGGCAAAGTGGTAGGGGGCACACTCTATGGGAGGGTGGTAGAGAGTGGAATTGGTGTCAGGGTTTTAGTTCCTGTGTTGCCTTCCACTTTCCTCCTCTAACACACCAAAATTTGGTGACAGACACTCCCAGAGCCCTACTTTTTTTTTAGGAGCAGAACTTCTCTTCCACCAGGAAGTCTGCTCAAATCCAGGGCAAAGAGCAGGGGCCCCTTTCCTGAAAACAATAATCTTAGCCTGGTGATATGGGAAGCCCACACCTATCCTCTGTATGTGTCCTCTTTGAATGCCAGTCTACCTTGTGTTTTGGGTTATTTAGATCCAGCCTACTTGGCCTATGCCTTCTAGTTTGGTCTGACTGGCTTAACTCTGTCTGCAGAATTGCTGTAGCCGCTCACTTGTGTTTTCTCAGAGCACTTTCCCCCACTGTGTTGTCCAGCCTATCTTTGTCTTCCCATCTTTCCACCTGCTGTTCTGGCTGTTCGTCCACCCGCCTCCTTTCTCTATAGTCTGCCCTCTGTGGAGCTGCCTTTCTTGTGGCCATGGCCCTGAGTGAACTTGGTCCAGTCACTTACAAACAAATAAAACCAAAGGGGTCAGACTAAGTGATTTTTTAAAAAAGATTTTTTTTATTTATTTGTGAGAGAGAGAGAGAGAGCAAGCACACGAGCAGGGGGAGCTGTAGGCAGACAGAGAAGCAGGCTCCCAGATGGGCAAGGAGCCTGACTCAGGACTTGATCCCAGGACCCCGGGATCATGACCTGAGCCAAAGGCCAATGCTTAATCAACTGAACCACGCAAGTGTCCCAAGACTAAGTGACTTTTAAGACTCCTTCTAAGCCTCAGATTCAAATTCTATGACCTAAATTTTTCCCACCACCTCTCCCTGCCACAGATGTATAATTTCTAGGTTAGCAATCTGTGCTCACTTTGGTGAGCTCTGAATGGTACAAAGCCCTCAGCTGGGTAGAGGGGTGAGTGAGGTGGACACAAAATGATTCTTGTCTCCAGGACCCACCATCTGGTTAGAGAGATGGTCACCAACTTGTCCCTCTGGCAAAGGAAAGTGAACTAATCCTGGAGGTTGTTTGGTCACGATGTCTGTGAAATCAGGTCACAATTGGCATTAGTGGAGCCTTGTGATAGGAAGTAAGTGCTAAGCTGAAAAAGACTGTAAAATCTGACTACTTGAAACCATGGTTCCCCCCTTCTCTGAAGATCCTAACCTCCACAATCTGGTTCTCTTGGCTGACTGCTGTGGTATGAGGGAGGTTGTAGGTGGCTGTTTAGGACCTTCTAATGTATTTCTGTGTGTCTAGATGAGGGGAGACCACAGGTTATAAAGGCAGACAAAAAAAGTTTGAGTCAAATACTCTCTCAGCCATCGGCAAAATGGGTGATTCTTACCTCTTTGAACCTTGAATTCCTCACCTGTAACATGGGGATAATACCCACTCTCCAGTATTATATAAGAACGAATTCTATAAACAATTTTTGACTACTTACTAAGACCCAATTATTGTGTTAAGCTTGGGGGGAGGAGTGCAAAGAAAAAATAGGTATAATCCTTTCCCCACCTCAATTTCTATTCTAGTTAGGAAGATTGAAATAGAAACAAATAATTACATCATAGTCTGGTAAATCCAAAAATAGCTTCAATGAATTAATAATTTGCTTGCAAACAGCATATGGAAATTTCAATAAGATTTCTCTATCTCCTACCTGGTAGAAAAGAATCTATTGCAACGAGGTGAGATAAGGCAGTATGTTGCAGGTTACTCACTGTTGGAGAGTTGTGAGGGCCATTTTGTGCAAAGGCACAAATGTAGGTAGTGAGGTAGAAGGAACAGCAAACTAGGAACACACAGGTCGGGGAGCTAGTTTTGGCTCTAGTGCTAGTTTTTAGCTGTATAAGTATTGCAAGTCATTTACACACAATGAGCCACATCAGTTGTAAAATAGGATGTGTATTTTTCCTTTTTCATTGGACTGTTGTGTAGGTCAGATACAATAATGATTTTATAGTTACTAAAATTATGCAGAATTGGATATAAACTTGAAGGAAAAGAAAATAAAAATCATACCTGCATCCTTACAATACATACCTTAATGACAGTAAGAAAATTTTCTGTAGAATATCTCTTAACTTTTCTTTTTTTTTTTGAAGATTTTATTTATTTATTCATGAGAGACAGAGGGAGAGAGAGAGAGAAGCAGAGGGAGAAGCAGGCGCCCAAGGAGCAGGGAGCCCGGCGCGGGACTCGATCCCAGGACCCTGGGATCATGACCTGAGCCGAAGGCAGATGCTTAACGACTGAGCCACCCAGGCACCCCTCTCTTAACTTTTCTTTAATCAACTCCCCAAATAACTGAGACTCTCCACTCCCTCTGTAAAATAATCTGACAGATGCCCACAGCACAGTGAAGGTTCAGCATATAATGGCTATGCATGTCTGCTACAACCATTTGAGTTGTATGCTTGTCAAGAGTCCTGGTTAGTATATCTATTTATTCCAGTTCATTCTTTTATTCAACAAATATTTGTTGATTATCTGCTCCATGCTAGGTATTGCTTCAGGTACTAGGGATGTGGCAGCGACCAATGTCCATTGTATTCTAGTTGTATTTAGCATTATAATTATATAATTTAGTTAAAAATTCACCAACTAAATAGTGAAAAATAAGTGTGAAAGAATTCCTGATTTTTTTTGAAAATTAAGTTAAAAAGTTATAATGTGCATCTGTCCTACTACCCAAGATCTTTTAAATTCCTTCTGAAGTTTCCATTTCTCTTGTGACCTAGGATGTTACAGGATCAGATGCCCCTGTAACTAACGGACATGGGATTGGGTATGAGGCATCTGTTTTGTGTTGAGGTTCCAGTGTCAGCTGTGCTGGCAGTTTTCTCAGATCAGTTCTGTAGTGTAATTCCTGAAAGTTTGGTTTGAGCCCAATTTGATTTTTTCCCCTTCCTCAAATTCTGTAGGTCTCCAAGTATTTCTTGATAGATTCCTTTTCTTAATGAACCAGTCATAATGAATCCTGTTGTTTGCAGCTAAGAACCCCAACCATTACAAATCCTTTGGAAAGACTTTTAACAATTAAGTTTCAACACACACACACACACACACACACACACACACACACACACACACACTCTGTCAAGTTTGTGGGCAAAACAATGGGCAACATTAAGGGGATGATAAAAATAATTAGAAAGATTTCATACTCAGATTGCTTCACAATTTTTTATTAGTTTTGGTTATTAGTTTTACTTTAAAGAAACCTAAATTGGAAATCAGTGCTGTGCATTGTGGGGGGTGGTGCACATAGAGTGATGGGACACCAATCAGTGGACCCATGCTGAAAGAAAGGTCTTGACTCACCATCAAGAGGTAGAAGACGAATGTACATTGATAAGTTTTTATTTAAAATAAAATATTTAAATTATTCATGAATCACTTTTGATAATTTTCAGCTTTGATCACTTTGATCCACCAACCATTTATCAACCTTCCCTTTTGTTAGGTACAGAGACTTCTATACAGTTTGAGGCATCTGAGCTTTGAAGTCATGTCCAAGGAGGAGCCTCCTCCTCACACCCCACCATTGGTTTCTTTGAGCCTCTGCCTCTCAGGCAGTTGTAAGGGCTTGGCCTATCTCTTTGAGTAAGGCTTCCTTTCACTTCAAGATATCCTGTTAGGACTTATACCTCTGGTAGCTCCTTTGGTTGAAAATCTCTCTCTGAAGCTATTGTGAGTTCAGGTAATCTCTAGGCAGGGTGTAATTCTGCATTGTAGTCACAGCTGCCTGGTGTCACAGCTGGAGCCAGTGGCCATGTTCAACATTCGCTGTCTTCTAATGCATCCACAGATTTCTTATTTCCTCAGATCATTTCCTCCTATTGTTCATTCCTTTCCTCTCTCTCCCCTCTCTCCTTTTCCTTTATCTCTCTCTCTTTCATTTTACTTTCTCCTTCACATTTGTCTCCCTCGCCCTCTTTTCAGCCTTTCCAGGCCTTCCCCCCTTTGTTTTCACACTTCCCTCTTCTAGGCCAGTGCAGCTGAAGTCCTGGTAAGAAATGTAGCGGAAATTCCCTTCATTGAACATAAAGGTGAAGTTTATGAGGTTATTTTTGCTAAATGGTGTTTCTGACTGGTCTTCGATGAAGAGCAGCAACTAAACTGTCATTTCTTCTTGCCAAACACTTAGGTAACATAGATCCCACCTTCCAACCCCAAGAACTTTACAGAAGACCACATGTACTCCTAAAATATTAACACTCTCTTCATGTAGTTTTTATATGGTATTATAAAAGAAAAGATTTGAATACAGGCAATTTTTAAACACGATAGTTTTTATCTCAACTTTTGACACGAGAATATAAATATTCTTGATGAATTTCCAGTCTCGAGCTAATTTTGATGTGCTCATTTTAATTTGCCTTTATAAAGGATTATTGTAGAAACTGAATATCATAAGGCTTTAAAAATATACAAATCATTGGGGCGCTGGGGTGGCTCAGTCATTAAGCTTCTGCCTTTGGCTCAGGTCATGATCCCAAGGTCCTGGGATTGAGCCCCGCATTGATCTCCCTGCTCAGCAGGAAGCTTGCTTCTCCCTCTCCCACTCCCCCTGCTTGTTCCCTCTCTCACTGTCTCTCTCTCTCTGTCAAATAAATAAATAAAATATTTCATATATATATGTACAAATAATTTAAAATTCTATAAAACAGCTAATATTTAGGTAAAATAAAATAATCACTAACTTATGGTTTTTTAAAGTAATATTATTACTCACTTAACCAAACTAACAACAGTACAGACACCAGACTGGTACCTAGTGAACATCTACTAAGTGATTGTAGATCATCTCTGAGATAGTGAAATTTGGCTTTTCTGGCTAGTGTTAAAATTACCCAACCTATTTTGAAAATTGAACTGTAGCCATAACATATACCTGAAAGGAATGCCAGAGACACTGAACACATGCCATCTCATTTCTAAATATACACATATTTAGCACTCTATGCATTTTAAGAGCCTCCTGATTTTATCTAATTCTCTACATGTTTTCATCAAATATTTCTTAAGCCCTGCTATGTGCTAGATCTTGGAAATGAGAGAAATCTAAGACAAAACTGGATTCTGTTTTAGAGGAGCTTCTAATTTTATTGGAAAGGTGGAATGTATTTGTAAGAGATGAATAAAATGGCCAGTTCAAGTGAGTGTCCCAGAAGTGTAAAGAAGTAAGCGACAACTGGGAAGATTTCTTGAAAGAAGTGGGCATTGATCAGGGCCCTGGGCTGTGCTTAGAAGACATTGAAGGGTTCCAGTACTAAAGTAGAAGTGCAAAAACCAGTGCCACAGTCAATGAAAAGACATTAAAGGATTTTGAGCCCATTTAGGGACTGGTAACTTATAAAGACTCACCGCCCAAACTGGCTACCAACTGGAAGCAAGCAAGTGGCTATTTTCCATTTTCTTAAGTCTAAACAACAATTTTTTTAAACTAATGGATAATTTTTACCAATGGACTAAGCGTTTCAAACTAGCAGATAATCCAAAAGTCCGTTAAAATATGGCTTTGTAATGTGCTGCCGGATCTTTGCAGGGGCTGATTTACCTTCCTAATTGTGTTTTGCTTAGTCCAGTGTTGAACTTAATTTGTATTCCCTGAGCACACAATGGCTGGACAGTTGGAGGGAGGGGAAGGAGATTGAGGAGAAGAAATGAAGGGAGGAGGGCTATTGTTCAGGGAAAACTGGCTCAGGATTTGGAATTTGTCACACATCATTCGCCCTGTGGACTGTCTTCTCACAGGTAATCACAATCAACTGTGGTCTGGTTAACTGACGAGTTGTTTTACAAGTTGCTGTATTCTATTCAACATCAATGGGTTTATAAGTGGGTCCCTTCCAAATTCACGAGTACAAGTTGTACCTCTCTCGTCCCTGTCCTATATGCTTATTTCTGGTGATTGTCTTTATTTTTTTTCAGTAAAAACAAACATTTAATGTTTCTGGTCAGAGGAAGTTTTAGGCAATATTTTTGTGTAAGCAGACATTTATCTTTATATAATGTGAATAATGAAATCATTCCAGCCTATTGGTAAGTTTGAGGTAAAACCATGGAGGCATTCTCTGAAAGACTTTTTAAAATAGATGTTACATCCATATAATCTTAGTTTAAATATTTGTCTGTGGGTATTTTTATAGATGTAAATATGTATAAAGGTAAAAGAGAACAATTCTTTCCTGTCCTTATCTATTAATCATCATGATCCCTGTGGCCCCATATGCAGATAACCACTGTTACTAGGTTTTTGTGTTTCCTTCTGATTCCAAACACTTGAAAGAAGTCTTGTGTGTTCAGAGTAGTGAAGCTTTCTAGTTATGTCATTAGTCTTCTTTCCTTGGTGGTTGTCTACAAGGGAAGTTTTAGGAACTCGCAGAACTGAAATCTGACCTGAGTTTTATACTGATAATGAGTAAAAAAGACAATATTTACAGGAGTTCTTACTTTAGGATCCACAGATCATAGAATTCAGGGTCTGTGAACTTAAATGGGAGGTAGACATTTTTATTTTTACTAACCTCTGTCTGAAATTAAACATTTTCTTTAATTGTGAATTTAGGCAAAACCATAGGAGAATTGGCACCTGTGACTTTGTCACTGGAAGAAATCAGAGTTATATCCATGTCACATTATAGCCATTGCAAATATGCCAAAACATCATTTACACTCATCATTATATCAAAATGGTGAAGTTAATTAGATCCTCTGCTAGTGTTCTAAAATTTGTATCCAAGATTTATTTTAATTCAGTATGGTAAGACACGTGTGCATAGAAATGGCTGTCATAAAGGAATAAAGGAACTCACTAATCTCTAGAAATAGAAGGCATGCCACACCATGCAGGACCACATGGGGAACATCTGGGTTGGTTGGGAGGCAGAAGGAAGAGAGGGAAGAGCATGGCCCAAAGCCTTTATTGGGGTTTTCAAGAGAAGGAATGGGTGAGACAGGGTTAGGTATGCCGAGTAAATTTAGGACTGGATAGTTTGAATAATTTTAGCAGGATCTGGGTTATAGAGGCAGTCTCTAGTTGTCTTGTACCTGGCCTGGGGTGATTGGGGTAGGACGAATACTGGCTTGGTGTGTAATGGCTCCTTGATAAAGGAGATGGTTGAGGGTGTGGGCTCTGGATTGCTTGGTTTGTATATCAAAGGTGTGCTTGCAGGGGAGTCCTGTGCTATCTCTAGGAATTACCCAGCCCTGGAAGGGGCCATCTCTCCAGGATCAAGGCCACAAATGCCAGAGCATTAAAAATAAGGAAAATAATTATACTCAATACAGCTAGATATATATTATTTAATGTGTTAATAATGACTCACAGGTACTACATAATCACATGTGCTTTTAAAAGTATTTCAGTGATTATATTTCATTCTAATCAGTTCCCTTTGTAACTCTCTGCACTCTACTTTCTGTTTATGAGCACTGTTCTGAGGAGACCATGGTCTTCACCAGAACCAATGTCAAATGGTTCACAGCTCAAAGACATTAAGCTCCAAAGAGAGATTCAGTTTCTTACCTTACTAATTGTCCTGCATGTTCCATTTCTCTTTCTTGTGGACTTAAGTTTATCTAAACTCAGGACTGGAACAAGTTATTGCAAGAGATTCTGCCTTTGTTCCACCACCAACATCCATACCTTCATCTGTTTTAACCTTCCCTACCTGACCTTGTGCTAAATGGAGGAGATATTCATAATGTTGTGATTTATTGAATCCTTACCACATGTCCAACACAATTGTATACATTTTTTATGTATTGTCTCATCGGCTTCTCATAGCCATTCTATGAACTAGATGTGGTTATCATTATCTTTTTACAGGTGAGGAAACCTAGGCATGGTGTGCATATAACCTGCCCAAAGTCACATATCAGTGACAGAGCCATATTGAAGTTGGGTACTTTGGCTACAGTCCCCACACACATGGATAGAGGCATGCAATTAGCAGCCTTGCCATACATACTATTTGGATGCTTTCATTATGATTGAAGCATCACTAGGGCAGCATACCCTAAGCCTTATGAGGAAAATAAATCTTCTGGACATATATGTGCAAGCCCAAATATATATTGTGATCATAGCACATATCACAGGGTGTTAAGGTGTTATCCCTCCAGATAGCACATTGTGTTGACAGGGTCTTCTGAATATGAACTCTCAACTCAGAGACTGCCTTCAAGAGTGGTAACTCTAGGTTCTGTGTTTCAGTGGGAGGTTTGGAGATGGTAGGACTTCTTGGATTATTTCTATCTGAACATTAAGCTGCTTCTGTAATTTCAGTTACAAAGGCAACTATACTGAAACAACCTCATTTTTGGGAGAGTGGGCTATTGTTAAATTTTGTTAAAGTACATTTTGTAAAATATAACCTCTAGTTTTTTAAAAGTTAGTGCATATGTGTCTTTGAAAGTCTTTGGAATCTTCCAAGTCCTTTTTGCATTCATTTAAGTCATTGGCTCATTTTCCCACTTTTCTGATTTGCAAAGAAATAATTTTATTGATGTTTTACTCCAGCAGGTGGAAATCGTAACAGCATCATGCAATGCAAGAAGGCGTTGCTAAGCAACCATTTTCAGTATTTAAAAAAATCCAAATAAACCTTCCTTTTAAATGTCTGCAACATGTGAAAAATTAGACAACTCTCTATCCAGCTTTAAATGAACTCACATCACTTCTAAAAATTACATCATCCTTTTCTGTTTCCTATGTTTGTAACTTTCATGAACAAAGCCACAATCTTCAAAGGTGAAGTTTTGGACCTGGGTCAAGCTAACCATGGAACATAGCAAATATTGTTAGAATTCCTCACTTATGGCCTTGCCAATCTGACATCCATCAGTACAAGGATTCTTGTAATCCATTTTTTATGTTCTCTGAGTTAAAATTATGTTAGCACAAGTCTTGGGTGTTTCTGAAGAGTGGATTCTTTGCTGGCACTGGATTGTAGTTAAACTTTAATGCTAGCTCCCTCACTTCCCAAAATAAATCAAGTGATCTGATATGAGAGAATTAGTTCAGGAATTTGGAAATACTACTTCTCTCAGCACCAAGTGCAACAACATAATTGGGGGCATTTGTATATATTTATCAGTTCTGCTGCTGTGTGATGGCAAGTGGATGGTTTCTTAGGGTTCCAGAAACACATTATGCAAAGGGAGAGTTGAGTGACTCCATCTAACCAGTTTATAGTTGATTTTAAGACCCACAGAGGCCTAGAATTCTTCCTTGAGGAAAGATGGAAGAATATTTTGGTATTCAAGATGTGCTCCCCTGGCATGGCTTTCTAGAGGTCATTGGGAGTAACCTCTAGAAAGCTGGGGCAGATCCTGGTGCCAAGGAGCATGTGTCTAATACATTTGGAAATGATAGAAACTTACTCTTAACCATACCATATAATTAAATTCTGTAGGAGGCAACCAAGTATCTCCTAGTCTGGTTGGTGGTCTTGCACATACAGGCTGCCTTTGATCAAACTGGGAAGTGGCAGAGTTTGTCTTTGACTCCTATTTATCTCCTCTGCTGTGCCAGGTGATAATTCTAGTTGCCTAAAATCTCAGTGCAGGTATCTCTTGCCATCTAAACATAAGAGTTCACTGGATTCAGCTAGTGAAAATTCTTGTATGTCTATATATACAAGATATGTATATATATATATATATCTTTATAAAATGAGTTTTCACATTCCTTACATCATTTGCTTCCCACATCAATCCTATCAACAAGGCAAGGCAGGATACTTTCTTCACATTTTCCAATAAGGAAAACAGGTCATCTACTTGGTGACTTGAAATGGAATCTAGAATTCCCCATGCTCAGTTTTGCCACAGAGTTGAATTCACAATTTTTCTGTCATGTGTCTCTTTCAGTGGGCTCTGCTAAGTGTTTGATTAATCAATACATTAAAATAAATACATTAGATTAATTAATACATTAAAGCTTATTTTTATAATTGCGTTAAATTTTCATTGGGTTATCTTAACTTAAAGCATTGTTCTTTACAGGGAGCATTTGAATCTCAATCTTGAACATAATGCCATGCTTTAAAAAAGCCAATAAAAGTGAGAATTTCAGGTGTCATGAATTCTTTAGAAGATGGAGGATGGTATTTTCAAGCAGAATTCTTGAACTAATTAATAAGTCAGTTTAACTAAGTTTCTACCATGTGAAAGGCCCTGGTATTACAATAGGAAACAAAACAGACATGATCCCTACTCTCATATATCTTATATCCCAGGTAGCTCATTTGTATTCACAAAATTAATATATTTTGTTTTTATCCAAAGCTACCTCTGATGTGAAGACCTGGGTAAGAATATTGGATCATGATCATGACAGAGAAGAAGAGGAGAAAACATAAGAGATAAAACTTTATTGCACAGGGTTTCAAACTATTTGGGGGTCATTATTCTTTTCAGGGAAGTTTTGCATTACCTGGATAGGCTGGAGCAAGCAGGAAGGATAAGGAAGACTAGTGGATGCTATCAATAAAATCCTTGGGCAGAGAAAATAGCCTTTTATTTTATTTTATTTTATTTTTTATTTTTTTCATTCTGGGAATGTGCATGACTCAGAGAGGAGGATGCAGTGCACAGAGAAAGGATGTTGATGTTGATGTTGTTGAGGGAACAGGCTGTGAGACCAACCAGTCCTGCTTGAGGCCCATCTGTAGAAGAGGCCTACTGTTTTGGATCCCTGCTTACTCATCTCCTTTCACTGTATACTGTGAGCTTGAGTGGGGAGACTTCAGAGAGGAAGACTAGAATGAGAAGGAACTTGAAGAATCTTCTTGAAGGAAGTCCTACTAAAACATGAACCAGCAAAGAGCAGAGACTCCTACAGTATAGTCTCCTATATTATACATACTATGTAACTTGCAAGTGATTTACAAAATTACTAGTGATCAATGGTTTTAAAACCATTTGTCCATTATACTTGTAATGTAAATTTTTATAATAAAAACTCAGTGAAGTATAATTGTGGTTCCCCATCTACCACAATAATCAGTACAAAGTGATCTTAGAAATGATTTCATTGGTCATAGCTGACTATATACTGGTTTTACAAAATCACCAGGTTTTGAGAAGACATATAAATGACTGACTTTTTCACAACCTCTAAGTGCATTTGTTATTTCATCATTGAGATTAGTAATAGAACACTCTGCATACTACCTCTCATTGTTGCCTGAAACAGCTTATTTCTAATATTGAAGAAATGTACTGATTGAACTATTAGTTTGATTTGTCTTCATGGAATACTCCATAGCCTTTTTTCCTGTTGGTTACTACCCTTAAAATATTTTGAAGCCGTATGTTAAGAACAAATACCAAATACTGCCCCCTCCCATTTAGTATAACAGAGTCAATGGATCCAAACAGCTGAAGTTACTCTTGCATGGGGATTGTTCTCAGTGCCAGACTGGCCAAGCTCTCACAATGATCCTGATGGTAATTATGGTTTTTTTTAACACATACTCATATAACATATCTCAAGGACACTGTGGCACTGTACTGATCTCTTTTCATGTATTACTTCATTAAATCCTTATTTTGGCTCTATAGCAGAGATATGTTTGGTATTCCTGTCTTATAGTTGAGGAACCCAGGCTTAGATGGCTAAAAATCTTGTTGTTACTTGTCAAGGAACATAGCATGTTCCTTGATAATAATGTTGAACATGAGTCTAAATGGCCCTAAAGTACTTGGGCCCAATTGTACTCCTTGAACTTGAGGGTAATTTGGGGGTGGGGGTTTCAGATTTTGGGGGTATACAGAGGCAGTACTGAGAGAGGGAGGGAATAGCCCCAAGGTGCTTAGTCATCTTCAAATGTCCTCCCTGTGTGGTTTAGGGAGGATGAGATGTGAAAATTCTGACCTGTTTGAGACCATCCAATGTCAGGCCACCACACCTCAGCCGCTCACCGGTACTTACAAGTAGATTGTTTTCCACCATTTCTAGAACTGATCTCCTAAATATACTTTGGAGACTCAATTCTAGAAGAAAGTTTGCTTTATGTCAGCAAGTGGTTAACAGCCTTTCTTGGTGGCCAGATATCTTTGATCATCCGATATACCCTGTGATCTCCCACCTCAGAAAAATATCTGTAACATGCTTGGACACAACTCATTATTTATGATGTTAGGGCATTCAGAGACTCTGTACAGCCTGTTCACACTTGCACTGAGAGGTCAAGGAACCCAAGTTAAGAAGAAATATTCAGGTATATATGTTCAGTATCAAAGATGACTTTTTTTCAGTATATTTTTGAAGATTACTAGGTAAGTTAGAAAGAAAGGAAGAAAGAAAGGAAGGGACAGAAGAAGGGAGGATGGAAGGGGGAGGAAGGAATAAAGGAAAAGAGGGAGCAAGGGAAGGAGGGAAGGAAGGAAGGAAGGAAGGAAGGAAGGAAGGAAGGAAGGAAGGAAGGAAGGAAGGAAGGAAGGGGAGAACTCAAACAATATGATCCCTCTTTTTATTTATTTATTTTTCTCCAGTTGGAGTGGTCACTTAAGTAACTTTTGAGGATTAGTCTAATTGGGGTAGTTCTAATGACCAGGAGGGACCATGAACAATTTTGGCCAGTTTGCTATTTTGAAATGAGACTATAGCCAATGAGCCCTTTATGTGTTTTAATGAATTAAACAAAAATTTAATGAGTAACAAGAAGGTCTTCAGAAAATGAAAAGCCAGGCATCCTTCTTGATTCCTAGCCTAATGTTCCTTCACTCTTTCTTTCCCGTTTCTTCCCTTTCCCTTCCTCTTTTAACTTAAATGTGGTGGTCTGACTCAGAGATCATCCCAACTGGGATAAGGTGTTGTGACCCTTCTTCCATCATGGACAGCAGAGGCAGTTAACCTTGGATGTACTATGCCTGGTGGCAGCTTGGCCCGAAAGCCTTACCTCATCAGTCTTCTCTTAAAGCCCAAGTTTAAAAAAAAAGCAGTGAAAGCAAAGTCATCTGTCATTTTAGTATAATCTAATATTAGCTTTCCATTCTCAATTAATTAAGGTGCAATGTTTTCCTCATTCTCTTAGGCATGATTGTATTTAAATAACTTTTCTGATCTCTCCTTATGCTTGTGGAAAGTTTTGCCTCCTTTTTCTTTATTAGCTAGTCATTTAGTAATCCGCCAATTTTTTTTTTTTTTAAGTAGGTCCTCCAATGCAGGGCTTGAACTCATGATCCTGAGATCAAGATCTGAGCTGATATCAAGAGTTTTTCACTTAACCAACTGAGCCACCCAGGCACCCCAGTAATCAGCAATTCTTTTTAAAAAATTCTGTAGATCAAAACATCCCAACTTTATATTTAAAGTCATTATTCTTAGGAATCAGTAGGTGAACAAATATGAACCATGATTAGTCTCACTAAAGAAATATGATAAAACCAGCAATGTGGTACCATTCAACATCTCCCCCCACCACGAAATTAGCCAACACTGTTTTTTTTTCAAGTTTTTAAAAAAATTTTTAATTGAAATTCAATTTAGTTAACATATAGCATATTATTAATTTTAGAGGTAGAATTTAATGATTCATCAGTTGCATATAAAACCCAGTGCTCATTACCTCAAGTGCCCTCCTTAATACCCATCACCCAATTACCCTGTGCCCCCACCCATGTCCTTTCCAGCAATCCTGTTTCTTTGCTAGAGTTAAGTCTCATGGTTTGCCTCCCTCTCTGTTTTTATCTTATTTTATTTTTCCCTCCTTTCCCCTACATTCATCTGTTTTGTTTCTTAAATTCCACATATAAGTGAAATCATATGGTATTTATTTTTCTCTGACTGACTTATTTCACTTAGTATAATAACCTACTAGTTCTATCCCCATCATTGCAATGGCAAGATTTCATCCTTTTGATGGCTGATTAATATTCCACTGGGGTGCATGTTTCCCTTTAAATCACTATTTTTGTTTCCTTTGGATAAATACCTAGTAGTGCAATTGCTGGGTCATAGGGTAGTTCTATTTTTAGCTTTTTGAAGAAACTCCATAATGTTTTCCAGAGTGGCTGTACCACTTTGCATTCCCACCAACAGTGTCAGAGGGTTCCCCTTTCTCTGCATCCTCGCCAACATCTGTTGTTCCCTCTCTTGTTAATTTTAGCCATTTTAACTAGTGTGAAGTGGTATCTCATTGTGGTTTTGATTTGTATTTCCCTGATGCCGAGTGATGTTGAGCATTTTTTCATGGGTCTGTTGGCCATTTCTATGTCTTTTTGGAGAAATATCTGTTCATGTTTTCTGCCCATTCCTTGACTGGATTTTTTGTTTTTTGGGTGTTGAGTTTGAGAAGTTCTTTATGGATTTTGGATACCAGCCCTTTATCTGATAAGACATATGCAAATATCTTCTCCCATTCCAAAGGTTACCCTTTAGTTTTGTTGATTGTTTTCTTTGCTGTGCAAAAGCTTTTTGTCCTGATGAAGTTCCCAAAGTTCATTTTTGCTTTTGTTTCCCTTGCCTTTAGAGATGTGTCTAGCAAAATTTGCTGCGGCCAAGATCAAAGAGATTGCTGCCTGTGTTCTTCTCTAGGATTTTGATGGATTCCTGTCTCACATTGAGGTCTTTCATTCATTTTAAGTTTATCTTTGTGTTGGTATAAGGAAATGGTCCAGTTTCATTCTTCTGCCTGTGACTGTCCAATTTTCCCAACACCATTTGTTGAAAAGACTTTTTTACATTGGATATTATTTCCTGATTTGTCGAAGATTAGTTGACCATGGAGTTGGGGGTCCATTTCTGGGTTCTCTATTCTGTTCCATTGATCTATGTGTCTGTTTTTGTGCCAGTACCATACCATCTTGATGATTATAGCTTTGTAATACAGCTTGAAGTCCAGAATTGTGATGCCATTAGCTTTGGTTTTCTTTGTCAACATTCCTCTGACTATTTGAGGTCTTTTCTGGTTCCATCCAAATTTTAGAATTGTTTTTTCCAGCTCTGTGAAAAATGCTGGTGTTATTTTGATAGGGATTGCATTGAAAGTGTAGATTGCTCTGGGCAGCATAGACATTTTCACAATGTTTATTCTTCCAATCCATGAGCATGGGATGTTTTTCCATCTCTTTGCATCTTCCTCAATTTCTTTCATAAGTGTTCTGAAGTTTTCAGAGTACAGATCTTTACCTCTTTCATTAGGTTTATTCCTAGGTATCTTATGGTTTTTGGTGCAGTTGTGAATGGGATTGATTCCTTAATTTCTCCTTCTTCTGTCTCATTGTTAGTGTATAGAAATGCAACTGATTTCTGTGCATTGATTTTATATCCTGCAACTTTGCTGAATTACTCTATGAGATCTAGCAATTTTTTGGTGGAGTCTTTGGGTTTTCTACATAAAGTATCATGTCGTCTGCGAAGAGAGAGAGTTTGACTTCTTCTTTACTGATTTGGATGCCTTTTATTTCCTTTTCTTGTCTGATTGCTGAGGCTAGGACTTCCAGTACTATAACAGTGGTGAGAGTGGACATCCTGTGTTGTTCCTGATCTTAGGGGAAAAGCTCTCAGTTTTTCCCCACTGAGGAGGATATTTGCTGTGGGTCTTTCATATATGGTTTTTATGATATTGAGGTGTGTTTCCTCTATCCCTACATTGTGGAGGGTTTTTATCAGGAAAGGAGGCTAAATTTTGTCAAATGCTCTTTTTTTGCATCAGTTGAGAGGATCATATGGTTCTTGTCCTTTCTTTTATTAATGGTGTATCACGTTGATTGATTTGCACATGTTGAACCTCCCTTGAAGCCCAAGAATAAATCCCACTTGGACAAGGTGAATAATCCTTTTAATGTAGTGTTGGATCCTATTAGCTAGTATCTTGTTGAGAATTTTTACATCCATGTTCATCAGGGAAATTGGCCTGTAATTCTCCTTTTTAGTGGGTTCTTTGTCTGTTTTGGGGATCAAGGTAATGCTGGCCTCATAGAATGAGTTTCAAAGTTGTCCGTCTTCCATTTCTACTTTTTGGAACAGCTTCAGAGGAATAGGTATTAATTCTTCTTTAAATGTTTGGTAGAATTCCCCTGGGAAGCCATCTGGCCCTGTACTCTTGTTGGGAGATTTTGATTACTGATTCAATTTCTTTACTGGTTATGGGTCTGTTCAGGTTTTTTATTTCTTTCTGTTTTAGTTTTGGTAGTTTATATGTTTCTAGGAATTTATCCATTTCTTGGAGATTGCCTAATTTGTTGGCATATAATTGCTCATAATATTCTCTTATAATTGTTTGTATTTCTTCAGTGTTGGTTGTGATCTCTCCTCTTCCATTCATTACTTTATTTATTTGGGTCCTTTCTCTTTTTGATAATTTTCTTTTGATAAGCCTTTATCAATCTTGTTAATTCTTTCAAAGAACCAGGTCCTAGTTTCATTGATCTGTTCTATTGGGTTTTTAAAAATTTCTATATCATTGATTTCTGCTCTAATCTTTATTATTTCTATTCTCCTGCTGGAGTTAGGCTTTATTTGCTGCTTTTTCCAGCTCCTTTAGGTGTAAGGTTAGTTTGTGTATTTGAGACTTTTCTTGCTTCTTGAGGAAGGCCTGTATTGCTATATACTTCCTCGTTAGGACCGCCTTTGCTGCATCTAAAGGTTCTGAACTGTTGTGTTTTCATTTTCATTTGCTTCCATGCATTTTTAAATTATTCTTTAATTTCCTTTAGTAGAATATCCTTTAACCTCCATGTATTCGTGGTCCTTCCAATTTTTTTCTTGTCATTGACTTCAAGTTTTATAGCACTGTTGTCTGAAAATATGCATAGTATGATCTCAGTCTTTTCATACTGGTTGAGTCTGGATTTGTGACCCAGTATGTGATCTATTCTGGAGAATGTCCCATGTGCACTCAAGAAGAATGTGTATTCTGCTGCTTTAGGATGAAATGCTCTGAATATATCTGTTCAGTCCATCTGGTCCAGTATGTCATTCAAAGCCATTGTTTCCTTTTTGATCTTCTGCTTAGATGATGTGTCCATTGCTGTGAGTGAGGTGGTAAAGTCCTCTCCTATTATTTTATTATTATCAATGAGTTTATTTTTAATTTTGTTATTAATTGATTTACATATTTGGCTGCTCCCAAGTTAGGGGCATAAATATTTATAATTGTTAAATCTTCTTGTTGGATAGACCCCTTTATTATGATATAGTGTCCTTCCTCATCTCTTATTACTGTGTTTGGTTTAAAAATCTAGTTTGTCTGATATAAGAATGGCTACTCTGACTCTTTTGGCATCCATTAGCATGACAAATGGTTCTCCACCCCATCACTTTCAATCTGCAGGTGTCTTTAGGTCTAAACTGAGTCTCTTGTAGGCAGAATATTGATGGGTCTTGTTTTTTTATCCATTTGGATACCTCATGTCTTTTGACTGGAGCATTTAGTCCGTTTACATTCAGAGTAATTATTGAAAGATATGAATTTAGTGCCATTGTGTTTCCTGTAAAGTTGCTGTTGCTGTAGATTGTCTCTGTTACTTTCTGGTCTTTATTAATTTTGGTCTCTCTCTCTCTGCTCAAAGGGTCCCTTTTAATATTTCTTGCAGGGCTGGTTTAGTGTTCATGGAATCCTTTAGTTTTTGTTTGTCCTAGGAACTCTATCTTTCCTTCTATTCTCAATGAGAGCCTTGCTGGATATTCTCGGTTGCATACTTTTTCCATTTAGCACATTGAATATATCATGCAAGTCCTTTCTGATCTGCCAGGTCTCTGTGAACATGTCTGCTCCAGCCTTATGTGTCTACCCTTGTAGGTTAAGGACCTCTTGTCCCTAGCTGCTTTCAGAATTTTCCCTATCTTTGCAATTTGTGAGTTTCACTATAATGTGTCAGGGTGTTGACTTATTTTTGTTGATTCTGAGGGGAGTTTTTTGTACCTCTTGGACTTGAATGTCTGTTCCCTGTCCCAGATTACGGAAGTTCTCAGCTATAATTTGTTCAAATAAACAAATTATAAACAAATTTGTTCTGCCCCACTTTCCCACTCTTCTTCTTCTGGGACTCCTATAATATGGATATCATTTCATTTTATGGAATCGCTGAGTTCCCTTAAGTCTACTTTTGTGATCTAAGAGTTTTCTTTCCTTCTTCTTTTCAGCTTATTTTTCAAATTTTATCTTTTATATCACTGGTTTACTCTTCTGTTTCATTCATCCTTGTTTTTATGGCCTCCACATGGACTCCATCTCAGTTATATCATATTTAATTTCAGCCTGGATAGGTTTTAGTTCTTTTATCTCTACAGTAAGGGATTCTCTAATGTCTTCTATGCTTTTTTCAAGTGTAGCTAGTATCTTTATAATCATTGTTTTAAATTCCAGTTCAGACATCTTATTTATATCCACATTGTTTAAATCCTTGGTTGAGTACTACCTCCTGTTCTTTCTTTTGGATTGAATTTCTCCATCTCATTATTGTGTCCACGAAAGAAAAGAAGAAAGAAAAAGAAAGAAGACAACAATAACAACAACTAAAACTTCAGGAAGTATTTCTGGTGTATGCTGTGTACACTGCTGTTGCATTTTGGCTGCTCTTTCCCACTTGTTCATCCTCTACAGAGTTCTTCCTTGCTTGTATTGAGGAGTGTTTGCACCTTTAACTAGGTGTGCTTTGATTTGTTTGTCAAGATAAGCCTGGAAAAGAAAACAAAAGCCCTGATTCAAGACAAGAGAAAAGAAAAAGGAACAAAAATGCAAACACAGAAACAAACAAAAAAACCTATAAGCCTGAGTCCAAAGAATAAGAAAGAAAGAAGGATAAAAGAGTAAGGAAAGAAGAAAAGAAAAAAAGATAAGAAGTCTGATCTGAAAAATAAGAGAAGGAAACAAACCAACAAACCAACAAATGAACAAAAGATTATAAGCCTGATACCAAAGAAAACAAAACAAAAAAAGAGAATACACACACACACACACACACACACACACACACTACACATAACTATATATATATATATATATTATGTATAACAAAAGAGAATATATATAATACAAGATAAATAAAAAAATAAGAAATGGAAAAATTAAAAATTTTAAAATTTTAAAAATTAAGAAAAAAAAGGCAAGTCTGGTCCTATTTCCATCAGAAGCTGACATTTTGGAGCACTCTTTAATCAGTAGACTTGGTACATGTTGGGGGGTCTTTGTTGGTCTTCTGAGAGAGCGGCCTACTGGGCTAGCTCACAAGCCAACTTGCCGGGTAAAGATGCCCTAGCCAGGTGCAGGAGTTTGGGTTTAGTGTAGGGGCCTCCTGCTTCCACCGGAGCCACTGTGTTTCTCTCTGAAGTCCAACTGTGCTGATGGGTGGAGGTAGGGAGGGGTGGTAGAGGAGGAAGAATATGGTGTCACTGCACCCTCATGCACCTGGGGAGGGGAACTGCTGGTCACCACTGTTCAGGAGACCCTCTCAGAAAAGTGAACAATCTCCTGTGTCCCAGGCTTTCTTCAGTTCCCTGCCTTTAATCTGTCCGTTCCCTACCCCTCGGCACACCCAGTGCTACAGATATGCTGTATTTTATCTCTGGCCCTTGGCTAGGATTCAAAACTCCAAATTTTGAAGGGCATGGCAAGGTGTGGACCCACTCCCCTCCTCCGGAGGAGAGGCCTGCAGCGTGTCCAGCATGGTCTGATCCCAGAAAAGCAGTTGCACAGTGTGCACAGGGATGCTGGAGTTTATTGTGATGCACAGCAAAAAGCTACAACTAGATTATCTGCTGTTTGTGTGCGACTCAGTCCCCTACTCCATGCTGTCCCAGAAAAGCAGTCACACAGAGGCTTGAATTTATTGTGGCAGAGAGCGAAAAGCAGTGGCCAGGTTATTTGCTGTCTGCCCATGTCTGCTTTCTGCTCAGTTCTCTCCCAGAAAAGCAGCCACTTGGCGTACACAGGGTGGTTTAAGTCTATTGTGGCTCACAGTGAAAAGCTCCCACAGGTTATCTGCCCTCTGTGTACACCTCTGTCCCTGCTGTTGAGCACCACTCAAAGGCTCCCAGCTGGCCTTTTGTCCTTGGGAAGGCAAAATACATTCTTCCAAATGTACTCCAGGAAGGGGAGCAATCTCTCCCAGTGTGACCCAGGGAGATCTCCTCACTGTGGCTTGTGTGATCCCTACTCACTGTGCTCTCTCCCTCTCGTTCCCTCTCCCTTGACTTTGCTTCACAAAAAGGGTTCCCTCTCCTTCGAGGCCCATGGCTTTCATCTCCCCCATTTCATGGCTCTGAACCTCATGTCTGCCACGTTCTCTCCCTAACTGTGCAGATTATTTTCTTAATCTTCAGATCATATTCCCAGTTGTTCAAAATGTTAATCTAGCTGTGTTTGAGAGATGGGGAAAGCGATCTAGTTGTGTTTGAGGGATGAGGCAAGCTGGCAAGCTCAAGGTACCCCTATTACTACTCCATCTTAACTCCTCTCTCTGAAGTTTTTACTTAAATTCTAGTTAGTTAACATATAGTGTAATATTGGCTACAGGAATCTAGCCAACACTTCTATCTCTATCTCAATCTCTGTGCATATCCTTGTATTTATATACTTTCCAGTTTGATTACATACACGAATGTACCTATATATGTGTGTGTATATGTATAAAAGTGTGTATGTATATGTAATATACATACATATATTTATATATCTCCAAGAGCAGGTGATTGATTTAATAAATTAATGGTACATCCTCATAATGGAATAATCATTAAAAACGATAGCTGTGAAAAGTGGCACATGGAAAAGTGTGATTTAAATCCAAATAGAAAATGTATAAATGCTATGATTCCAACCGTGAACATATATTTGCACATGCACACATAGTTGTATAGGCATTTGTGCACCAGAGCCACTGGACACTTCTTTTCCAAACAGACCATTAGACATGTGGTTCTTAAACTTAACATCTATTAGCATCACTTAGAGGGCTTATTAAACACAGACTCCTGGACTCCATCCCAAGGATTCTGGAGTAGGGTCTGATGATTTGTATGTATGTATGTATGTATGTATACTAGACAAATAAATCACAACTTCTGGGAATGCGTCCCAGGCTTCAGTAGGTTTTAGAAGCTCCACAGGTAATTCTTACGTTCAGCTGAAGGTGAAGGCCAATGCTTTTAATCCAGTGATTCTCAGAGTTGGGTGTGCATCAGAGTTGCCTGGAGGGCTTTTTGAGGCAGATTGTTGGACCCCATTTCCAGAGTTTCTGATTCAGTATGTCTGTGGCTGTCCAGGGAACCTGCATTTCTAACAAATTCCCAGGTGATGCTCATGTTGCTAGTCCATGGACCATCCACTGAGAGACATTGCTTCAAAGTTTAGACCCTCATGATCTGTGTTGGCCGATTGAACCATAACACTTACACTAGTGTCACTGAAAATTACAGCATTTTTGGAAAGTATTATAGCAATATGTATTAAGAATCATAAACACCTTCATCCCTATTGGTCTGGTAATTCCACTTTGGGGAAATCTATCCTAAGAAAATAGACTAGATATGGAAAATGGCTATAAGCTTGATGTTCACAGAACTGCTTTTTATAATGCAGGATATAAAGGATATAAACCAAAACAGTGTCATGTCAAGATGATGGGATTTTTTTCTTTCCTTCATTTCCAAATTTTCTATGACTGTGTTTATCAATTTTATAACTATAGTTATAACTACATTATACATACATACATTTTTATATTTGGCATCAAATCACTCATTACCACTTTTCTTCATGATAATGTGGTTTTATCTTGGTTTGAAGTAAAATTTCTAAGAATTTTGCATTTGCCTGCAGATCCTAATTGCAACTTTTCCTAAGTGATAGCACATGCTCTGTCTCCTACAGCTCCTGTTCAGATATTCTCTGAGTGATGTTAATTACCTCAGAGGTGACATAGAAAACTTAAATGTTCCTATTAGGCAGAGACCAGGCAAAGAAAGAGGCAGGGGGCATGTTGATGTTTCCTTTTTATGATAATTGATAAGGCATTCAAATGAAACTCATCTCTATTCATTATGCTTGTAATATCTAAAGGATTTGTAAGAAACTCCAATTATACCCTTTGGTACTATGCTGGTTCACCAGAGGAGATGAGAGTTATTTTTCTAAGTCACTGTATAAGACAATGTATAACATGTCAAATCCTATGACTGGGAATATAATTTCAGGAGATTGCTCACTATAATTAAAATAGAGCTCAGATGTACATGTCTTAGGGCAATCTTGCTTTGCAGATCTTATTCAGACTAGATCACCAGCCGTAAACACCCTTCCTATCTTTAGGACTAGACTGTGGATAGCCCTTAGGATAGCACACAGAACTCAAATTGGCAAAAATTATTGTATTCCATGTTTGGTCTTTAAGTATTTCTTAATGCTAAGTTTTTCTTTTTAAATTATACTTTTTTTTATAGTTTCTTTTCTAAGCTATTGACATTAACAGTGTTCAGAAGTAAGGTGTCCTTGGAACACAGGGTGATTTTTATATCTTTAACCTAAGAGTTTTCTGTATCCTTTTTTGGAAGGTACATTTTCTATTATATTATTATTTATAATAGAAACATATTTCAATCTGTAAACAAATTTTACCAACTTTTTTGCTGACTGTTGTCCCTTTTATTTCACTCTGACATTCCAGGATAATTTCTCTTCTTGCTCAAATATATCCCTTCTTTCAGATATCTGTGTGTAATAATTCTTATGCTCCTGAAAATATCAGTATTTCCAGTCTCAAATTAATTAGGGTAAAGAATTCTAAACTTTCCTACCATACTTTGGAGATACTCTTCATTGTCTTTTGCCTCTTTTGTTGCTGATGAACTCATCAGTAACCTGGGCAACCTTTCTTTTCTGTTCATAGCTCTTTTTCCTTGATATTTTCCCATTTTACTACAGTACATGTGGATGCGAATTTAAACTGTATCTATTCTGCTTGTGTATTATGTGATCTTTTCCATCTAACAACTCATGTTTTTCTCTAGTTCTAGAAGATTCTTAGCAATTACCTCCTTCTGAAAATTCTATTAGACATACCTTAAAACTTCTCAGTGAATCCTCCATATCTCTTAATTCTCTCATAATTTTCATTCCTTTCATAAATTTCATCCCTTTCATAAATTTCAACCCCCAAGCTGCATTATCTGGTATTTTCTCAGTTCTAACTTCCAGTTCATTAAATCTCTTTGAACTTCTTTTTTAATCTACTCATCTACTGAGTTCATCTACTGAGTTTTAAAAATTTCAATGGCTGCATTTTTCATTTATAAAATTTTTAATTGCTTCTTGAAATAAGTCAGAGAAAGACAAGTAGCATATGATCTCACTGATATAAGGAATTCTTAATATCAGGAGACAAACTGAGGGTTGCTGGAGTGGTGGGGGATGGGAGGGATGGGGTGACTGGGTGATGGACATTGGGAAGGGTATGTGCTATGGTGAGCACTGTGAATTTTGTAAGACTGATGAATCACTGACCTGTACCTCTGAAACGAATAATACATTATATGTTAAAAAAAAAAAAAAGAAGAAGATAGTAGGAAGGGAAAGATGAAGGGGGGAATTCGGAGGGGGAGATGAACCATGAGAGACTATGGACTCTGAGAAACAAACTGAGGGTTCTAGAGGGAAGGGGGTGGGGGGATGAGTTAGCCTGGTGATGGGTATTAAAGAGGGCACATACTGCATGGAGCCCTGAGTGTTATACACAATGAATCATGGAACACTACATCAGAAACTAATGATGTAATGTATGGTGATTAACATAACATAACATAAAAAAATAAGATAGTAGGAAGGGAAAAATGAAGGGGGGGAAATTGGAAGGGGAGACGAACCATAAGAGGCTATGAACTCTGAGAAAAAAACTGAGGGTTCTAGAGAGGGGTGGGGTGGGGGGATGGGTTAGCTCTGTGATGGTTATTAAGGAGGGCATGTATTGAATGGAGCACTGGGTGTTATATGCAAACAATGAATCATGGAACACTACATCAAAAACTAATGATGTAATGTATGATGACTAACATAACATAATAAAATTAAATTAAAAAATTTTTTTAATTACTTCTTTTTTGTATCTTCCAGTTCGAGTTTTATATTTTCTTGTTTTTGTTGTATAAGCTCCTATTTGTGCTTTATGGGTACTGTATTCTCCTTGAGTTATTTAAAGATTTTAAACAACAAAATGTTTGATTGTTGAAGTATTTTTCTTTCCTTGAGTATAAAATTTCCTTTGGTTATAGTTTTTAACCTATGTTTTGTGTTAAAGATAGTTTTCAAAATTATTCTTTACATTAAAGAGGAAATATTTCAAATGTACACATAAGCAGAGATTAGTACAAACACCCATATTTACACCTCCAGGAATAAAAAATACTAAAATTTTGTTATAAATATTTCAGATTATTTTAAGAGTAATTATTTTAAGCATTGTAGATAATTAATATTATGTTTAATTATGCTTAAAATACATTTTTATCCTCAGTTTCTTTCTAGTGCCTCACAAAGGCTAACTTCTGTCCTAAAATGTGAGTTATGTTACTTACACAAATTCGTTCAAATATATTACACAATGTTTTGATAATAATGGTTAATATTTGATATTTCCCAAAATTTATAAAAATAGTTTATTGTGCTATTTTGCAATATCCTTTCTTCATCTTAGCCATGTTTTTGAGATCTGTTTTGACACATATGGGGCACACATTCATGTACATATCTCACTGTGTACTTGTTTGGGAATTTCTTAGTAGAATGTATTTCAAGTGGAATTACCTAGGTCCTGAGCTGGGTTCATTGTCAACTTTACTAGATAATATCAAATTGTTATCTAAGTTATTGTACTGATCTATACTCCCCTCCACCAGCAATGTATGAGAATTCCTGTTTCTCCGTATTGTCGTTGATAATTTTATTGGTGATTTTTCTTTTTTAAAATCAACTTTATTTTCACTGAGTTTTAACAGAAATATACACCCTACTACAATTAAGATAGAGACATTTCTATCACCCCAAAAAGTTATTTCTTGCCCCTTTGGATCACTTCCCTTTCCCACCCATAATCCCTAACCACCACTGGTCTGATTTCAATCATTAGTTTTATTTTTCCTAGAATTTTGTGTAACATAATGTGTTTTTGAGATTCATCCATGTTGCTGCATGTATCAGTAGTTTGTTTCTTTTTATTATTGAGTAGTATTCCATCTAGATAATCTACATATTGATGGATGATTGATGGAAATTTAGGTTGTTTCCTGTTTGGAGCTATTATGAACACAGGTAATATTCATCTATAAGTTTTTGTGTGGATTGGGTAAATACCCAGGACTAGAATTTCTGAGTTGTATGGTAAATATATTTTTAACTATATAAGAAACTGCTAAACTGTTTTTCCAAAGTGGCTGCACTATTTTGGATTCCTACTGCAGATATATAAGAGTTCCAGTTGCTCTACATCTTTGCCAACACTTGAAATTGTCAGTCTTCTTAATGTTAATCATTTAAGTGGGTGTGTGCATTGCCCTAATGACTAATGACGTTGAGCATTTTTCATGTGCTCATTGTCCATTCATGTAGGCTGTTCAGTAAAGTTTTTGATCAAATTTTTTGCCTGTTTTGAACCAAATTGTCTTCTTAATATTCTGTTGTTGGATTTTTTTATGTATTCTGAACAAAAGTCTTCAATAAGATATATATTTTACAAATATGTTCCTTGGAGTGCCTTTCTGTGAATGCTTTTGGATTGCCTTTTTATTTTCTTACAATGCCTTTTAAAGACTCAAATTGTCTTTTAAATTTTTTCTATTTTAATCTTTAATTTTATTTTTACTGTTTTGGCTTTTATTGTTTATTTCATTTAAAAAATTTTTTCTTTAAAAATTTGGTATTGACATATACATTTTAGAAGAATGCTGATATAGAATGAATGAGTTTTTAAAAGTTAATATTTAATTAGTAAATATCTAACTTATCTTACAACACTTAATAATTGCATATATTTATTTAAAAGTAACTCTAGATATTGAAATGCCTTATATTTGTTGAAAATGTGACTAAATTTTAACTCTCTTTAGCAATAGCAATAGGTCCGTATTCTACAGCAGTGTTGCCCAACAGAAATGTAAGGCAAGCCACATATGTAATTACATATGTAATTTAAATTTCCCAAGTAACTACATTAACAAATTAAAAAAAAGGCGATCCACAGATGAGTGAAACCATATGAAAATTGTCTTTCTCTGCTTGACTTATTTCACTTAGCATAATCCCCTACAGTTCCATCCATGTCGATGCAAATGGCAGGTATTCATCCTTTCTGATGGCTGAGTAATATTCCATTGTATATATGAACCATATCTTTTTTATCCATTCGTCTGTTGAAGGACATCTCAGCTCCTTCCACAGTTTGGTTATTGTGGACATTGCTGCTATAAACATTGGGGTGCATGTACCCCTTATATTCACTACATCTGTATCTAGTAGTGCAATTGCTGGTTGTAAGGCTAGATCTATTTTTAACTTCTTGAGGACCCTCCATACTGTTTTCCAGAGTGGCTGTATTCTCACCAACAGTGTAAGAGGGTTCCCCTTTCTCCACATGCCTGCCAACATTTATTCCTGCTCTTGTTAATTTTTGCCATTCTTACTGGTGTAAGGTGGTATCTCATTGTGGTTTTGATTTGTATTTCCCTGATGGCTAGTGATGTTGAACATTTTTTCATGTGTTTGTTAGCCATTTCTATGTCTTCTCTGGAGAAATGTCTGTTCCTGTCTTCTGCCCATTTCTTGACTTGATTTTTTGTTTTTTGGGTGTTGAATTTGAGAAGTTCTTTATAGATCTTGGATACCAGCCTTTATCTGTAATATCATTTGCAAATATCTTCTCCCATTCTGTGAGTTGCCTCTTAGTTTCGTTGACTATTCCTTTGCTGTGCAGAAGCTCTTTATCTTGATGAAATCCCAAAAGTTCATTTTTGCTTTTGTTTCCCTTGCCTTTAGAGACGTGTCTTGCAAGAAGTTGCTGCAGCCAAGATCAAAGAGGTTGCTGCCTGTGTTCTTCTCTAGGATTTTGATGGGTTCCTGTCTCACATTGAGGTCTTTCATCCATTTTGAGTTTATCTTTGTGTATGGTATAAGGAAATGGTCCAGTTTCATTCTTTTGCATGCAGCTGTCCAATTTTCCCAGCACCATTTATTGAAGAGATTGTCTTTTTTCCATTGGACATTATTTCCTGCTTTGTTGAAGATCAGTTGACCATAGAGTTGAGGGTCCATTTCTGGGTTCTCTATTCTGTTCCATTGATCTATGTGTCTGTTTTTGTGACAGAAACATGCTGTCTTGATGATTACAGCTTTGTAATATAGCTTGAAGTCCAGAATTGTGATGCCACCAGCTTTGGTTTTCTTTTTCAACATTCCCCTGGTGATTCGGGGTCTTTTCTGGTTCCATACCAATTTTAGGATTATTTGTCCCAGCGCTGTGAAAAACATCGGCGGTATTTTGATAGGAATTGCATTGAAAGTGTAGATTGCTCTGGGCAACACAGACATTTCATAGACATTTGTTTATTCTTCCAATCCATGACCATGGGATGTTCTTCCATTTCGTTGTGTCTTCCTCAATTTCATTCATAAGTGTTCCATAGTTTTCAGAGTACAGATCCTTTACCTCTTTTGTCAGGTTTATTCCTAAGTATTTTATGGTTTTCTTCAGTTACATTGTTAGTGTGTAGGAATGCAACTAATTTCTGTGCACTGATTTTATATCCTGCACGTTGCTGAATTGCTGTAAGAGTTCTAGTAATTTGGGGGTGAGTCTTTTGGGTTTTCCACAAAAAGTATCATGTCATCTGCGAAAAGAGTTTGACTTTTTCTTTGCCAATTTAGATGCCTTTTATTTCTTTTTGTTGTCTGCTGAGGCTAGGACTTCTAGTACTATGTTGAACAACAGTGAGAGTGGGCATCCCTGTTGTGTTCCTAACCTTAAGGGAAAAGCTTTCAGTTTTTCCCCATTGAGAATGATATTTGCTATGGGCTTTTCATAGATGGCTTTTATGATATTGAGGTATGTTCCCTCTATTCCTATACTTTGAAGAGTTTTAATCAGGAAAGGATGCTGTATTTTTTCAAATGCTTTTTTTGCATCAGTCGAGAGGATCGTATGATTCTTGTCTCTTCTTTTGCTAATGTGATCTATCACATTGATTGATTTGTGAATGTTGAACCACCCTTGCATCCCAGGAATAAATCCCACCTGGTCGTGGTGAATAATCCTTTGAATGTACTGTTGGATCCTGTTGGCTAGGATCTTGTTGAGAATTTTGGCATCCATGTTCATCAGGGATATTGGTCTGTAATTCTCCATTTGAGGGGGTCTTTGTCTGGTTTTGGGATCAGGGTAATGCTGGCCTCATAGAATGAGTTTGAAGTTTTCCTTCCATTTCTATTTTTTGAAACAGCTTCAGTAGAATAGTTCTTTAAAGTTCATTAAAGTAGTTCTTTAAATGTTTGGTAGAATTCCCCTGGGAAGCCACCTGGCCCTGGACTCTTGTGTTTTGGGAGGTTTTTGATTACTGCTTCAATTGCCTTTCTGGTTATTGATCTGTTCAGATTGTCTATTTCTTCCTGTTTCAGTCTTGGTAGTTTATAAGTTTCCAGGAATGCATTCCTTCCAGATTGGGTGGTTTGTTGGCATATAGATGCTAGTAATAGGTTTTAACAGTTATCTCTCTTTCCTTGGAACATAAAGAATAGTGCAGAGGACCATAGGGTAAGGGAGGGAAAACTGAATGGGAAGAAATCAGAGAGGGAGATAAATCATGAGACACTCCGGACTCAGGGAAACAAATTGATGGTTGCAGAAGGGAGGGGGTGGGGAAATGGGATAACCAGGTGATGGGTATTAAAGAGGGCACGTGCTGTGATGAGCACTGGGTGTTATGAGCAACTAATGAATCATTGAATACTACAACAAAAACTAATGATGTACTGTATGTTGGCTAATTGAACATAATAAAAAAAAGAAAAAGGTGAAATTAATTTTAGTAATATATTTTTTATTATGTTATGTTAACACCATACATTACATCATTAGTTTTTGATGTAGTGTTCCATGATTCATTGTTTGTGTAAAGCACTCAGGGCTTCATTCAATACATGCCCTCTTTAATACCCACCACCAAGCTAACAGATCCCCCCACCCTCCTCTGCTCTAGAACCCTCAGTTTGTGTCTCAGAGTCCATAATCTCTCATGGTTCAACTCCCCCTCCCATTTCCCCCCCTTCATTTTTCCCTTCCTAGTATCTTCTTTATTATACATATAATGTATTATTTGTTTCAGAGGTATGGGTCTGAGATTCAACAGTCTTACACAATTCACGGCGCTCACCATAGCACATACCCTCCCCAGTGTCTATCACCCAACCACCCCATCCTTCCCACCGCCCCACCACTCCAGCAACCCTCAGTTTTTTTCCTGAGAGTAAGAATTCCTCATATCAGTGAGATCATATGATACATGTCTTTTTCTGATTGACTTGTTTCACTCAGCATAATACCCTCCAGTTCTATCCACGTCATTGCAAATGGCAAGATGTCATTCCTTTTGATGCCTGCATAATATTCCATTGTCTATATATACCACATCTTCTTTATTCATTCATCTGTCAGTGGACATCTTGGTTCTTTCCACAGTTTGGCTATTGTGGACATTGCTGCTATAAACATCGGGGTGCACGTACCCCTTCAGATCACTACATTTGTATCTTTGGGATAAATAAAATAGTGGAATTGCTAGGTCATATGGTAGCTCTATTTTCAACTTTTTGAAATACCTCCATCCTGTTTTCCAGAGTGGCTGCACGAGCTTGCTTTCCCACCAACAGTGTAGGAAGGTTCCCCTTTCCCTGCATCCCCGCCAACATCTGTCGTTTCCTGACTTGTTAATTTTAGCAATTTAAATTTAGCCATTCTGACTGGTGTGAGGTGGCATCTCATTGAGGTTTTGATTTGGATTTTCCTGATGCCAAGCAATGTTGAGTACCTTTTCATGTGTCTATTGGCCATTTGGATGTCTTCTTTGGAAAAATGTCTGTTGATGTCTTCTGCCCATTTCTTGATTGGATCATTTGTTCTTTGGGTGTTGTTTGATAAGTTCTTTATAGATTCTGGATACTAGACCTTTATCTGATATGCCATTTGCAAATATCTTCTCCCATTCTGTCGGTTGTCTTTTGGTTTTCTTGACTGTTTCTTTTGCTGTGCAAAAGCTTTTGATCTTGATGAAGTCCCAATAGTTCATTTTTGCCTTTGCTTCCCTTGCCTTTGGCGATGTTTCAAGGAAGAAGTTGCTGCAGGCAAGATCAAAGAGGTTGCTGCCTGTGTTCACCTCTAGGATTTTGATGGAGTCCTGTCTCATATTTAGGTCTTTCAACCATTTTGAGTCTGTTTTTGTGTGTGGTCCAGTTTCATTCTTCTGCATGTGGCTGTCCAATTTTCCCAACGCCATTTGTTGAAGAGGCTGTCTTTTTTCCATTGGACCTTCTTTCCTGCTTTGTTGAAGATTAGTTGACCATAGAGTTGAGTGTCCATTTCTGGGCTCTCGATTCTGTTCCATTGATCTATGGGTCTGTTTTTGTGCCAGTACCATACTGTCTTGATGATGACAGCTTTGTAATAGAACTTGAAGTCTGGAATTGTGATGCCACCAGCTTTGGTTTTCTTTTCAACATTCCTCTGGCTATTCGGGGCCTTTTATGGTTCCATACAAATTTTAAGATTATTTGTTCCATTTCTTTGAAAAAAGTGGATGGTATTTTGATAGGGATTGCCTTAAATGTGTAGATTGCTCTAGGTAGCATTGACATATTCACAATATTTATTCTTCCAATCCATGAGCGTGGAACGTTTTTCCATTTCTTTGTGTCTTCCTCAACTTCTTTCATGAGTATTTTATAGTGTTCTGAGTACAGATTCTTTGCCTCTTTGGTTAGATTTATTCCTAGGTATCTTATGGTTTTGAGTGCAATTGTAAATGGGATCAACTCCTTAATTTCTCTTTCTTCTGTCTTGGTGGTGGTGTATAGGAATGCCCGTGATTTCTATGCATTGATTTTATATCCTGCCACTTTACTGAATTCCTGTATCAGTTCTAGCAGTTTTGGGGTGGAGTCTTTTGGGTTTTCCACATAAAGTATCCTATCATCTGCAAAGAGTGAGAGTTTGACTTCTTCTTTGCTGATTCAGATGCTTTTTATTTCTTTCTGCTGTCTGGTTGCTGTGGCTAGGACTTCTAGTACCATGTTGAAAAGCAGTGGTGATAGCGGACATCCCTGCTGTGTTCCTGACCTTAGGGGGAAAGCTCTTTTTCCTCATTGAGAATATTATTCGCTGTGGGTTTTTCATAGATGGCTTTTATGATATTGAGGTATGTAACCTCTATGCTTATACTCTGAAGAGTTTTGATCAAGAAAGTTTGCTGTACTTTGTCAAATGCTTTTTCTGCATCTATTGAGAGGATCATATGGTTCTTGTTCTTTCTTTTATTAATGTATTATATCACATTGATTGATTTGCGGATGTTGAACCACCTTGCAGCCCAGGGATAAGTCCCACTTGCTCGTGTGAATAATCCTTTTAATGTACTGTTGGATCGTATTGGCTACTATTTTGGTGAGAATTTTTGCATGCGTGTTATTCAGGGATATTGATATGTAATTCTCCTTTTTGATGGGGTCTTTGTCTGGTTTGGGGATCAAGGTAATGGTGACCTCATTAAACGAGTTTGGAAGTTTTCCTTCCATTTCTATTTTTTGGAACAGTTTCAGAACAACAGGTACTAATTCTTCTTTAAACGTTTGGTAGAATTCCCCTGGGAAGCCATCTGGCCCTGGGCTTTTGTTTGTTGGGAGATTTTTGATGACTGCTTCAATTTCCTTAGTGGTTATGGGTCTGTTCAGGTTTTCTATTTCTTCCTGGTTCAGTTTTGGCAGTTTATACATCTCTAGGAATGCATCCATTTCTTCCAGATTATCTAATTTGCTGGCATAGAATTGCTCATAATATGTTCTTACAATTGTTTGTATTTCTTTGGTGTTGGTTGTGATCGCTCCTCTTTCATTCATGATTTTATTTATTTGGGTCATTTCTCTTTTCTTTTTGATAAGTCTGGCCAGGGGTTTATCAATCTTGCTAGTTCTTTCAAAGAACCAGCTCCTAGTTTCATTGATCTGTTCTACTGTTGTTTTGGTTTCTATTTCATTGATTTCTGCTCTGATCTTTGTTATTTCTCTTCTCGTGCTGGGTTTAGGCTTTATTTGCTGTTCTTTCTCCAGGTCCTTTAGGTGTAGGGTTAGGTTGTGTATTTGAGACCTTTCTTGTTTCTTGAGAAAGGCTAGTATTGCTATATAGTTTCCTCTTAGGACTGCCTTTGCTGCATCTCAAAGATTTTGAACAGTTGTGTTTTCATTTTCATTTGTTTCCATGAATTTTTAAAATTCTTATTTAATTTCCTGGTTGACGCATTCATTCTTTAGTAGGATGCTCTTTAACCTCCATGTATTTGAGTTCTTTCTGACTTTCCTCTTGTAATTGAGTTCTAGTTTCAAAGCATTGTGGTCTGAAAATATGCAGGGAATGATCCCAATCTTTTGGTACCTGTTGAGATCTGATTTGTGACCTAGGATGTGATCTATTCTGGAGAATATCCCAAGGGTACTGGAGAAGAACTTGTATTCTGTTGCTTTGAGATGGAATGTTCTCAATATATCTGTGAAGTCCAGTTGGTCCAATGTGTCTAAAGTCTTTATTTCCTTGTTGAACTTTTGCTTAGATGATCTGTCCATATCAGTGAGGGGGCTGGTAACGGCCCCTAGTATTATTGTGTTTTTGTTAATGTGTTTCTTTGCTTTTGCTATTAATTGGCTTATATACTTGGCTGCTCCCATGTTAGGAGCATAGATATTTACCATTGTTAGAGCTTCTTGTTGGATAGACCCTTTTAGTCTGATATAGTGTCCCTCCTCATCTCTTATTTTAGTCTTTGGTTGAAAATCTAATTTGTCTGATATAAGGATTGCCACCCAAGCTTTCTTCTGGTGTTCATTACCATGGTAAATGGTTTTCCACCCCCTCACTTTCAATCTGGAGGTGTCTTTTGGTCTAAAATGAGGCTCTTTCAGACAGCATATCAATGGGTCTTGTTTTTTTATCCAGTCTTGATGCCTGTGTGTTTTGATTGGGGCATTTAGCCCATTTTCATTCAGGGTAACTATTGAATGATAGGAATTTAGTTCCATTGTATTGCCTGTAAGGTGACTGTTACTGTATATTGTCTGTATTCCTTTCTGGTCTATGTTACTTTTATGCTCTCTCTTTGCTTAGAGGACCCCTTTCAATATTTCTTGTAGGGCTGGTTTCGTGTTTGCAAATTCCTTTAGTTTTTGTTTGTCCTGGAAGCTTTGTATCTGTCCTTCTATTTTCAATGACAGCCCAGCTGGATATAGTATTCTTGGCTGCATATTTTTCTCATTAATGCTCTCAATATATCATGCCAGTATTTTCTGGCCTGCCAGGTCTCTGTGGATAGGTCTGTTGCCAATCTAATATTTGTAGGTTACAGAGCTCTTGTCCCAAGCTGCTTTCAGGATTTTCTCTTTGTCTCTGAAACTCGTAAGTTTTCCTATTAGTAGTCGGGGTGTTGACCTATTTTTATTTATTTTAAGGGGGTTCTCTGTGTCTCCCAGATTTTGATGCCTGTCTCCTTCCCCAGATTAGGGAAGTTTTCTGGTATAATTTGCTCCAATATACCTTCTGCCCCTCTCTCTCTTTCTTCTTCTTCTGGGATCCCAATTATTCTAATATTGTTTTGTCTTATGGTATCATTTATCTCTCAAATTCTGCCCTCGTGACACAGTAGTTGTTTATCTCTCTTTTTCTCAGCTTCTTTATTCTCCATCATTTGGTCTTCTATATCACTGATTCTCTCTTCTGCCTCATTTATCCTAGCAGTTAGAGCCTCCATTTTTGATTGCACTATCATTAATAGCCTTTTCGATTTTGACTTGGTTAGATTTTAGTTCTTTTATTTCTCCAGAAAGAGTTTCTCTAATATCTTTCCTGCTTTTTTTAAGCCCAGCTAGTATCTTTAAAATCATCATTCTGAACTCTAGTTCCTACATCTTACTAATGTCCGTATTGATAAGGTCCCTGGCAGTCAGTACTGCCTCTTGTTCTTTTTGTTGAGGTGACTTTTTCCATCTTGTCATTTTGTCTAGAGGAAAATAGATGAATGAGAGAAGAAAATGCTAACAGGGTAAAAATGACCCCAGAAAAATATACACTAAACAAATCAGAAGAGACCTGAAACCAGGGGAAAAGAAAGGGAAAGAAAGAAAAAAGAAAAAGATAAAAAAATAATCTGATAAAATATGGTCAGGCTGGTGAATAGATCAGTGTCACACATTAGATTTTGGCTGTATTTTGGTCTGTTAGAAGAAACCTCCTCCCAATATTTTAAAGAAAGATAGCTTATATATGTGCAAAAATAACAGTAAATACGATGAAGGGATGGAATATGAATGCAAAGATGAAAATTATAAAAGATTTTATAAAAAAATTTATAAGATAAGAAGTTGGTTGAAAAAAGAAAAAAGAGAAATTTAAAAAAAAGGGGGGGTAGAGAATGTGATCAGGCAGGAAACTAGAACAAACCATACACTAGAGTTTTAGGGTATATTTGGTCTGTTAGAAGAAACTGTATCCCAAAAGTTTAAAGAGAGAACAACTTACATATATACCAAAAATAAGGTTAACTACTATGAAGGGATAGACTATGACTCTAAAAATGAAAAATAAAAAAGATTTTTAAAAAAAGGGATTGATAAGATGTTGGTTGGAAAAGGGAAAAAGAAAAATTCCCCCCCAAAAATAGAAAATTAGAAAAATTAACTTTGAAAGCCTAAAGCATCATGGGGAAAAAGCCATGAATTCTATGTGCTGTATTCCCCTAGTCCTGGAGTTCTGCCATTCTCATTGATCGGTAAACTTGGTCTTGACTGGGTGTTTTTGCTGATCTTATCAGGGAGGGACCCATTGCAGTAATTCTCAAATGTCTTTGCTAGAGGTGGAATTGCCCCGCTCTTGTCAGGGACCAGGCTGTGTAATCTGCTTGGGTTTGCTCTTGGGAGCTTTTGTGCCCTGCAAGCTCTCCATACAGCTTTGGAGGACGAGAGTGAAAATGGCCGCCTCCCCATCTCCACCCCAGAGGAGCCAAGAACTTGGGGCCCCACTCCTCAGTGCACCCCCAGAGAAAAGCAGTCAATCACTCCCTTCTCCCTGGTCTCTGGCTGCACTCATTGCTCACCTGCCCATGACCCAGCATTTGTATCTCTGGTACACGACCCCCTTTGGAGTCTCCCAAACCAGCAGATTCCTGCGGTGCACTCCCGCGCCACTCCTCCCGGGGGAGGAAGGGGAGTCTCCCTGGATCTGCTGCTTGTTGGGTCCCTGCTGGAAGAGCAGTGGCCCGACTGTGCCGCGGATCACAGTTTATGGCAACCCTGAGCTGAAAGCCCACTCCTCGGCTCCATCTCTGCAGCCGGGTTTTTGCTTCTATACCTGGGAGCTCTGCCACACTCAGGCACCCCCAGTCTTTCTGTGACCCCAAGGGTCTGAGGCCACACTGTCCCACTGGGGGTTCCACCCCCCACTTAGCCCCTGGAGTGATGTCCCTCATCGGAGCAGACTTCTAAAAGTTCCGATTTTGTGCTCCGGGTCTCTATTACTTGTGGGGAAGCTGTCCGACAGAGGCTCCCTCCCCCTGCCATCTATCTTCCCAAATATTACCTCGGATTCACTTCTCTGCACCTCCTACCTTCCAGAAAGTGGTCACTTTTCTGTTCAGAGAGTTGTTACCATTCTTTTCTTCAATCTCCTATTGAGTTCGTAGGTGTTCCAAATGGTTTGATCCCTATCGAGCTGAATTCCTTTGACCAGACGAAATTTAGGTCTCTTACTCCTCCACCATCTTGCTCCTCCCACTCTTTAGTAATATATTTTATTTAACCCGAGTATATCCAAAAATACTACCATTTCAACATACACTCAATATGAAAAGAAATGAGATATTTTAGATTCTTTGATATACTTCTTCAGTTAACATATTAAAATGTGGCACATGGCACATTTCAAGCACTCAGTGGCTACATGTGACTACTGTGTGTCATATTTGTTGGCCAGTACAGTTCTAAATGAAAGGCAAAATTTATTTCAATTTAATAATCTACAGTGTACACAATGCTGTACAAAGTATTGATAAAATATATGAGATTCAACTGGGTAGCCAGGAGAATATAAAAAAGCAATTTCATCTCTGAAGATTTCCTGGAAACACCATTGGGTAATTTAGTAAAACTCTATTTGTTTATTACATCCTTGAAAGTGGATGTAGGTTTCAAAAATCTTGTTGGTAACAAGAATACGTTCATCATTAAATGGAAAACAGTAGGGAGGCTTTTGGTTAGAAACTGCATACCCAAGTTTCTTTCTGCAGGCAAAGAAATTATTAGTTTATCAGTTTTGTTGTTCAATGACCCATATCAATGGTGCTCCTTCTGAATGGTCTTCATCAGTTTAATTATCACAAAATTCCCACACTATATAAGAATCTGGTTATGTGCTCTTCTTTCCTCCTCATGTTCAACAATCCACATATAGCAATTTTCTAGGTCACCGCCTGCCTTTTAGAATGCCTGGTGAAAAACAACAATTAAAAATACCAAGTGCTAGAAGGGATATGGAACAACTGAAACTCCTGCTGTGTTCATGGGAATAGAAAATGGCGCAGCCACTGTGGAAAACAGTTTCCTATAAAATTAAACATATATTTACCACCTAACCCAGCAATCCCACTCTGAGGTATTTACTGAAGTGTATGAAAATTCGAGTTTGCACAAGTCAAGAATTTCCAGGAATTAGAGATGGGGGAATGCAATGACCATGAAAAAGCACAGGAAAATTTTTTGAGGTGATAGAACACTTCTTTATCTTGATTGTTTTGATAGTTATATAATTGTAGGCATTTTCTAGACTCATAGAGTCATACATAAGAAAGATTGATCTTTACTGTAGATATTAGTAAAAGAAGAATGTATTGGGTTACTATTAAATGCTAGGACCAAAGGGGGAAAAAGGTAAAAGAGTATAAATATGATACAATACCAGTTCATACAAAGTAATGGGATTTGACCTGGAAACCAATATTGCTTTGGGTTAATTCAACTCAATAAATGCATATTGATTACCTACCTTGTGTCAGATAGTGTTCTTGGCCCATGGATAGCTAGTAAGACAGTTGCTGACTTCAAGAAACAATGTACTTTTTTATGACATATGCAGGCTTATAATTAACATTTTTATAATTTATTCTCAAGTAAGCAAATACAGTTCTAAGCATGTTTGCTTTAAAGCAAACCCAAGAGGGGGCACCTGGGTAGCTCAGTCAGTTAAGTGTCTGACTCTTGATTTCAGGGCAGGTCATGATCTCAGCATCGTGAGATGGAGCTTTCATTGAGCTTCCCCCCCCTCTTTTGAGCCCCATGTGGAGCTCTACATCATGGGGGCTCTGCACTCAGTGGGGTGTCTGCTTCTCTCCTTTTCCCTCTCCCTCTGCCCCTCCCCCTGCTCATGTTCTCTTGTGCATGTGGGCGTGCATGCTCTCTCTCTCTCTCTCTCAAATAAAGAAATCTTTAAAGCAAACTGTTCAGAGTTCCCTTAGAGTGAATTCACTGGGAAGTAGGTGATATTATATAGAAGGGTGTCTTGGTACTAAGCAGTAATAGGAAAAGGCCCATCATGGAAAAGGGTGTGCTAAGATATATCATATATCTCTAGTGCTGATGATTTTGTATGAGATTCAACTTGACTGATAGCTACTTAATCCCGGGTGAATGACTTGTTACCTAGTAATGAAACCACTTACTCTGATGATGGAAGCTTTTGCAATCCTTCAATCAGCCCAATAAGGTCATTCCTGATGGGAATGAAGCAGGAGTTATGGCACAAGTGAATATTCAGAGAGTGACAAAAGCATTATCTCACAGTGCAACACCCTCTGGGTGTCTTACAGTTATACCCCTATGTGCTTTATACCAATACCATTTTCTTTATCCGCTCCTCATGTTCTGCCCCTGAGTTTTATGCTGTCTCATCTTTTCATTGTGTTTTTCTCTGAAGGGAGTAGACCTGTGGGACATCCAGGTAGAAAATAACCTTATATTTGTATAATGCTTAATGGCTGTGGAGCAGTTTAATTTTTTTTATCTTATTTTATTTAAATTCAATTAGTTGACATATAGTGTATCATTAGGTTCAGATGCAGAGTTCAGTTAATCATCAGTTGCATATAAAACCCAGTGCTCATTACATCACATGCCCTCCTTAATGCCCATCACCGTTTCCCCATCCCCCCTCTGACCTGCCCTCCAGCAACCCTCATTTTGTTTCCTATAGTTAAGAGTCTCTTATGTTTGTCTCCCTCTCTGATTTTGTCTCATTTTATTTTTCCCTCCTTTCCCCTATGGTCCTCTGTTTTGTTTCTTAAATTCCACGTATGAGTGAAACCACATGATAGTTGTC
Source organism: Callorhinus ursinus (assembly GCF_003265705.2). Lineage (NCBI taxonomy): Eukaryota > Metazoa > Chordata > Mammalia > Carnivora > Otariidae > Callorhinus > Callorhinus ursinus. The sequence continues at coordinate 95,043,709 of NW_027397063.1, read as the reverse complement.
TTTCTCTGATTGTCTTATTTTGCTTAGCATAATACCCTCTAGTTCCATCCACATCCTTGTAAATGGTACTATTTCATCCTTTTTGATGGATGAGTAATATTCCACTGTGTGTGTGTGTGTGTGTGTGTGTGTGTGTGTGTGTGTGTGTGTGT